>NC_087513.1:22145463-22779886 GCF_963921805.1 Phalacrocorax carbo | reverse complement strand
TTTATTAATACTGTCTAATTAGGATTTCTTTTTTTTTTACCCCTAGCTTGGATCAGGACAAACACCTGGTGAATTGCTGAATCCACTGGTTCTTAATTCTATACTAAATAAAGCATTACAGTACAGTCTTCATGGTGACACCCAGCTTGCTTCCAATCTTTCTTTTGCCCTCAAGTACCTTCCCGAAGTGTTCAAGCCCAATGCACCTGATGCTCTGAGCTGCTTAGAGCTGAGGTACAAGGTAAGAAAGCATGGAGAAAGGTAGTAGTAATAGTACTGCAGTTATACCATAGTTCTTAGGTACCGTGGTAGTATGAATATGTTCTTAGTAATGGCGCATCTTTTAAGAATGGAGTAAAAAAATTGTGTAATGGAAATGACAGGATTTATTTAACCTGGCCATTGCATTACATTGTTAAAATCCATATATTAATTTGTATGTCCCTGAAATGCTGAAGTATTCTTATAATTTGTAACACAAAAATGTAGTATCATCAGCGCTCTTGTTTCTTTTAGGTTGACTGGCCTCTGAACATTGTCATTACTGAGAGCTGCATGAATAAATACAACAAGATCTTCTCCTTTTTGCTTCAGCTGAAGCACATGGTGTGGACTCTCAAGGATGTTTGGTTTCACTTAAAACGTACTGGTAAGTCTCAGGAGCGAAGTAGAGCTTGTCCTGTTTAAAATGCTTTTAAACAGCATGTGCTAGACAATTGCTTATGAACAATTGTGTCAAGCTTCGAAAGCCACAATTTTAAAAATAAATTTCCATGGCATTTTAAACAGACTCTACTAACAGACACCTTCACTCCTTTAAAAATCCTGATTTTAGACAGTTTCACTGGGTGCTGATGATAACATCATTTTTTGTTTTCAGCTTTAGTGAGTCGTGCATCAAATTCTGTCCAGTTTCGACAGCTCCAGCTGTATAAACATGAAATGCAGCATTTTGTGAAAGTTATTCAAGGTTACATTGCTAATCAGATTCTTCACGTCACGTGGTGTGAATTTGGAAACAAACTGTCTTCTGTAGGCAACCTCGAAGAAATTCACAGGACACATGCCGAATACCTCAACAAAGCAATCTTCAGGCAAGCTACCATACCTATTTTTGTTTCAAATATATACGTTAATGGAGCTGCCAGTCTAGCCTAATGTGTTTGTGCAAAAGTGACTTCTACCTGACATGCAAAGTAGTCTTTACATATGAAAGCGTTCTTATGTGAGGGAAACAAACTTCATGGCACGTTATGAGGTCTGTACTTTGATGCTTTTCCTCAGCTACATATCCTCTTCGTTTCCCCAGACTCCTTGGAGTTGCTTCCAGCTCCTGTTCACCCTGCTTCTGCAAGCTTCGAGTCCACTCAGGACAGCTCTAACCTGATGACTGAGGGCACACTTGCCACAGCTTTGGGGTTTTTTCACCCCATCCTTGCCATAGCCTTTGTAAATGAATGCTGCTTCTATACATTTTATATGCCTTTAATATATGTGCAGTGACTGGGACTGGGCTTTGAAGGAACATATGTGACCTGATGCCTCTGTTCAGATTTGTGAGCATTGCAAGAGACATCTGTCTTTTAGGAATCACAAACTGTTAGCCCTTCAGTTACTCCGTATGAGGCAGAAGGGCGGTGTGAATAAGACGAGAGGAGCTAGGGTTTATTTGGTTTCTTAAGGAGTATACACTGGAATGATAAAGTGGGGAGATGGAGGGAGAAGAGATTATAAAGAATCAAAACTATAAACAAGAAATCTGTCCTTTCATGTCTCTTTTTCAGTTTTAATAAGAAAAAACTTAGCTAAAGCTGCTGTGTGGATACCGGGTGATAGGGTGAGAGGGGATTAAAGTTTAGGGAAACTCAGAGCATGATGATGTTTTCAAACGTCACCTCTTTTACAAAAGCAGATGTAATTCTAGAAATCAGATACACCAATGCAAGTATCAGTTTCTTGTAAGTGGAAGCAAATTATGTTAGTTTTAGACATCTTTTTTAAAATCACCATTACAGTTGGTTGCAGTCCTGTGGGGTTTTTTTTAAAAGCAATTAAACAGGAAACCTAAAGGATTGTGACCCCTCTGTATTTTTCTTCCTACAACCAATAGATTATGTCAACTCCATTTCTAAAGTTGTTTTTGTCCTGTTAGGGGTCTGTTGACAGAGAAGGCCGCCCCTGTGATGAACATTATACATAGCATCTTCAGCCTCATTTTGAAGTTCCGCAGCCAGCTGATCTCTCAGTCATGGAGCTTCGATGCAGGGAAGCAAATGGCTGTTCATCCCAACTTTGGTCTGATGCAGCAGTCGTACAATACCTTCAAGTACTACTCCCACTTCTTATTCAAAGGTAAGAAATTGCATAAGTTTTAGACAGAAGAAAAAGTCAACTGTCAGCTGAAAAAAATACAAAGAGTTGTTGGAAGGATAACGTGAAAGTAGGAAGATGTGTGGACTTAGCGTGTGTTAGAAAATGTAGTTCCCAAATGAAAACCGCATTGTTGCGTTTTGCAAAGATCTGCGTATCCATCAATTAAAGTACCAACACAAGAAATCTAACAGATATCCCAAAACTGACCAGAAGTTTTTTGCTAATTTGCAAAATAAATGTTTGGTATTTAGCTCTATAGATGTGCTTAGATATTTCTTTCCTCTGGAATGGAGTTCTGGAACTTTTTATTGGCCACTATGAGAGATGGTTGGATACCACTTAGAAGTAATTTTAGATATATCTGCATTAGTCGAGTATTACTGTTGTTACGAGATTTGAAAATTCTGATTCCCATGTTGGACTAAAGCTCAGAGAGCCTCCCAGCACTAGTTGGAGCTTATAACTAGTGCCCCAGGCAATTGTTTTTCAACTGCACAGATCATTTGCCAAATGTTCTTTCCTTTAACACGATAAAATTTCTTCACGCTGTCAGCTTAGCCTACGGTGTGAAGAAATGGTTGATCTGTCTTTCCTCTCCATTTCTCTTTCAGATCTTGCTTGTATTTTTAGTAGAAGTTACTTATCCTTCCCCTGATAGACAGTTAGAAATCCCTTAATTCTTGAAGGAAGTGCAACTGTTTTCCTTAGGTCTGTTTTTCTAGATTAATTTCTAGTCAGACTATATTCTCCAGGAAATGAGCTGCCCTTTTTATTCTTTAAGGGTGTCCAAAAATGGTGTCAAAGGACCAAACCCAGATATTTCAGGATGAGTTAGAATGGCTGCTTCCAAATCCTACAGGAAGTCAGAACACCTCTGGGAGCCACCTAAGCCCATACTACGAGATCTATGGTTGCTTCATGGACAGAGATTAATAGACCATTCCGTAAGGAAATGTGCCGAGTGATGACCTGGTTCTTTACACCCTCTTTATTAAGCACTACAAAACAAATGTGTGCTTGTTCATCTACACTTGTTCCTTCAGTCACCGTGTACTGTAAAATACCCTTTCACAATGCGTTGATCCAGAATCCATTGAAAGCCAGTACAAAGTAGTCTGGGCTTCAATGGCTTTGGCTCAGGCCCTGACTTCTAACTCCACACTTTCCCTTCTTCCTTGCATGTTGCTGCTGCTTGCTAATTCCCTTTATACTGGTGCATGGGACGGTTATGAGCTTAGGGAGTTTCCAGTGCCTTTTTGCCTTTGTTACTAAGGATGTTCAGAGCAGTCGGTTTGTGCATTCACAGAGCTTGAGGGATTTGTCCCAGGAAGTTCTCCTTGGGGGTTTTTTGTTTTTCCTCACAACAGACTTTGCTTAAGAAAACTTCAGCAGCGCTTCTTCCTTCACAGAGGGCACCAGAGGACCTAAATATGCTTCCTGGTCAGCTGACTATCTTATTGTGAAAGCAGCTTGAGAAAGCACTTCTTTATTAGCATAACACTGCTTCTCTTAGAACTGACATGTAATCCTTCTCTTCCATCTTATTTGAAATGCTTTGTAATTCCAGAAAGAGATATTGGACCTTTCTTCTGCAAAAATAGACGTTTATTTCCATTGTTTTCAGATTTCTGTATTAGGCTTTTTTTTTTTAATTGAAATGCACAGATCCTGTCAAGGTTGACTTCAGAATATTAATCTTAGATGAAGCTTATTTTATTTTTTGGTTTTGTTTTATTTCCAGTGGTAACAAAGCTTGTAAACAGAGGATACCAACCACATTTGGAGGACTTTCTACTGCGAATCAACTTTAATAACTACTACAAGGATAACTGAACTCTGTAGAGTAAGGATCACTGACAGCACGGTAAAACAGAAACAGATAAACCCATACGCTTATGATTTGTAGAAGCTTATGCAAATACCATGCAAGAGGCATTTTTCTTCAGTGAAATAACCTGCCATCTAATAGCTTGAAGAATATAACCACCACATACAGAGAATGATGCGTCTTGAACTCCACCGCACCTACCAGTTTTTTGATCTACTGAGAATTGGTGTTGTCATTATTGCGAAGACAGAAAAGCTGAGTGCCTGGTCCTGCAGGGGAGAGAGTGCAAAACTGTACATCTGTGAATGTGTAAATGTTGTATTTTCGGTGTTGTGAATTTCCTCCAATGTAAATACGTGTATGTGAAATAAATTAACAGATACTTTCTAAAACTGTTGAGAGATGGGCATGAGGTACAGATATTCAGACAGACATAAACACCTCTTTGATGTGGTTTATTTTCAAATTACTATTAATTCTCAATGTAAATATAACTAATTTCTTCAAGGCTATTAGTCACAGTGGAAGAGGGCATGATAAAACTGCCTTGCAGGAGCAGAGCTGCTAGAAGATACAGTATTTGACTATTCAAGCACTTGGTAATTACTGGAACACTTGTGCCAAACTTAGTTTCCTTGTCCCTGATTTAGGCTATACACCTTATTTTGTGGCAATTATGTAAAACAGAAATTCAGCATCACTAAAGTGAAACGAAGCTCTGATTCCAAATCTATTCTGACTGACACTTTCAACTGCAGGATCACATTTTTATTTGCTAATGATTTTCCTTCTCCTTGATTTTTTTTTTCTACATTGTGAAAAGAGACAATTGAACTTTGAGCTTCATGGTATGAAAATGCTGCAGAGAGACAGTCTGCTTTGAAATTTCCAGCTTTGCAATATGTTGATTTTGAGATCCTGAAGTCACATAACGCGTAGATATAGTCCTCAGGCGCCCATTGTCTCATTAGTGGCCAGTTACTTAAAAGGGCAGACACAGCTAACATGTTACCTGTACTGTGGCACTCTGAAGAGCATTATTTCCTGATGATATGTAGGTAGTTTTATGTTTGGTGGTTTCTTTTTTTTTCCCCTGAAATAGAAATCAAGCGTTAGAGTCAGAATATACCAACTGTAAAGTTGACCTGAGTGTTTCTGCTTCTGCTCTGGTGCCGAAGGCGGTATAAAAACATGGTAACACACAGCTGTAATGCACATCATCTATGCTATTGCTTTATCTGTGCTATATTTAACTGGTTTCCCTCTGTTCTACAGAACGGGAGACTGAAAGAGCAGGTGGCTTGCAGACTGAGCTATTCTGTTGCCTGGGCAGGTGGAGAGCTGGTTCTCTGCCTGACTTGCTCGTCAGGAACTTAGAAGGCTGTACGTGCAAGCTTGCCTTCTGTTGCAGACTCATGCCTCCTCCTGGCGCACAAGGCCCCACTAGAGAGCAGCCACGCAGCTTCTGCGGGGAGCAAGTAGTTGATGTTTGGGACCTGGGAGCTTGGCACTACAGGCAAACTATAGAAACACAAAGTTTTAGCTTCCCCATGAACCCTGTGCGACCCTCGGAGGAAGGCTGCACCGCCTGCCTGCAGTCAGCGCTCTGAGATGCCTGAGGTGGCCATGGACATAAGTAGCACAGCGAGGGTAAACCGAGGGAAGAGAGAAAAAGGGAGTCAGAGCACCTAAATTGCTTATTAAATGTAAATTTAAACAGCTAAAAATCAGAGACTTCTCAAATGCAAGCCATGAATACTGCTTATCATCATCCCACTGCATATTAATGCAAGATTCCTTTGTATGGTGTGATAAAACTAGCCTGCCATTGCTACAGTTGTAGCATACCCTTCGCTCCTGTCTGTGAATGCTACACTAAACTGCCATAAAACAAAGGTTCTCGTTACATTTAATACTCTGAAGTGCTTTATTTTTTCTTAAGCCCCTGTACTCTTACCGTCTTTAGACTTCTAACTGTCAAACGTTTATAAAGGTAGTGATTTTTTTGGGGGGGTGAGGGGGGGATCCAGAGAGCTGTTCCAACCTCAGCTATTCTGTGATCCTCTTGATTCAGCTTAAATGTTGTTGCTTGAGTTTGTCTCACACACCATCCTCACACCCAGCTCTCTAATGCTGATTTTTTTTTTTTAAACGAAATTAACCCTTTTGATACACCTTATGAAAAATCTGGCAGCAAAGTTAGAACTTCATGTGTAGTCATGCGGTGATGAACTGCTGCCTGACCGACAAAACTAAAAAAAAAAATGAAAGTATGCAAATGAAGAATCTTTCTCCCGCCCCACATTTCCATTGCCAAGGGCATGGAATAGCCCTCTGGCCCCTTTGGGTTAGCTGCGCCCCTCCCAGCTTCTCACCTCCCCCGGGCAGGGGCAGACTGCGAGGACAAGACAGCCTTGACACCCTGCAAGGGCTGTTCGGCAACAGCCGCGTTATCAGCCCTGGCTGAGCTGCAAATCCAAAACACAGCCCCATACAGGCTGCTGTGGAGACAGTTAACTCCATCCTGTCCTGACACTGCACAAGGTAAAATTAATTTTGGTTTGGAAAAATACTGCTTGTTTAGAAGGGGCGGTTAGGAAATAACCGAGAATGACCTCACACTAGAAAAACTGATGTGTACTTTCAACATTGTGGCGTTATGTGAGCACTTCAATATAGAAATGGCTGCAGTCGCTCCTGCTTTCCTGCACAGTAAAACTTTTGAGCACAGTGACCTAGAAGTCATCCAGAAACATCTATAAATCAGAATTTTGATCCACACCCCGGCACTGGTCACTCCTAATTAAAGGTGGAAGGGTAAAAGACCCACAGCCAGCTCAGCTCCCAGCATAAGGGAGCTGGCAGAGGCAGCTGCAGGGCAATCCCTTCCTCATCTCCTTTTCCCTGGCTTCAGAGTCACTGGGGAGGGGATCTGCTATCTCTGCTTCTGGGGAGAAGTTAAAGGTGGAGGGAGCAGGTTGTTTTGTTTTGGTGCTGTTTTTTCTCCTATGGCTGGAGCGGACGGAGGGGAGAAGCCGGTTTACACGAGTGTTACAATACCAGTCTCACAAAAACAACATTTCAGTCCTGAGGTTTCCTGCCTGGCCGGCACCGGGGAAAGGCCGAGGGCCGGACGGCAGCGCCGGCCCAGCCAGCCAGCGTCCCCGCGCAGCTGCGCAGCCCACCGGGGCCCAGGAGGCAGAAGCTGCCTATGCCCAGCCACCACCGGTGCCCACAACATCAACCCACGCTCCTTTCATCGCTGTGCGCAGCTCGTGCGCCGCAACAGGGGGCTGCTGAGGGGTGGAAAACCTGCGCGGTCGCCAACCGGGCCTGGGAGCCAGCACGGCTTTGCCATCGTCAGCGAAATCACTTAATCCCTCAGTGCTTCGGGTTGTCCACCTGAAAAATGGTAACATCGTTTATCTTTCTTTGTAAAACCTTTCTTTTGAAAAATGGAAGCAAATACCATTTAAATATCAATTTGAACTATCTGTTGTTCTGTATTATTAAAATGTCAATTTTCTTAAATCAGCTCCAGGATAGAAGACGCATGACGTAAACTCTGTAGGTCAGCTTAGCCTACGAAAACTGTTTCTGCTTACACTTGCACAAAGTATCATTAAATCTCACCTCTGGGTTTACCTGCTGATTGCGCAGGCTGAGAAGAGCCCTGCGGCGCTACAGCACTGGCCTTGCCCAGCCAAAACAGCTGCAGGGGAGGAAAGGAACAGTGCAGACCTTCAGATGTTTTGCATGCCTTGGCTACGGAGCCAGATAAGCGTGACTTCTCCCCTCGGGTTTCTGCTCCCCTCTGAATTAGGCAGTTACTGTAAAAACTGAATGAGTCATTATTATGCACAGAAGAAAAAAAGGCAGTCTACAGTCAGGTCTGTCCAGAAGCTTATCACTACCCTCATGTCCTTTGATTTATATGCCACGGTACCTGCCCCAGGTCACAGGACAGCTCCATCCATCAGTTGTAAGGCTGGTTTTGGAGCGAGAGAGAACAGAGGTGCTAAAGGGGCAGGCAAGGAGGGAGGGCAAAACGCAGTTGAGAGCAAGTGAGAGCTGCGCTGCACCAAAAAAAAAAAGAAAACCAGCAAACCAAACCACCAAAAAACTTCCCACTGCAAACACATGAAGCATAAAGCCAAATGAAAAGATGTAACACAGGTCTCGGTTGCATTACTTAGAATATAGCCTTGACTGCGTGATCTTATATGAGATGTGACAGCATTGCAAAACCCTCCTGTTGGGTTTACATCCATTACCCTCCAGTATCGCCTGGCTCTGGAGGGGTAAGTGCAGGTTGTTGCCTCTCCCTGTCTCATACTGACTCTGGTCAGAGGTAAAGCTGCCCGAGTCCCACCCACATGTGCAATGGAGCTGAAGGGTCTGCTAAGAAAGGGTGTTGTGGCTGCCTGACATGATCTAGCACAACTGAGCAAACTGAGCGTGTGGTGGTGCGTGATCCAATGAAGGGTGCTGTGTGGAGATACACACTCAGATGTGGGAAGCATGGATCTGACAAAGTACACGCAGGATAACCGAGGCCAGAATTTGCTCCTTCAGAGGAGCCTGGGGGTTGCCTCGGCCCTTTGGTTGGATGCACTCCATGCAAAAGGACAAGCAGCAGGTTTGGCCTAAACCCGCTTCCATCACAGACAAATAAATTGAAATGCAGAACACCAGGAACAATCCTGTTCAACAGATACTTGGGAGTGCAGAGATTTACCCCAGATGAAGCATCCTGAGTAGCCATGTCTATTCAGGTTGGAAAGTGAGCTACATCGGAGCTGGGTGACACTCCAACACTACCTCAAGATGCTTGTCAACATTCCTAATTACTCATTATTTTTAGTATTACCTAAAAAGCAAGTAAGCTGAAGAATACCTCTACCTTCTCTACACTCTCCCAACAGCTGCTGTAGCCAGCAAGGCATTTCCCCTTAGCCTTCTCCTAAGGCTGAAGAAACCCAGCTCCCTCCACCTCTCCTACGTGCACCACGCAGTCTGTGCGACTCTGCCCAAAACCAGTTTTGGCTACATCATCACCAAGGTTCAGAACAAGTACACGCCACTGCTCATCTGGCTGCCTGGGCAAGTGTTTCTCCCCTTCAAACCCACATTTCTCCTTTCTCTTCCACCCCCCCCTCAGCCCCCACCATCAACACCACCAAGGAAAAGGCATTAGCTGTGCTAAAGGAAGGCATAAATAACCAAGTAATCCATTAAAATAGCTGCTGTAACATTAACAGGGAGCTGGTTCTGGTTTAAAGCCAAGTGTGGGACTACATAAACCCCTTGGCTCTGCCAACAACTTGCTGTGGAGTTAAGCGGAGAGTGATCCTCCCCAGTGAATTCCTTCCTGAGCCTCTGGGCCCTCACAGCTCGATGGGAAGTCCCCTGTACTCAGACTGCAGGAGTAAGAGGCTGCCCTAGATGCTGCAGAGCCTATGCACAGATTGCTAGATCCTGATACGCTTTTTCCTCAGGTGCAACTGGGCCACGTGCCAGGGCATCCACCTCATCCAACATGCTCTGTACTAGATGTTTTCTACTCCGAAGAGTTCCATTTTCTCTGATATCACTGAGCTCTTTGGAAAAAAAAATAAAAATCTGCTTAAACCACTCAATCCAGATTAAACCAACAAAACACATCTTCACTTTCTACCCAAAGGCCTATTTCTGTGAGCAGAGTTTAAAATCACATCCTGTATCTGTTGACATCAGATGGTGGGTTTTGCTCTTCCTTACATCACTGGAATTAAAGAGGTGTCAGCATATAGGTCTTACGGGCAAGTAATTAAGAGGGAGGATTCTCTTTGCAAAAAGGTTAGGGTCCTTACCTTGCTCCAAGCTACCACCAAAATCGCTGGCAAGGCAGGAGACCGCACCTGTGATAAGTCACTCCTCAGAAAACACTGCAAAAGTACAAACCAAGGTTTCTGTGACACAACCTGACCATCTGATGACATCAGATCATAGACTGATCTGTTCATGAGATAACGCATGATGTTACATCATCATCATGTGTTGATGACGACACAGAGCAAATACTTCTAAAGAAATGAAGTCTGCTAAACAGTATGGCTAACATCAAAACTTTCAGGAAATAGGCATGAACAAGAATACCAGAATTGCATTTTAAAATTTTTTTAATAAAAGAATCAAAGAAAGCCATAGCACTTGTTTGGGGAAAAAAACAACCCAAAACGAACAAACCCCAACCAACCAAAAACAACAAAAAACCCCAAAACAAACAAACAAAAAACCCCACAAGACATGCCAAAGTGAGAGCTGACAGTAAAACATTCCGCAAGTGTAGATAGATTTACAAGCCCATGAAGCACAGTTATGATGCGATTTTATGAAGTGATGAGAGAAGTCCTACTACGACGTGAGACTATCCAGAGATCCGTCTCCAAGAGCTTCTCCCTTCAGTTCTGTAACCTGGGTACCACTTGCTTTTATGCAAGGGTAGCTCAGGCTGTGTAGCCACAGACTAAGCCTAATCAAGTGTTTCCACAGAAAGCTGTTGATGTGAAGAGTCACCAATTCATTTTGAGCACAAGTCCACGGCTTTTATACAAGCAGAATATTTGACCAGTAAGAAATATTATTTTCAGGTTTACCTATTGCAAATACAAGCTGTAAAAAAATCAAGCAGCAATTTATGATTCAAGTATTTAGACTCCCAAATGTTATAAGCTGTATTCCCTTCTCTCTGAAGAACTGAGCTACGAGATAAAGTTCTTTCCTGGACAAAATCTGGTCTAATTATCCTGAACAACCTCCTGCTTCCACACTGCTCCAGGAACAAGAACAGAAGAAACTATCATCAGAGCCGAAACTATTATCTGCCTTTTGAAATAAGGGTGCTACAAAAGCACAAGCATTCCACTTGGCTTCTGATCATCACTCTTCTTCAAATACAGAGCACCGATATTATTGTATGCACTGGGAAACAGAGCAGTTGAATGTCAGCGCAGTTAGGCTGTGTGAATACCCTCTTCGTATTTCTACCAGTCCATGAACATACTGCATCAGTTACAAATATTACTTCACTGAGTGGCACACCAAAGCAGCCACACCAAGGGTCTGGAGTCATCATTTCAAGCTTTCTAGACCTCTTGCACTTGATCTATATGCGAGCAAAGAATGTATTTAGCGGGAAACGACACCACATTTTCACTCCTCACTGTTACATTCAACTTTCTTTTTAAGAATAAAATTGCTAGCAAATTATTTCAAAGTATCTCTGTCTCCATGCTTTTGGCTTTATAGGTGCAAAATAATTTATATCTTTAAACACAAACTAACTTGGAAGTTAATTCAACTTCTCCAATATGGAAACACACGGTTATATCATCATTCTCCTTCTCCATACCATTATTGATAGAGGTCTACTCAACCCCTCCAAATTAATATCAGAATACAGTTAAAAAGACTTGATCACTCAGGTGTGGTGTAAAATCATTACTTTTTAGACCATTCTGTTAAGACAAAAGCTTGGGCAGAGATCCTCCAAAGTGCTGTTCTCCTCTGCATCCCAAAAGGAAAGATATGAATTGAGAAAAAACAAAATCAGCGCAGAGGTGTGTGCATCAGCTGGGAGCAACTTCTCCCCTCTGTTACTCCCTTCTGGACCAGGCACAGCATAAGAGACCACTGCAAATTTGCCAGGGGGTATATTTGAAGTGCCTTTCAAATTGCCAGCAGACCTCCCCTCCCGCCCCTCCCCTGGTGCGGTCCTTTTTACCCAGCACTGACTTTCTGTTAAAGTTTCCATTGAACAGTTTGGTTCCAGTACTGCCAAGTTCAGAGGAACGATAATCCCCAGTGACAAACTCCTACAAAAACGGCTTATCTCTAGACGACGACTGGCTGCACCCGCTAGCATTACTCGTTGCCCACTTCTTCAAGGCACTTCCTCTTTCAACTACACCGTTCTTCCACAGCCGAGGCAAATACACCTTCAAGTCTGTCCTTTTCTGAACGGACCCCAAAACGTCACAGGAAGTGCCAGGTTTGTCAGATGTTCCAGTTTGTCACAAATCATTGTTCTGTATCAGTCCCTCCAGTTCGAAGGCGAGACAGAATGATGTTTACATTCAAAGCATCACCTATTTACCGTGCCAGCAGGAGGACAGGTTGATTAGTGGTACAGATGGATAAGCAGTAGCCCAACTGTTCTCTCTGGTTTTTGATAGCTTGTATTTTGAGGAAGACTTAAAAGAGCACAATTCAACCTGAGCGAACACCAAGCTTGCACAGGGGTGGAGGAAGAATTTACTAGGATACACTTAAACTCACAGTGTAAGACGGTAGTCACTTTGGAAAAGAGAAACCTTTGCATTAAACCAAAATTTTCCCAAGATTTCAGGTATCTGAACCAGTAATAGAGTCTTTTAGAAAGAAATTCAGAAAGTTAAGTAATAACTAATGTAAGGAACAACTTTTTTTGCTCATGTGGCAATAATGGCAACCAACTTTCCCCTGAAACCTCAACTAAAACACTATCTATAAGTAACCCGAAAGCAAGTGAGCTCCCGTCCTCCTCCCATATCCTCTATAAGCTTTCACACAAGCTCAAACAGCACGTTTCCTGAACAGCAACTTTCAGCGCAAAGCTTTTCAAAGACCATGGAAGCAAACAAAGTGGTACAGCCCGGAGTGGGAATGGAGGACTCCCACTGACCCTGCCTGCACGCTTCTCGGACAAGGAGACTCTGAAGAGCACACAGACAGACAGTGAACCTGGATTTGAGTTCTGGGGTAGTTCAAGGTTCACGCTAATTTGGCTAACTGACCTTGCCCAAGCCAATTGGCTTACAAACTGCACACATGATTTTAGTAAATATTTACACATGTTGTATGCAAATATACTGAACCTGAAGAAACTTTACCACCATGATTTTCAAGTGCAAATATAGACATAGTCTCCCTTAATTCTGCTCCTACTGTGTTTAAAAAACAACAAACAACAAACAACAAAAACTAAAACCAAAACCAAACCCATTACATTCAGTTGCTCCCCCCAAACCCTAGCCTGCACAAATTCTCTAAAAATAAATATCAATCTGAAGGTTCACAAGAAATTAACTACTTAATTAAATGAAACATAGCTTAAAACAAGCAACGGTGAATCTATTCCTCCATTAAAGAGGACTAGAAGTCCCTGCATAGAGAAAGCAGTAAATAAATGTTAGAAGTACTATTAGTTAAGACATCAGACAAAAACAGATCAGATTCCTGACTTGCTATTTTTGTCTTCACGTAACACCTCCATTTGGATGTTCGAAATTCAGCCTGCCTCAACGTAAAATATTGCTTTCTACTTGCAATGCGGTATGAATAAAGGAAGGACTTTCAGTCTCAAAACATTTAAATTACTGATGTTTACAGACTATCAATTGCCATTCGTTTGTTCTGCTGACCCATGATTGCTTCAAATGACACACAGCTGAAGACCGCTGCAGACGCATCCAAATGTAGGGCTGTTTCAATAACTTAATAGCACTTTGATGTTTGCCTTGCTGAATTCTTCACTGCTGAAGGAGGATCAGAGTCTTCAGTTCACAGCAAGAAATAAAACAAGGCAGTTATGAAGATCATGTAACGCAGAGCTCCGAAGCCCACAGTGGAGGTTTACTGCAATATGGTAGTCTGCTTCTGGTCTCTTGAGCACAAGCAGCTGCTGTAGCAGTTGCCCCCTCCTCTTCAGTATCTTCCTGTACCTCCCTGAAGCCTTCGGCTTCCTGGAATGGATTCTCCAAGAGTTTCAGGACATTTCTTACCTAGACAGAAAAGACAGCATGGTTATCAGAATTTAGGAAGTGAAGGCAAAACAATGTAGAGAAGAACCTCACACCAGATAATGATTGAGTATATTGTATTTAATACACAAACTCCAGACAAGCCAATATGAAACACATGAACAGTATGCATATCAAGTAAGCTGAAAACTGTAAAATTGTAACTGGCTGAGTTTGTATCTGTAGAGAACTCAAGCTCAAGTAACTTGAAATGCAAGTCTGAAATACAAGTTCATATGTCGTTTCTCAAAATAAATTAATTTTCCCAAATTATGCATGTAACAATCCACATACTGAACTCCACAGGTGAAAGCCATATGTTTTAAAAGATAACACTTAGCACAGCAAAGACCAAGTACAAATTAATCCCCACCTGCCTCCCAAGGTAAACGCCATTCTGAAGACAGTAAAAGCAGGGGTAAACATCTTGTCCTGGGATCAGCCTACAAAAGCTGGTTCAGATTCAGTTTTTTCAATTCCTTTCTTTGTTCTGCAGTCATTAAAATCCTCAAAACAGTTCCCTCAAAAATAATACGGACCTTTGGAACAGTAAATTCCTAATCCCCTTACTGCCTGAGATGGCAGAATGAATCTTGCCCAGCGTAACGTCGGTCATCAACAGCCCCAGTACACATCCATGCAAACCTAGAGAGGTGTTATGTAGCAACAGCATACCTCTGAGAAATCCCCATTTTCAGCTGCTTCTATGGCATTCTGGGCAATATAATTTCTCAAGATGTATTTTGGATTGTTTGAATTCATGACCTTCACACGCTCAGTATTCCAGGCATCAGCATCACTGACACTCTCTGTTTCTTTTTGCAAACGGACTCTGAAATTAAGCAAGTGAAAGCAACTGGTTTGGTTCAAGAATCACATGTTAAAGTTGACCTGTTTCCTTGCCTTGAGATCCTTAGCTTGCAGTTCTTAATATTATGTCACCTATAATGGTC
This sequence comes from Phalacrocorax carbo, assembly GCF_963921805.1. Lineage (NCBI taxonomy): Eukaryota > Metazoa > Chordata > Aves > Suliformes > Phalacrocoracidae > Phalacrocorax > Phalacrocorax carbo. The sequence continues at coordinate 22,764,911 of NC_087513.1, read as the reverse complement.
TCAGTTTATAAAATCCAGCACAACAGATTACAATACACTACTTCATTTAAAAACAGCATTACAGACCATCAGCAGGTCCTAATGAGGCCTGAGGAAGCAGCACACCTTGCATATTCTCTGAACAGTCACATTGTGACGCTGGTGCACGGTCTGTCCTGCACTGCTCTGCAAAAACCTTCACTTCAGAACATGGCTTAAGTATTTCTACAGTTGTTTATTGGTTAAAGCTTTCGATGTTCTGCTGAAAGTAAAGGGATACAACACAGCTGAGGCAGTCTGATCTACCCGTTAGCGGGAATACTTGCTAAAGCTCTGAGCCCTGCTGGAGAACAAAATCACAGCCAGCCAGCTGAGGAAAGGAGTCCTCACCTAATCCATACAGAAGGAACTGCTAATGCTCTACCAAGGGGTTTTCTTTATAGAAAATCTCCTGCTAGCACTGATTTTTAGGATTTTAAGTTATGCCTGTTGGAATAGTCCGGACATTTTTTTTGGCCGTGACTTCTCACAGCTACTCTTTGATTAAGAACACTTCTACTTGCTTTCTGTATTAACACATAGATTTTTCTTTCAGAAAAAAAGTAAAATTATAAAGTGCTTAGAGACCAGTCAACTGTAGTTACTGAGCACTTGATAGCTCACAGCCAAAATTAGTCTCTGCTAGAATCAACATCAACATTCCTGAAGCACTTTTAATACTAGATTTGATGCAAGGTGATTTCTATACCCTACCCCTCCCCAAAATCTAGTAAACAAAATACACAGATGCCCTTGAACTTGCACAGCACCACGGATACTGATCTCGTAGTTAATATTCTGAGCTGCATGCCCCCCGTCCCTCCCAACCTACATGCTTTGAGACAGGGTGTCTTTTCTTTCGTGAGACAGGCACACTGCGCTCAAGTAAAACGCAGCACAAGTATACTGCTCTGAATACTGAGAAACCTTACCTGTATTTCTCCAGCCATTCTTTCCAGTGTCTTTTATTTCTGCTGAGTAAATCAGCTGCTGTTAACTGCTGCAGTTTAGAGAATTGCTCGATACGTTCTAATTCTTTATTTATATTAGCTTTTGTTCCAATTAATGCAAACAGCTGAGGATTAGACTGAGCCAGCATGAGCATCATTGACAGTTGTCTGGGAACAAAGAGGAACAAACACATTAGATATTGAAGTTCAGCTGCCTGTCAAGAACCATCTTTTTGCAACCACAAAGCAGGTATAAAAACATTCACAATAACCTATGATCTCACTAGAGAAGTTAAATAACAGTACTTTATAATTAAAAGAACAAATTTATAACAAATTATGCTAATTTTACTGCTCCTTCCCTCTTCTTCCGTGCGTTTAATTCACATTCCTGCGGTACATAAATTGCAGACAGTTGGTTTTCAGAATTATCAATTGGGTTTAGATGTGCAATTCTCATCAAAACACTCTTGGAACTTTGAAAGGAAATTGGAATGAGGAATATGATTTTACTTAGGTATCAATACAATACATAGGGTTTGGGTTTTTTTTAATTTCTTTTCCTAACATTAATACTGTAACAGCATGCAGAATAAGGATCTAACATGTACTAATCTTACCAGTATTAAGAAAAACTAAAATAATATGGGAAAGATTCTTCATTTAAGTCATATGAGAGAGCAGTTTGTCTATATTTTGGTTTTGTCTTTTTTTTCTTTTAAGCTAGCCAGTCTAAGTCACAGAATGAGAACTGCTTTGTGGTAATAATTTCCTAACAGCATCCAGGTTGTTTTGCTGCAAGCTTGACTAGGACCGTGTCTTTTTATATTTGACTGTGTCAGCTGATGCTGTACAACAGCTTGTCATGGTTTTAGCTGGGATAGAGTTAATTTTCTTCACTCTAGCTGGCACAGTGCTGTGCTTTGAACTTAGCATGGAAAAAAAAACGTTGAGATAACACACAGATGTTTTGGGCTGTTGCTGGGTAGTGCTTGTACTAGTCAAGGACTTTTCCAGCTTCCCATGCTCTGCTGGGTGCACAAGAAGCTGGGAGGGGAGGGGGCACAGCTGAGAGCGCGGATTCAAACTGACCAAAGGGATATTCCATATCATGTAACGTCATGCCCAGTGTGTTACCTGGGAGGGGCTGGCCGGGGGAGGGAGGCAGCAATCGCGGCTCAGGGACCGGCAGCGTTGGTTGGCGGGTGGTGAGCGGTTGTATTGTTTGTGTTTCTGTGGTTTTTCTCCCTTTTTTTCCCCCTTTCCCTTCCTTTTCCATTTTATTATATTAACATTATTGTCATTATTATCATAATCATTATTATTACTTTGTTGTAATCATTAAACTGTGCTTATCTCAACCCACAAGTTCTTTTGCTCGTCCGATTCTCTTCCCCATCCCACAGGGGTGGGGGGGGGAGCGAGTGAGCGGCTGCGTGGTGTTCAGTTGCCAGGTGAGGCTGAACCATGACACAGCTTCACCTTATTTTCGATACCATACAGCTAACTTTTGTATTTCCTGGATTAATAATTGCACTACAGCAAAAGGTAAAACAAAAAGACCCAAAGAATATAAGTTGCAGAATATCAAAATACACTATTTTTATTTCCTTCTGTGAATGCATTTATAAACAAAGGATAAAAGAAACATTATTCCCTGACCTCAAAACACACAACTCATTATATCAGATTGTATTTTCCTACTTCTAATAAGCAGAGATAAGCTAGGTGCTTTGATTTTTGAATTTATATAAAGTACTATCCAAACCTGATTTACACACCTGACTTGCCCAGCTCTATGATATCTAAGTGGTGTGATAAAAATCAGTTTAGCAGTCACTTTAACACAGTACTATGCCCTTCCAAAGCTTCACATCCATATAATGATGATTTACAGCTACTTTTCATGTTCCTCTAAGCCTGAATGTAATGTTTAAAAAAAAAAATTGTCTCATCTGTCACTTGAGTGATCTCCATATTGCATGGTACCTGTTTACAATTTTAAAGTAGCTGAAACCTGGAACTTAATTAAATAAGCAGTATCCACCACCTTAATTTAGTTCCCTTTCATTTCAGTGTATCATCACTAAAACTTAAGTAACCAGTAGTAACTCCAAAATGATAAATGACTACAGCCAACCACCCTGGCATAACACCAAACTTGTTCATACAAGTTTCACACCAGTCCATCTTCTCAACTCCCTGCTTTCTCCAAGTTAACTGCAATGTCAACACATAGAAAAAGCTGAAGAATTCTGCAGGCGCATTACCTTCCTGGAATACTCATTAAACAGGAGGGACAACTCAACCCAAAATATCCCCACTTTAATTTTTTCCCCTCATCTGGGAAGATGCTAGAAAAAACCTAACAAATTAATGACTTATTCACTGTTTTCTATGGCTCCAAAACGTGAAAAGGTGCCGCAATCACTGTTATAAGCAGCAGTTGAACAAAACTTACTATTTCTCCATGCTCAGAGCAGCTGGGCTGCAGAACATAACCCACCAAATGGGACAGCATCACACAGGTCTCAGAGCCTGAAGTATGCATTTAGGCTATACTTAGCCCAGAACATTGCGATTATTTGCTGCCGGAACATTGGCAGAACATAGTAAATCCATTTCTTCTATAAAATATTTCTGTATCACTTCACTATCTGGCACTGTCATCGCCTTAGTCAGCGGAGACAGTGGAGATTAAAAAAAAAAAAAAAAGAGGGGCCAACCAAAAGCTCAGACAATGTTAGCCCAAGAGCCAATTGCTGCAAGTCACTGCTGAGCATTCATCAGTCACAAAATACACAAGAATTTGCACTGCTGTACATCATGATGCATCTACTTAACAGTGAAATTTCCAAATTTAGCCCAATATTACATAGCATGCAGAGTTCATTATGGTTATGATGAAACTAAAAGCACAGGCCAAAGGCATTTAAGTAAGAAAGAGTATTACCTTGGATCCATCTGTGGTTTGAAAGCAACTTTCAGTTCTTCCACAGAAGCACACTGACTTGTGAGCTTGTCTAAGAAATCTTCCAATTCTGAAGGATCAGAGTCTACAGAGAATGAGCTCAGCAAGTAGAAAATATTTGTGAAGTCTCCACCTGAAAAAGTGAGTTCTGTGAGTAATGCAACTAATAAATCAGCAGGAAAACAAGTCCCATACCTCCTTCCTAAAACACACACACACACCCCCCTCCCCTGCAGCAGTACAGGTCACTGCTCTGAAGGGGCAAATAAACCACTCATTCAGTGAGGGTGCAAATGTGAGACAGGGGAGTCCTGTATAAGACAACATTCACAAGAAAGTAACTGGTTTTTCAGTCTTTTCTTCTCTCAGATGACAACATACTTGTGCAAGACTGCTTTCTTGTAAAGTCATGACAAAAAACTACATTTTTGTTTGACTGTAAGATACTGATGGGCTATTAAATAATAACTTGCTGTGCTTCTCACCAACCTGTGAGATGCATGGTTTCAAGGAGTTCAGACACGAGCTTACTATCTTCTTCTAATTCCAGCTGGATTAAGCCTAATTTCCTCCTCATCTTCCATAAATAATGTTTCTCAAATTCTGCATCATATTCCTCTTCCAGGATGAGCTCACTTATTTCCAAGGGCAGTTCTGGAACTAGGGCTTCAGCAAGTTTCCCCAGGTTCCACTTGCATATCTCTGGCTGCTTGTTGTAAGCATAGCGCCCTGTATTATCAGAACCATTGCAAATGTGCTCAGGGTCATATCTACAAATGAAGAAATAGTTAGCATTCTTCTAGTTATCTGGACACCAATACCATGAGAAGTATTATTTTTATTAGTTTAGGTTCCCCTAGGAAACTAAAAAATTTGAAAGGGAACACTCCTCGATTCTCTTCCCAGAGTTACCTCACTGGAGGTTTTCCTGCCCTCTCAAGCACTGACAAACAGGCTACGAGAGGAGTTTAAGCGTTAGAGATGATGTGTATACAGTTCAAAAGAAGTTGCAAAGAGGAACTATAGCACAACTAGAACTAACTTATACTACTTTGCCACAAAGAGGGCTCATAAATCTACTTTAGAGTTAAAATATTAACACAGTCGTGAACATCAGGATTGTTCTACATAGCAAATACATATGCTCATTTCAAGTAATTATGCCACACTAACCTGTCCATAAATCCAAAAGGGCCGTAGTCGATGGTTAGTCCAACTATGCTCATATTATCTGTATTCAGCACGCCATGGCAAAACCCGACACATTGCCATTCAGCAACCAATCTTGCTGTCCGTTTTGTTATCTAAAAGATATTTTTTAATTTTTCAACACACTGTATTTCCAATACATTCCTGTGTTTCCACGCATTTCCTAGTCTGAACTGATGTTTCTAGAGCTCTGATGGAAGCAGACTCTGGCAGCATGCCACATCCACAAATATCTTAAGGACAGCTTGCCTCTCTCCTGTTAGTAACTGCCCTGTTTCTCAGTCTCCCATTTCTGTTTGCCTCCTCTTCTTTCCTTCCATGCTTGACTTGCAGGTCATCTGGACAGCTTTAAAACATACTGGAGATGGAATGCTGGAATAAGGGAAACTGTTTGACACCAGCCTTGCGTACAATTCTAGTCATTATAGAAATATATTCTTTTGCTTACTACTAGTTTTAAAGACCCTTTAACTACAGGCATGAGAAAATGTAAGCAAAGTCTAAGAAGTAAAATTAACTATATGCAACAAAGCCCAATGTAAAGTTAGTCTTTTGGTTTACCTGGTATTGTAGGAGTGATGTACACAAAAAAAAAATTATTCCCTGCTAACAAGTTTTAGCAGTGATAAGCACCTCCCTCAATTTGCTGAGAGGGGAAAAAAGCTACAAGGTTAAGTAAAAATATTCCAGGAACGGCAATTTTACTTAAATTCAATTCTTTGCCAAATGCATGCTTCATCAGAGTTTTTCTGTTGCTTAAATGAGAGTTATTGTTGTGGAATCCTTGACTGCAATCACTGCATGTGCCTCATTCTTTAAATAAATAGTTTAATATTTTAAAATAGTTCTAGTTTTTTAACTAAATTAGCCCACCTGTCAACTACAACTAGATATGCCCTATGAAACCTTGCCCTGGGATAATATGGTAAAAACCACAAATGACACAGAAGATTTTGGTTCACCTTGAGATCCCATGCTTCTAGTTTTTACAATATTCTCACATTAGGGACTCTACCTGTTTTCTCTGAACGCTGCTTCACGGAGCAGTGGACAGTCAGCTACACGTGTCCAAAACTGATTACTGGCATGCTATAAACCAGTAAGGGAGACACACCCTGTGTGATGGCTCTGTGCCAGGGAGAGGGTAAAACCTAAAAATAAAAAATTTCCCAGCCGCCAGGGTTAGGATGAAAGCACACCAGCAGCAAGGCAGCTTATGACTGCTGGAGGTCTTTGTATGATGGCATCACACACTGCCAGTGTTCTGGTAAAAAAGAAATCCTGCTAATGAGAACACCTGACACCAATTAAAGCTTGAGCGCCACTCAAAGATGGGTATATTGATTAGAAAGAGATGACTTTGCACTCACTTTGACCGTTTTTCTTTTTGATCATGTTTCTCTACTGCTAGCCATGCTAGAAAACAAGTATGGTGCATATATAAATAAGAGCACTATCTCAAGGACATGCTCATTTAAACAACACCTACAAATTATCTGAAAAGTACAGATAATGGTGTTTGCTTCCTAGACAGTGCTGCCAAATGCAATCATTTGTACTTTTTTTCCTCCATTTCTTCCACAGTGCAAAAAGAAAGACAAAACACAGGAGACTTGAGCTAGCAGCACTTCCCCACTATAGAAAAATATGGACGTTTGTCAAATTAGGTAAGGGACTGGGGTGCTTTTCAGGTGGAGAAAGGTGTGGAAAGTCTCCACTAAGGAGGCAGGAAAACATGAAGAGGCAACGCTAGCACAGGCATGGAGCGCAGACAGGCATGGGCAGAAGCACAACGAACACACAACGATATGGAGACACAGGCAATAAAGGGAGGGTGTCAGGATGGGGGGAGGAAACCAGTAGTAACTGGACCAGGAAAAACTGCCGAAAGCAGAAAGAAGCAGGACTGGACACACACAGACGGCCACAAACATCCCCAAGTCCCATGACTTTTCTGCCATCAGAAAGTGAACATGCCATCAACTACAGAGCTGGGCACGCACGTGGTGGGTGACAAGCCTCAATTCTCCTCATCAGCTCCAATCATTCAAATGCAAAAGGCCTGTCCAGTGAAGTTAAACTCTTCAGCACCCAGCAGTGGACCAAGCCACAGCTTGCTTTTGAAGAACGAATGCAAGTATGCACAGGCTGCGTTAAAGCGAAAAACCCCCCAAAACCCCAAACCCCCACCAACCCAAAAAACAAACCACACCAAACAAAAAAGCCCAAAACAAAAAACCTCCCAGAAATTAAAACCCCACAGAATTTAGAGAATGTCAGATTTTAAGCCTGCCTTTTGGCCTCTCATTGGTCTGTTCTGAACATGCATCACGTTGCAGCCATTCCCTCAGTCCCTACCAGATCATTTCAGGTTTCAAAGCACCACAACTGCTTTTACGTAGACTAGCCAAGTGTATTAGACTGTGGTTTTTTTTTAATTATTCTGTTTACTGGCTAGCTATAACATTCTTATTTGGGCTGTAACATGATTTGAATTTAAGGTGATCCAAATAGGAGCCTTTATTATAGTTCTCCAGTAATATCAAACTGGATCCCTTCTGCAAGGGTAGCATTCCTATACACTAATCACTAAAACACAAAGAGAGGCTTCTTATTCCCTTACCCCAAACGCCTCCTTTGCTCACTGAGACAAAGGAACATAGTAACAGAAATTCAATGTCAAGAATAGCAATGCAATACCAAGAGTGCGGCAAAAGGTGTATTCAGGAGATAAAGTGTATGTACAATTAATTTACGTATGTTTTACTTCAAAGAGAAATATAGCAATTCTACATTTCCTAATGTTATAGTTCTCATTTTTATTATGGATCTCCAGTAATTGTTAAGGTCTAAATTGATACAGTAATTGAAAACAGGTTCAAAATGGGTCTCTGAGAAATTGCCCAGCCTCTCCTCTGAGCCACTGCAGAATGACCTGATACAACACCATATCTAAGCCATATTTATCTCACGGTGCCTTACCATCCCCAAAGTTGAAAGTTTTGCAACTTCCTCGCAGTGCTGGACTGCCTTTAAAAACTTCAATTCTAAAGCCTGAAGTTGAAGCGATTTGCAGTCAACTTTCCTGTTTGTAATTTGGGAAATGAGAGAGGAAGTGACTCAAAGTTCTCTCTGTTTTACAAGATGATGCTTTGCAAGTGACGTCTTGGCAGCATGAACTCATCACCTGACAGTCAGGGCCAGAATTCCCCCTTGCAGTCTAAGACACTCTCAGCAAATGGAGACAAGCCTTGGGAAGCTCTCCCAGGGCACAGAAATCATGATTTACTGTTGAAAGGTTAAGCCGCTTTCATTGGTTTGTTAAACATCAACAATGCTTTCATAGATAAGCAGTTCTGTTAAGAGCGTTTTCTTCAAAGAATAGTTCAGGCAATTGGAAAATACAAGTTGTTAACTGACTCCAGCCATCTGTGCTCACAGATGAAGTTCCTAGAGCTGAACACTATAGATTTATGAAGAGAGTCTGATCTTTCTTACCTCTTTGAAGAAAGCGGCATTCCTCTGAATACTGTTGTCTGAATAAGCCTCCTGGATTTCCGGATAGAAGGTGCTGATCACATAATCAAGCATCTGTATTCGAATATCATTTCGGTTAACACTGGGACCCTTGCGTCCTGTGTATTCATCAGTAGGTTTAAAAATTTCAAAAGAACCAAATCTGTTTTAAAATAATGAAAACATGTTTTAGTATTATCTGGTACTATTAACTTCATCTGATGTTTCAGGTAGTAAAAACATTTACTGTTGTTACAATAACACCACATCATCCTTGAGTTTAACACCAATCCTCCAACTGACTGAGAGAAAAGACCTGCAAGATTCCTACACTGAACCTAGTGAGGCTCAGTGACTTAACGCAAGGAAGCACATACGTCCACGTCTAACTGAACTCGCAGATCAAGACCCGAGCCAATACTGGAGACCAGCTCATCAAGGTTTCTTACAGCCACTTCTTCAGAAGAATTCTTATCCTGACTAAATGTGCAGGAATAGGACTTACTTAAAATGCTAGACTGTACATCAAGCACATAAGATTTTTTCACGCATATACGTATACATGCACGGAGGCATGCATACATATATACACCTACATATGCATGCACATATTCTTTATGCCTCATCTTCCTCCAATATTGTTACCTTACATGAAGCAACGTAACTTCCTGAATCTCCTAACGTTTTGTGTCAGGGCAGGAACCTCGTACACTTCTCAGACAGAGAAAGTACACCCAAACACTGACAGTACTACATTAGAACAGCTTTGGAATTAAGGGTACAGCTATAAACCACCACTACTACCAACATCAGAAAAAAACCCACATATTCTGTGCAGGCATAAACATGAAATATCTCTTCTGAGGTCTGCAGAACACAGTTCTTCTTTCTACCAGGCCAGCATCCTTTGTGTTTGTCTGCGTGCAAAGACACCAGCTCATCCCATCCACTGGGCAAGAGGAACGGCTTCCTACAGCCTGACAAAAATAGTTCCATGCCTCCAGAACAAGCAACACGCAAATAGTGCTGTTACGGTAATACACTTAAAAAGGTATTTTAAGAGACTGCTGTGCATGGCTTTAAAAGAATAAAAAACCCAACTGAAACAGCCTTCTACCTTATAAACGTAGAAGCTATTCTCAGAACAACTGTACACCTTTCACTTTTTGGATTCCCATCATAAAATATGTCACGGATGACTTTTGAGTCAGATGTCACACACGTTCCAGCCCTCGTTGTTGGTATTCCTAGGTGAAACATAGCCTCGCTGCACAGGAACTCCCGTATGCTCGACCGCAGGACTTTCCGACCGTCAGCTTGTCTGCAACAAGAAGACACGGACAGCGTTGAGGCTATGAAGGCAGGATCTCCTGTCTCCCCCCTTGGCAGCGGAGGAACAAAAGCCTAGAAGTGAGGTGCTCTGTCCACAGTCACAGAGCAAAGTAGTGGCAGATCTGTGAAGAAAAGATGGACCTTCAAAGTTCTGTTAAAGCTCGATTAGACGGACACAACACACTTGCAACGAAGACAACACATAACAGAAGAAAATACACCTTCCAGTTACAGATACCCCTTCTAAGCATGAACACTGTTGTTTTTATTGATGCAATAGGGTCTTTCAAAGAAATTTAAAAATTCTAGATGGGTATAGCTATTTTATTATGTAATAAGTCACTAGTTTCCTCTTAATAAAATGGCTATTGTCATACCTTGGGAAAAATAATAGTATTTTGGATCTCTCTAGGTAAATAAAGTAGAAATGGGGTGTTTAATCTAGGCATGCATAGCAGTTGCATTAAAAAAAACCCTCAACAGACAGCAAATAGCAAACTAGCTTATTTAACAGATACCGAGTGAATGGAGCAGGCGCGGGTGGTTCTCAGCCCACACTCCCAGCACGTCAGGAGCCACAGGCACACAGGAGAGCCGCACAGGGCAGACCTAGAACACTACCACCACATCTGGGATTTTCACTGTGATTTCCTTAACCTTCACAGACCTGGAAGAGGCCTTCAGAGTGCCACATGTTTGAAACTAAGGTGTTACCGAGCCTGTGCGCTGCTGGAACACAAAATATAGGAAATGCAACTGGGGAAAATAACCTGAAAGATTTAAAGTGGTGCAGGCTAAACTGACTAATGACGATATCCATCCCTTGCAGGAATTTGGTCAACGTGCCACTTTTGGGGCTTTACCACTGTTCCCTCCCACAGCCAGGAAGGACATAGGAAAGGCACTGCTGGCAGAGGGACCAGCAGGACACACCACCCAAACACCCCCATTTTAAGCACCCCTTGCGTGGGCCATAGGGCAGGAGGGCAGCACGCTGCCCTCCCCGCTTCCATCCCGGTCTGCATCCTCCTAAAGGGGAAAAGCCTCTGAGGAGGGTAACCGGGGTCAGCAGTAACGTACCACCTGAAGGAAACGCAATTACACCCTTATTTTCTAGAGGAATATTTTGCCGCCTTCTGGTTTGGCATTTAGGCGTTACGCCTGCTGGAGCGAAGATAAAAACAACCAAACCAAACCACGAGGGGTCAAGGGATGGCCCCTGCCTCGGGGACCGCTCCTCAGCACGAACCAGCCGGCGCAGCGCCCCGCCAGCGCCGTGGGCGGGCAGGGGAGCCCGTCCCGCCGCCCCGCACGGCCAGCTCGCCACGCAGGGGGGGCTTCGCGCGGGGGGTAGGGGTACCGCTCCTCCAAAACGGAGCTTCCCCGCGCCGCCCCGCCCCCGCTCCCCGCCCCGGCCGGCCCTTACCGGGAGAAGGGGGTGAGGCCGGCGCCCTTGAGCTGGATCTCCCAGCGCTCGCCCCCCGGGCCCAGCACCTCGCCCAGGTACATGGCGGCGCCGTCGCCCAGCTGCCCCGCGAAGCTGCCGAACTGGTGGCCGCAGTAGCAGTGCGCCGCGGGCTCCGAGCCCGCCAGCAGCCGGTTCCCGCTGAAGTACAGCGCCGCCTCGGCCTCCGCCGCCTCCGGATCGGCCGCCGGCGCCTCCAGCCCCAGCAGCGCCAGCGCCGGCAGCGACATGGCCACCAGCCGCGGGTTCTGCAGCGGGCTGGGGCGCACCCGGCAGAAGCAGGCGCCGGGCACGGCCCGCGGCCCGCCCTCCTCCGAGGCGTCCACCGGCAGCGAGCGCAGCGCCAGGTTGTCAAAGCGCAGCGCGCCCAACCAGCCCCCGCCGCCCGCCTGCGCGCCGCCCTCGGGGCCGCCGGGCCGCGCCGGGAGCGCGGCGGGCTGCTGCATGGCGGCGCCGGGGCAGCCCAGCCGGCCCGGGCCCGCCGCTGGCTGCGGCGGCAGCAGCAGGAAGCGGCGAGCGCTGCGCAGCGCCGCGGCCATCCGCCCCTGCCGGCGGGGCGACGGCGACAGAGCCCCGCCCGCGGGGGGGACGTCCCATCCGCCGGCCGGCCGGCGAGGGCGGAGCGGCGCTCGGTCCGGCGGGCTGTCGGGGGGCGGCGGGTCACCGGGAGCGCGGAGGTGGGGCGGGTGGATAAGAGCCGTCCCTGCGGCGCAGGCTCAGCCCGCTCGGAGGCATCGCCAGGGGCCGCTGGCTAGAGCCGCCGGCAGGTCCCGGGCCTGGGCGGGGGCGCCGCCGCTTTGCTGGTGCCCTGGTGTCGCCCCCGTTAGTCGGCGGACGGTGCGTTTGCATCAGGTGCGCCTCAGGCCTGCAGAGGGAAAGCCCCGGGGGGCGGCACGGCTGGGCTTAAGTGAAGATGTCCTGGCTAACGAGGGGAGGGAAACCGAAGGACAAGGAGGATCCGGAAAGCAAGCTGAGGCAGGAGGAGAGGGGTCTGCTGGTGCAGGCCATGCTGGAGCACGGGGGAGACCCCTGGGACTATAAAGTCATCAGGCAGGACCCCACCTTGAAGGCTGCGGAAAGACACTGGCTGAATTACGTGTCGGCGTACCATCCCAAGGGGGAGAAGAAGTGCTCGGCCCTGCAGTGGCTGCTGTTCGATCTGGCCCAGGTCTTGCAGGCGGTGGTGGAGGAGAAGGAGCAGTGTATCCAGAACCTGCAAAACAATCTGCAGGTGGCTCGCAATGAGATCCTGGCGCTGCGGTGCGATAGCTCGCTGCCGGGCGAGCAGGCCGAGCAGCTGCACAAGCTGAGGGAAGAGCTGCGGGCTGAGGCGGCTGAGAATGCCCGGCTGAGAAGGAAGGTGCAGTGCTTGGGCACCCTGCTGTCCCTGGAAAAGGGTCTGGATGGGGGGAAGGCCGTCTCTCTCAGACAGGCAGACTGGGACCCGGAGGTGTGGGATGGGCATGGCTGGAGTTTGGAGGCGCAGGAAGAGTCACCGGTGCCAGGGGTGGGTGCTGTGGATGCTAGGAAAGTAAAGCCGACGGAGGGAGAAAAAAGCCAGGGAGTGGGGGAGGCAGCCATGAAAGAGGTTTGGAGGAAACAGAACGAGGGATGGCCCGTGTGGGTGAACCGGATTTGGGCCCTGGAGCAGGGCACTCCCTTCACCCACGAGGCGGCAAAGCAGGTGGTGACGGCCATCGGGCTGCCGTGGCCCAAGGTAGGGGCGATTATCAGAGCCCTGCCTGCCGATGAGGTGCTGGGGGGGGAGATATTAAGGCTGGTGATCCGAAATTTGGGAGAGTACGAGCCTCTCAAAGATAACATGGAGGGGGCGCCTTGGAGAGATGTCCAGGAGGCATCGGCCTACATGTGTGGGAATGTCTTACTCCGGGTGTTAAAGCAAAGGGAGAAACCAGTGACCGCTGACTTTGACATCTTTGGGATGAATGTGGAGCAGGGGGATGTGGGGGTGCTGGCGTGCCGTGCTCCCGAGCTGCACAAGGGGTTTTTCATCAGTCTGGGGTCTGCTTTAATCGGCCGCCCCCTCGGGGAATGCGTGGCTACTTTGGAGAACATGGGGACCCTGGTGGGGGCTGAGGGGAAAGGGAAGGTGAAGGATGGGATGGGGGCAAAGGGGAGGAAATACATTCCTAGAGGGACAATTTGGAGATATTTAATAAACCAGGGGGTGAATGAAGGAGAGCTAGATAGTCAGCCCACAGGAGTTTTACTTGCCAAAATGAAGAAAATAATTCAGGAAAAGGGAATGAAGCAAGAGGAGATTTGGGAAAAACTGAAGGAGATGGATACATCAGCTCCCCCCACTATCCCAAAGCGAAAGCTATACCCACCCGTAGCAGCCTTTAAAGATTAGGAGTCTCAGCCGCTGGTGTCAGTGGTATTAACCTCCACCACACTGACCTGGTGTGCGGGGGGAAGGGGCTGCGTGGAGGTACGATGTCTGTTGAAGGGTGGGGGGGGGGTGGGAAGTTACTTTCTTAATTGTTACAGGATCAGAGACAATGTTGTTAGATTATCAGGGTCTGCTGCTCCTAGCTAAAGGGAGTGGGAAGGGGAAAAGATGTAGAAGCCCAGTTGTGGGTAGGGGAAGATAAACTGGATGGGTGGATAATTCTGGTAAAAGGTGGGGGGAATGAATTTCCTGTCTCAGTTCAAGATAAATCTGTCTGAGGGAAAACTGTATTGTGCTGCTGCCTCAGAAAGGGAAGTGAACAGAGGAGTCCCCAAGTCAGTGAAGTGCTGGTCTAAAAGTAAAACAGAAACAGGGGTATTAAACGAAGAGTACGGGGTGGTTCCAGCCGGACACGCCCTCTTCCTGACCCAGGAGGCTCAGGAGGTGCAATGAAGGCTGAATAAATTGGGATTTAAAATCCCAGTCTTCACAGTCTCTGTGGAAGTCCATGGAGCATGTGGATGGTGAAAACCCGTTGCAATGAACTGTAAATCCACTTTGGCATTTGACCCCTGGGAGTGGGCACCGCTTGAACAGTGGCAAATTGATTGTGTGGGCCCTTTCAAGAAGTTGAAGGAGGGTTTGTGTCGGTTTGTATCTGTTGCCACTGATAGAACAGCAAGATGGACAGAGGCAATGGCAGCATGTGAGGCTACTGCTAACTCTGCGGTTTGGTGTCTGTGTGTCGTATTGAATGGATGTGGTCCTCCAGCCTTAACTGATTCAGACAAAGGAAACCACTCAACAGGTGTATCAGTCCAGAAGTTCCTGGAAGGGGTGGGAGTGCATCAGTTAACTTGCATCTCCTGCCATCCACAGTCCTCCAGGGTAGTGGAGAGAGCTAATAGGTCCATCAAGATGAGACAGGAATTAATTGCTGAAGAAAGAGGACTGAGCTGGGATGAAGCACTTCTGCTTGTGTGCTGGGCTGTGGGAACAAAGCTCACCAGGTACCACTGCAGCCCTTACAAGCCGGCCTGTGGCCCTGCCCCACAGGCGGACATCCTCTGGTGATGCCAGTAAACAGCCTCTGATACGGATTCAATCCTGGGGCAGGGTGCAATCAGCAGAGAGCACCAGCCCATGCTGCTCTCCGGGGTCACTCGGCTCATGAGCAGCATGCCAATATAAACAACATGAAAATAAACTTCCACTGGGAAATACGGTCCTGTCCGCAGCCCACGTACAAAGGGGAAGGCCAAGAGAAAATTTAGGGGTGATTGTGGTTTGCGGGTTGGGAGACACAGAACTAATTGGAAACAAAGACGGGGGAGGTTCATGGGTAGATGGGGCCCACTGCTGGCAAATCAAGAGACTCCTTCTGACTAATGTGTAAGTAAGGCTGGTTTTCAGGATCAAGTGTGGCTTTGGGATCAATCACCGGTGTGGACTGCAGAGAGCCTCACTGAGAACCATCTTCGAGGTGCTCATCATTGTGTTAAGACAGCACCAGGAATATTGTTCAAGCGTTGCAGGCCCTTTTCACTGTGTTCTGCTGGCTTCTAGGTGTAACAGCGATGGTTTGGATGTGCAGCATCACCACTGTTTATAATTTTATTGCCTTCAGGAAGGATGTCAAAGGGATTTAGTATGAGACCTGGAGACAATGGGGACGACCACGGATGTTTCATTTCCCACTAATAAGTGTTTGTTAATAGTCCTTCCAGAATTAACTGACTTCACCTGAGAGAGAGCACAGACTGGACAAAAAGATGGAACTAATAAAATAGACATTCAGCTTGGATCCCATGTGGGACAGCAGCAGAAGTTGCACGGGATGTAAATGGTACCTTTGCAACCAGTGTGATAATACAGGGATGCAGTTGTAGCACCTGATGTGCTCTTAATTGTTCAGATGGTGCAGATTTAGTTTTGGTCACTGAGCATATCCAAAACTAAAATCACACCATCTGCAAGTATCCATATTAACCCTATAGGACAGTATCCATATTAATCCAGTAAGATGCAGAAAGAGATGGGGAATTGATATGTGAAGCATGAACTATTCTAGAATACATCCTGAGTGTGACCCATATGTATGTGGGTTGTGCCTTGCTCATGACTGCAAAGTCTCCGTCCAGGGAGGTACTCAAAAGCTGTCCAGAGACAGTCCTGGGCAACCTCCTCTAGGGGACCCTGCTTGAGCAGGGGGTTGGACCAGATGATCTCAAGAGGTGCCTTCCAACCTCAACCATTCTGTGATTCTTTCTATGAAAATGGCAGCATTTTTGAATTGTATACAAGGTAAATGGGTAACAAGATTCAGGCTGTTGTTTGATGTAGCAGCAGTAATAACTACCTGGGATAACCAAATGTGGCATGTGGTAAAATTGATTGCCAAGCTAAAAAAAAACCCAAAACAAACAAACAAACTGTAAGGGATTAAATTCAATAATATCTCTGTCTATTGTACTCAAGCTATCAATTGTTCTTAGCTATCAAAACAGCTTTTTCTGTTGGATTAGCTCTGTTCTCATGGGTAGTATAACAAAAGTATAACAAAGTATAACAAAATCCCACATTGTGAGGGAAGTTTCACCAATCACTGTTGCAAATGGACAACTAAATGAAATGTATGTAGTAGTTCTGCACAGTCGGTTGTGGACCACAGGAGGCTCTTGTCACAAGCCAGCATGGGGATGCCCGTGGTGTTTGGTGACAGTGGAGGCTGTGTATGCGTCGCCTCTCCTGTAATGGGGGAGTGGGAGGATTACATGACCTCTGTGGCTACAGAAGACCAAAGATGTGACATTGCATCTGTTGGTGGTGTACATTCATTTGCCTGTTCTCAAAATCAGGGTTTTGTTCCAGACTGAGAGGCTAACGATATCTGTGTGGGAGCCGAGAGGCCTCACTGGAACGAGGTGTTCAGACAGCATGCCAGCATACAGAAGGGAGATGAGAAACCAGAGAGCAGACAAGTTGCAAGCCTGAGGACCACCTTGGCAAGTAAGGAAACATCAGAGCTAGAGACTGAAATTGTGAGCTGTACATCATTGGTATGACACATCCATGGGTTGGTTTCCAAAAGCTACTACTATGCAGCACTTAATGCACTTAATCCTTTTCTTGTTATTAGTTACGATAGAATTTGTGTTGTTCTTTGTCCTTCTGTATATGCTTTGCTTGTTTGAAAAGGAAGGAGTGGGCTCACATGCCTGGTTGAACATCTTAGGTGTGTTGCAAGCTTAACAGTTGTGGAGGCTTCCAGCCGGAAGGGACTGAGCTGACGAGCACCTAGAGTGGTCTGAATGTCCTTGGAGGAGGTCAGGCAGACCAGGGGGTGGCTTGCAAGCAATAGGTCCCGCTGGAGCACACAGCCCCACAGAGCTGAGGCCCCAGCAGAAGGGTCACAAATAAGTGCCTCTGCTGCTGCTCTCCGGTATGTAAACTGCCAGATAAGGTCCTGCTAGCGCTTGGTCAGCTTGCGCAGGGATCAAGGCTGAGGTGGAATAGCTGTGTCTAGTAATCACAAGAGGGAAACTAAACCGAGTGGGGCAACCACAGGGAGTCATGGGGAGCCAGGCTGCCCACAGCGGGTATCCCTGCCAGTAACACTGTGTAAGGCTGCTGCTGCCTGGGTGATGACATCAGAGATACCACAGGTGTGGCTGTAGCAAAACCAGAACCACTGGGGAGGAAGTAACTGGGGGCAGGTTGTTTATTTAGGAGAGATGTGGGTGGAGAAGAGGTGGTGGCAAAAAGGTGGGCCCTGATGCTGAAGAATGAAGAATGAAGGATGAAGACTGAAGACGACCAGAGGGCTCCTCCTGATGGTAGGAGCGTGGATGCCTACAGCTGGTAGCGACCCTGACCTGCAGACTCAAGCCCTGGGGGGCTGGAAGGCATCACTGGGACAACCTGCTGCACTTGCTCCATCGGGTCTCTGGCCACATATAGTGGTGTGGGGGCCTGGACCTGTACCTTGGGACTCATAAAACTGTCATTGTGGTTGGCTGTGCGTGGGACTCATTAGATCTGAGATTGAGAGCTTGTAACTTCATAGCTGTGCCTTACAGTTTACATAAATATGTAACTCAATCAGTGGTATGGTTATTATTTTTCTGGTTTGCTAGTTTCCTTATAACATGTTCACCAGTCAATAAACGTGTGTCTCAATTATGTCTTGGGTAACTGGCCTGAAGAGGGGAGCCACGCCTTGGCATGGTCGCAGACATGTGGTCCTCACCGTGGGAGTGCTGCCTGCCACAAGCCTTCCTCTAACAGGTCTGGGTGTCCCAGAGAGCACGCATCAGACAAGGTCTGACCACCACATGCCCAGGAATGCCTTTATTGACCTGCCTGTGCAGAGTCAGAGGGGTAAGAATCTATGTGTGTAGTGGCCAGGCAGAAATTGCTGGTAACAGTGATGAACCATCAAGGCTACTGTGGGTCCCCCAAGTCCTTCCGCTCTGCCCTATGGTTAAGAGTGGCACCAAAAGCCTGCCAGGGCAGTCATGGTAGACGTGGCTTTGGGTGAGAAGCCCCCAGTCTCCAGCTGCCTGAGAAGAGCAGCAGTCCCTCAATGCAACAAACAAAAATATGTTAAACTTTGAGAAGAATGAGGGTAAAGGTCTGCTGAGGTTTGGTTTTAGGTGATGGGCAAATTAGGTCTATCATAGAAATGTTACAAATAAAGCAATCCATGCTAATTTCAGTTGTTTTAAAACCATGATTCTTACAAAAAAGTAAAATTAAGCTGTAGTAAGGTCATGCTTCTCTAGCAATGTAATTCTGTATTTTCCATAAAGTACCCTAGAAGCAACATAATCATGCTTTTCTTGGGACATACTAATTTTTTTAAGTGAAGGTCAATAGGTTCTTGCTGGGTCATTAAGAATCTGCTCTCAAGCATCAATACAATCACAACAAGGAGAGAGAGAAACAGGCATGTACAAGAAGTCGTTTCAGTTAATACCAGGTACCACATTGGCAAGTCAAACCCAAACCTCCCCAAGATACAGCCACCTTCTCTGAAGAGTAGCCTCGGGGTCCGGTAGACCCCTCCACTTAAAACCAGACATACCAGGTAAACCATCTGCAGTCAGTAGATGGCACTAAATCATTACTATTACTCGTATTTTTCAGCTAAATCAGAAGGTAAACTAAACCCGCAGCGCTGTGTGTGAGCTCCGAGGAGCTCGGGCTGTGATGATGAGGCAGAGACGGCAGCAGGGAGGGAGGCGCAGGCGAGAGATGCTGCCTGGCAGGCGGTGCACGCCTAGAAACTCGCCGCGCTCGCTGGAAGGCGCGGCCGCGGCGCTCCCGCCGGCCGGGGCCGCACACAGCTCCGGGGACTGTACGGACGCTGCTGCCGGCCCCGGGCTGGCAGCTGCAGACACGGTACGTTAATAACCACCACGCTCTGATCAGAGCATCACTCAATTACTCTGCCCAGTTTGTGAATCATCTCTGTAGCTAAAAGCAGGGACGTTTTACCACTGAAAGAATGTCACTTGGCTGGGAGGAGACACAACCTACAGAAACTGAGAGAAGCATTTAACAGGGCTTTTTTTTTTTTCTTTCTTCCTTTTTTAAAAGTCTGCTTCTTTCCACTTTCTCTCATGCATCAGTCTCGATGTATTGGCACCAAGTATCTTGGATGAGGCAAGTGTGAAAGTGGTAGAGTGCCTCTTCCCTCCCCCCCACCAACTAACGCCGCTACAGCTTCCCCATACAGTACTAAATAAACCAACAGACAAAACATCAAACAAGCAAAAGCGAGCATTTCCTCACATTGCACCACAGCCACCCCTGGCACGGAGCTACCCGGAGGCACCAGAGCCAGGTGGCAGGACCCAAGGGCAAGTCTTGCAATGGAAGAGCGCATGCACACCCTCCCAGTTGCCAGCCTTTTCCTTACTAGGAGTGAGGATAAGGCTAGCCCCATCTTTGCTGCCTCCCCACAGCAGACTGAGCTTCATTTGCTCTTCGTTGACTGCAGCAGGCAGCAGGCAAGTGATAAGGGAGGGGATAACTAGACACCCCTCCACCAGCCTCTTCAGCTAGGAGCTGCTGAACCAGACAGCTGCTTCAGCTCTTCCCCTTCCCCCTTCACAGACAAAGGGACTCAAAAGACCTGCTGCTTGGGGACATGCATGGCCATTGTATTTTTTCCACCTGAACAGTCAGTAGGCCAATTTCAGCTTTGTATTTTTGGAGCTACTTGCGTCCTGCGGTTGATGTCTTCCATGTAGATTTATTTCTACAGCCAAGTGAAAGGGCTCAGCACCACACTTCAGCCTGCCATCAGTCAGAGCCAGGAAAGTGACCCTTCTCCAGCAAATACTTCAAAAACCCCCAAATCTTGCAATAAAATCAGTCTCCAAACACTCAAGTCTAAAATTAAAGTTTATTTCAGTTTTAGAAAGAAACAGGAAAATATGTACACGAGTATCTTAGCGTTACACAAGTGACAGTGTGTTGTTTCTTTTCCATGTGTAGTTTGAACTACTGCCTGGCACTGAGATCGCTTGATGTATTACTCAGTGCCTTTTAGATGTTTTACAATACACACACAGAAAAACAGCTTCCAGTGGAAAGCCAGGCAATATGAATCCACCTCAAAAAAAAAAAAAATCAAATTTTTAATTTGGTTCAGTATTCGGTATGGAAAAGACACATCATTGACACGACCTAGACCAGCAGCACGCACATAACGCTGGTGAACAATACACTCCGACAGCAGGCAGCTGCCTTCCGTGTGTGCAAACCGAGGCTGCCCGCCCGAGCAGTGCGAGATGGCTCACGCACTGTGCGGCACATCATCTGCCAGCCCCACGGACAGTATTGATGATGGTATTTAAAATTTTTTTCCTTCCACCTAAATGGCTTACCCAGCACTTCTTTGCAGACGCAGCCCCGAGTGCAACCGAAGGGAACTTTGCATGATCAAGGAAAGCAGGACTGCACCTTGCTTCACCAATGTACAATTAAAAAAGTATGGACCACTGACTGACAAAGCGTACAATCAGCAGTGTATTCAGCTGGTACATTATCTGTATGGAATACAGCTTGTATATACTTACTTTTAGTATGAATATAGGGCTTTTTTTTATTAATAGCTTTTTTTCTTTAAAAAGTAATGGTCATTGATTTACCTGGCTCAATTTGAAAGATTAAACTCTTTTTGCCACTAATTCAACAGTTCTTCCACTTAACAGGTCTTTAATTCCCACGCAGAGGACAGCACTTTAAGCACAAGTGACTGTGCCTGATGTTAGGCCAGTGTTGGAGCGCTTTGCTGGACTGGGACTAAGGCCATCAGGTCCTTGCACTACTGAGCACTGGAGAGACATTAAAAGAAAAGCAACAGCAACAACAACGTCAACTTACCATGCCTAAGTCTGGGCTCTGAATATAGATAGGTACTCTCACAGAGAAGTCAGCTGCCCTGCACGTTCAGTAGGGCAGGGAAACTCATCCTTTCCTCTCTCAACCAATTACGTATGGTAGGTAGAAAAACTAGTTTCCCTACTTCAGCACTACACTCAGATGCCCCTCAGTGGGAGTATTTACTCCAACTGATGTTCTTGTTAAGAAAAATGTGTTGGATGGCAAAATTATCAAGTACTAGGATCTAGCTAACCAGTGTTTGTTCTCAATAAAATCCTGATTAACATGGAAAATAAATGCCTTCAACAGAAATGGTGGTTAAAATATTTTATTTTTTTTATATCATAGAACATACTGCTGTTTACTTTAAATCACTTTAGAGTAAAGGCACACATTGTTAAAAATACTTCAAATTTACATCACATGTACAAATGCATAGAACAGATGTACATGTCACCAAAAAAATACAATATGGCTTCATAAGGTTGAGGCGGGGCTGGGACAATTCAACATATATTTAAATTTTACAGGATGCTGTTAACACTGACAGGACTGACTAGAACAGAAAAGAATGGACCTAAATCACTGATTATGTTACATAAAGAGTACAACACATTGAATATACAACACTGAGCATTCGTGTATGGATTCATAGGATTGTTAGTTCTGGAAATTCATCAGGCTTTCCAGCGCCACTGAGTAAACAGTGCACACGTATGGTCTGCCAGTTTGCCACAGTGGGAAGATAAATTGCAAATTCTCCATCCACAAACAGGCTCCTTGAAGAATCTGCTGATATGCTTTGTGAAAAAAAAGAAGAGTGAAACGATAGGCTTAAGGTATTAAGTGGAGAGAATAACTGAATAACGAACAGACAACTTGCACGGTAATCACTTCTGGCTGAAAAACACAAAACATTAAGTCTGCAAGAATGCTCCATGACAATCATTTAGCATTAGTCCCACCCAAGTTTAAGGCTCATATCTAAAATTTACCTTAGATTTGTTTTCCTTTGTGTAAAATTACCTGAGCACAGATATCAAAGATCTACAGAGCTTTTAAAAGATCTGCAGATGCCTTAAAAATCTGTAGATAACTTAAAGCAAAACATCGATATATTGAATTCTACCAGCTAAAAATTCTCAAAAAAACCAACCAACAAAATATTTTGGTAGGTCAGTAAAGCCAGGAGAAGAATGAGTTTAAGTTTTTGCTTTCATCTTTTAAAAATATACATAAAATGTAATAGAATTATTCAAATAGGACTGCTTTATTGTAAACAATACATTAAACCTTTAAAAAAAAAAATCAGGAATCAAAATTCAGGCAGTTACTCTAGTCTTCTATAAATTGTTTACAAATGCTGTGTTTCCTCTTGCTAGAGATGGCTGGTGGTTTCCGAAGCACTGATAGACAGAAAATAAAAGGACCCGCCTCCATTGTATTCTGTATTTTCATGTACACCTTGTGTCCAGGAAGTGTGAACTGCTGCCATTCTCTTTTGCTAAGGTTTATTCCCTGCACAACTGTAAGGCCCAGATCCAGAAAAGCACCCAGCATCGTCTTAAGAGCTCTGCAGGATCAGGTGAGATTTAGTAGGTTTAAAGACAAACATGCTCTTAAATGATTTGCTGCACTGGGACTCAAATTTTCAAAGTGCAAGGCAGAAAAGCATCAGGTTGCATGGACAGACCAGCTCCCAGCAAAGTCAATGCCATCACAGAGAGGAGCATTAGACCCTTAATTTCATTTTAAAAAGCTTGAAAAAGACAACACTGCACAGAAGATACACATACATACTTTCGGCGAACAACAGGCTGTATGGGACAATTTCCAACAAGGCTTTGGAAATACACCCGACTAAAAGCAGTTTGCTGATTTTATTGAACCAATTGAAAACAACAAAGAAACACAAAACACAACATGACCTTTTCCTCCTCCTGCCTCACACACTGGTTCCTATCTTTCATTCCCAAAAGAAATTGATACAGATAAAAACTTCACTTTAAGTAATGAGCAACTGCATGAGCCTGAGGAGCAAAATGTGGCTCTTCCATTCAAATACATCAGGTTAGAACTTTGATATGACAGTTACAGTTATTTGTACTGTTGAACCGGGACTAGCTGATGGCAGAGGGCACTTTACAATCATTGACAATCCTGTATGAAGGGTACGAAAAGAATCTGTATGAAATATGAACCTAGGCTTAGAAAAATATTAATAATAATAATGAAAAAGAAGAGATCGATGATGGATGGCTGTCCTGGATAATGAAGAAAGAAAATCACAGCAGTTTGAAGTACCCATAATTCTATGTATAAATAGCAGGTAATCCAAATAAAATGCTACAGCTAGTTTGAAAAACTAAATCGAACACTGCTTTTCTATTAAATAGATTAAAATATTAATCCACTGAGAAATTACATTGATAAATAAAATATTTTCATGTATCAAAAATGAGGGGCAGGTACTGTCAACTCCAGACTTCTTGTCCCAAGAATGAAAGGTCCGAGAAACAGAAGTGAATGGTACAGTAGTTCTAGTCTCTTCAATTTACAATACTGAATCCAGCAGGATTTGGCTAAATAATACAGTTTAAATAAGCTAACCTAAAGGAACACAGTGTCCTGTAAACATCTGACACAAACCACATTGCATTCTGAATGTGTGGCTATACCTTCCCTATGCAGGAGAAAGAAAATTCAACTGGTGGTGGTACAAGGGATGCAATCTAAAGGCAACGTTCCTGTTCTTCAGTAAGGCTTGTAAAAAATTTGAGCCGTGTACGTATGACAGCCTGTACAATTCTGAAATTTTTGGAAAGCTCTGAAGTTTAAAAAAAGCCTAAATGTTTTAAGTATAAAACACATATTGAGAAGATGTCCTTCTAAATTATGTGTAAAAGTGTCTGGCACCAGAAATGACCGCTAGGTATTATTATACCTAAGGAAAAAAAGCAAAGAATCACTCAAGACAAGTGTCCCTGAACTTTGGAGCAGATCCAGCCAATTAGGTTACTTTGCGTTGTTCTGTTCCTCTGGAAAGAAGTCACGAACATACACTCTTTCAGCTGTCTGTACTACATCATCATTAATATATATTATATATACAGTATGCATACATAATATATATACTTGCGTACGTATTTCTTTTACCTCAATCTGGAATCACGTGGTTTCATGCAACACACTTACCAGGAATCAAACCCATTCATTAGATCATAGCTGGTGTAACTTTAATATTAAAGATTTTATTATACAGCGATTCAGCGTTGCTCAGCATCAATCAGCTCGGTCTAGAATCCTCATCTCCCTCTTCTTTCAGTCCAGTTCATGTTTGTTGCCTCTGTCACCCTTCCTCAGCCACCTTCTTCACATAGTGCCTCCACTCGATGTTCAATGCTGAGACCTCATCTCTGTCAGCTTCTGAAGATAGCTCTGTGCTGCTGGCATTGAGAGAATAAACTGCACTGTCCTTTGACCTATTCGGTAGCAGCCATATCCCATCAGTCCAAAAACTGTTGCTTTTATGACAAATTTGAAAATCTTACTTGAAGCTGATGGAGGAGGCACACTGAAGCAAGAGATACAAAACAATGTTAACACCTGCATAGCTGGAAAGAACAGGTGTTTTCCAATCAAAACAAGGATCTTTTCTGCCCTTCCCCTTCATAGTGCAGGAGACTTTCAGGTAACAGATGTGTCATGAACGAACAACGTGTTCTTTCATGTTTGAAGGCTACATCCAAATGAAACAGTAACAACAACACAACAAATCATAATAAAGCTTCTTCCACTTATGTACGATGCCACTCTTAATGGCTATGGGCCTTGACTTCCCTATCACTCTACCAAAATAGCACAGACAACATCAAGACTTCTTGAAGAATACTAGAAGTTAATATTGTTTGTCGAACTGTTAATAACATTACTATGCATGTCTCTGCACAGAGGTGAAAGTCAGAAGAAGCACAGGACACAGCCTAAGTCCAACAACTGTACAGTCAGCTCACTGTCATTCAGGGTAATGGAGGAAAACAGGGCTGGGATATTCTGGATAATGTCTGTCAGGACCTGGTTGGGTTTGTAAGTCTGGAGGCAGGCTAGCCGCGCACAGATTCGGGAGGGTGGTCCAGCAAGGTGTACCCCTGGATGCCAGGCAGGGTTACCAGCCTAGCTGTAGCTCCCAGCATGAGCATCTGGAGGCCAAGCCCCTGCAGTACTCTTGGCCTCTGGAGTGCCACAGACGACAGTGCAGACAAATCAGAGAGGCTTTGTGTGAAGCTGTCCCCGGTCTGGCATGTATTGCTGGCTTTGAGATCTTCACAGAGCCACTTGGAAGTCTCTGCACTGGCCACTTGGAACGAGGAGGGCAGAGGACAACAGCTACACTAGTCTACCCCTGCCTTCAGTCTTATTAACTTAGCATATAAAGCAAACAGTTAATATTACCTTGAAAATAAAGCCTACTTTGAAAGCACAGCAACATGCACACGCAGCCCTGCACCCGCCGCATGCCTACACTGCAACTCACAGGGGATGGCGAGGTCTCTGCGTGTCATTTCAAAGAAGCCACCAGTTCTCATTTACTGACATCTAGAAAATGGCTCAGGATCGATTAGAACCAGTCAGTTACAGTAGCGCAAAAACATTCCGGGCACCCTCAAACAAGGTTAGATGCGCTGAGATTAAAATACAACTAGACTGAGTTTAGATCCATGCACTCAAACTAGGGCAAAGTTATTACTGGTAAGATTTTGCATATTAAGGGAATATATAGGAAGAATTTTAAAAAAGCATACACGTTGAACAAAGGATGGGGTAAAGGCATCCTTTTATACCTTCTTACATGCTTCTTTAGCGCCTCTTTCTCAACTCTAGTCCCCCAGTGCAATTTAAAAAAAATCAGTTCATAACAATCTGAAGCAAGTAGTAAGGTCTGCTCAGAGTCAGGTTCAATGCATGGACTTAAAAATTAGAGGTCTGAGAAATGTATGTGCTTCTATCCAGACAATTTCCAACATCACTTTACAACTTGTAAACCCTAACTAAATACCTGTAAGTCTCTAACGTTAGAGGTGACAACCACTGACGCACAAAACCCGCCTGTAACTCTGCTGCTCTGCAACTGCAGTGCAACAGATGAGGGGTAAAAAAGTTTAACGTGAAATGAGTCTCAAATATAGTAATCTTATGAATGTAATTTACTTCATATTATTTTCGAAAGTCAATGCAATATTAAAGTCTTATGAAAGATACTGATAACCATTCCTCTTAGTTATGGCACTGGCATGGTAAAGACAGTCAAGTCAAAGAGCTTAAACTTTAATGAAAAAGACCCTCTGTGTAAACTTGAAGACACATAGTCAGGCTTTTGGCTATTCAGTTCTGTAACATCCATGATGCAATCAACACTAACCGTACAGTTATAAGGATCTGGGCAACCTCATTTCACAGGTTATTTGCGAGGGCGCAAAGGAACACAGACATCTAGTTTGTGACTCCAGGCTTAGCCTTGAAAGAGACTTGTAAGTGGCAACGCAGGGCTTCCAAACATTGCATTCTTGGATCCAGACACCAAAAGTCTCTCTACGTCACATTTTAGATGCCTAAATACACCATTCAGGTGTGGCACAGTCTCTTCTGTTTTTCAGAGCCTCTGAAGAGATGGGTGAAATGCTTACATAAACACAGTAAACAGATGTGATAAGATAAAATGCTAATATTTGAAAGGCTCTATTATCCTAAACCACCGCAGACCAGTATTACTATGCTATAATCCCTCCTACATTTCTGAAGTTCTGACCTTTGTGGCTTTATAGGAAACACATAGTCTGTACATTTTGGTTTTTCAATTCCTTCCCTTACAAAGCACACACACCTATTTTAATAGGTACTTTGGAGCAAGAGTTTACCAGATAAATAGCTTAAATTGGCTCATATTTAGGTTTGCACATTGAAACATGTTATTCCTTTTATATATATATATATACACACACACACAGAGTTAAAAATAGGCTATGAGCAATTGTGATAGTAAGCTTGCCAGAGCCAGCAGTGTCCTGACACAACAAGAGCTTTGAATCCAATAGTTTGTATTTACCTAAGCTAGTAAGCTAGACGGGAAGCCTGGTTTTGTTTTCACCATCTTCTACAGCCCTCATTTGAATTCTCATGTTAAAAGCCTTAAATATGGATCAGTGAATTTTCTTTCTAGGCAAGGCCATCTTCTCACCTCTACTTCCCTCAATATCCAACTATTTACTTTTTTCCTTTAATATGTTCCTCTCCTTTGCTCTAAACACAATCTGCAAGCACTGCGCAGGAAGTCAGTGAGCTGACAGGGCAGGGATGACAGTAATGATGTTTCAAGCTGTGACAAACAACCAAAGAGACCCCAAACAAACCAATTATCCCTGTCTTTTAGCAAGAGAAGCTGTTAGGTCAACACGGAGGAAAGGATGACTGTTACCTCATTATTTCTTGGATGTTTAAGTCAGAGTTCCAGTTCTTTTCAATTCCAGGAACATGACCCATCCCAACAACACCAACTACAACAGCTGGGATATATTTTCTAGGTTCAGCTGAGAAAGAGAGATGGAGAGAAAGGAACACATCAGTAAAAGAACTAATTTCAAGCTATAAATAAATAGGCGATGTGTGAGATTACAAAATTGAATTTTCCAAGGGACTCTTATTACTAGATACTAAAACCCTGTTACATACTAAAAGTTAACAGTCATGTCACCCCACTGGCTCTTATGTTGAAAGTCTGAAAAAAAATCAGCATGGTTTCTGGACTTCAGGAAATGTTTGCTTCAGTAAACAGACCTGGCCAGGGCTCACACTCCAGCCTCAGGGTGAGAGGCTCAGCAGATGCAAGCTAAATTAATTTCTTTCCTCCCCTGTGTGGGTCATGTTTCTGTACTGCTTATTGGGAACAGCCCTGTTCTGTGCTGTCTCCTGAACAGAGAGCTTTCTCTGCCACTTTGGACAATGGCAGCTGGCACACATCCAAATTGTGACAAGACCTGGGCTAACACACAGAATGAACAACTGGAGAACAGCACTGGAGACCACACCTGCCCCTGTTAAGTTTGTTGTTACAGACCTGGTCTCGGAAAGTAACAGCAAATCCCACACCATCTGTGTGCAGCAGCTAGCCAGTCACCATTAGACTGTTGCAACACGTGCCAGCTCTCACCCTCACCCCCCATCTACCATCCAAATTCCACAACACCCAGTGGAAGTTAAGATGATATTCCTTAAAGTTTTGGGATTGCCTCTCCCCCAGTGGAAAAATGGCACCGTGCCATGATAAAAATAATTCACAGAAAACTTTAAGTAACAGTCATCATCAGGCTGCCTTCCTATGGGGGAAACTATACACAAATATAATACATAAATATAAAATGTAAGTTCCACTGTCTTGCTTTAAATATCCACCCTTGATTTTTCCAGGAATATGCAAAAAAAATTTGAAAAGTAGCCCTACCCCACCCCTCCTCCCCCTCCCCCAACTGAAACAACACTGTACTGAAAACACTAGAATTACTATGCACATTGTCAAAACTGTTTCTTTGGACTTGCCTTTTCTCACCCTATTCTAGGGTTGCTCTAAATCAGTGCTGCAACCAGAACCGAGGTAGAGCACAGCGCCCCGGCAGAACGGGCTGTCCACAGCACATCACATCCACGCCAACCTCCACCCGTATGTTCCTGCCAGCTTCTGGGCAGGATTCAAAGATGACGCCAGTGATGTTTAAAGCCCTGCCTGAACCTTAGTTCTGGAAGAAGCTTTTAACCCTTTCTCAGAATATTTTGTGTGGAATAAAGATAGAATGAAAAATTAAATGTGAAAATTTCATTTGCAAGCTCTTTGGAAGAATTCACCCAATCAAATAGTCAGAAAAAGGCCAGGAACAAATCAGACCTAGTTTAGGAACATATCAGACCAAAAATACAATTGAGTCCTGCAAACAGTGTCCAGGAATTTCCCCTTACTATGCCCCTACAACAAATGAACTGGAGAATGGTGACAATGCCCTGCTTCTGCTCATTTTAATTGTGGGGGTGTGTATTTTATTATGAATCTCAAGTATATAATTTGCCTTGTTTTGCCTCTTGTGAGCATGAATGCATAGAACAGATTATATGTATATAATATAAACGCACACGCTTCTAAACACTAAAGACTGAGACACGTGACTGTCAGTCAGGTGGTCCTTCACATTCATGTCTTTCATGATCCCATCTTCTGTTGTAAGTCCTTCATGATGTATATAAACCCCTTCCAGTTTCATAGGCGTTCACTACACCAGTGATCCCGAGACTGAGCTTTTAAGAAGGCCTATTTACAGGGAGGAAAAAAATAGAACAGGGGAATTGCTAAACAATTCCTCTTGTGGCTCATGACCCAGCCAGGACCAACAATAAAACTAAATTTTCAGCCATATCAACTGAGCTAACAAAAAATACAGTGTGTTTGGACAAACTTTATGAAGGCACCACTAAGGTAGTACTAGGCAAGGGAGACAGAACATAAGTGCCATCCCTTCACTATTTGCAATTACAAGACAGTGCCAGATGTCTGCACTGAAGTGATTACAAACAGTATCTTAAAGACAGCAAATAAGAGGTAACCCATAACCTCAGTATGCTTATATATAGGAAGGGCATGCAGGTCACATACAGCAGCAAAATACTTACAAAGGCTAGAGAAATGCAATTATTTTGTAGGCTTATACCTTGCTGAAACATGTAGAGTCACATGTTTCAAGCAAGAAACATGTTCCTGAGCTAGTGATGACAATGAATTTGTGGAGGTAACAAGGCAGAAATGAGAAAGGCAACATAAGTCTAGACTGCCCTGTGCTGTGCTGTAATACCAGATGCCTGCCTTCTGAAAAACTTGTCAGGCTCATTAGTATTTTCCAATTTTAAACAGCACAATGAGAAAGGAATCATAATTTTGAGTCTACTGCTCTTTGAAAATTCTTTACTTCTATAGGTGGTTGCACCGGAAGACTAATATCCCTTTTTAATTTTTTAAGTACCGTAGTCTTATGTGACACGTGGCACACATGAACAGAACAGAACATCCCAGATTTCTTGAGAAGAACTGAACTTCGGACTAGTACACAAAAAACACCTTGCTGGTTATGATATCTGCTTTAAAACAATTACTTTCTGAAGCTCGAGGTAGTTCTATCTGCTTTGCTGCTTGCTTCAGCATGTAGGTCAAGTAAATATCTCGTTCCGAGACAATTGTTCGATGAAGATCAGGAAATTCTCCAATCATTTCTGCCATCATCTGCTCCAGTAAATCCTTCTGTTTGCATTTCTCCACATCATCTTTACTGAAAGAAAGGTAAGTTTTCTCAGTATCTGTTATGCTTTTAAAGCCCAATACAGACAAACCAATGAATAATAACAATCGGGTATTATAAACATGGCTCACATAAACTGACACCCTACAGTTCTCTTCAAAAGCAAAACAAACTCCCTAAACCTGTAAAACTGGATATTAACAACGCCTCTACAGTGAGGGAAAGGGAAAGAAGAGAGGTCACTTGCCTTTAGGCAGTGCAACTGGATTTTCACCCTTCCCTGTTTGAAAGCTGACAATTCAACTGAGCAAAAGCAGTATGGCTTCAAAGGAAATAGTTATCATGGTGCCCCACTTTCAGTGTACATTAATAAGCTTAGAAGAGGCAACACAGAGCGCTCCCGAGGAAGCAGATCTGATCACTGAACACAAAGAGGCTCTATTTAAGGAACACAAAAAGCACACCATAAGGCACAGTCTGAGGGGATGGAAAGAGTTCTGCAGGTTCCTAGTGTCAATCACAGGTTTTCAGCAGGGAGGTCAAAGTTATAAATCAATTCCCTAAACAGAATAATAGGAAATGAGCAGGAAATAAACAAATAAATAATGCAGGAATAAATATAATGAGCTTTTATACTTTTTTTTTTAATAGGTGCTGTTAACCTTCTGTTTGCACCCACAGCTGTGGTACAGTCATAGTTTATGGCAGCAGAATCATCTGTTTTTGCAGCACTGTCTACTGAAGAATGATGCCAAACATACTTTCTTTAGTTTCCAAAATCAAAAGGACATTGCAAATGTCAACAGGGACAACCAAAAGGAGGAATGCATTGCTAGCTTTCAAAAGATCAGAGAAAAGCTATCAGACTGACACAAATTTGATGCGGAATTATTAGTCCATTTCATGGCTGGGTGCACAATACCCCTCTTCTCCCAACAGCTTCTCAATTATAAACACCTTTCCTTTTCAACCCCTATCCACATGTTATTTTTGAAGATCAATGTAGCAGATCAATTGTACGACAACAACTGAGATGTTATGTCCAAGCTTCAGTGGGAAGCTAGTGTACATATACTGTAATTTTCTTAATATTGCAGTTGAAAACCAAAATCTTCTTAGGATGGATAAAAGAACGGGGGAAGTTGCAGAGAAATATATCCTCCAATGCCCCCCAAAAGCCTGTGAATAGTTTCATGCTTGTATTAGACTAGTAAGTAAGAAAACTTACTTTGCACACGAAGTTAATGTAGTTAGTGGATTGAAAGAGGGTCAAACTCATTTTGCAGATGAATATAACAGCAAGTATTTACAGGAAAGGACAATTAAGTAAATGCTAAAACTGAAAACCAGAAGATTTAATTGACTAGACTACAGTTTGAGCCCTGGCCCAATTTTAAAACCCTGGAAAAAACTATCACAGATCACTTCCTGAACAGTGCAGAGCTCTCGTCACAGGGTATGAGAGACACATTGAGATTCGGAGACCACACGCACAGGGAACCCATTTCTGGCAAGCCTCCCACCGCTGCGAGTCTGGTAGGAGCAGACTGAATTTAGAGGGACAGCTGTACCTGTGTTCTCACCCAGTTCAAGCAAGTTATCACACCCCTACTTGTGGAAAGAGGAAGCAAACTCAGCACAGGGATGTCTCTGAAGGGCAGGGGATACCAAACCAAGCAAGGGAACAGCTGGCTGAGAAATATTACTGTAAGGCAAAAGTTCCTAACAATGTCCATTTATAAAGGCAATAATCATGTTGTCCACAGACTTTAAATGTTTTCTCTTGTTCCAAAAATCTGCTCAGACAGCAGATCCAGTTCTCAAGCTGCCCTGATCCAGATGTGACTTAGCATAGCAGGCCCAAGTCCTTTGGAAATCTTAAGGAGGTATAAATCAGCATACTGAGGCCTGACTCTCTTCTATTTACAATATCCATACACAGTAGTGGGAAAGATTTTATTTTCAGCGTAAAAATAAAAAATAATTTTAAAAAAGTTTTTCTTAAGTACACTAGGAATCCTCCAGCATCAAATCTTTCACTTCACCTGGAAGTAATGTATCAAGAGACCATTAAAGAAAGAGCTGGCACGCTTTTCAAAAATATGGACTGCGCAGGGTAGTTTGTATAGCTATCCTTCTCACTAACTTCAAATTTCACTGCATCAGGCTGGGTGCTGAGGACTTCCAGCTCTTAAAGTCAAACTGAAGAATTGAGCAATTCACCCCGATAAACATGTGGGATGATTATTCATACCTGATTGGATCAGATAAGAAGCAAAGGCCCCAGGCAAGCTTGACTTTTTGCCAAAAGGAAAGTGCAGCAATTGCTCTCTTAAATGTAACAGGGATGGGTCGGTCTCCAAGATGGAATTTACAGAAAGGTACTTTACTGGCCTGAAAGAAAAGATAGAGATCACTATTCAACATTTCATACTGCAGCATAGTACATCCTTATTAAGAGAATGTTTGTTTTATTGTGGTATACAAGGTATCTTAAAAAAGAGGAGCAAGTAGCGTCATACTTCAGCATCAAAAATATTTTGGCTTTGCAGTAAATAATTTCCAAAATACTACATCATAAAGGGATACATCAGCTACAAAGTGTGGTACGTATGCTTTCCTTTGCATACCTGTGTAAAAATTTCAGACAACCACTTTACAACAGGACAGAGCTAATATATGTATTTTTTTCCTTTCCCACTTAAAATGTTTCACTGTGGTCTGGAATGCTCAGGAAAATAAGCCTTTAAACAGTTTTCTTTTTATTATGGATAAATAAACGAAATTATTCCAGATTCTTTAACCGCTATGTTATCTTAGATTTCCTTACTAGTACCTAGTCTACATAAAAACAGCAAGACACATTCTGCGAGGTGGATACATACAGTCAAAATAGTGTCTCGGTATTCCCAGACAAAAAAAAAAACAAACAAAACACAACTAGCCATGACATACAGTAGAAGTCCAGCCGCTATTTACCTCCCAACATCACACCTGGCAGCAATACAAAAGGGAATGTTAGAAGACCAGACAGGACTAACAGACCAGTCAGATATTTTACTTCCTCAAATAATCTTTTCAGATGAATGTGCTGGATCTCATTAATGCTTTCACAGCCTGAAACCACCAATGGTGAGATTAGGATCCATACCCAGAATTCAAAACCAACTATTTAACAGGAACAAAAATTAATTAAATGGAAACAAATGCCATCAGAAATATAATCAGGAAAACCCCTTATCATTTGAAGCCGTTTTGGAGTTGCTTTCCTGCCACTTAGTGCTGCAAACCTCTGTACTTTTGAGTACACTTTGAAGCCAAAGATGATTTTTACTACTTGATAGGCTCCAGCACAAGTATGACCAGAGTGCTCTTTTCTAGCCACTAACAAATGGTTTTATTTAGTTCAACTCTGGGAGCAAAAGGCCAGTAATTTGACCTCAGAAAAACCACTTCAAGTTCGCACCTCTTTGAACGCCTCCCTGAATTCTCCTCCTGGGGCCATTCCCAGCTGTTCTGTGATGTGAGCAGAAACCTTCAGAAGCAGCATTTGCATCAATCCAGACATGACTCCGTTCTGACAGAAGAGGGAGGAAAGCATTAAAAAAAAAAAAAGAAAATCAACAAGTTGTGTGGGTTTCTCAGAAGATCATTGCACCGTTTAGTCATGAAAAAAACATTATTTTAGCAAAAAAGCAGCACTGAAGCTACCTTTTGCAGCCAATTCACTGAGCAATACAGTTCTTATTTCAGTTTGTACCAGTTGTGAAGTAGCTTTTCACTTCAGCCAGCAGCCAAAGTATTCTTCCTTTCAACAAAAACGTATGGCAGAGTTAAGAAAGGAGGGCAGCCAGACTCACTTAAGTCTGTATTTACTCCACCTGCATGAAGAAAGTGCCTGAATAACTGGGAAAACGGCTCTTAATGTGCATTTAATTCTTCCTGATCTGGTTACAAAAAAGAAAAAGGGCGGGGGATGCACACACAACCACAAGTATATTCACTGCACGTTCAATGGAATGCCACATTATAGAGATACTGAAAGGGAAACAGCTAGTGGTCTAATCATAAACACTTACACAACCCTGGGAAACACTAGGCTGAGGACTGGTTAGGTTAACAGCCACATAAACACAGAGAATCTAGCGTTGTGCAAAAATTGCAGTGCATGACTTCAGCGCATAAGACCTCAGAGCAGACCTCACAGTCCTGAGTATGACTCACTCCCACAAGCAGAGTGAAGGTCCCTCCCCACAGTCTGTTACTTTTTGAGTAGAAACCTAAAATCAAAACTCTTCTTTTTAAGAAGAAATTTCTCCTATATATACTTATGCAAAATTTCCCTTCCCTATTCTTTTACAAAAAGAATGAAAAAACATCTCAAACAAATCCATTTAGAGCCGTTCCTTCTGTCCAGCTCTGGCTGTCCTCAACCAGTTATTTTTGCAACTAAGACTCAGTGGCTGAGTGTTACTTGTCCCCAGGCTTAACCTGTACCTTGGTTAGGCATCTCCCCCAATTTGCCATCAGTCCATACTGCTCCCAAAAGGGGCATTCTCCCTTCCCCTGCCAAAGGTTAATTTCCTGCTGTATCACCAGCTTTATGCAGCTGAAGACGAGGTTACACTGGATAGCTTGAGTTAATATAAGTGCCTGAAGTTGCCAGAGGAAGGTCCAGGTCTCCATTCCTTGAGCATGCCCCTGGGAGCAAATGATCCACCCTGTGCCAGATCTGATGCTTGTGTGACCTCTCCAAAGGCTGTAGACAGTTTCAGCAGTTCGGTGGACTCAACAGTCACTGAGGACCAGAACAGGCCAGATAGGGACTATTTTCAAAGCCAGTTGCTTATCTGCTTTATCACGCTACAAACTAGCAAACATGACAGAAAGACAGGGCACTGGACTAGAGACAAAGAAGAAAGAGGGAAGAAAAAGGATTTTCAACATCCTTGAGATCTGGTTCAAAAGCCTGGGGGACAAGGGTTTCCAGAAGTTCAGAAAAGATGCCCCCAAAGAAAAGAAAGCCAGGATAACACAGCCTGAGGTTATTTGCTGGCTGATCTTCCCATCAGGACTGATGTACTTGAAGTTGCATTTTTACACTGAGACAGAAAGATTCATCCTGCTGGCTAACAGAGGGATGCACCTTTGAAGTGCATCTGAGTCACTTGTGCTCTTACCCTGCATGAAACTCAGCACCTGCCATATTTGCTAAGCATCAAGGAGATAAAAGGTGACAGGCAGCCGTATGTAACAGCAACCAGCAACAACTGGCCAGCCAGAAAGTGCTGGGGGATAAAGAATAAAATGCATGAAAACCGATGGTAGCAAAACAGTAAAAGAGGTTATTATCAATACCAGATTATTCAATGTCAGACAAAGGAAAGCTGACCACAAAAGAACATTAAATCCTGAGTGGCTGGCACAGGTTAGATGCAACAGCCATAAACACAAAGCAATGCACGAGTAGGCAGAAACTGAACTGCACAGGCAGAGGGATTCAGAGCTATTAGCACACAGGAGAGAGAAAGCAAAATACTGATTTTATCAGTCCAGTCAGTGTTTGATAGCAGTCAGAAAGCAAGAGTGAGAGGGATTACCAGGAAAGGAACAAAATAGGAACATCAGTGAGTTGCTGTACAATCTCTAGCAGACTCCTGTCTTGAAAACAAGATACTTGAACTAGAAAATGTGCAGAGAAATACCAAACATGTGAGAAGAGGCTAAACAAATACTCATGAAGGGAATGATGACTGAGGAAGACACACTCTGTCAGACACCATGACTGGCACGGAGACAGTGAAAAGGACAGGAAGAGAGGAATACCCAGGCAAAGTACGACTGCAGGTTCTAATGCCTTTCCCCAGGCATCTGTTATTGGCAGCTGCCAGAGAGCTTCTGAAGCAGATAAATCTTCCACCGGACTCAGCACAGAAACACTTATCCTAGGTATGGGAACACAGCCTTAGGAGGGGGTCCTGGGGCTACTCTTCGACTGTATAACAAGTTACAGATCCAGCACTAACTGGAGAACTGTGGGCAGAAACAAACTGTTTGTATTTTGGTCCTCTGGATTTCTTCTTTTAAAAACTCTAATTCCCATGGACACAGCCCTGTGCAAACATAGTCTTGCCACCTGGAGCCTGGAACTAGTTTTCCTACTCTGCAAGCATGCTGCAGGTTAAACTTTAAAGCACAAGTGAAGGTAGCAAGTGACAGCAGCCAGCTCCTGTCCATATGGACGTACCTGTCATCTACCAATTCACATCATATCCATTTAATAGAACAATCCTATAACTTACCTTAACATGGAGGGCTATATTATACAGTGCAAAACAAGAGCTTTTTCACTGGCCAGAAGCATAAAAAACCCCCCAATACTACAATATATTCCTGCACAGGTAACTTCACCCTAAAGGAGTAGGTTAAAAAAAAAGTGAGGTTAAGCTAAGATTTTGCTTCCACCAGCCCACTTTCTCTTTTGCCCCAGAACAACACTTCAAGTCCTCCTCTGTGTCAGGACCAGCAATCATACAACCACATGATGCAGCTAAAAAGCAAGCCCTGTTCAGACTGCCACGCGGCCATGGTATGGACACAGAAGGGACGGTGGAAACAGGCAGCCAGGGGAGAAGATAAGACAAAACCTGTCTTACCAGTTTGCTTTAAGCCACCTGTTACTGTCTCTCTTCAGGTAACCTGCACTTGAGCCAGATACCAGTCTGCACTGTGCTGCTTTGCTTAATGGAAAACAAACACATAGTTCTCTGCAAAGAGCTGTAAGCATTTTAAAATTCAAGGAAGGGCTGGAGGAAAGCTGTTTTTAACCTGCAACAGTTGCTTGATAAGCTGTGAATACCAATGACCCATTTGCAAGCGTGTAATAGTTTCATATTAACACTCTGCTCAGTTTCCAACTACAATTAAGAGCAATGAAATGCAATTTTACTTCCTAAGATTTATACAGTGATTATAAAAAGACAGTTTTCTTTTCCTAATTTGATACTCAAGGATGAAAGTAACAAGCAGTTTTGACTTTTGGTGTAACTTTTGGGCCTGAATGCATGTTTCAGTGAGAGAGGACAACTGAAGCATGACTGAGCAACTTACCAGCTGGTTTAATTTTTACTGGACAAAATCAAAGATGCTACAATTTAGCATGAGACAGTTGGACTGCTTCTCCTGATTTTCCCTATATAACCCATGCTGCTACTGAATCAAAGGAGGAAGGTTGGTTGGTTTGTTTTTTTTTTTCTTGAGACTACAGTTGGAGAAATATATTGTTTAAAAGGCTCAATGTCCAAATTCAATTACTTGCATTACCCCTGGTGACAAAGGAGACTAACGTTGAGCTGTAACAGTAGGAAGGGTCTTTGTGTTAATTCTCTGGCTTTGGAGCCAACACAGTCTGTATTTCCTACAGTCTGCACACAAGAGCACTTCAAGCCCTGGTAGGAAGTGCTAATTACAAAGCTGCCAACACAAATTTACATCACAGAAAAAAAAAAGTCTGCTATTTTATTTTCATTGTCCTTTTCCTTTTAACAAAGAAGCACAGCAAAAACTGTTGCATTTATCTTTGATATTAAAAGAAGGCTTCTGTGCCTGTTTACCAGGTCAGAAGACTCCCAATAATGCTGCTCTGGTTCTTGTGGACATGCATTCTTTTGGTTACATGCATCAGAACAATCCACCTTACCTAAAGTAAACAGATGGATGCAGTAATTGATGCAATATGCAAGTATTTTGCAATGTTCTTTTCTTTGATAGGACATAAAGAAAACAGGAAAGACACATTATTGCCTAACTCTGAGTCAGAAAGCCTGCACTGAGACACTGTGCACATGCGCGCGTGCACAAACACACAAGCAGACTAGCTCCTAGCCACTGCAAGTGCTTCTGCATGGATGCAGATTATATTCTTCCAAGGGGTGCAATCCTGCAAATTGCCCAGTTACATCAATAGAACAATTCCAATATCCAATTACCACACAACCAAAATAAGAAGCTATGAATTTGTTTATTCAGCTGGATATTGGAAACTCTTTTTACTATTGATCGCATACTGCCATTCTAATAAAACATCCTGTCATTTTTAAGTCAACTTTGTGCTGTTTCATTGTGCCTAGCTTAAAATTACTTAAATACAAACTAACTGTGTGAAACTGAAAAAATACAGGACAACACTTGTTTTGCGCACACATCCCAGACAGCGTCAAAGCGCCAGAGTGGTTACGATCTGAATAGAATCCCACACTTTTCAGCCCAGATTTTTCCAAAACCTCCCTCAAGGCCCACTGTTAATGAGCAAATGGATGGGAATTTAAAAGAAAGAGCAACGCACTAGGATGAAGAAGAATTGCAACTAAACAGATCATGACAGACAACACGAAAATTAAGTGCTCCTTAAAAAGCTGTGATACAGAAGCAGACTGTAGGGATAATAATCATATTTAGGTGAATTAGTAGAACATTACAATGACAAAGTTAAATTTGTATCCTGCAAATGGAGCAACTGTTAAACCCAGAAGGATTCCTGCTTAGGTCAACAACTGCCCAAATAATCCTGTTGTGGAAGAGAAGCCCTCAATACTCCAGCTGAAAACAAAATACCAAACCTAACCTTGCCACTGTAATGGTACTCTCATCTAGGTGAGCAGTATCGGGGTTCCCAGCTGGTGGGAACGCTGGTTTTGGTTGTAACTTGACAAATTGCTCTTGACAGAAACCTTTAATTCTCCCTGTGAGAATCATACCTGCTTTATAGCTTGTTGAAGTTTTTCCAGATTTATTTCTTTGGCTTCCTTTAGTAATGTCTTTTCATCCATCTTCAACATAGAAACTCTGTACTGGCATAGTTCCACCACAACTACATCAGGCTGCACTTCTTGTATTGTCTGAAAAACATTAATTTGTTTACACCAGTTTAGGAAGGATTAAACAGAAATGCAGCCAATATCGATACTTCCATGAGAAAAGGGACTTAAAAGCGCATTCTAGCAATCATTTTCAATTAAAAGAACAGTGAAAGAGTAAACAAGGCTTCTCCAAACAGCTATGTATTGAGAAAAACATTGAGGAAGATAGCAGAGAAATGCTTTGGGGCAGGAAGATGGAGAACAAATTGTGCTGGGGGGAGGGGGTGGATGGGGAAAAAAAAATTTATGTTAAACTTTTCACATTCACAAAGTTTCTTTGACCATACTCTCCAATCATTTGCAATCTCAGTTAGAATAAGCTTTCTAAGAACCAGGGTTGATGATTCTGGCACAAGATTCCTCTCCCTCTAGCTCCTGGAGAATAAAGCTACTCTAAACTGCAGACTTTGCATGAGGTACAGCATGAAATAGTTCCTACTTCCACTAGAGCTTCAGACCTATCTGTATCTTGTATTCCATTCTCAGGTTTGGGGCAGCACGGTTTTACAGCTCAGTGTTATTCACCCCAGGCACACAGGTGTAAACTGCAGTTTCTTTTCTAAGCTTTGCATCTTCTCAGCACATCCCCATCACAGTGTGTGCAACCACCACAGTATGCACTGTTGGTGCGACTATTGTGACAGGCAGGGTAAGCTTCGCTAGTGAGACTTCTACTTTTGACACTGGCACTGTATCTACATTTGTTGTTTAAGGGTAAATAAAATTATTTGGGATGGGAGATCAATGTATTGCATAAAAAAATTACTAAGATAATATGCTGCCTCTTAGTTCATCCCAAGCACTGTCAGCCCTCAAACAGCTAACTTGAGAAGAACACAGTCTGGAGGTTACAGCACAGAATGAAGTCAGAGAGTTGGACTTCATTCTACTTAACATCGTTGACATCATCATAAACACACTGCTGAAGGACTTCCACTTCGTACTTACCTTCACTACGTCCTTTTTGCTGCTGTCACTGAAGTGGGCTGTTCCAACCACGTATACTTTAGAACCATCCTCTGTGTCAAGCTCAGTCACAGTGCTTGGTAAATTAGGTTTTTTCTGCCTCTTCTTCATCTTCATCTCCAGAAGAATTTTAAATGCATCTGCATCAGCTATAAATGTAAAGAAAAATAGAAAAAGAAAGGACACATGACTATAAAGTGCAGCTAAGTAAAACAGAAAATAAAAATGTCACCACTAAACAGGAGATCAGAGCTAAAAGGCCATTGATTTACCACTGTAATCTTACATTCAATTCTGAGGCTACATCATTGAGAGTGCCACCACTGGAGAGGCTGCCTCCAAGCATGGGTCTCAGTCCAGGTTTCCTACCCTGTGGACACTGGGACAGGTTGTCCATGCAGTTCAGTAAG
The DNA here is from genome assembly GCF_963921805.1 of Phalacrocorax carbo. NCBI lineage: Eukaryota > Metazoa > Chordata > Aves > Suliformes > Phalacrocoracidae > Phalacrocorax > Phalacrocorax carbo. Next base: position 22,724,019 of record NC_087513.1, on the reverse strand, counting down.
GGAAAGAGAGAAGCTGTGTGGCAGGTGAGGTGGATAGAGAAGCAAAGAATACTTAGAAAATGTATACACTAAATTGAAGAGAAAAAAAAAGGCATTTTTTTTCATTCTAGAACAAAAGTGTTCCCTTTTGGGATTTTATCTCTACAAACGATAGCAACACATGTACAATGGTGTGAGTATGCTGGTAAAGTCACCTGCACATATTGGCACATACAGGATACCTAGAGTATCAGTCTTAGCCTTTTCTGTGTTAACACACCAGGGATCAGTATAGAATTGAAAATTAAACCTTAAGAGGTATTCAGGTCAGGAAACCAATCATTCTTCCCTAGTTTCAACAACAAACTACTTAAGACCAAAACGGTACGACATGAGTTCAGCCCATCTATGTCAAGCTTGCCATGGAAAATAGGAAGATCTATCACAATTGCTTGTTCAATGTCAGAAAGCCTCACAACTGAGATAGAGAAGCTTCAGTTTTACATCAGTGGGAAATATAGTAACTTTGAATGAGTTTTCTTTAAGCTGCAATGCATCTTAGAAAAAAAAAAAGCATCAAGTAGGAAAGCAGAGTTTTGTTTCCAACCAACTCTCTTTCTCTGGCAAGCTGCTGCACAAGTGAGCAGAGATCTCAAGTGATCCAGACCCTGGATAGGATCATAATCCCAGGGGGAAAAAAAAAAAAAAAAAAAAAGAGGTTAGTGAACAGTTTGCAGGCAGGATGTCAAAGGTGCAGACAAGTTACAGCCTCCTACCATACATTCATTCATTTCATGAATCTGGTTTAACTACGTGGCTCTGGCCCCAGATCTGTCCCACAAATACTTATCGCACAAGATTTTGTCAAGAAAGTCAAAACCCATAACAAAAGCCACCCTCCATCATCCTTCTTAGTCAGCATTTTAGCAGCCTAGTATTTCATGGTCAATACCCAAGAACATGGTATGCTGCAATCAGTACGGCCTGATCTAAGACCACGTTACTGCTAGAAGAGATGGTGAGGAAAACATCACTGTAAAAGGAAGGAGAAGTTGCAGTTGTAGCACTCTCAGTCACATAATCTTAGGAGCAGCCATAAATAGATCAACCAAAATCAACCTCAGCAAATATCCTGCCTCTTACAATGGTCAAAAGTGGGTATCTAAGGAAGAGTACAGGAAATGGGGAAGCACGTGCAATACCTTCCCCAAACACTCTACCAACATAAAGCCATTTATGGCTTAAATACCCCCCGTTGAAAGTGGTTTCTATGTATTCAGTAACCCTTAAAGGATTTCCTTTCTATTAATTTCCCAGCCTTCACCTCAAACATATATTCAGAACTGGAATGAATAATGTTTCATGTGAAGAAAAACTGCTATAACAGTGCAGTACCAGATGTTATCATTTAAGGACATAATCAAGGAAAACATTCTCAGGAGCAGCTACAGTTTTTATTAAGCTAACGTCTTTATCTGAAGAAAAAAGCAACATAAAAAAGTAATCTGTTTCTTTAGGTATGAATGCTTTCCCATAGCTTTAGTTAGGGCTCTGTTTGCTCCCATGACTGTTATTTCTGAAGGCTATGATCCCTAGGGATTTTTCAGCAACTTCAGCATTATAGTAATGTTGCTGTTACCCGCTGATTTGCCCTAAGGTGCTCCAGAGCCTGTTATTTGCCAGAAAGCACAATCTGAATGCTCCTATTGTTCAAAATTAGGATTGTATACGTTAACATCACAACAGTATATCAATAAACACAAAGCACATCCTAAGAAGCCTTTGTTTTCTCCTCCAGAGAAAGAAATGTCTGTCATTATCTCATCCTTACCACTAAAAGGTAAAGACTGATACTCTTCCTGGGCTTCACAAGACAGTTTTGGCTGGAATACTTCCTGTTCCCACATCCTGCAGGCTTGGCCTTCCTATCAGAAATATTATCATGCAGGCATGGGCAAAGTATTCCATCTGGGATGATGGATTCAACATCGTAACACTAGATGCCAGAATGCCGAAGCAAACATGTACTTATCCATCTCTGGCTTAGAGAGCAATGACTGAGCTTAAACCAATAGCCGAGAATAGGTTTAAATCAAAAAACATTTACTTTATTTTGTAAGCATGGGAGCAGCAAACTGACAATCAATATGGCATTGCTCTTTCCAAATTTGGTTTACACAACTAGGCCCTTCTACAAATCATGAACAGATTAAGCCAGATATGACCTCATTCGTATCTCACTTTTGTGCCAACAGCCACATCCTTATTAGGTAAGGAGAAGGCATGGACATTTAGCTTAATATACTTCCAATGTGATACACCCTCCCCAGTCAAACCAGAAACATACAGATATTCTGCGATACACTTGACGTTTCCTTTGGGCCATCTTCTGGTGCATCAGAGGAGGACATTGGATCTGCAGCAGCCTGTGTGAAACAAATTCAAAAGGAGGCTGGGAATTATAATGAAATGTTTTAATACATCTTTCCCCTTGTGATTTTGCTTGATTTGAACCCACATATAATATTCAAGCAAGTAAATAATTTAAGCAGTGTCAACAGCTCAGAACGTCTGCGGTTTTACAACTGTTTTTCTCCTAGCTGGGTAAGTACGAGAAAGAACATGTGACAAACTAACTATTTCATGCCTATTTCAAAAGACAGTATTTATAGCCAACATGGAGTTTTTAAAAAATCTGATTCTAGATTAAAATAACAAATTTATTGCTAACACTACCATAGTGTTTTCTGTGTCAGAAACTAAAATGTGTGCTGATTATTATAACATCATTGCCATTTTATAAGATGGTATATTTGACTCAACTACCAGTCACCATTAGTCTTTCAGGAGTCTGACAAAGTTAATCAGCACTCACAAGAATACACATATCCATTCAAGAAGAGTCTGCTCAAATATTTTATTCTGCTAGAATAAGTGTAAGGCAATTACCCAATATGCACACCCGAACTTACAAAACATATGTCCACGTTGACGTTATATACTTCAGAAATCAAAGTCAAAAGGATGAAAAGCATCTGCATAGTTTTGTCCCCTAAGGGATCAGAGGTTAACTGAAGATTCCCAAAGACTGACTTTAAGTATTATCATTAGAAGTATAGGAGGCAAGTCTTTGTCTAACAAAACCTTCCTTATTTTTAACTACCAGGCAAGTTTTAAAACCCGTGCATAGAATTCAAACAATCCCAGTCATTCAGCCTATGTCATCCAAGCTGGAGAGGCAGAGTTAGTGCAGAAAAGAGACACTTAAGAATCAGGGAAAGCTCAACTATAAACTATCTTTAGACAACTACATTAATTTAAAGTTGTATCAGGATGACTACTGGGAGAATCTGAAATCCTTGAACAGTCAAAAAGTTAAAGACAGGATCAGAATCCATCATCATTCAAGTACCTTCCAAAAGAAAAGCAAACCTAATGAGTTAGCAAGCAGGCAGCCAAATTCTCCTGAAGGATGCCAGCTTTTTAGCTAGAGCGACTGGTTTACTTTGTACTTGGCCTGGTAAGGTTTAAAATAGGACTGTACAAAGCACATCCAATTGTTAAGAGCTTTCAACAACAGTAATTAATTTCTTCTCGCATTCCATTTCACCAAACAGTAACTTTCAGAAAATAAATCCTGAGTGTCTTACTTCAACCCCATTGAAGGTAAGGCAAAATTTATCACGCATTTCATGGAGTAAGACCAAAAAGTACAACAGCTCTACAGCATAAAGTTTAAAACATTCACAGCGACATATCATCCTTTCACTACAAAGCAAAAGTCTGTTTGTGGACAACTGTAAACTGCAATTACACCGCAAATTACAATTACATTCACAAATCACAAACTTAACACCAGCTCAGCTTTTTGATCACAACATATGGCTTGACTCTACTGCTTGCATATGTAACTCTAGTCACAAAAATATTTTGAAAAATCTATCCATCTGTAACATATGGAATTAATCCTGTCACTTATGCTGGCTTTGTCATCATAACAACATTACAACATTGCAGTGGGAAAAAGCACTAAGCACCACATTAAGAGTCTGCCATTCTATTTTTTTTTTAATTAACTAACAGGACACAGGAACCAACATTTTTATGTAAGAAAAAATACCTGAGCTTCACCTGTTACACCAGAAAAGATATTTGGAGATACATGGATATGAAAGGAGAAGAAAAGGAACAGAAAGGGTAGAAGAAAAGCATGTCAGTTTACTTTGGCAAGGTGCTTAACCAACGAACAGTGAGATCATTCATACGCAATTTGTGTAACTTACAAAACATTTTTTCCTCCTAAAGGTTTAAGCTCATAGGTTAGACTATTTTCTGCAAGTCCTCCCTTGCAAGTAAATGAATTCAAAAGACCCGTTTTGGCTTTTGCAGTTGTAGGAACAAGGATCCTGAAAAGAACCTAAACGTGGCAAAACAATAGCACCCAGCCCCCAAACCCCTACACTGGTAGTCTCAACCCAGACTTTGCAGACCTTCCCTGAGGATGAGTGGAAGAGTCTTGACCTTCCCTGCAATTCTACTGTGAGAAAAAAAAACTTCAGCTCCAAGCCCTACCTCCGGCTGTTGCTCCTCTTGCATCCCTGCGGCGTAGGCTTATTTTCACCAACCACACAAGAACTGTAGGAAGTAAAAGGAAGAGTATTAAAAATTAAAGGCATAACCCAGAATATTTGTTTGAGAACTCCAAGACAAAAAAACCCAGAAGTGTCTCTAGAATCTCTGATAAAAGCTGAAGTAATAAAAGCAGCAAACTGAAGATGCACAAATCCACCTTTTCAACTCTGCTTCTCTTAAAAATAATAATTAAAAAAAAAACCAAGAAAGCCCCCCAAAATAAAACCCAGAATAAAACAAAAAAACCCACAAAACATCAATAGGATAAAACTAGCCCGTCTCAATCTATTTTTTGGGTTGACTAATTCCAGGCATAGTCCTAGAATTCTCACACACACTGCGAATACCTTGATAAACATGGGTGGATTTCATGGGAACTCAGAATTTGCTTTGTTTGCTGTCTTAGATTCTGCAAAAATGCCTGTTTCCTCCAGATCACTCACAAGCAATTGAAGATATACGATGGCTGTCAGAAAGGTTCCAGCAATAGTAAAAATCTTGCTCAAATAGATCAATAGTTCTCTCCTCCAAACAAACTATGTCAAGACAGTATTTAGGCAAATTTTATGAATTATCTGTGTTCCTGGGACTTCACTACTACAAGGAACAGGAAAGTGGACACAATCTTAATATTGAACTAGAGAGCCACATGCATTAACATCTGATCTGCATCGTGTTATGTACATATTTACAAATATGCCAGGGTCAGAACATGAGTGAGATAATGCCTGTGCGAAAAACCCTGGGAACCGGGCTTTTAAACCCTCGGTGAATGGTTTCCATGTCTTAGTTCTGAGATTCCTTCTTCCACCCATATTGTTCAAGTCCCAAAGTTCTCCCTGAAGCTAACAGAGTGTTATAATTTGGCTTTGACAGTACTCTAAGGGGTCTGCACAAGCTACTCACCACATGACTAGTGCTCATTCTGCTATCTGATGAAAATCGAAACACTTGTAGAATAAAATGCTGCTTCTTCAGTGCAGTATTTTGGGTTAGTTACCTCCCTCTGAGCTGTTTCACAGTACATGTGAACAGTGTTTTATTTTATTGGACTGGAGAGCAGTCCTGACCAACTTATTCATACAACCAATTTGCAGCCCTACTCTGAGGCCTGGAGGGACAAGTTAGGCTCCTGCCTATACCCAGTCAAGGCTGGAGGAAAGCTGGCTGGAACCAGGGTGATGGCATATTCCAGCACAGAAAAGTGATGGCAAAAGTCCCCCCACCCCTTCCCCAAATGCAGCCTCCTTCAGTCTGATTAGTGCTCTGTGTCCTGGTTTCTCACCTTGTTTTCAAGTGAGTGGTTTTGCTTAAAATACGTTTCTATAAAAAGAGCATTCGCCTGGGCAGCATGAAGCATGCAAGTGTAATTCAGACAGCTGGCACACCTCCCTCCACACACGTATGGAGGGACTTCAGCAATTCACGCCTTCGTGTTGTCCACTGCTAGTGGTCAGCCAGCAAACCACAGACCACAGCTGCAGGCTGGGCAAGAAAAAACCAGAGTGAGCAAGAGCCTGGCTTCTGCGTGCTCCCTGGAGCAGAATCCCCATGAAAACCAGGAGAGCCCCATGCCCTGAGCAGGTAACAGCTACAGACGCAGCTCCGAAGCTGTGAGGCAAATACCCTGTTGAAACAAAAACTACACACTGCAAACGGTCCAAGAGGTTCAGAAACAAACTATTTATTCACAAACACATGAGAAGTCTGCAATGTAAGACAGTTTCCCAAGTAGTCCATTGTTTTTGCTACAATGCATAATATAAATTTAAAACCATGACCATGCCTTCCCCCTTTCCAAGGAGTCAACTGAAGGAAACTTGGATGTAAGCTGAAAACTGCAGGTGAAGCAGAACTGCTCTTTCTGGTTCAGTATTTCCATGGCTTACATACGGTGTGGATAGCTCCAAGTAAGTGCAGCAGAAGGAAACCCCTGCCCAGAGACCCACACCCTGAACAGGCAGGCGCCAGCCCACTGACACCTCACGCCGTACAGCCTGGCAGCATTGTGGGCTTAACTGAACCTAGCACTTGTTTTTATGCTGTCCTGTCTCTGATAGACTGGTTTAACTATTTGTACACTTGTGCAGTAAACCAGACTGGAGACCAGATTCAGGTTAAAAAGCAACCTTTCCCCCCCCCCCCACCCTACCAAGGTGCTTTATGCTCAGATGACCAAGCAGCAGCAGAACTGAAGGGACAGTGTGAAACAGAGATGCTGAAACCAACACCGCCCTCTGAGAAAACATTTGTCCAATTACACCACCAGTCAGGGGTGTACCAATACTCTGATGCTCAGCTCTGGGCTTGGTTCTCAATTGTTACATGCAAAACACCAGTGTTTTTCTGCCAGTTAATCAGCTGGCCCTAAATATAAACTTAAGTTCTGAGCTTGGTTAAAGCCTGCTGGGGTCTGAAAACAGGTCTCTCATCCATGGGAGTGCTCTTAAAAGTAGCAAACGGCAAGTTTCAGGTAAATAGGCTTCTGTACAGAAGCATCAAGTGATTCTTTTCCACCAAGTGACGTTTTAGAAAACCTCATCCCATTCTCACCACTGGGTAAATGACATGTCTGATACTGGAGAGAGATCTTCTCTGAAGTACGCTCGTGCTAACTAGCACTTCTTTTCATCTGACCTGTACAACCTTTGGAGACAGCGAAGCTGTTCGCTCAGTGTGGTTCCCAGCTCCACCACAGCGGGGTTCCAGCCTCTGCAGGAAACCCACAGCCCAATACCATGAGGGTCAGATGAGAGACTGGGCAGCCCCATTGACAGGCAAGTCTTCTACTGGTGTCTTTGAGGTCTTGTTCTAAGGTGCTTAGATCTGCTCAAGACCCACTGGAGGTGAGATTTTCCATGCAGAAGACCTGTTTCTAGATTTTTTTTTTTTTTCTTCCTTAGAACATGCCTGGGAATTCAGGTTATTCAGTCAACACTAATCACAGAATGGTTTGGGTTGAAATGTACCTTAAAGATCACCTAGTTCCAACCCCCCTGCCATGGTCAGGGACACCTTCCACTAGACCAGGTTGCTCAAAGTCCTATCCAAACTGGCCTTGTACACTTCCAGGGATGGGGCATCCACAACTTCTCTAGGCAAGCTGTTCCAGTGCCTTACCATCCTCACAGTAAGGAATTTCTTCCTTACAGCTGATCTAAATCTACCCTCTTTTAGAGCCATTACCCCATGTCCTATCACTACATGCCCTTGTAAAAAGTCCCTCTCCAGCTTTCTTGTAGGGCCCCTTCAGGTGCTGGAAGGCTGTTATAAGGTCTCCCCAGAGCCTTCTCTTCTCCAGGCTGAACAACCGCAGCTCTCTCAGCCTGTCCTCACAGAAGTGCTCCAGCCCTCTGATTATCTTTGTGGCCCTCCTCTGGACTTGCTCCGAACAGGTCCATGTCCTTTGTATGCTGAGGGCCCCAGAGCTGAATGCAGTACTCCAAGTGGGGTCTCACAAGAACAGAGTAGAGGGGGAGAATCATCCTGGTCATGGTTCTTTTGACACGGCCCAGGATATGGTTGGCTTTGAGCTGCAAGTGCACATTACTGGGTCACACTGACTGATCAACCAACACCCTCGAGTCCTTCTCAGGGCTGCTCTCAATTCATTCTCCGCCCAGCCCGTATTTGTGCTTGGGACTGTCCCAGCCCATGCGCAGGGCCTTGCACTTCGCCTTGTAGAACTTCATGAGGTTCACATGGGCCCACTCCTCAAGCCTGTCAAGGACCCTCTAGATGGCATCCCTTCCCTCCTGCACGTTGACCGCACCACAAAGCTTGGTGCTGTCAGCAAATTTGCAGACACTGCACTCAATCCTGCTGTGCATGTCGCCAACAAAGATGTTAAACAGCGCCAGTCCCAATACTGTCCCCTCACAGATGCCACTTGTCACTAGTCTCCACTTTGTCATCAACCACAACTCTGAGTGCAATCATTGAGCCACTCAGTGGATGAGGAATTGGCTGATCTGTCAAATCCACGTCTCTCCAATTTAGAGACAAGGATATAATGCGGGACTGTGTCAAATGCTTTGCACATATTAAGAAAAATCTTACAGCTGGTTGTCATCAGCAGACAAACTCAACTGAACAACTGCTGTGAAAACCTGTGTGTTCAAGTTCTTGCTTAGCATGAGTGTCAATAGGCACAAAACATGTCAACACCAGAGTGCAGATAAAGCTGGCTACTCAGACAGCTAGTGTCATCATCGTCAACAGAGGAGAAAGTACATGTATTCTGGGAACTAGTCAAATACTATGGACTCCAGGCTGACCTAGCTCATCCACAAGAAAAAGCTACCACCCTTGTAGACCTATGTATTCGCAGAAGATATCCCCATCCCATGATACTTGAAATAGTAATCCTGAAACGTCTGCGAGAGGACTGAATATACCTTGCTGCTACACAGATAAGGAATTGAAGCATATGAATCTGTACTTCCTCCTGCTGCGTCCAACAACAAGAAAAACGGTGCTAATTCAGATCAAATCCTGGCAAGCATGTGGGCAACTTAAATCCAAGCATTTCCAAGTTTCTTAGAGCTTGATTTTTCAACCTTGCGATTTTTTGCGATTTATTCAATTTTCTAAAGAAATTAGACTAGGTAACAAGGCAGAGCTTATTTGTCTGTGCTTGCTAACCCATAGGTGAATTTTAAACAAACTTGGCATGGAGGAAGACTCTCAGTGTCATTCAGAGGTCCTCCAGGGAAGACTGCTCCTCCAGGAAAAAAAGATTGCTGAAGACTACAGAGGGTGGTGGGTGTGCATGTGAAAAAGCGGAGGTTGGCAGAACCTGCCAGGGACTAGAAGGAAATGCAACCCCAAGTTGTAAAGCCACAGGCAAAAGAAGCTGTTCAGACAATTATTTATTGTGTTCCACAATACGTACACCACATCTCATAACCTCATGTTACTCTACTTAACATAGTATTTGGCATGAACATGTGAAACCCATCAAATCCCTCTCCTCCAGCTACTTCAAAGGACTGTAAGAGGCCCTCATGAGACAAATCACATACTGAAAATCTCAGATATGACAGTGCATTTCTTTCAGACAAACTGGGAGATGCAGCGTCTAGGCACTCATCAAGATCAGAGATTAGAAACTATTTCTGGTCTCTGATCTGTCAGGAGACTGTCTTAATCAGGGATTCATTCCTCCTGCTGAGAGTACCACCAAGAAATTTCCTGGAGCAAGAAGAAACAAGGAGGAGTCTGACTGGGCTGTTATGATCCGGCAAGACTGGGTTTTGCCTCTGGAATTTTCTTGAAAGGACTCCTTGATGACTGAATCCCCAATTTGATCCCCAATTCCATCACCTTTTTTCCCCAGCAAGTGGAATTCTTGTGCTTGCTTCAACTTTGCTAGTCCTAAGGGGCCTGCCATTCACTGGGCGATAAAAATTGTTCTTTACATATATGTATGAACAAATGAAGCCCTTTCCCCAACTCTTAAGATACCTAGCAACCAAACAGGAATTTTTGAGACCACCCAACAAACTGCAAGTCTAAAATTTAGCCATTAATCATCTTATTGGTAGGCACCTATTTCCTTTCAAGGTTTTCTTGTCCTGACAGCACATGCAGGCCAGCCATTCACACTGACAACAGCACTGTGGAGAAAGGCCCATATTTTCCCCCTACACTTTGGGGATTATTCTCTTTCCCCAACAAAACAAATTCAGAAAGGAGCACACAGGTAAGCACGTCTTCTAGCGATGCCTATCCAGCACAGTGGCTGACAAACGCAGAGTGAGAAAGACCTCCTTGCCTTGCTATTTCACCTCAGTCCTCCACCTTTCCTAATGTAAAACAGCTTCAGCAGAGCTTCCTCTTTGCATGAAATCTGCTCATGAACTACTGGCTCATTTTTTGTACTGGGTAGCCTTAGCTGACCAAATTGTTTCGTTTCTATCTGCATATTTAGGCATCTGAAACTCTCTTAGCTCACAGTCTCGAGGAGACAAAGGTAGACTCGCAAGTCACGGGTTCTAGGATGGCAAGTTATAAGGCACCAAAACATGAGCTACCATTAAAGAACAAATGCCCTCGTTTTATTTCAACTAGGTGGTTCGGTGAGAAAATTCAAGCACAACACAAAGGATGGCCAGGCAGTTCGTTAAGCTACCCTCCTACTGTAGGACTGAATTTCTTCCTTTATTACCTTGTCTAAATTTGCTTCTTTCAGACAGTGATTCAACTGAATCAATAAAAAAGCTTTTTAAAAACTCTCGTGCTCCTACCTATAAAACAATGTAGTCTGCTACTCTTTAAAAAGAATATTTTTATTGAATGTTTTCTTCCTTCTGAGCCATACAGAAATTCAGAAGCAGCATTTGCTTTCTTCAACATGTTGACATTGCAAGATGGAAATTAAGTTCTTTGTAGTCTTATAATTGCTCCGTATTTTCTATGCACTGCATGCACATCAGAGTAACTAGTAAGAAACTAGGAGTCACAAAACTACCACAACTTGTTTCACCTTTTATTGAAAGGGAAAGTCAACAATTTTTGATTCCCCTGCCCCAACAAATCTAAATGCATCTATTGCTGCTTTCAACAGTTACAACAGTCACTAGCACTGCAGAAGGTATCCACATCTATCAGTACTCTGAGTATTAATCTTACACCTCTGAGACAGGACAGTATATACTCCCTATTTTACAAATAAGGAACTCAGGCATATGAATAGTTAAATACATCTACAAACCTGATGTGTGGTATCTAAACAGTTAGGAGGCTGCTGGAGCTTTAAAAGCATTTCAGTTTTGCTTTCTGAATTTTCCTTTGTTTTTAACCATTGGCCCTTCAGAAGATCCACACACACGCTTCTGGGTCAGCCCTTCCTCATAGTAATATGCCAACATCACTCATCCTTGTTGCTCTAGAGTCACTGGGGGAAAGATGAGAGGTAGGCTAAGGACTGAATTTGATTCAAGAGCAAGCTGTCGAACAATAAAGCGGGCGTTCTCCAGTGAGAATATAGCACACCTCACACAGGTAATGCTGTAACCGAGCTAGAACCAACCTGCAATGGACGTAAGCCATGGGCACACACAAACAACTATTTAACTAACAGCCTCCAGACCCAGCCCTCTAACACCAGTATCCCTGGCCAGAATACAGCCTCCATCCACTCGGCATGAGACACAGCAACAAAAATTTACTTACATCAATGTGCACCAAGTGTGCCCTGTTCCTTTTATCCTCTAAATCCAGAGTTTCACTAGCAACAGTATTCAGTCTAGCTGGTACAGCCTGTGTGCTTCACATTCACACCGTGCACTGCAGAAGCACATTTTATTTGAATGCTTCTATATGTTAACAGGACCACTTATTTTGTGTGAACAAAAGAGGCACATTAATACTTCAGAAGATACAGACAACTTTTTCTCTCACTGACAAGCCATTGCACTCATTACTCACTGTCTGGAATACCTAACAAAGTACCTTCCCTGCCCAACATTTAACTTACGAAAATGAAACCAAATCAACAGATACCCACTTATGTCTCAGAACCGTCCTCTGCAATGGAAGCAGAGTACTTAAAATTGATGAGGATTTTTCCATGCTTATGCTCAGAAATCTTACAAATGTTTACAAACAATCATCAGCTCCAAATTGTGTCGCTTCTCTGTTGACAATCAACCGCTCATACTCAGAAGGATGCATCAGCTGAAACTTGACTGACAATTAATGCAACAGCCACAAATTCAGAAATTGGAACGTATTTCAAAACCATCACCAAGGTGACCTACTGTACACATTGCACATCTCTTTGACACAACCCACGCCTTTGAAACTTAACTGAGCAACTGGTTCTGTGATCACAGATGGTTGTAGATTGTGGCTCTGGTTTCTCATGACTCAGAAGTTCATAAATTTCAAAACAGAGATTTTTATCCTCTGAGCATCAATGAGATGCTCCTGCAACACGAACTGTGCTGATGTATGCAGCCTAAACTCAGCTACCTGCACGCTGGAGCCAACATCCATTTGCATAGTTTGGAAGCTAAAAGATAAAAGTCACAGACAACTACACTAATTTTGTTTGAAAGGAGGTGTTGGAACAAGAATACCTGGTCTAGAACTCTGTTGCATGGAAAACACCTTTATCAGTGAAAGACAAGAAGGCACTCTCATATGTGTTTTGCGTTTAGTAATTATTGCTATTGCATCGACTAGGGCTACCAGATGAAATGAGGCGAATCAGGATGCTAATGCAGAGCAGGATTGAGAACAAACAATAGGCCAAATTCTTACTCTTTTGAAAGGCTGCTAAATTTAGAAACATTGTACAGAAAGACCAAAGTGAAGTGGCCCAAGTCTGGCCAGCCACTCAAAAAGTCATGCTGTCATAGAACCTACACACCTATTTTATTCTAGTATGAATCACACGAATTCAGCAAAGATTTGGAACCAAAATAGTTTTATTAGACTCTCCTGCAATCGGTGGATTGGGGCAAGATATCCACTCAGCTCATCTCCTCCCTCCAGGGAGGTTCAAAACCATGAACCAAGTGACACTTCTGAGTGGTCAACCCTCTACAAAACACTCCCAAGCAGAGCAACAGGAAAAGAGCACAGCTGCTGTATGCACAGATTCTAGAGTGTTCTAAAAGAAGCAGATTTTCCACTCTGTTCATTACCTACAAGCAGCCAGCAAAGGAGATGGGTAGAGAAGTTCTGCCATGGACAACTAACAAGTGGCTTGGAAGATATTTGACTGTGGTCCACAAAAGTATTGCTGAAGTCTTCTTAAACTCCACATATACATTTATTCCACTTGTCAATGGCTGTCTACTGAGATACACAGAAGCTGGGTCTCAAGAGCACTGGCACATTCATTCGTCTTGTTATGAACACTTTTAAATGCAAGCCTTGTGATGGTAAAATTGGGATTTTGTAGGACAGAATTTTGCCCAACTGCCAAACACGTTGTTTATCAGTGCTCTTCTCCCTGCCCTTTCCATCCCAGTCTCCAAACAGTACCTGGGAACAAGCTGATCTACTGTTTTTCGCAATCACCAGGTGATCACAAAAGCTGAAAACAGTTACATGACACAGGTCCACGTGCTCACAAGCAAAGACACACAGCTCTACTGTGGCAGGAAACTGAAGAAAGAGTGTCAGGTTTCAAGACAGACCTAAGAGAGACAAAGCTCCAGGAAAGCAAACTAATTCCAGCCTGCCAGCCTGCAGGCGCAGAAGCCCCACGTTAGCCCTTACTGTTCAGACTCACACTTACCAGGAAAGTCATCTTGCCTGCAACTCCATCCAGCTGCTGCACCGCTCATTTAATGTGTAAAGCACCCTGCACCCAACAAGCTCGGTAAATTAAAAAAAAAAATTTCCTCAAAAGATTATTTCCATTCCTATCTGCTGCCCTTTAAAGAAATTAGAAAGCCCCTCAGCAATTCCTGATCCTTGTTCCTCATGCACAGGCCTCCTTTATCGGTTACCCTGTAATTGTCTTACTGTCCTTCAGAAGGACTGCTCCCAGTTGTGCCACACGCGAGATACGCATCCTACTGAGGTAAGATCAGGGTCTCTGGATGTACTGCACAGGCGGCTGGAGACCTTTTTTCAACTTCACCAGCATTTGTGTTGCTGTTCAGCTGTGGTGCAGGCTCTTGCTCCCTCTCACAAGTGTGCACACCCTTCCTGCACAGAGACACAGACCTCTCAACACGTGTGCGACCTTGCGCTGTCTGTACAAGACAAGGTTATTTCACAGACAACCTGCAGGGTTTAACCGCTGGAAAACATGAACTCCTGGAGCTCCAGTGTAGTCTTTGCAGCTTGATATGTGGTGTCATCAGGACACTTAAATTCTTGTATGTGGAGATGCTAAGTCCCTGCATCCCTCAGTCATTTCAACCAAATTGCATAGCATGTCAACTAAATGCTCGGGGTGGGGGACATGAAGGAAGCAGGAGGAGAAAACAGCCCATCTGACTATTTTTTTGGTTTGTTAGAAAAAGAAGTGAAAAGGAAGAGAGCTTGTCTCTGAGTGCATGTGTGCTTTCATACAAATCTATGAATTGCAGTTAATATTAAAGTTATATGCCCCTGAGTTATTTTGCAGGCAGGGAAAAAAAAAATAAATCAGTCCTACTTTAGAGTTTTTAAGTTCAAATGCAGAACCACAGATTAACTAACATGTTCACAGAATCTCAAATTTGAGTGGCTATTTACAAAACCCTTCAATAACTGAAGGTCTGACCTCAGAAACTATTGACATTGGAAACCTAACTGGAAATAAATACCTATCTAGTAAGAACCATCACCCACAGAATGTACTGGTGAGATCTAGCACTAAATAACCTATGACAGACAACCGGGGCTGCTAACCACTGTGGACTTTCCCTGGCAGGACAAGGAGAGCTGCAGAACCCCTCCTTCCCACTGGCACTGGCTGGCAAAGCACGTGCCGCAATATCACTTCAGACAGCTGTAGTTACACGCCACTCCCACGAAATCTGGAGTACACTTACCTCTGGCCTGCTCCCATTTTTGTTTTCTAAGACTGCCTCAAATCTTTCTTCACTTTTCCCAAATAGTGAATAAGTAGAAAGAAGATGCTTTCTGAAAAGTACTATTTTAAGAAAAAAATCAGATGACTCTCCCATAAACAAGATACCAATATCACTGTGTTTTATTCACAGCTGTGGTAGCGGCAGCAGAGATGTTTCATCATATTTACCATATGGAAGAAAGAATGCACTGAAAAATACACATAACTCTCCTCGCACTGAATTAAACAATATCTGAGTCTATGGTTAAGTCACAAGAGTGCCAGATACTGAGATGGCTGACAAATTTACAATCAGAAACTCAAGTTACTGAAACTTGAAAGTCTACCGAAAGCCACAAACAGCAGAGCACAAACCAGTGCTACAGCCAAAACCCAGTATTTTCAATTAAACAACTCATTTAGCTTAGGATAATTAAATGTGTGCGTGTTTTTGCCCTTCTGCTTAAGTTCTATCCCCTACAGGGAACAGAGCAGGGAAGCCCCTGAAAGCTGCTTGGTTTGGGGTTTTTTCCTTTTTTTTTTTTTTTCTTTATTGTGTTAGCTTTCCAAGAAGGAATATGTGCATTAATGAGCTGAGCAGTAGGTGCACTGACATACACCTCTAAAAAAAATGGAGAAGCGAGGCCATTCTTGGGACTACTACTGACACCACCGCGCAGCCAAAGTAGCATCTAACTTCTAAAAGCCCATCCTCTTGCTTTTCCAACCCAGCAGCAACCACTCAGCAGTCGCAACTTTCTGCAAAATTTTACCAAACAAAAACATTCTCCTTCTTCCCTAGCCAAAAATAAACACATTCGTTGTACGGATACCAGTGCACAGGACCATTGGTACATGTATTTTTCTCAAAAGCACAAGCTATGCCTAGAACACGAGTTATTTTTGAGACCTGGGTTAATTAGAGCTATTTTCAGAGGTGAACTCAAAATCCCGATTTCACAATTTGTTGCATGTGATGCACGACACGGACAGCCTGAAAAAGTCACAACTGTTGAGAGACCAAAAAAAGAAGAAAAACTGCGAGTCTGCTTTTCTCCTCTCCGGCTCACCGTCACAGCCACAACCGCAAACGAATCCCACGTCCTTATCGCTGAACACCTACAAAACGTACGAGAGCCCGGCGCGCTCTGCCCACGCCACGCCGCCCCTCCGCGAACCCCCAACCCAGGAAACGGCCATAACGAAGCCGTGGAAAGGTGCTGCCGCAACCACGCGCCGCTCTGGGACCTTAAGAACGGCCCAAAAGGCTGCGTTTCCCCCCCCCCCCCAAGTTTTGTGCTCGGCCGGCGGGGCAGGCCCCCTTACAGGGCTCCCCCGGGGAGGCGGCGGGTAGCGGTCTCCCCTTCCCCGCCGGAGTTGGGGCTCGCCCCTCACCCTCCCGGCTGCGGGGCCGAGGAGAGGCCCCCCATTCCCCGCCGCCCACAGGGTCACTGGCGGAGCAGCGCCGGCCCGTCCCGGCCTCCCGCCCGCCCGTCCCCGCGGGCGCTGAGGCACCGCCCGCCGCCGGCGCAGGGCCCGGGGAGCGCTTCCAGAGGCGGGAGCGGGGCCACCTGGCCCCGGCCGCCCGAACGGGGCGCTGCCCGGCGGCGCCTCCGGGCCGGCCACCTGGAAGGGCAGGGCTGGCTGTACGTGAGGCGGGGGGCGGGCGGCGAGGGGCATTTCCCGCGGGGCACCGGGAGAACTGCGACAACCTCCCGCCCCAGCTCCCCCTCACACCCGCCCGCTCGCCCTGCACCGGGGCTCGGCCCCAACATGGCACCGCCGCCACCGCCCCCCAGGAAGCGGGCACCGCGGCGGCCGCCTTCCCCGCCCGCTCCCCGCCTCGCCCCGCTCACTTGCCGTGCTCGGCGGCGGAGCCGGCGGGTGCCGCCGCTGGCCGAGGCGCTGCGGGAGGCGGCGGCGGCGCGACGGAGCTCCGGCGACTGGGGCACGCCAGCCGGACAACGCGCCGCAGCAGTCATTCATCGGGGAGGGCGGGGCCGGCGCCGCCGGGCAGCCTGGGCCTTGTAGTCTCCCGCTGCTCCCCGGCCCCGGGCGGCGGGCGGCAGCGGGCTGCGGCGGACTACAGCTCCCAGGGCGCAGGGGCGGGCGCGGGGGCCGCGGGGCCCGGCAGCAGCCCCCGCCCGCCCGCCTCCTTCCCTCTGTGCGGCCGCCGCCGCGCTCCGGTTCGGGGCTCCTGACGGCTCGCTGGGGTCGCTCGAGCCTGTGGCAGTAAAGGGGCTTCCGGGGCTTGCCGGTGTCCCTGCGGGAGCCCCGGGGCTCGGCCGGGCTCGGCGGAGCGTGCGGGGCGGCGGCCGGGGGTGCCTCGGTCCCCTCAGCTGCCCGGGGCAGCGGGGGTCCGCTCTGGCGGGGCGCGAAGCCGCGTGCTCTGGCGGGCCGCCTCGCCCAGGCCGGCGGAACAGCGCCCGGGGGCCGCTGTGACCTCCCTCCCGCCTGAGCCAGGCCTGTGAGGTCGGCGCAGGAGGTCTGGGCTCGGTACCGGCCTGCAAGCCCTGGGCTTTAACCCTGCAGCCCTTTCCAGATGCCTCTGCCTGTTGTGGCTGCTAAGGAAAAGGCTCCTGCTCTGGTGCCCTGGCTGCTGCAGGCGGTTTGGAAATGAGTGCAGCGAAACGGGTACGAGAGCACCCTTATGTGTGGGACTGCGTGGGGTGTCCGTGCGAAAATGCACCGTGGTTGTGGATCTAATGGAGGTGGAAGACATCTCCAGGCTATGTCACCTCCGAACCTAGCCGTGACTTCCTCTCCATGCAGTCCTGCTGCTTACCGCTGCCATTCCCTCCATCTGCGTCCCCTCTTCCAGCGGACCTTTCCTCTTCTGCTGGACAGTAGTTAATGTTTCACCCATGAAACCTGAAAAATCCGTGTTGTACCACCCATTTAAGCACAGCAGCAATTGACAGTACTTCAAATTACTAGGCTGACACGAACAAATATTTGATTCATCAAGAAAACTTTTCCAAGGAAGATATGTCAGGAGTTGATGATAGCTACCGGTTATTTTCCAAAATGGTCCCTATCCCTTCACCGGCTTCTCTGTTCTGTCTCTGATAGGTCACAGTACAATGACAGTATGGCTGAAACACCCATTTAGTCTCAGCGCATGTTTATTACCTTAATAAGTTTCATTAGAATGGATTTGAGTGTACATTTTGTGATCATTTCTTAAATATTTTACTTCATGGATGTATTCTAGCCAGGGATAGTTTAGGATTGGGCTGAGCTTTGGAAGTACGTGGTATGTAGAAATCAAGTAGAGACATGTTGAGGCAGTTGGGAATTTCACTTCCCGTTTCGTGTAATAATAGTTTCAACTTGCTGTAAAAGCACAGAGCAGGCATTTCATGCGCGAACATTCAAAATACACATAATCAAGTAAAGGAATAAGCTATGCAGACCTCCACTTCTGGGAAAAAAAAAGCCATCTAGTGTCTGACAGATAAGAAAACTTCACTTTGGGCATTTTAATCTACTGCAGTCCCCAGATTTCAAACACCTTTTTTTCTTCACAACTGGTGGGTGAAGGCCAGCAAGAAAGATGGGACACTATTAGACAAGTTGGTTGCTGCTTTTGGGGATTGTGCCAGGTGGCTTTCTTGGCATCCAGGGACACCCCCGCTCTGAGTACTGCCGTTTCCAGCGCCGCCGCTCCCCGCTGACTACAGCTCCTTGCTTCTGAGTCTCTTTCCTAATGCCACCTCTGCCAGGCACTGTCCTTGCCCTGCCACAAGCTTTCCATGGCACTGGATACGCTCTTACAGAGATTTGCTCAACTGTCAGCGTGTGCCAGGCCCCGGTTATTTGCAGTGTAATGTGTTTGGTTCAAGCTGTGCATCCTGAATGATAGGTCAGCATTTTTTGAGCTGCAGCTCTTCCTGCTACACCCCGCCTGGTGTTATGCGCAAACTTAGTGAGAGACCCTTGATAGACTACCGATGTCTTCCCAAGCTTCACACTGCTTCAGCTGGAAAGGTTCAATTATTTTTGGTCAGAGCTGGGGAGCACTGCCTTAGCCTCAGGAAAGACCTCACCTGATCTCATCTGATTGGGAAGCCCTCTGCTTGTGAGAATACTGTGAACCTTGCTGGCCTGTTTTTCCTTTAGCTCATGATGCTGCACCCTGATTATGCCAACAGTGTTCGTGCTTTCATGTAGGGTTACTTCAGGCAGTGTTTCCTTTGCTGGCCCAGCCAGAGCTGCGGTGGTTGAACATGCCTTTACAAGGACCAAGGTAAGATGCAAGTCTCTACTGACATGAAACAGTGCGGCTGGAGGTTCTGCCTGTGCTGTTTCAGCCCAGTCTGTGGTGCACAACACTTCTGAAAGTGGAGAGGGAGCACTGAAATGGGAGGAAGTTTATCAGACCGCAAAGACCATGGCAATACCATGTCCGGCGATCCCAGGGGTGCAGGGCTCTGCAGCTCTGCCAGCAGCAGGCGCGCCGGTATTGTCAGAAGCAGCCTCTTGCCAGGGCTGTGCCAGTGATCCCAGTGACAGCTGTGGTGTCGCTGCGGGAGTGTGCGTGACTGCACATTGTGTTCTGATCCATATTTGCAGAGCGTTGCGGTAATTGAATGCCCCATTAATTAGCAGTTGCAAGATGGGTCATAGGTGTCTGCTAACTGGCCTAGTGTAACATATAAATCTTGTTCTTAACTGTTGTTTTTAATACTTTGTATATCTTTTTCTTTAAATGTCACCATTGATGTGGGATTGTTTTGAGGTCAATGGCAGATGCCAGTAGTGAAGAGAGGCCTTGGCAGCTGGTGATGGATTTCTTCAGTGTTTCAACTCTGCTTAAACTGCATATTATTTTTTTACCAAAACTGAGCCACAGCCACAAATATTATTTTTTTACCAAACACCAGCCACAGCATGGTGTATCTGAGGTCATTTTATTGTGTAGAGAGTCAGACAGGTTCCTCATGTGCATGACACTGCTCTTAGGCATAGGTGTTTCCAGGATGGATAGGAGCAAGTAGAAGAGCTAAGTGTACTTCTGCCTGCCCTTCCTCCCTCCCTGTTTTCTTCTCTCCTTCCCTCCCTCAGTCCTGCCCTCATCCTTCCATCCCTTCCTCTCTCTTCTTTCTCTCTCTTTTTCTTGACAGGCTGTTTTTACATAAGGTTTCTTAGGAAGTGATAGCAGTGATGGTGGTATTAGCTAGACTCGCCCAATTGTCTTCAGCAATCTCTGGTTTGTAGAAGCCAGTGCGACACTTGAATCAGTCCCTGAACAGATTGCCAAGGAAGTCACCAGCCTGCTTCATGGATGGGCATTTGCCTGCCCCTGTCACAAGTCCTTAAGTCACAAGTCCTTAAGAACTTGTGATAACAAAGGATTCCCACCACCATCCAAAACAACCGTTATCATTGAAAACCTTGAGTGTTAGGAAGGTTGTCCAAGCGTCCAATGTAAACTGGTGTTCGCTTGTATCCAAGCCCAGTAGCTCTTGCCCTCCTCACTGCGGGTCTGAAGGACAACTTTCCCCCCATGTCTTTGCAGCAGCCTTCACCTGTTGAAACGCTGTCACGTCTCCTTTTGCCTTCTCTAGACTAGCGAGTCTTAAGTTTTTCTCCACGAGTCCCAGCCTCTGGGCTGTGGAGGCAGGTGCCGGGCCCCGGGCTGGGGCCGATGCTACAAACTGCCTGGAAAACGGGCCTGAACCGACCGCCACTGAGGCCCTCCCCAGTTCAGCAGGATCCTTCACCACACCTCTGGCGTTTCAACCGAGGTGGAGCGAGGCGGCGGTGCCGTGACCACCCGCCCGCACCGCAGGAGCTTACGGGGCCCGCGGGGACAGAGGTGGGAGCGTCGCAGGGGCGAGCTGGGGCGGCAGCAGAAAACACGGGCCAGGAAAAAAACTTGGCGGCCTTCGGCGACCCTTGCTTCGTGATTGCCAGCTAATCCTGGCTTCGCCTGTGGTGACTAGAGAGTTCACCTGGCAGCCGTTCTGCCAGTCAGCGACGGACAAAACGGAGGTTTCTGGAGAGAGCATCGCCCGGGCGAGCGCCGGGGCCGGCGGGGGAGGGCGGCCGGCGCTGGGCGCCAGGGGCCGGGGCAGCTCCCGCGGGAGGCGGGGGTACGCATGCGGTGCCGCCCAGCCCTGCGAGCCAGGAGCCTGCCGCTGCAAGGGGCGACGGGGAACCGCCGCGGGGGGCTGCCGCCAGAGAAAGGGCTGCTGCCGTCCCGCGGCGGGGGCGGGGGGGGGGGGCAGCGGGCAGGGGGTGCGGGCAGGGGGCGCGGACGTGGCGCGCGGACGTGGCGGTGCCGCGGAGCTATGGCGCCCTCTGGCGGCCTCCCCCCGTCAGCGCCCCTCGGGGCTTCCGCGCGCTGCAGCGGGGGACACGCGCCCCTCCTCCCCCCGTTTCATTTTTCTTTTCTAATGTGCTTTTCGGCCTGCGGGTGAGAAGAAGAAAGACAAGTAGAATGATTAGTATCTCTGCAGAGTTCACTTGACCGACTTCTCTGGCAGAGAGGCAGATTTATGTCATTTCAGTCTCCCTCGCTGCATTTTTGTTATCTTTCAGAAAAAGCACCCGCGGGCCAGCTCTAATATAATTTTCTAAGCTCAAGACTATGGAGTATATTTATGTTGCTCTAAAATAGCATAATCTCAGCTGTATGTGATGTGCTGAGAGGGAAATTAAAGTGCAGTTCTGCTGCAACCAGAAGTGATACGGCCTTTCTGTTACTCACGCAGAGACAGCCAGGGCAGGGCGGAGGTTGCAGATTGCCATATCAGAAGATTGCCAGCCAGACCCTATGTCCTAGGTGGTATCAGTGTATCTGCTTCTGAAGGCTACAACCCAGAGCAGCACTGGGAAGGTCTCAGAGTTGTTCAACACTGCTTCCACGACTGGGCTGCTGTACGTGGCTAGAACTGGCTCCCACAAAGCTGATCTGGTAAATCATAAGAACCAAACGACACACTGGACTAACTTAACCGCCTCTGGACTTTACAATTTACCCTTAAAATTTGCACGACGCTTGGGGTCAGTCCATCACAAGGGAAGCTCCGTGGGAAGCTGATGACTGTGAGCAACGCTTTGGTACCCCGGGTCCAGCCCCAGCTGCTGTGCTGGAGGCAGCGTTGTGGGTGCAGGCAGGCGTGCAGCCTGCAGCATGCTTGTGGAAGGGGATGGTGCTGGTGGCAGAAGGGGAGGAAAGGCTACAGCCCCCTTGTTCTTCCTCTGCATCTTCCTCTTCCTCTCCCTCTCCTCCCCCATTAAATTTGCAGCCAACCTGCATGGCATGACACTGTACAGTGTAGAGGCACTCCAAGTAGCTGTGAGTAACGCAGCTTGGGTAGCAGAAGCTGTTGGCTGTGTCAGCACAGGGCTGGTTTTGGGATCATTTACATGGGAGGCATGCGGAGCGAGCAACATGGCACTGCAGTGACAGCAAGATGAATGTGAAAGGCACGCTCTGGGCTTTCCTTGTCCAGGGAGAAGGAGCCAAGTCAGACATTTTGCTTCTCTACAGGAAAGGCTGGAAAAGAAGGCAAACCAGAGATGTGCCCCTCTGAGGGAGCCTGGGATTGCACAAGATAATCTTTCTGTTCACTAGAGGTAACCAAAAGTGCCCACAACCGAGCCTAATGCCTGTAGGCTTTGGAAGACAAGGAGAGACAACAGAGCTATTATATACAGTCTTGTTCCTACACAGGAACAATTAAATCACTCAGTACTGTCTTCAACTAATAACAGGCTGGTTTAGAGCTACAGAGCAGAAAAGGCTGGGCTAAAGCCAGCTTGCAATCCTTAACACACACTAGTCTGCCCCAGATTTGAAATCTCTATGGGATTATGGGAGACTTTAGGTGTAATCCCTTAAATAAACAAACAAACAAACAGGTTGAAGATGAAGGCCAGATTATGAAGCACTGAAAATCACTGCTAATGTCAATGTGAGATGTGGACACAAGGAGTAAAAGCATAGGTCCAGACCATGCTTTAAAGTTGTACTGAAAATGCTGGTTTAGCAACGGGACTTTTCTGTTAGGTTCCTTCCTTCTCACAAGATTCGGAGCATACATAAAGACTAACAGCTTGTCCTACAACAAACTGAACTGAGGATTGAAAGAGCGAGGTGCTGCCTGCTCTCCATTGACTCCTCGGGGGATCATTCAAAGCAAACCGTAAGTTAATTTGGAGTAGGTGGTGCAGTGGTTTCCCCACATAAAATATCCATATGGGGAATTAATCAAAGTGCTGTAATCAACTTGCCTGCTTATCAGCTCATCAACTATTTGCATGAGCTCTAAGACTTATGTGTACATGCGTTCATTTAAGGACATTGCACAATTTCATTTAAGTCTTGCACAACTGAAGTCCCTGGCAAAGTTCTGTCACACTTCAGTGGCTATAGGACCTGCTCCAGGAGCTTGCTGTGAGTTGGCTAAGGCTGGAAAGCATCAATACCATTAACATCCTATTTCCTTCAACTGTGTCATCTCATGCTCTGTTGAGAAGGACCTGGGAATGCTGGTGAACAGCAAGCTGACCATGAGCCAGCAATGTGCCCTTGTGGCTAAGGCGGCCAATGGTATCCCGGGGTGCATTAAAAGGAGTGTGGCCAGCAGATCGAGAGAGGTTATCCTCCCCCTCTACTCTGCCCCAGTGAGACCACATTTGGAGTACTGTGTCCAGTTTTGGGGCCCCCAGTTTAAGAAGGATGTGGAACTGCTTGAGCAAGTCCAGCAGAGAGCTACCAAGATGATCAGGGGGCTGGAGCATCTCCCCTATGAGAAAAGGCTGAGAGACCTGGGTTTGTTCAGCCTGGAGAAGAGAAGACTAAGCAGGGTTCTTATCAATACTTATAAATATCTGAAGGGCAGGTGTCAAGAGGATGGGGTGTCCAACGACAGGCCAAGGGGCAATGGGCACAAGTTGGAACACAGGAAGTTCCAGCTAAACATGAGGAAAAACTCCTTTCCTGTGAGGGTGCCAGAGCAGTGGAAGAGGCTGCCCAGGGAGGCTGTGGAGCCTCCTTCCCTAGAGACATTCACACCCCACCTGGACGTGTTCCTGTGCCCCCCTGCTCTGGTTGTCCCTGCTCAAGCAGGGGGGTTGGATGAGATGATCTCCAGAGGTCCCTTCCAACCCCTACCACTCTGTGATTCTGTGATTAAAAAAGATCAAGCCTGACGCATAATTACAATCCCTTTATTACTAATACCCAGAAATACTCCGATTCACAAATCCCAGCTGCTTTTGCCTTCATAGATTAGATGGGAAAAGTGCTTAACTCCTGAAAGGTCCCTTCATAATGCCTTTCTCCTGAAGAAAATTAAGTTGTTAATAAAATCATTGGGCTGCCTTAATGTTGCCTTGTGTACATGTTTCAGTAGTAGGGAATAGTTGTACGATGCAGAACCAGAACCTAAAATTCAAAGTTACACCTATTGCATATCAGAATATTTTATTACCTCCCATGGATTTGAGTTAAAATGACTGTTCCTGTGCCCATGTCCTCTAATAGACCTTGAAATGAGGAGGTGCAAGCTCCAAGAAATAAAACTTGTTCAAATTCTCTGCAGAAAATCCTGGGGCATACACCTAAGGATAAGAGTGAACAGAAGGAAGGAGACATCATCAAGAACAATAAATGATCCTTATTTGCTTTGTTGAGCTTAAGCTGAAGGTGTGAAACAGGGAGGTCTTGAACATGCTTAGGAGCTGGACACAGCAATTTCACCTTAAGCCAAATGTTTTCTGAGAAGGTGGAGAATGTACTGGGGAAACAAGGGCAACAAGTTTGAAAATGACTCTGTTAGGGAAAAAAAGAGGTGAAAACTACCATACATCCACAACGGACAGCTTGCTTCCACCTGCACTAGGGCTTGTGGTTCTGGTGGAGTGGTTTAAAGAGTTACCACCCTTCAATCAGAGTTTAGTGCCCCTGATGAACTTGTGAAGGTTTATGCAAATCCATCCTACCTGGCATGAAAGTGGCCTAGAAGCACTCTTGTAATCTGTCCCTCCATCTCCAATGAGAATCTAGGAGCTAAGAGCAGTAACATCCTAAACCACTTTCTTATGGGCTACCAGTGCCCTGCAACAAAATTCCTCCATCTGAAAAACTGAATAGTCCCCAGCCAGGTTACTGCCTAAATTTGCTGCTTTTCATGGGAAAACAAAACCAAACAAAACTACAACAATATAGAAGTGTGTGATACCTATGACTACAAAAGAAATTGTTTTAAAACAGTGTTCACAGCACACCAGAGTCAATCATGTCTTCTAAATGTTCTAATAAACATACTGACATCAGGTTCCTTTTCTTGTGTAGTTAACCTTGCTATTAGCAGAAGACTGTGAAATAATACTACTTAGCTGTGAAGAAGTAGGCAAGACACACCAAGGCAGAGGACTTTGCAAGCCCGCAGATGGTAAATATCAGTGCCAAGAGCTTTACTTGGCATGATAAATGTCCTGTTGACATATCTCAGAGCTGCCATTACAAAGCAGAAACATTTGTGATACAAAATATTTACAAACAATTGTAAATGTGACATAACCCAATTTAAATTTGGAACTTATTTTAGCATATGTGGAGACTCCATATCAAAAGTGAAGCTCTTCATAAGCAAAATTGTCTTGGGGATGGTAATAATGACCAGAATTGTGTTAGAAAGCTATGATATGCTAGCTGAATCTGGATTTTTTCCTAAGTACTTAAAATAACTGAGCAAGAAGATGAAGGGCGTGGGTCCTGTGTTTGTCTTTTTCTTTGAATGGGATAGTTGTCTACAAAGCTGTTGGAGAACACGTGAAGAGGGCAAATCAGAGATGTGGCTGGTGACAATAGCATCTAGAAATTTTGAAGGATAATGAAAGGTAAGATAATGTTCCCATCAAAGTTTACGGTCCTGATTCCTGTGTTTACCCTGGCTTTGTATCAGCCCAATACTGCTGAACTCAAATCTGGGCTTGCTTTTAATGAGTGACCTTTCCATGCAGTGGAGAATCAAGTATTATATGCCTAGGGGTATGTTCTGCTATACCTATTTGCATAGGAAGATTTCAAATATTGTTCTGTAGCAGAAATCCTCCTTTAGCTGAAAGATAAAAGGGTGTCTTTTGAATCTGTAAGACTCAGTAAGGAGGGATTACTGTATTTTTTATTTTAGGGAGGAATTAGGCATCCCTGAGTTGACTGCAACTGTCCTTGTCTCTCACCAAAGGTAAAGGAAGAACTGTGTACAGTTAAGATTCACTGCAAATTTTTAACTCATTACTTACATGAAGAACTCTCTCTGCAGTGTTGGATATTATAATTTTCTTATTCCTTTCACTATTTTTAGTTTGTTTGACAAATCTGGATTAAACCTGTCGAAGGAGATGATGTGAAATTTTAGAATGAGGAACCGTGCACTGATTTCAGGTAATCCACCTGAGACACTGAAGATTGTTGTTTTTTTTTTTGTCAGAGTACTTAAAAGTAACACTATAAATTAAAAATAAATATGTTCACAACTCAGCTTCTACTCACTGTCTCCTGGAGGTGACAGGCTAGTCTGAATTGGAAGACTGTGGCTGTCTCCACATCATTCCTCTTCCTCTCCTTCTGATTTCCAAATCCCCTCTGATTTCCTGCCCCCATCCAATTTATTTTGATTAGTATGTTTAAATGGCCTGTAATTCCATTTTCCAGGTCTTTCTCCCAACTTACTCCTATGTCACCCCTTTTACCAAACCAAACTTTGTGCTTTGGACAAACTTTTGTCATTGCATTTGCACCTGTCTCTCCTTCCTGCCTGCTTGGGTACCATCAGCAGGAACATGGAGAGAACAGGAAAATTAGAATTCCAGTACTTGGCCAAAGGGGATGAGAGTAGTTAAGAGCACAGATATCAGGGAAAAAAACTGAAACCCTGGCCTGAATCATGCTCATAAGGTATCTCCAGCAGTTCCAAACAAAATCTTGACTGAGGAGGTGTGAAATAAGGTTGCAGAGATTTATAGTTTGCCAAATTTAACCAGTTTCATGTGAAAATTACAGGAAAAAATCCTTCCTAGTCCTCTGCCAGATTTCAAGTCTGTAGCCCACAGCCTGAAAGTGCTATAAGGAGGTGGTTAAATTAATATTTTTAAAGGAGAAAAATAGCGTCTTTTACCCCAAACTTTTTCAAAGCAGTTTTTCTGGAACCATTGTTGCTGGAAGTTTAAAAAAATGTGTTTCAGACTTATAAATATCTGCCCGGGAAAAATTCAGCTCAGGTAGTGAAGAATATATAGAATCACAGAGTATCTTGAGTTGGAAGGGACCTATAAGGATCACCAAATCCAACCCCCTGCTCCTTGCAGGACTACCTAAAACTAAACCATATGACTAAGAGCATCATCCAGATGCAACTTGAACTCTGACAGGTTTGGTGCCATGACCACTTCCCTGGGGAGCCTGTTTCAGTGACTGACCAGTGAAGAACCTTTTCCTAATGTCCAGTCTGAACCTCCCCGATACAGCTTCATTCCATTTCCTCGTGTCCTATCACTGGTTCCCAGAGAGAGGAGATCAGAACCTCTCCCTCCACTGCCCCATTTGAGGAAATTGTAGACTGCCATAAGGGCACCCCTCAGCCTTGTCTCCTCCAAGCTGAAGAAACCAAGTGACCTCAGCTGCTCTTGCCCTTGAGGCCTTTCACCACCTTGGTCACCCTCCTCTGGACACACTCTAGTAGTCTGATGTCCTTCTTACACGGAGGTGCCCAAAACTGCACATAGTACTGGAGGTGGGGCCGCACCAGTGCGGTGTAGAGTGGGGCAATCACTTCCCTCGACTGGCTAGGTGTGCTGTGCTTGATGCACCCCAGAACAAGGGTTGGTAGTTTTTGCTGCCAGGCACACTGTTGGCTCATATTCAACTTGCCATCAACCCAAACCCCAGCCCTCTTTCCATGGGGCTGCTCTCCAGCCTCTCATCCACCAATTTGTATGTATAACCAGGATTACCCTGGGGAATCCTGCACTTGCTTTTGTTAAATTTCATATGGTTGGTAACTGTGCAGCTCTGTAGTCTATCTAGATCTCTCTGTGAGGCCTCTCTATTGTCAAGGGAGTCCACAGCTCCTCCTAATTTAGTATCATCTGCAAACTTACTTAATGTACATTCGATTCCTGCATCCAGATCATTTAAAAGACATTAAAGAACTCTGGCACCAAAACTGAGCCCTGGGGAACCCCTCTGGTGACTTGCCACCAGCCTGATGTAACCCCGTGTACTATAACTCTTTAAGCCCGACCCATCAGGCAATTGTTCACCCAACGTATTACAGACTTATCTAGCTGTGTGCTGGACATTTTGCCTGGAAGGAATCTGTGAGAGACAGTATCAAAAGCTTTGTTAAAATCCAAAAAAGCCCACATTATGTGGCTTCCCTTAATCAACTAGGTGGGTGACCTTGTCATAAAAGGAATTTAACGTAGTTAAGCAGGACCTCCCCTCCCGAACCTGTGAAGACCAGTAACTTTAAAAGTACATGAAAATTGTCTCAAAAAAACCCCAAAAGTATTATTCAGCAGTCCTTATTATAGAAAACTCCAGTAAATGCCTGTCAAGTTCACTATCATGCTGATTAATGCTTTCTTGCATACAGGCGAGCTCTATAACTTAATGAATAGTGCAACAGGCATTTTCCAAAGAAAATCACAGTAAGAATATTTAAGATTTTACCATCACAGGAGAGCTAGGCAAGATTCTTCATATCTGAGAGTATCAGAGAAGACAGGCAGGCTGACAAATTATTGCCCTGATTAAGGCAGTGATGACAGCATGGTGTGTTGTTTGCACACAGACTGTTTCCTTTAAATAAGTCTTCCCTGACCTTTACAGCAGGTGAGAGTGATGCTTGCTTGAGGACAGCATACTCCTTGTGAGCAATTCAAGGGAGCTGTAAAAGTCCATGGATCCGGACCCCAAGGCTTGGAAAATCCTCTGGTGCTCTAATGGTGTTGTGCTATAGAAATGCCCTAACTGTTCACCTCAGCAAGGGCACAGGTTTCAGTGACCCCACGATAACAGTCTGTGCCCCATGGTGTTCTTTAACCAGTCCACAGAGAGTGTGTGGTCACCTTGTCCTCTACCTGTGATGGCATTATCTGTCAAAACCTGGAAACATGTCAGAGTTAAAGAAGACACATGTGTGGGTGTGAATCAGCCGGTGCATGTGGAATAACTACCTTTTTATTGGACCTCAATTTTCAGCTAGATGCTTCAGCTGTGGCAGTTATCCATGGGATTTCCCAATTCCTGACCCAGGGACCCAGAAAGCATGAAGCTCACTTGTAACCAAATATTCGTTCTCCCCACCAGCCTTGTGCCAAGCACCAGTAGGAAGCAAGGGTCTACTGGTAGATATTTGTTGATACATATACATTACAGGCAACATGTTGATCACCTCTTTATATCAGGCTGTGTACGTAGTAATTTGAATATAATCAGCAATGACAGATATTCATTCTATAAAGCTACACTTAAAATATTACTAAAAAGTCTACTGTCCATTGATTAAGGTCTCAAAATAATATTACATAGTGTATTGTGGTCTCTTATATGCATCCACAGAGGAATAGTCTTCTCCCTTACACCACTATCCTGCATCAGCATTTGTGAACTGGAAGCCTCCAGTGTTGTGATAAAATTACACAGAGAAGCGGTTGTGCTATGCTACGTGACTCCCTAATTTACCCTAATTTATTTTGTTTTGGATTGGCTAGTCCACAATTAGTATAATGGCATTTGTTCAAGATAAGATAGGAAAAGAAAAGGGGTTTTAGAGAAGCAAGGTCTTTAATTTTCAAAACTGGCAAAGGTGTTACAAAATTATACCAATCAAGTGAAAAGTGGAATAGATTTTTGCTACTGCAGATCTTGGAAATCTCCCTTATATATGGAAATCCATATCGATAAGTGTAGGTAAGTATTATATTAATTATGACTTGCTAAGTACACTTAACTGCTGTCAATATGAACATTACATAGCTCCCAATATGTGAAATACTTGATACCCTCAGCTCCTAATACAACAAATGGAAATTGAGAATTAGTAGTAATATATTAAAATCTTTTTAAGATCAAGCATAAAATGCGGCAATGTTTGTTTAACCTTGTCTTCCCATTGCTCCCTGAAATTAAAAGCTTAAAGACCTACTTCTTTTTTGATTCCTCTGACATGGTATTTTGGCAGTCTTTCCCACCTATCTAGCCTGCATGCTATTTGGATATACTAGTGTTGAAACATATCTGATGTTCAGCACATAATAATTTTCTGTGGGGTAACTGTAAAGTGCACTGAATTTTCCTTGAGAGACTTGCTCAAGGCATGGATCATATTATCCCCTGTATCTAAGGGGAAGCTACAGCTAAAATTAAATTTTGTGCTTTATTTTAAGGTTAAAAAACACATTAGAAGTAAATCATTAATCCAAAGGAGCTCTGATTGTTGCTATTAATAGTAAAGTAGCTGATCTATAATAGAGATTGTATACCAGGGTTCCTAAAATAAACTCAGTGTGAAAAAAATAGCACTCATGCTTCTACTGTTGGTGAAGTACATTCCAAGAAACAGCAAGCAGGCTGAGTTCTGCCTTAGGATCAAACTTGCTGCAGGCGAAGACGTCGCCTGCTCAGCTATGCAAGCTGGCGGGAATCCCACCCGAATGCCACTCCGGTCTGCTCAGGCTGCGTCCCTCAGCCTTGCTGATAGGCCGCAAACAGTTTATCCAATATTTCCTCTTCAATCAAGGGTTTGCAAAGGAGCCAAGAGTAAGTGGTGTTTCATAATCTATTAATTTTCCCTGAAGGGACTTGCAGCTGGAAGTGAGTTGTGTTATGAAACGTTAACACAGTCCTTTCCCAGAGTTAATGGGAAGATCAAGGGAAAATTCTATCTTCCTCCAAATTCATCTTCTTTTCCCATCCAGCCTGGACTTGCACCACATCCATGCTGCACAGCACTGGGAGAGTGTAAAACTATGACTTCTGTTCCATTTGATTCGATTTAGAATAAAGATATCGTTCAGTTTTACATAAAAATAATTTCAGTTGGATTTTGATAACTTTCCTCACACTGAATAATTGCTTCTCCTATTAAGAGTTCTGTTGAATTCAATGGAATTGAATTTATGTTATAAGAGATCACTCAACATGACAAAGCATCACAAAATCAGACTTTATCATAAGAAATCTTTTTGGTTTGTGTTTACAAGGTTACCACCCAGTAGGCATCTTGTCCATGGGAGGAGCTCTTAAGCATATCACCAGACAAAAAAACCCCAATGATAAATAGTTACAACATCAAAAGTACACTGGTATAATGTCAGCAGGACACTATGGTGGCATCACAGCAGTTCTAGTTTTCCCCAGGGTAAACAAATGCAGGTACTTTGGCAGCTATAGTACCTCTCCGTGAGTCATGACATGAAAATCTCATTCAGGTGTCTAAGGAAAGCATGCTTGTGAACACTAAACTGATACTGCTTTTTTGAAGCTACTCTTACTACCCCTGTTTTTTCAGTAAAGCTCCCAACTGCCTGATTTTGTTCTCTGTGTCAGTGCCACTTGCTCTTGTAGCCAGAGCTACCTTAAATAGCCATGAACTGGGGACCACAGAAGGACTCGGTTTCCTTGAGAAGCCATGAAGAATTCCTGCATTGTTTTTCTCTCTGTTACAGACTCATTGGAAATAGTCACTTCAGAATTGCAAGTGTAAACTCAGGCAAAAAAATCACAGAAAGCAGAGATGGAAAACTCTATTAAAGTTGTCATGCCTCTGCCAGGGAAGAGACATAACACTTAAGGCATGCCTAAACTAAAACAGTGAGGAAAGAGGAAAATTCATGCCTCAAGCAGATTGCTTTTCCTTGCCAAATAGTATTGCAAAGTGCTGCCTAATTAGCTATCTGCTATCACCCACATATCCTTCAGATGCACTGTGTGGCAGGCTTCTTCCTGCCACTAAGTACCAGTTTTCTCTAAGATTTATTACTTTGCATTTTCCAAGGTCAATCACACTGTATTTGCTGCCCATTTTTGTAACTACTTGTTGATAATCAGCATGGCTGCTCTCACTAGCGAGTTAGGCACTTCTGAATTCTCACTTCTTATGGTATTTCCACGACACTTTGCTTTCCAAAATGACATGTAAAGGAATATCACTTCTCTTTCATCAAATTGTCAGTCCACATATCACATGCAGTATCATGAACATTTATTCAGGAGTATGATTTCATGAGATTCTGTAACAGTTTTCTTACTAAGATATAAACATATTTTATGATTCTGCCAATGTCTGAAAAATCAAGCTATTCTAGTAAGATTATTTTTCAGACACTGAAGCGGCTTCATCATTTATGGCTTCACATACGCTGAAGGAACCCGATCCTACCTCCTTTACTTAACCAAACAGTTCCCGTGGCACAGCTTATGAGAATGGGCAGAATTTGGCCCTGTATATCCATTTCATCCTGGTTAAAAAAAAACACAAATGTTGATATCATCTGGCATCTTCTAACACTGAATGCTCGATATGATTTTTGGGGGAAGCTCAGCACTTAACTGCCAGTGAAACCAAGACAGAATGGCAGCAGGTAGTTTTGAGATGAGGATAGTTAGAAGTTCAAGGATTCAAAAGGAAAAAACACTGCTTTGAAAAGGTGTAAAATCCTAAGAGAAAAGGCAGGTGGTTGGAAGATGGCAATGCAGAAATGATCAGCCCATTCTGAGGACAGCAAGGACTTTTCCCCACATGGCTGACAACTGCCTGGCCAGCAGAGACTCGCTGCTTCAGAAGAAACGTAGTTTCACAATTGTCACCTCCTCAGAGCCTCCCAACACTGTGTGTTCACTTAAGTGTGAAACTGTGAAAACCATCACCTTTTAGCCATTGGCTATGAAATTCCATACCTGCAGACCTCTAGTTTGTCGTTGCTGTGAGCTTTTATTCTTCCCTGTGAATGTTAGTCATATGATTTAGTGCTAAAATGGGTAATACAATGCGATGTACTGGGGAGTACTTCTAGAGCATGGAAATCATAATTCCTAAATCATCTGGACATGAAGATCTGGGAATCTTCTGAGAAGATCTGAGAATCAAACGAACTAGCTCAGACTTGATCTGTCAAGAAACTGATGAAGAGCTTAATCTCATAAAATGGCAAAAGAAGAGAATCTGTAAAATGCAGGAGTGATACCAGCCTCCTGCTAATTAAATTATTAAGGCCTCTAATAACAAACAGGTACTGTTTCAATGATGATGATGCTACATTAATGTTTTGACAGCTATGAGTTTCTGGTTGTATATTAAATGGATGTGTTAAAATGTGATACATAAAGCACCTCCTTTCCTTCCATGATTCTGTAACAGAAGAAAACCAACAAAATGTTTTTCTCAATGTTCCACACAAAACTTACCACTGGAGCACAATTAAACCTCAGAATTCAGTCCCAAAGCAGTTTGATAAGGATGTGAACAACAGGGTACTCTGACCTGATTTTTTGGTGTGGCTATTGCATATATAAAACCCCCAATTTCACTCAAAGTTATATTGGTGTAAACTGAGAGTAGTATTGTCCCAGGATAAGGAATTAAAAAAAAAAAAAAAAAGACCGACAGTTTGAAGTGCACAGTGATCCAGTAAACTGCACAGGTTAAAGATCTTTCACCACCTAATGAAGCTGTAATAATAAACGTTTTATTAAAACATTTTTAAAAGCAATATAAACATTTTACAGAAGGCTGATAGCGTGTTAGTATATAACAATTTATTTCCTGAGCGCCTGAAGACTCAGGAAAGTCAGCTCTAGGTCTCACAATGCCTTTGACTAGTTTCTGTATTCAGAGCAAAGACAGAGTAATGAAGATGGTACAAAATCTTGAACTGAAGAGTACTACATACCTCTCATGGTGCTGTCAAGAAATGCTAAAGAGAAATTGGTCACTTAGTATGGTCAAAGACTCACTAAGCAATTAATTACCACTGGGGTTTTTAATTCTACCTCTGCCTGAGATCCTGTCTCATTTACAGTTTCCTTTTCATCTTTTTCTTATCTGGCTTGTAGGAACAGCTTATCTTTTGCAATGAGACTGTACTGATGATGGAGTCTCATATCAGACCTTCCTGGGCCACTTGTTATATAGCAGCATCTACCGTGGACATTCCTGCATGGCCATTTAATGGCTTCTCTGTGGCTCAGTGTTACCACAGGCTAAATCAAGTGAATATTTAACAGACTCAGGCCACCCAGAAAAGTTTCCAGCTGAGAAAATCAAGACTGACTGACTGACTGAATAACTATGTAGTTAGTTAATATTCAGGTACAGATTTATGCTTGTGTTGGGTTGATGTTTGGACTTGACGATCTTAGAGGTCTTTTCCAGCCTTTATGGTTCTATGATTGTTTCTACAATCAAAGTATCCTAATAGCACAGCTTGATGCAGTATAAGAAATAAAACCTCTCATTTAATAGATTTCTTATGCTTCCTGTGGATTATTGGTGGAGTTTTTAGGTGCTACTCCTAATGCTTACAAGAAGTTTAGTCCCTTGCCTAGGGTAAACCTGTGCTGCAGCATATACCAGTAAAAGTTAATCTCGAGCTTGCAGAACCTTTTCACCCGAGGGCCTGCAGCAGGAGCTGCAGGTCCACATGCACCCCCCATTTACTGCACCCCGAACCTTGGGAAAGAGTGGGAAGGAGCTCACACGTGTGCTCCCCACTCTGGGTATCGCTGGTTGCTGGGTACGCGCTAACCTGAGGTGGCTGAGCGGTGAAAAGAGGATGGAGAGGGGAGAGGAGGGGAGGGGACCCCGGTCCCGCCCCGGCCCGGCCCGCCCCCCCCGCCACGCCCTGAAAAAGGGGATGGGAGAGGACGGGGCGGGAGGACGGGGCTACTTGCACCGGCTGCCGTGGGGCGCGTTTGGGGGCTGCCACCAGGACCCCACCGAGCGCTGCCTGGGAGACCCCACCGGTACCCTGAACACTGCCAAGGCGCCCTCTCCTCCCCGGCGGCACTGAGGCCCGTGGGACCCTCTCACCGCGACCGCCACAGCCCACCTGCCAGCACCACAGCCGCGGTGCCAGGGCCTGAGGGCACCATGACCGTGCTCAAGCTGTCCCTCATGGCCTTCAGCTTCGTCTTCTGGGCAGCAGGGCTGACCATGCTCATCATTGGCCTCTGGGCCAAGATGTCTCTGGGGGGCTACCTGGTGCTGTCGGCCAACGACTGCCCCAGTGCTCCCACCATCCTCTTGGCCACGGGAGCCGCTGTCATCATCTGGGGCTTCCTGGGCTGCTTCGGGGCTGCCACGGAGCACCGGGGCCTCCTGCGTGCCTACAGCGCCTTTCTGACCGCCGTGCTGGCAGCCGGGCTGATGGCGGGGCTCTCAGCGCTCTTCTACCGCCAGAACATTGCCCAGGGTTTCCAGGAGGGGCTACGCCAGGCCGTGCTTGCCTACGAGGAGGACGAGGGGGTGGCGGACGCCCTGGATGCTTTGCAGCGCGCCTTGTCCTGCTGTGGTGTGGAGAGCTACCGCGACTGGCTCACCTCGCCCTGGGGAATGGAGCAGAACGGCTCGGTGCCCCTCAGCTGCTGCCGGGCCCGCCGGGGCTGCCAGCGCAGCCCGCCCAACGCACGCAGGCTGCACCGCGATGGTTGCTTCAGCAAGGTGTCGGCCTTCGTCAGCAGCAACATGTTTTATGTTGCTACGGCTGCCCTGGGGCTGGCACTGCTGCAGCTCATTGGCATTGTGCTGGCCTGCCTGCTGGCTGCCCGTATCCCTGCCCACCTGCTGGGCATTGCCACCCCTCGCTGAGATCCCCCCGGTCCTGCCCCTTGTCCCCTCCAGCTTGCTTCTTTCCCCCAGACCTGGGCACACCCCATTGGGAAAATCCTCCTTTCATATTCCCCACTTCCACCTGAGCTTCCTCCTCCAGTCTCCGTTCCTCCTGTGGAGCCTGTGTCAGGTACATCAATGCCACAGGCATCTCCAGAGCCCCTCAAAGGTGCCTCCTGGCCTGGCTGTGCCCGCAGCAGGGCAGCAGGTGCCCACTGCCACCCTGCAGCCTCTGGACCGCTTCTGCAGACAGTGGTGACAGCATGGACAGACAGACATTGCTCTCTGGGGCAGTGAGAACAGCTGGTCAAGGCCGACCAGTTTTACTGGGTGATGTAGCATTTTGAAGCACTGAAATGGGGGCCAGGAAAGAGTAGAGGGTCTGGGAGAGCAAGAGGGGTATCTCAGTGTTACACTGGGTGAGTGTTCTTCTGAGACTGGAAAATTATGTTACTGGAAAACAGCTGGAGTGCACAAGGGGCAGGTCTAGTCTGGGGACACCCAGGTAGCCATGCCAGCAGCTGCCAGAGGGATCTGCTTGAGGGACTGCCCAGCAGCATGCACCCCACTGGAGCAAAGGTTTCCTCCCTTCCCTGTGCGCAGGTTCCAGCTGCCCGGCTGCCACAGGCGCTCGTTTCCTGAGGTGGTTGTTTCGATTGCTGATCTCCATCTAAAGGTGGAGCTGCAGCTCCCTCCTTCAGGACGTGCCTGTCTTAGCCAGTGCTTTGCTAGTTATGTCTTTGCACGGCTAAGACCTTGAACTCGTGTCCCTGTCATACAGGAGGATGGCAAAAGCTGCTGGGTCAGAGCCGGCTAGGGGTGGCAAGAGGAGGGAAGAGCACGTTGCCCTTCAGAAGTTTCTTTTGGACTTTTGCTGTTATCTTCAGGGTGAGCAGAACTAAGTCTCTGTTTTATAGAAGGGTTTCTAAAATCCAGCCCTCAGACTGACATTTTTCCTTTTTCAATCGATTTGTCTCTGAAGTGTGCACCCACCTATGTCTTTGAAGCCAGCTCTATACAAACTGAGACTAAACAGAGGACCTCAAGACTTGCTGTGTAGCCCTGGGTGTGTGCAGGACAGACAGCAGTGTAAATCTACAGGGTTTTGTTCTTCCCAACAGTTCTGGGCTTGCATCTGGAGCCTTAGGAAAAGCAAGCCCTGCACTTTAGAGGGTCCTGAATTTTTAGAGCTTCACCCCAGCTACTTCTTACTTCCTTAAAACCTGTGAACAGGACTTTTATGTGTTTCTCTGCCGCATAGCACAAAGGCATGCTGAATACCCCCTTTCCGCACAAAACTGGGGAGGGAGGATTTCAGAAAAGAACCAACAACCACAAAGGAACTCCAGGATGTGGCATCTAGGAACGTGACTAGCAAAGCTGTGGAGAATGGTCAAATGCCAAGAAATCCAAGCAGGACAGGAGATCTTCAATGAAGATGACTGATAGCTTCATGGGAGGAGTGGAGTACCCGTGGGGGAAAGGGGAGTTGCAGTGAAGCTCTGGTGCCCGGGCAATGAATTCATGGGATGAGGGGTGAGGAAGGCTTGGCTCGTTTTCTTCCTTGCTTGCCTTTACTACTTTTGACTACATTTCTGGCTTTCTTTCTTTCTGCCACTGAAAAGCGACTGCTCGGCTGCAAGGACAAGCCAGGCAGAGCCTCTGTCCCACTGGTGCGGGAGGTGAGAGCCTCTCTTCCCGCTCACTTTGGGAGATGAAGCTGGCCCTGCCCGCTGGAGCAGCCGTGCCCGCTCATCCTGGTGAGGCAGGGAAAGGAAGTGCAAACCCATCCCTGCCTCTCCATGGGGAAAACCAGATCAAATGCAGAGATAACTCTTCTGCTGCTTAAATCCTCACAGTTTCTATACCTAAAAGAACTATGCCTTGGTATTTCTGTACTTTCCCCCTGCTGAAGATAAGCTTCTAGGATTTTGTTTGACAATGCTCCTGGGGGTTAAACCAGGGCAAAATGTGTATTCACTTGGAAAGATTTCGATTTCAGGTATCTTCACTGCTTTTAATGGTTCATACCATTTAAAAATACCTGAAAATGCTACCATTTCCCTGTCTTCTGTGATAGTGAAGCCCTTTTGTTTTTTTCTCCCACCAGTCTTCTTTTATGGGAGGGGGATTGTTCAGTTCTATGGTGAATTTGTTCCACCTGCAGGACTGTAACTATTTCTGTCCTGGGGACAGTGCTGCAATTTGGCCTGCTAATAACAGCCCCTGACTCGCTGGACTGCCCTCGTAAAGGTGCAGCATTCCTGCAGAGCAAAGCAGTCTTGTCCAGGGAACATAAAGGGAATTCCCCCAAATTATATTAACAATTGCTCAAGCTCGATGGTAGTTGAGAATGTAAAAAAACCCAACCCAAACCAGTGTCAATAGGTGTTTCCATGGAAAAGTGATGTTTTACTCTCCAGATACGCGAACATAGTCTAAAGTTTAAATGAAGTTTCAGCTGAGGACTGCTGAATCCAGAACAGTGTTTACAAGCAAAAATCTACAGAGATCAGGAGGGAGTATCCAGCATTCACTGGAGTCCAGGCACACAAACTGATTTTACTATATTCATAAAAATTTTCTTTGCTCATGGAAATAATTCCCTTGGGGTCAGTTCTTTCAACCAAACCTCACAAGACCAAAAGCTGAAAAAGAGAAACTGGGTTTTCCTTTCTGGAGAGAGATTCTAGTCCGCATGGATGGGTCTTAGGGTTCTGAGTTAGCAGCTACGTTGTGCTTGGGTGGTAGCTGTGGCTTTGTCGTAACTGTCCCTTTGCTCAGGTATTAGGTGGCTATGTAATCATGATAATTGCATTCCAGGTGAAGAGTACAATGTAAACAGACTTCTCAGTTATTTGACTATTCATCTGAATAGATGAACTTTGAAAATGTGTTGGGAACCTGTCTTTACACAGAAAACAATGCTTCAGTTTTTTAGTGCTGATGTTTATTTTTTATTGGTTTACATAATATAATTTTTTATTTTTGTTGGTAAATGTCCCTGTTTTAACACCACTTTCTTTGGAGTTATGCACTAGTGGAACTCCTGTGATTTTTCTGGAAATCAATGTCATGTTGTAAAGTTTTAAAAGTATACTTTGTATGGGAAAGGGTACTTCAGAAATAAAGTTTAGCAAGTGATATGAGCAAAACAGGTCACTGTTTCGAATCCAATTCAATATTTGTATTTTTGTATGTCTCCTCATGGTTTAGCTAAGTGCAAGTGTAATGAAGTGTGCACTGAAATGTAAAGACAGAAGCATATTGTGGTATTTTTATTCAGAAGATCCATTAAAGAAGCAATAAAACAGGTACTGTGGAGAGTGTGGGAAAGGGACATGGGGTTGCGCTGGGTTTATCACAATTGTTGTCTTTATGCAAATCAATAAGCTCTGAAAATTTACAGTAATATGGCTTCTTTTTTTTTCTCCACTGATTCCTAAAACGATTTTTGATCCTGGTCTTGATTATGTTATATGACACATGACAGTCAGTCAGAATGAAGGATGCTCTTAAAACACATTCAACCAAAAACCTTGTGTAGATATTCACTTCAATTGATTTGTTGCATTTTTAAGTTGCCAAGAATATCAAAATAGGAATGATATGACCAAGGTTTAAGCATACCAGTGCATGTGTGTATGGTGGCCAGGCCTGAATCTCAGGACATCAACTTAACGTAATGAATAATTCAAAATTTAAACCATCACTCCGCACTCTTGGCTTATACTCGCTGAAATAGGATAAACCTTGGCAATGACCACGTAAATGTTAAGCATACTTGCATCACTGAAGATTTCATGGGCTGGCTGTGTATTTTAGTTGAATGTTTATTGCTAGTTCCTAGAATAATAATTAACAACATTAACTTTTGCAGATGTATGGAACAAATGTCATTCTTCTCTAATTAATTCCCAGAATAGCAGATTCCCAGTAGCTGTTTCAGTTGTCTTGAATTCTTTGTGCTTGGTGACCAAATTTTAATTTAATTTTTAGAATTAACCATATTCAGTGTTACTTTTGTTCTGGATGGTCAGAATGGCTGTAACTGGAAAATGTTACACCATCTACCCCTTGCTGGAATATGTATTTGTTTTCTGTCCTCCTCTTCACCATGAAGTCACTCATTAAAAATGGTATACTTTAATAAATGCCACTCTCATCTTCATCTTTTACAAACAGCTAATCTCAGTTTTAACATGACTGGTTATTTAATCAGTTAAAATCCATACCAAATTAAGTACAGGCGCAAGCTGTGTTGCAGTTGTAGAAACAATAACTCTGTTGTTTGGACAAACTGAGATTTAGGATTAACAGGGTGGTAAGATTAGACCCTTGTTATGAAACAAGGACTATTTTGTAACATTGATGTAGAATACCAAGAATATGACTCTTTCAAAGTTCATAAGTGTTTTGATATTTGGTCCAACATCAATTATTCGCTGGGCTTTTGTGCAGCTGAACTCGACATTACAGATAACCAGAACTGAAAAATGGCCTTTATAATGGATTGTGAATTTTTAGAGAGGAGATGGCTCTTCTGGGCTCAGAAAACTTAAACAACAAGTAAGAAGTAAGATTGGGTAAATCAGAGGAGAAAAAAGATTTCTTTGTTAAAAAGAAATTTCCATGCTTATTTCTGTATTTATCTTATTATAACATTATCTTCATTGTTCTGGAGAAAATACAATCACTTATTATCTCCATGACTTCTACTCATAGCAGCTGATATTGTACAAAGCCCTTGACAAGAAGAGTACTCATCCTTCTACTTCCACAGATAAATTACAGTAAAGATGCCCCTTTTCATAAGTCCAGCGACCTACAGACAGGAGATTTTGATAAATCAGATAGCATGGGAAGAGAGCTGGAAATTTAGTGTTTTCCCAGTCGTGTATTTTGGGTTCTAATAAAAAAGGCATGTCCGTGGCAAGTTTGGGAGGTCAAGTTAAGCAGTCTTACAACAGTCCTGTTCTGAAACAGCTCAAAATATTGGCAGAAACTTAAAGTCACACAACTACCAAGAGTCTGAGACTTTCTTTTAATCTGAAATCGCTTCTTCCCAGAGGATAGCAGATACCTTCAGAAGGGTATCACTAGTTTTGATATTATATTTGTTTGAGCTGTGTTGGTATCGGCATTGAACAGAGCAAGTCAAAAGATACCTGTCACTTAAAAGGATCTCTTTAGTTTCTAACGGTATCTGTAAGGATCAGGGGAACATCTGTAAAGATGTTACATGTCCAGTTCTTCCCCTTCATCCAGCCACACATCTCTACCTCAGGGAGCTTATCAAAGCCACAGTCACTTCCCCACAGCATCCCAAGTTCTGTCTCAGTTAAAGAAAGCATTTACTTGTGGGAAGAGATTTTTTTTTTTTTCACTAGAAAAGCAGACAGTTCACATTGGTTTATTTTGCGTTCATGTTGTTTCTTGGGCTCTTTGGTCCAGTGCCAGGGCATGAAGGAAGAGCTCTAGACAGAAGTACAGCTAAAATAATGTAGATCTGACGAAAAAAAAAAAAAAAAGAAAATGCCCAAAGGTGAAGGCAGATGTGGTGATGGTGAGACTGTGAAGGAGGAGAAAATGGTGCTAACTTCTGCACTGCCATAAAGAAATTATTTGCTGAGCAGAATTTAAGCACGAGCTGTGAAAATGATTTAACACTGGGTGAATCCCTTTTGACATTAGCTTTCTGATACTTGTAGTGTTTACTTTTTAATGCCTCTGGTTACTTTGTGCAACTTGAAAAGTTAACGGAATCACATCATATCCTTGAATTTAATGCTTTTCAGGATGATATTGTGGAAAAACATGCAAAGTGTACTAGAGGGCAAAACAACCTAGTGGTAGGACCTCCTGTGGTTCTTCCCTGTTTCCTGCTGTTTCAGAGGCTGACCATTTTTGTAAGGTAAGATTTTGGACACCAGTATGTTAATTGGCTAAACATATCTATCTGTGTAATTTTACTTTATATTTCAGTGTGCACCCATTGTGCTTCAAAGTAGTAAAAATACATGCTCCTACCCAAATCAATTTGATTGAAAACCATAGATTTCAATCTGTTCAATATGCCACTGTAGTTTGCTGAGAAACCAATTAAAGCATCACAATTTAACCTTGTTTTCTTGTGCCCTCTACTGTCCTGATCTACTTTCTGGGCCAGGAAAATTCAAATATCGAAGGATACAGCATTCCTATGTTATCAAAAGAACATGAGCACACACGCATATTTTTCAGAAGCTCTGTATTTATTGGTCAGATATGTGGATTTGCTTGTGGATGAGAGAGCGACAGAAAAAAGGAGCTATCTAGGCAACATATCGTTCTGTCCTTGACATTAGCTTTCATTTGCAGTGAACACTCAGTACTATCTATTGTAGAGAAGAAATCTTTTGTTAATGATTTTAATCCATGTAATAGAATTTAGTAGAGAATCTTATCTGGGCTACAGGATTAAAATTATCAAATTAAACATTTCAAATGCTCTAATTCTGTAAAGATTTTTCTAATCTGCTTGAAGCGATTTCTGTGAAGCCTTGCTTCCCCTGTTCTCACATTCTGCTGATGTCTAGAGTTACTCAGGCTGGCTTCACAGCAGGAAAGTTTTGAGTTAATTACCGTTTGAAGCTTGAGTATTCTCATTTTGTAAATATTACTCCTGTTTTATTATATTAGGATACTCAGGCTGATACACAGTGAGTATAACATTTGTGTTTGTTGGTTTTGAGCAATATTTTGAGTCTTAGGCAAGACCACAGCAAAATAAGGGGAGGTGCAATGCTCGTATTGACCAAGGCAGGCAGCTCCTTGGAACTGGAGATTCTTGGCAGAATATCGTATTATATCCTAGCATTGCAACAAATAGGTCAAATACTGCTTGGTGATTCACGTCATTAGATTGCCCAAAATAGCAGTTCTGCAGCTCTACTCTGTCTACATGA
Organism: Phalacrocorax carbo; assembly: GCF_963921805.1. Classification (NCBI taxonomy): domain Eukaryota; kingdom Metazoa; phylum Chordata; class Aves; order Suliformes; family Phalacrocoracidae; genus Phalacrocorax; species Phalacrocorax carbo. The sequence continues at coordinate 22,681,087 of NC_087513.1, read as the reverse complement.
GATGCATGCATCTTGAGGTATCAGCAGTTTAAAGCAGTGATATGGTCTCATAAAAAAAAACTACGAAAAGGCATTTTTGATGCTTAGCGTTAATAATTTCTGATAGCTCCACTTCTTGCAGGTCACAAAGGTGGGGTGCTGGGAGTATCCCTGGTCAGTTCTAGGACTGACTGGAGAGTTGGGATTGATAATATCTTGGTTAAAATGTCAGTGTCAATTAGAGTAGTCCTACTGCTTTGTTCTGAGTGCATTTTCCAGGGCTGTTTCTTTGATGTTTGGTTTCCTGACCTTGCAGACAGCACTATGTAGGGTGCCTGCTACCTTTTAGCAACTTGCAGGCAAAATAACTGAAGTGGTGGTGTTGGGAAAACGCCCTGTGCAGTAAAGTGCTCTACTTTCTGAGCCTTCAGCATCCCTGCCATGATATAAAGGAAACCTGTCTAGGTAGTAGATGTCTTTTACATTGTTTCTGAAATTTGTTGTTGTTTATTGGAAGGGTAATAAATAAACTTTTTTCCATGAAAGCTTTGCCACGTAATAAATTTCCCTTGGAGGACTGGAGTGATGGTGTCCCTTCTGGTCACGTCAGCCTCTGCTGTGCTGAGGTTTGCAGGAATCTCTTCTCACATAGCAGCTTGCTACTGAGGGGGGACTGCCTTGAGTAGACTTTGGAGTTCATCAGCACTTCAGTTTCCTGAAACGACCCTTTTGACAAGGTGCTTTTCTCAGTAGTTGTGCTGGAGTATTATGCCATGTTCCTTGACACAGTGTACTTCTCTCCCAGTAATCCCAGGTACTGTCATTCTTGCCTAGGAGCTCTCAGAAGAGATAGAAGTGTAGGCTTGCCATCTGCAGTAGCACCTTGAGTTTCGGTGTAGAGTTCAGCCAAAATAATCATGAAAGAAAAGCACAAATCCAACAGCTAAATATACCTATGTCATGATTTGGAATAGATCTGTTCACTGAAACTGGTAAAGAGAACACCAGGATGGCAAGGTAATAAGCAGAATTTGAAACTAATTAATATTGCAGAATTTTGCAGCAGTGTAGCATGTCCACACTTTTTTGTCCATTTTGCAGTTCCAAGACCTGTCCCTGTAACTCCACTTCTTATTCAGTGTTATTATCTGTAATGCTCATCTCAGTTTTGTTGCTTTTTTGCTGCCTTCTGGGTCCCTTGAGCCAGCTCCTCTTTCTTTTCTAGCTTCGCATTCCAGAAGTCAGGCAGTCCTTCCAGGTCTCAGCTCCTGGTTGGACATGTGTTTGGAAAGAAGCCTCTTGATCTGACTGGCTTTAGTAACAGCAGCTTTCTAGCACTAGTAGTCACCTTTATGTTTTTTAATTATATGAAAAATTTGTCAGAAAGTAATAATAATTTCAGATAGCTATTTTTCTATTAGGTAATATTTGTTTCTTACCAAAGCAAACACCACCAACATCCACCTCCCATGTGTCTTCTTTGTTGGCTTGATGGTATTGTTTGTTGTCGCTTGTTTTGTTAAAATGATAATACTTTGGGAAACTTAGGTAGAAGCTAAATTAATTATTTTACAAGGAAAATAAGTGGGTTTGGACCAGTTCTAGTGATTACATTAAAAAGTTAAAGAAGTTTAGAATGTACCATTGAGCAAACCCATCCTCAGCAGAAAATAAACGTGTCATCAGATACTTCCCGGAGAAAGCAGAGGGCTCTCTTCCAGATAGACTTCCAGACAATGAGCTTCATGGTTTGAAAGCAGAACAGAGATTAATTTTAAGTCTCCTGATAAAGGGCATTGATACATATACCTGCTTAACACAGCTCTCCCTAACAAGTAGAAATGGAGATGTGAGTGCTGTTCTGAAGCCAGCTTTCTAGCATATATTGTATACATTGCACTGCCAGTGTGTCAGGGATGTCATCCTTTGTTTCCATTCTGTATGAAGTTCCTTGTGTGCTTATGACATTCACATTTATTTGTTACTCAATTTTTGGCTCAAGACAGTTTCCATCGTGTTCTTTTCCCTTTGCAACAGGCTTACCATCAGTGTTGAAACACCATTCTGTCCCTGCAAGTGGATCCAGTAAGATTTCTCCAGCACTTCCTACATATTTCACCCTAAAAAAAAAAAGACATTACTATTTTTCACTGAGTTTACACTGTGCAATATCTTGTTTGCTTCTAATCTATGATATGAAATACAGATTAATCTTCTTGCCCACAGAGCCTTCTATCAAATAAAAAGCATTGCTTGCCTTTAAGCCATTTATTTTCCTGAGTTTGCTCAATGGTACCGTCTAAGCTTTATTAATGTAATTCCCCTGATGCTTCTTCCTCTCTAGCTTTTAATTATGACATTGTAGTACAATCAGCAGACTGCTGCTCAGCTCCTTAGATGTTACATTTTTGGGAACTGCATTTCCTTTGTTCTTCACCCTGGCTTTTATAATATTGATTATTTCTATTTGGTATTTACATGTTTCCAGGACATACTGTTCTGCTGCAAATGAGATTTGAAAATAATTTGACACCCTAAATGTCAGACTGGTTATTTCATATTTAACTTGATCCAAATTATTGCAATACTGAATTCTGGGACTCTTCCAGAGCTGGTTGGCACAAAGCTGGAAGCCATCAGGAACTTAAAACTTCCTTCCACAAAAGTGGGGTCCGTAGGTTCTTTTGTTTTATAGCACTATTGATGGACACCTATATACATGAGCATAGAAAGCACAACTGTGCAACCTATAAGGTAGTGTGTGCACATATCCATATATCATTTGGCCCAGGCTCAGCCATTAGACATGACCGGGCTGGCAGAAACAGAGATATCACCTTCCAGGGCTTCAATGAGCTCTGCCCTTTTTCCACAGTAGGGCCAAGACAACCACTAGAAATGCAACAATTTCACCAAGGATGGTGTTAATGCAGACTAAAACACAAGGAATCAGCTGTTGTTGCTCTGTGTTTTCTTTGAGGCCATTCACCCTCCCAGAGCCTAGAAGGGCCATGCAGACCAGCCCAATGCAGTGAAGGGTGTGTGGTCTGGGCAGCTGGCACTAACCCATCAGATATCAGCCCACAGACAGTTTGCGGTGTGCCCTGTTATCAGTGGCTTGTGCATTGCTGATGGCAGAAAGGTCAGACACTGCTTAATAAAACCATTAAGCCCAAAGCCCATTTGAATCTGTAAGCTTGGGTATGGGAATGGAGATGTCATTGCTGCTGATATGTGCACCTACATAGCACGCTGTGGAAATCTCTCTGCGAGCTCTGTGCTCTCCTTGCTCAGACAGAAGCTGCCTTATGGAAAGCAACATCTCTCTGTAGCGTTTGCTGCCTGGCTCCATCAAGGTGCTTGATTCTGACTGGGACGTAGACCGTGGCTGAAAGGAGGTTGTAGCAAGGTAGGTGTTGGTCTCCTTTCCCAAGTGACAGGTGATAGGACAGAGGAAATGGCTTCAAGTTGTGCCAGGGGAGGTTTAGATTGGATATTAGGAAAAATTTCTTCACTGAAAGGGTTATCAAGCATTGGAACCGGCTGCCCAGGGAATTGGTTGAGTCACCATTCCTGGAGGTATTTAAAAGATGTGTAGACGTGGCGCATAGGGACATGGTTTAGTGGTGGACTTGGCAGTGTTAGGTTAACGGTTGGACTTGATGATCTTAAAGGTCTTTTCCAGCCTAAACAATTCTGTGATTGTACGATTACAGCCAAGGTGTTTATCAGAGGGTGGTTTCATTCAGTGCTGAGTTCCCAATAAACTAACATAGTTTAGCACAAACCCCAGTGCAACATAAGTAGCTGAAATGAATTCTTGTTGTGTTCTGACCCAAAAGGAAAAAAGGCTTAATGTTTAATACAGAATTTCAAATATTTATATCTAATCTGTTAATAGCGCTAGGTCCTGCGGTTTATGAGATGTCTTGCAAGTCTCATCCTTAGCTCTCATCTGAGATAAGACAAGTTTGGATCATTTTCAGTTCAGTTTATATTGAACAATCTATATAAAATATAGGCCTAGGGTTTACTCTACCTTTGTTCTGTCAGCCATTACACAAAACATAACTACAACCATCAAATCTTCTCTTTTATGCATCATCCCTTTGTAGATCGAAAGGATACTTGGTTCCCAAAAGTAGTTTTCACAGACACTATGAACATTTTGCTAAGCCTGTACTCTTACTAAAAATGCCTTGCTCTTTAAACATATATTAACTGAGGCCAAATCCTTAATTTCTTTTGGACCTCAATATTGTTGTATTACTGCTTACAATCCAGAAGTCACTAGTTGATGATATTAGAAGTATCGCCCCTGTCCTTTTCAAAAAGCTGTTTGGTGACACTTCAGGTTTGCACTTTCTCTGGAAGACCCAGACTTGGTGTTATTGCTTTTTCTTCCACAAGTTAGTGTAGATTTGCAAGCCATTGAGTAAAGGAAGAGGTAAAAAGGCAATTTTGAGGGATCCTGAGGAGTGGGTGTATTCTAGTAAGTAAAAAGTATCTTGATGTCCCATTTCCCATCTGGCATTTTTCATCAGTGTTTCACAACACTGTGGTTCTTCCGTGACATAGCACTATCCCACTCAGAGACAGGAAGATGTTTTTAAACCCACTGTTGGGGAGAGTCAGAAGTCCCTGTGCAGGGTAGAAACTGAAGAGGCATGGAGGCAAGTCGGAAGGGCTAAGCGTATGGCAGCAGTGGTTGGTAAGGGCTGCAACAGCATTTAAGGGAGATGGCTGATTTCAGGATGTAAAAAGGACCGTAGGACTCTGGTTGTGACGTGGTGTTTCCTGGGATGCTGACTCCAAGCAAGCCACTTAGGAGGGCAGATCTCAATCTTATTAACTGGTCTAAACTGGGGATTTTTCTTCTCAGGGCAAATTTTCTACAGTTCAAAGGGTGTGTGTGTGGTGTGTGAGTTTTCCTACATGCTTCCTGACACATTTATTCAATAAAGCTGGTCTGACAAAACAGCCGGCATCTCTAAAAGCAGCTGGCTGTGATACAATGTAGTAGCAGGAGGAGAAAGAAAAGGAAAAATGGGTATTTTTCTCCTTATTCTGTCACTGCTGGTGCTGGTCAAACCAAAGTGCTCTTTAGTCATTCTTCCTAATTTAATCAGTGCAGTGCAGTCTACTGAGCTGTACATAGGTGGCAACAGGGAAAATGAAGTGTTTGCATTTGTCTTTGTGCTGAGCAATTGCCTTGGACAGACACCTTCTGTGCAGAACTCATCCCCACCTGCTGGACAGCAAGGAGAAAGCAGACCTCGCGCTCCATCCCACCATGGCTGCCCAAATCCATGCTGATTTATGCAGGGCTTGTGAGAACAGTATCCCCCTGGTTATTTTACAGCTTTTGGTGCTGTATTTTTATAGACTGTGTAAACATATAATTCCACATGGAATGGGTCAATGCAATGCTAGCTGTGCCGTGCTGGCACTGTGAGTGATCATAGCTGATGCAGGGGCTGTTTGCTGACATGGATGATCAGAAATAAGGAGCTAATGTGGAATGGGAATGTTAACTGAGGATATCAATTCATTGAAGTTTAGACACTAGAGACAAGAAGAAAATATTAAATCATTCTCCTTGGGATTACTTTTGATGTCCACTGCCCTAGAATTTTGTTCCATTTCCAGTTTTTCAGAAAAGAACCTGGCAGCTGTGGAGGATGGAGGACGAGTTGAACAAGAATCAGCAGGGTGCTATTGCGGCAAAGGTGGTCAACCACATTCTGGGCTGTATTAACAACACTGTTGCCAGCAGAACCAGAGAAAAAATTAATTCCTTGTCTCTGGCACTCATAAGGTTGTGTCTGGAGTACTGTGTCCAGTCTGGGATAAGAAAGAGTTGCCCAGCTGGAACTCATCCAGCCAAGGGCTACCAAGCCTGTTTGGGAGCTGGAGAGCATCATATATGAGGAGAGGCTGAGGGAGCTGGAGAAGAAAAAGCTTAGTGGGGCATCAAATTGCTGTCTTCATCTGTCTTGTGGCATGATTTTAGAATGCCCAGTATACAGTTCTCTGGATATCAGAGCTGTCTACGTTTGCAGAGCCTGCACTTCTGTGTTTAATCACACCATGGTCACTTGTAGGAACTGAGACGCATGATAGTCACACTTCACATTTGAGGCAAAACTGAGGGGGAAAGAACAACTTCTACATGAGCAAACACAGTGTGTAGGATATTGCCACTGGGCAGTCACTGCATCGCACCTCTAGATAGATCCAGGCAATCTATCATTACTTGCAAGGAAGATGAATGCTTAATTTCAGTCCCACTATGTTAGAGACAAGAAGCAGTGATTTTTTTCACTACTTTATCCAGCCATTTCAGGACAAATCAGTTAATATTTATGTCTAGAGGTTTTGCACATCATTCATCATCTCCTGTTCCTATTCTCAAGCTGGGCTGACTGATTTGAAATTGTGCTGAGTGGAGGCACTTGGGATGAAGTGGTATGAGTTCCTATTGTGCAGTTGTCCTTCCCTCACCCATTCTTGAGGAGGTTTTCCACTTAGAAGGGACTGAAGAACCATGGCATAGCCAGGAGGAGAAACCCAGAGGAACTCAGGACAGACATCCCAGCTGGTAAGGCCCGATGGCTCAGCAGACCACCACGTAAATCTGCCAGCCTGGGTCATGTAACTTCCCAGCAGGTCTGTCCAGCTGGGGCAGAGCATACACTGGTGTATCTAACCCTGCTTCTGGTTGCAGTGGTGGCTCCCACAGAGCTAAATGAAGCATCTCTGCACACCATTTCTGGGGTTTACTCACTGTGGTTACCAGCTTGGATGAGCCTGTACTCATTGTGCACACCAGTCAAACCGCTGGTTCATAGAAGGAATGAATGAAACCTCTTGAAAAATGTAACCAGATGTTGAACAATAGTCACTGAGTAGTAACAGATGTGACTAGACCAGTCAAGTGTTTTTGAGGCCTCGCCTCGGCATGCAGCAGCTTTTGAACTAGAATATGGCTATACACAGTCCTGCATTTTTATTTTTTGTATCATGGGAATGTACACACTCTGAAGAGGACAGGATAAATGACAATTACAAATGTGTTACAAATTCTAACCTGATAAGAGAAACTTGATCTTGAAAATATGCTACAATGATTTTTAGCACATTTCAGCTACATTTTGTTTACATCTTCAGTTGAATGGTTGGATGCTCGTGTCATGGTAGTGCACTTACTAAACAGTATGCCTTGAGGTTATTATTGGGTACTTTTATTCATTTGGGCACATTTTAGAAAGCAGGAGACCAAAGGTATCATCTCAGGAGGTAGCCTTGGGAACTCTGCTGAAGTACACTGCCTGCCGGGACAGTTGTTTTTTGGAAATAGGAATTTTACAGGCACAGAGGGAAGGTTTCCTTTCAGTTAAGTCCTGTGCAGCAGCAAGCTGTAAGCAAATTCAGGGAGTAACATTACAGTTGAACACTGACATTAAGCTTGGCCCTGTGAGGGCAAGCAGTGCTCTGATGTGATTCATACCTTTGGTGTATACATTTGTGTACACATGCAAAAATAGGAGGCAATTATGTTCAGTGCTAGGCACTTTAGATGGCTGTCAAATGCTGATATCCAGAACTGATTAGTCATTTCTAAACCAGTTTTCAACTGGCAAAAGAAACTGCAGTGTGAGAATGGCAGCCTGCATACTCTTAATCTTGCCCTTTGTCTAGTGAGGCAGGTGCCAGAGCTGTATCTCTGACAGAAATAAAATGAGATTAGTATGTAGAGGGCTTTGTGAATTGAAATTCTTGGAAATACAGTGTTACTTTATCAGGACATTGTTGACTAGCAACCTCTCAAATCCCTATTAGGAAGAGATTGGCAATATGGACTTTTTTTTCCCCACTCAGAGGTCTAAGGCATAAGGGAGACTTAGAGACCACAGGGAGAGCAGTAAGAGACATTTTCTATGTCAGAAATAGCAGAAGACCAGACACATGCTCATGTCTCATGTAGACTTCATCTATTGTGGACTACAGAGTTGATGCTGAGAATGCAAGAGGGAATGGTTTGGCTGTTTGGGGCCACAGATCATCTCTCTGGAAGCGGTGAAGAGGTTACTGAAAATCAGAATTGTTCTGATAGACTTATTCTTATTGATGACATGTCATCTGACACAGTCCTTGAAAACATGGGATGCTCAAAATGAAACCAGCTCAAAGTACAAGGCACCATATACCTAATTTCTTTACTCTCTGACAGTGCCCTGTTGCATTCACTGGGTGTGAGTAAAGCTAAATCATGAAATCCAGTTAGCACTTTTTTTAGTAGGAAATAAGTAGGAATAGATAAATATTTGGAAGTGAGCTTCCGTTACTAAGTTTGGAACAAGTAGAGTAATTTGATGGGTTAGTGGAACATCTCTTTGAAAACACAATTATAGAACACTAGAGAAAACATCAATGTTGTGTAATGTACGTTTATCTTATTAATGCCAGAAAACTTTTCATAATGCCCATATATAATGATTTCCTGGTTTGTTGTTTGTAGTTTAAACAAACTTTTACATTTAAAACATGCAATTACCAGCTTCAAAATCCACATTTTTTTAATAAGTAGGGCACATAAAGACCCTTATGTAAAGAACAGACAAGAAGTCAGTTGTTCACCTTACTCCCAGGTGTCTTGTTTCTGGGCAAATTATCTTCTGTGTTTTGTAAAATTGACTGTAAGAAAATATTTGTGCTTTGACAGGGCAGGTATGCTACTACTATTAATGACATGTCTGGTAACAAGAACTGTACTACACCGTTTCATGCTAAGCTGTTTTTTTCTTCTCCTGCAAATCTCTACCTTGTACCCTGTGGTGATACCATGAATATAACTGAAGGCTCCAAATACCAAGCAGTGTGGTAGATTGGAGAAATCACTGCAATGCCTGGCAACGCTGCTTGTCATTCAGATTAAGATGGTGCATAGGCACATTTCCGCAGAGGGCCTTTTTCACACAACAAAAAAAAAAGTCAGTGCTTGACACAATTGTATTAGATATTAGAAAGCTGCCATGAATATTTTGCTTGGTGCAAACATTGGTCATCTCCTGCAGATTTTGTGTTTGAAAAGTAATTCTTGTCTCCCTTTTTAGCTACTACCAGGCTGAGCAATTTTTAGTCACCCAGTAACTGCACAACTTTTGGTATTTATCTAACAGGCAAGATTGGACTGTTGCAATTTGGTGCTGTTATATTGATTTTCTGAAAATGTATTTATTAATGTTACTGAAAAGACTGGAGTGCCTGTATGGCTGTAGGCACTCAGGCAAGTTTTTAGAGATGCAGTGGACATAGCGAAATCCAAAAGATAGTGCATATGAAACTAGCGAGTTGGTTCTCAAGGGGCACATCGGGCAGCTGGATACCAGGTTGTATCCTTTGGGAGTTCTGGGAAGCCCCTCCAAAGCCCTGTAGAGGCAGACCTTAGGTGTCTTGTGTAGACCCTTGCTCAGAGCATTGCCAAATCTAGGTGGTTTCAGATTCAGAGAGGGGTTGGACAGATGATCTTCAGAGGTCCCTTCCAACCCTTGCCATTCTGTGATTCTGTGACTTGTATGTCTCTGAGATCTCACAGTAAACAGTCTTGGAGCCCATAATGAGGGCAAGTTTCAGAATAGCTCCACTGTGATCACAGCTGTGGAAAGAGGCGATTCCTCATGGGCTGTCCCTCCTCACGGAGACTTGGATGACTGAAATGCTTGCTGAAGCCTAGGCAGCAGCCAGGTCCCTGCAGATCCTGCAGTGCTGTTGTCTGATGCTCTCTATAGGCTGCCCTGATCACTGATGTTACCCAATATCAGTTCCTTAAAGATTTTAAGATATAACACTTCTATAGGATTTTTTTTCTCCTGTTTTATATTTTATTCTCTGATGTGAAGAAAAGACACTTTTCTGTTTCATTGGACTCAAGTTAGGCTCTTCCTGTTTGTGTATTTTTACTTCAGGTATTTCTTCCACCTAGAGATTAATATCTTTTCTTTGTTGCTAAGATTTTCCAGCCTGATCTACCTTCAGGAAACTTGAGCTGTCCTGAGCTAATGCCAGAAAATGTCCTTTAATTTCATGGGTCACTTACGCTTGCGTTCAGGCGTGACATGATCCAATACCCATCGTTTCAGAGACTGACCTTGCCCATCAGAAAATATACAAGTAAAAAAATATTTAATCTTTCTTGCAGTGGAGACACAGAGACCTGAGGGAAAGACTGGCTCCGGCAGTAATGTGTTTGCTGCACAGGGCGGACGCGTCCCGCGCATGGGCTGAGCTGCCAGCTGCGCTCAGTTACGTTACCTGGAGCCATGTATGCCAGTTGTGAAACTGCTCTCCGAGCACATTGGTATAAGTTTGGTTTATACAAAGTTAATATTTTCCAAAAAGTAGTTTAACTTTAGACTGATTCAACAAACCATGCTTGAAAAGGCTGTTTAATCTCCCTGGTAATTTTTGGGGACTCTGGATATCTATAAATGTACTTATTCAGATACCTTAGAGCACAAGAATGTGACCGATGGCACAGAGATGCTGAAACTCCTGAGTAAGCCTGGCTGGGGCTGGTGTGGGCAAGCAGGGACCTGTGGGGTCACACAGAGATGGGCTTGGGCCCCAGAGCAGCCCAGCCTACATTTGCAGTATCATTCCTCAGTGAGCAGTTGCCCTGCTCGGCATGTTGGAGGTAGCTTACCCAGAGCCAGCCTCATCATCTGCGTTGTGACTGCCCAAGTCCTTTACATCATCTCTGGCCCTTCAGCAGATCTGCTTTTGTCTGTCTGGTCCACCTCACCCACTCCTGTCCTGTGATGGGAACTCTCTGCTCAGTCCCTTAAGCATTCCATGGGACTTACTTAAAAAGAGATGCTCTATTAGCCTTCAATCCTGGGTAATTTTCACCAGGTGTAATTACAGCCTGACTTCTCTCCATTCCCCCTGAAATTTCGCTTTGAAATTGTTGCCACTTCCTGTTAGAAAACCCATTTCACTTCACTGGGTGTGATTGCACTTCAGGAGTGAGTAAAGTAATTTCTGAATGCAGCCTGAAAATGCTTTCAGCTGAGGGTTACACTGGCTTCTTTTTCAGGCAGAACACAGTAAAAGGGTTAGTCAACAAAGGAGATGGAAATTGAAGCTTTATGTGTACACATCAGGGAGGAATCTGGCTGATCAGGAGAAGGGTAAAATAATTCCTTCTTCTTTGAAAGCTGACCTTTCCTCTGGCAAGGTAAATCCAATTATGATAACTGCACTGATTTCATTGAGGTACCACTGGGAGCACTCCAGATCCATAAAATAAATTAGCATAAACACAAAGGACACACGATAGGTGTATGGGAAACTATTCCAATTTCTTTCTGTGCAGTATTAATATACTATTTATCAAAGCTGTGAGTGAAGCCTCACAAGTCACGAATAAATGTTTTTAGCTACATACCACTTTTAATGGTAAAAGGATAAGCATTGCTGCTTGCTGCTGGGGGGTGTCTCTTTGCAGCAGACTTAGTAAAAGAATTTCTACTCCCTGTCCATCACTGACATTAATTCAGAATCTATTACATGACCTTTGTGGAAACATATTTTCTCTGTTTCTGTCATCCGCAGTTGCAATAGTTTTGAATTTAATGTTGCCATTTAAAAATTTTTATTTCTTCCTGATAAACTGATTATAAACCTCTTGATAGGCAAGGCTGTACAACACATGCAAAGATGTGTAAGTATATGGGATGATAACAAATGGGTACTAACAAAAAATGGGTATGTATGAAAAAAAAATCAGGTAAATGTGTCTACAAGTTACTTGCAAGTCCAATGTTATGATTATCTCTTAATAAGAAATTACATAAATGGTGATTTTAGCTTTAAGCTATTAAATAGGTATTTGTTGATTCTTAAGTCTACCTTCAGACAAGGTTTGAATTTTAATTGCTGCCACTGGGTGAATGTATAATTAATGCAGTATGCAACTAAGGTATTGTCTGATTAATTGTTCTTATAGTTCATTTAGGAAGCCTGATATTGACACTAGTTACCAGGATAATGGCTGAGATTGTTACAAATACTGGTACTAAACGTTAAAATCACTCATAATTAAGTTAACAAATTATAATATTTTATCTCCTCCAATGATATTAATAATGGATTCTGTGGACATAGTAACAACAAAACTGGACATTTAGTGAGTCTATTTGGGACTTTTAAGGGAGTTGGCAATTAAGGGAGCTATCAAGAGGAAGATATTTTAACAGAAACATTTGGAGGTAATGTATCATTGGAATAATGGTTCTGCTAAATATTAGGAATTATTTCTCCAGGAGTAAGAGATAATTGGACCAGCACATACACATTACCCAGTGCACAGAGAAAGTCAACTAGCTGATTGCTACCCTGCTAACAGAATCAATGTTATCTTATTCATATGTTTGCTGCTTGATTAATATTCAGGGAAAGAAAATGGAAATGATACCATAAAATCCTTGGTTTTCATTGAGGTATAGCAACTTCTATGCCATAAAATCTATATGTATCAGCCATCCGTGCTAAACAAGTCTTGTCAGTGCTCCTCAGGAGCTTTGGGGTTTTATTTCTGCTATAAATCTGCAGAGGAAACATCATTAAAACTAGCTATTTGTGTAGTCATTTATTACTCTGAACCTGGTAGATTGCTCAGCACAATCATAGCTTATTTGGACACATTTGGTATCAGTTATCGCATGGTCTTTGGCTGCCTAAGCAAAACCAACAAATTGACATTTAAAATTTCAACATTGCAGTGGAGAGATTAGTGCTCCTGTCTCTAAGGCGTTTTCTAATGGAGTCAACTCCACAGAATACAAGAAGCTGGTGGGGAAGGCTGGGACATGGACTTAGGAGGTGTGAGGTATTCCGGGGTAACAAGTCTTGTATATGTGCCCATCCCACAGTCAAGCAAAGCTTGCTCTTCAATGAGAATGGAGGCTTTGTTTAACATTTAGCATGGGTCAAGTTGCCACACACAGCGAGTTAATACACCATAAATCCACAGCCTAATTTTACTTCATGGTAGCTGAATGTTACTGTGTTCAGCTTGCAAAACTGATCACGATGGCTCATATACATAATCTTACCCTCCGGGTGGAATTCACCTTGCACATGAACTGGTAAATTCCACTGCGTATGGCTTTCCAGATCTGGTGAACAGTATTAGCACCTGCTGGTCCTCCTCATTTTCTTCATTGCTGGTAGAGGAGACAGTTCTGCAGCCTCTTGTGTGCCGGCTCTGATGGTGTGCTGCAGCCAGGTGGGTGCTCAGGTGAGGCAGAGGCAGAGCAAAGTGCTGCGCAGCCATATATCACCTGTAGCTCAAGGAGTAAGGTGTCGTGAGGATGGCTGGGGGAGGGGCAATACGGGAGAAGAGAGTATAACAATGGTGTCAGCTTTGGCATTTTGGTTTGGAGGAGTAGTGTGGTTTTGGAGAAAATTCCATGACAGACTGCCAGCTGCGCACAGGTTCATTTTGCAGAGTGGATCTGTGGTGAACGCAGCTTCTCCAGGAGAAATCAGCCCTGGAGGTGCCACTTGAGGTACAAACCAGACCCTGTTAGAGAAATAATGTCATGTCCAGGCACGTGACAGGACTCATATGCACGCCTGGCAGGAATGTTTGGGCCAGGGTAGCACACTAAATGTCATCTGAATTTAAACTCCCAGATCACACATACTGGAGCAGTGAGGAAATCAGCACTGACTGCTTCAATTTCCTACTCTGCTCCTATGGCACTGCATTACTGGCTAATGAAGAAGCAGCCAGTCAAAACTAGGCACAGTGTCCATAAGAACTGGCTTTAGAAAAATAGTTTTTATGTGCAAAGGGGTATATGGTGGAGAAAGAGGGCAGAATTTCAGAGGAGGGCTCAGCAGGCAGGGACGTCGTGGATTGTGGGTGAAGAGGAGGGGAGCAGAAATAAGTTAGTGACCTGCCCAATAAAGGACAAGCACTGGCTGCATGGCCTTGGGCTGCGACTGACTTCCCAGAGGATGGCTGTTGCCTTTGGTAGCTCTGGGCCCTGACTCACCCACTTTCTGCTCATTGCCTACTCTCTTGCAAAAGCCAGCAGGTCAAGCAATCTCTCCAGCGCCCCTGTGCATTGTATAGCCAAGGCAGCACCCATGGGCTTTCATTTCTCAGTGGGTAATATCTTGGCCTGCAGAAACAAAGAAATGGGCAGCCCTCCAGAATAGAGGGCGCGTTTTAATGACTAAAAAGTTGAGACTGCTCAGTGCTTGCCCAGGAGCACTCCGAGTAGGGGCAGCCCTGAGCCCAGGCAAGCAGGCAAAGCTGCCTGCACAGGAGCGGTACAATGGCTGTAGGCTTGCTGGCTTCTTGGCAGATCTGCCATTGTCTTACTGGTGTCTGACAGCAGCTCCCAAGTGTTACTGGCCAAGCACTAGATAGAAATACATAATAAATTAGCAAGTTATCTCATCAGAAGTCTCCTGCCTTGATTTTGTACATGAAACCTGTCACCAAGTATCTTGTAATTTACTGTTAGCCCAAGCAAGAAACATTTTTAAAAAACTAGTGATTTACATATCTTAATTCACTACACAACTTAGAAAACTTAATTAGACAACTTAAAACTTGCAGAAATTAGATAATCTTTTATGGATTTTTGGTTTCAATGCTTAGGGTAAAAATCAAAAGGCAAATTCCCATTTGCAGTGAAAATGACATTTCTATTTTAATATGCATTTGCTGAGGAAGTCAGTACAATATAAAACCATAAAGTTTTAATTAAAACTGTGTAAAGCCCAGGGCCAGAACCTCCAGAGGAGATACTTGGCCTACTGGGAAAAGAGGAGCATGCCTGCAGAGGACGTTTTATTTGCCAGCCCACATTTCCTCTAGTGTTTCCCAGAGATTTGGTGTAACATAAACCTGCATTTAGATGGTAAAACAGAAAATAAGGAAATGAAATAACTCCTGCTTTATGTCCAAGTGTCTCTTTCCAAGACTTTTCTCTTGGATCTGTCCTCAGTTCCTATCCTGTGGTTACTTTAATATGAGACTTTGTTTAAACAGAAAGATTTATGGCAGGAGACCAGACTTCACCAGCACTTGAGTAGAATCTGATGATTTAGAACAAATTAGGTAGTGGCAGGCCAAGCCAGCAACTCTTATAAGTAAAGACAGGCTTGCAGAGAAATACTTTGACTGCTGCTGTGGGACATTCTGACAAATCTGTGGGAAAAGAGTTAAACAGCCTTTTGCAACAATCCTGGAATATAGAGGGAAAAATACAGATCTGCATATATATTTTATTGCTGGCTTTTCCCAGGTTGATGCTCTCTTTCCACAACAGAGAGTCCCTTGATTTCATGTGGTCTGGGAGGGGTCCCCAGGAGAGCAGCCAGGCTGCTGGGGAGCCTGCAGGGGTCTGCACGAGGGCAGAGACCTTAGATGTGTTGAATGCTGCCTAGCTGCAAGTTTATATACATTGTCCCAGCTCTCTCAGCTTTGCCTCATAAGAGAGGTGCTCCAGTACCTCCATCATCTTTGTGGCCCCTCACTCAATGTCTTCGTTCCAGGCATGACAATATTCTCTGCCACTGCCTTGGAGTCATTCTCATGATATTTAAAGCTTCTCCCAGAGGCTCCTTTGACTCTTCTGCCACTCTGGTTGTCATCTGAAGCATCCCTTTGCTCTGATGGGATACCTGGTTCCTGAGGCTCTCAGCTCTGTTGTTGTGGACTATTTCTTCCTTATAGCTAGTCTGAATCCACCCTCTTTTAGTTTAAAATGATTACACTTTGTCCTATCACTACAGGCTCTACTAAAAAGTCTGTCTCCATCTTTCTTATAAGCCCTCTTTAAGTACTCAAAGGCCACAATAAGGTCTCCCTGAAGCCTTCTCTTCTCCATGTTATTAATGTCTTCTATACTCCTAGCCACTCCTTTACATTGTTTAGGCCTTTCCAATAACAGGATAAATCTCTCGACGTGAAGTCCACAGGACTGTACATAGAGGAGAAATAGTATAGAGTTTTCTTAGCCCCATTCCGGCACATCTTTCAAGTTTGTGTGGATGAACACACCCGTCATTTTGCAAAAGAAGTTCCCGAACTTCTCGCAGAAACTCTTCCTCTCAGCAACAAAATGTACCCATCTGTCTCCTCTGCTTGCACCCCAGGGTGTGGGCACAGGCTTGTTATCCCAGAGCAATAACTGCAGTAAACTACCATGGCTTTACTGACATAAGAGCTCTAAGAACAACTGACATATAAAAGCTCTTACAGCAAAAAACCGGTATAATCTTTTAAGCATGTAATTCTTCTTTAGAGGCAGGCATCTGCAGTGGAGGGTATGGGGTGGTTTTCTGTCTCATTTCATGCAAGACACCAGATTTTGCTTGTGAATCATGCATTCCTCTTCCAGGGATTTATTGTATTCTGTGCGCTCCCTGGATGTGTTTTTGGAAAGCTAGACTGGTGAATGCACTGAGTCCCTGAGATTAAAAAGCAAAATTATTTCTAGTTAACTAAAAGAGTCAGTAAACTTCTTTGCTTTCAAGCCCAGCAGGAGGCCCAACAACTTCTTCTTTCAGCTTAGGCTGGCTCTGACTCCGGGCAAATTCATTCTGTGAACAAATAGCAAGTCAGTAAAGCATTAAGTCAGAAGCATCAATAACCACCGAGAACAACAGGATTGGCGGGCCAGCATTTCCTTGAATCTGACCTGCAGAGCCCCGAGATCCTCACTGGTGTGGCAGAGTTATTCCTAAATTTTTCTGTTTGTACAATGTTGCAAAAAAGCTAAGAAACACTTTAAAGCTGTCCAGAGAATAGCAAAAGCTGAAAATTTGTTGCTTGTAAATAACATATATAGAATGTTTTCCCATTAGTTACAGTCTATTTACAGGTGGAGTGGACTATTCCTCATTAAAAGCCAGAAAATATTGGAAGGTGTCTGAAAAATAATTGTCCTGTTTAAAACTCCCAGTGTGCTCTGTGGCTTGTATTTTAGCAGAATTATTTTAATGAGAAATCCCATTGTTTCTTTAAGGCAAAACATCCCTTGATCAATATTCCACAATGATTCTGGTAGAATATATTAAAAAAAATGTTTTCTGCTAGAAGGAGAATTCAGAGAGCTTTCCTGCAGCACCCAAACCCATCCTCGCTTATGCTGGCAGGTTGGGCACTGCTGTACCTGTGGCATGTTCTCAGTTTTAGGTTAGTTAGTTTAGACACAGCCTAAGAACCTTTGGGACAAATTGTTTCACTTCCCTGTGCTTCAGTGTCTGCATCTGTAAGCTGGGGACAAAGATGATGAGCTCTTCTAGAGTTTCTTGAACCCTCTGACTGAAAGGTTAAAGCTGGGTTTTCACTATTCCTATTAACACTCTGTGATAGGAAGGGATGAATTTTCCCCTACGCAGTGCTAGATCAAGTGTGTTTAAGCCTGTCTTCAGTTTTCTCTGGGTCAGTGGCTTTAAGAGCCTGGGCTCATGCTCTCAGACTTAGCTTTTCATTAGTGCTCCTTTTGATGCAAGCCTGAAAGGGCAGTGACAAGCTTTCTTAAAGCTAGAGATGAAATACCCTCAGTGCAGCATCTCTTTCTTACAGACATAGAGCCTGTGAGCACTACCCCTGCGGTACTTTTAACTGGCAGATAACCTGGTGGTTGGTAATCAGCGACAAGCAGAGGAACTTCGTCTCTGCTTTGCTTGCCTCGGGGTCCAACGCTGGCTTTGGGAGCCAGCTCTAGAGGTACAAAGGATGTGCAAAATAGCTGTCAGCTACACAAACCGCATCCTCCAGCACAGAGAGAAATTCTGTCCTGTGTTTTGGTGCCAAGGAGTCATAGGAAGCACTGTACAGAAAAGGGGTCCCGAGATCAGGGCCTGACTCACTGTCAATATCAAAATATAAACTACCCAGCTCATCTAGCTCTGCAGGGAAGACAGCATCCTCACCAGCATGCCCAACATCAGAGAATCCCAGTGGAGTCAGAGACATACATAATGTGTTACTGGGTTGGGCCTAAGGCATGATAATGGGAAATGAAGAGAAATGACTAAGTACAGCTTATTTACAAAGCACAGCAGTGAAGATGAACATTTCTGTGCAACAGATACATATTTACCTGTATATACAGAATTTGTAGATATATAGTTGATATATATAAATCTGTGTGTGTGTATGTGTACATTTACTCAGTACAGATAAATGTTAGTAACATCAAAACTAAAAAAGCATTATTGCACTAAGAAAATCCCAACAGAAGCACTTCTCTAGCTGGCTGTGAGACAGAAATGGCTGAGCCCCTGCTGGGTTTGGACAGCCTAAATATAGCTCAAAAGATGCTTCTGACACACGTCTCTCCTGTTTGGTTGTCAAATGTACTCTGAACAAGAGTACCCTGAAGAAAGGGGTTTCTGTGCTCTCAACATGTGGTCCTTTTCCTGGTGAAATAGATGGGAAAGCAGCCTTGCAGAATATGAGTCATCTGATCTGTCAAGCTGAAACCATTAGGCAGAGACTAGGCAGATGGAGATGCTAATGTGATTCAGGCTAGAGAGATATATAAAAATGAGGCTGCATCTCATCTTTCTCATCTTTGGTCATTCAGTTGAGGTGAGTTTCTCTCAGTGGGTAGGACACTAACATTTTCCTTTTAGTTTGGCAAGGCAGTGTTTGCTATGTGCCTGCATCAGTTATCTACCCCGTATCAGCCAAGACTAAGCTGTACTTGCTCTCTGCATGCTTGGTCAGTGAAATAGCATGTCTGGACCACCAGTTAGTGTGCTAACACTCAGAGCTGGGCGCCCGACACCTGCAGCCTCCGGCTTGTGAAAAGGGATGGTGTGACGCTCCTGTAACACAACAGGTAAAGATGAGTAAAGTGGGCGTTCTCTGAGTTTAGCTTGTCCAAGGGATAAAGAAGGACATCTGCTTTCCTTTCTTTAAGTAGGTCCAGTCAAGTCTGATACTGATTTCTAAAAGGGCACCAACAGATCCTAAATCAACAGAAACCAGCAGTATCATGGAGAATGTCATTGTACCCACAGAGACTTGAGTCCTGCTCTTGAATGAGTAGGGGACATATGCACCTTAGTGGGCAACCCTTCGTAGGAAACACCACCCTCATTAGATCGGTATGTGTACCTGCCCAAGAGCCCAGCCCTGCTTTTTCTGCATAATGAAAACCCCTCTAGTTATTGAATGTTGCTATTTTCAATGTACTACACAAAGTTCAGATTCCTAGTTTTTAGACAGTCTGCTTTGCCTGACACTGGTATATACGTATATTGGTATATCACTTCAGCTACAGACCCACATAGCTGACATATTGCTCGATGTGGGATACCAAGTGGAGAGTGAACAGGCAACCCCAAAGATTTCCCCATGAATTTGTAACATTGTCAGCTGAGCTGCCACAACCAGGAAGAAATTCACCACGCTGCCTTCCAACAACTGAAAGTACAGTGGCATAGGGGAGTTACACCTCTTTAAATCTGGCCTCAGGGTCCTATTCTTTCACTCTGCTTTTATTAACAGGTTCCTGATTCTCTTAAGGCAATTTTCCATATTTGTTCTAGTTATTTATTGGTGTCTAACAAGTACTGAACTATGTTGGTTTTAATTTGCCTGAAAAATTAATTCTAACTACAGTATTCATCTAAGGGAATAGGACATGGTGGGGCACTTGGCTCACCTCCGAAGCCTCTACGTGCCATTGCTTTCAGGTGACTCTGAAGGGATGGCAGTTACGCCTCGGGCTGGGCAGAGACCTTGCTTGCAGTCCCGTCACGGGTGATGCTGCTCTCTGAGGCTGCCTTGCTGCAGAAAGCTTCCTCCTGTACCTGGGGTAGAATGAGGCCCTGGCTATGCAGGTGCAGATTTGTTATTTGAAAAGTCACACCAGTTTATCAGCCACGCAGGCAGTGATGCCGAACATCCTGCAGCTTGTGTTTGAGTGGGTTAGAAGAGGGGTGACCAACCTATAGCCTTGGAGCCACAGGCAGCGTATAAACTGCTCAAATCCTTGCTCATCCCCTGCAGCCTCATGCAGACAGCTCTGCTGTGGGCTGCAGGGGAACACTGATGTCCCCAGGGCTGGAGGGAGACAAGCCAGCAAGAGCCGTCGCAGCCTTCATCTCCCAGCTGCCCTGGACTGAGCTCCGTGTCCCCCGTCAGCTCCACTCTGCCCCGTGCCATGCCGAGACCTCGGGGTGTTACGGCCAGCTCCTTCAGCTGTCCCCAACGCCCCCTCCCCTGTCTGCGGTACGTGTCCGGTGACTTGCTGCCCTTTCGGGATTTGGCCGTTCAGGCCAAAAAGGTTGGGAATAACTGAAGTAATGTAGGGGAGAATGATGGCTTTGCACGGCCCGCCTACTGCTTATAATAAAATCCCACTTGGATGTAACTAAGCTAGGAAGTAGTACACATTAAACTATTCAGAATAATAGGTATTTATTTTCAGTGCTATTTTTCATTAAATATTGGTATCATATATCCATGTCTGAGGTAATAAATTAAAAATAAATTCAAGATTTCAGTTCCATATTTGTGCTGCATATTTTTTCTACCATTATACATAATTTTGAAGCAAACACACATAGTCCATAATTCTGAATGCAGCTATGAGTATTATTTTAACACACTTTTTGTTTCACTATAATTTTGCTGAGAATGGTTATTGCATGATACACTTTTAATAGATGTTTTAGTTATACTAGAGTTTTCTATTAAATCACACATACCATAGTTATAGGAAGATGGGCATGAAGATGTGCTTTGAGCCAAGGAAGGCAAATATTGAATCAGAGTGGTAGCACATACTGCAGGATTATTGTCTGCCTGCACTAGAGCCCAGATCCAGCAAAGCCATTTCAGTGTGTGCTTAGCTTTAGACATATGAGGCGTTTCGGTGCCATCCATGGTGTTTGCTGAATCAAGGACTAGCCAAGTCTGCAGACCCAAATTCATAGACTTCTTTAACTATGTGTTATTTGAAAACAGTTTTGCTGGTTTCATATTTTGTAAGATATTTTGTAATGACCTTTGTAAGATTTTTCATATCAGTGAAGCACCCTTGAAAGTTTCTAATCTGGTTCATAAATATACTGAAAAAATAAGCAGCTACAATGACTCTCTTCTACACATTTTGTTAAAAGCAACACCTGGTTTGAAAAGTTATTAAAGTAATTTTTCCCATGGTAAAATATATTTAAAAAAATAAACTCTTCATTTCATCATCTTCCATCAAACATATAAGCGTGTTAAAGGGCGGGGCATACCTCAGGTATTTTCATTTACAAATGCAAGAGATTGAGTGTATCAACCTTTTTGCACTTAAATGCTGGTGGTAGTAAGGCCCTTTCAGCTAAGTCTCCACCAAGCCCAACGTTAGTGAGCTAAAGAAACAAACAAAAATTTTGCTTGCATATAACTATTTCATAATCCTGACTTGAAAAAAAAATCCTCTCTGATTAGAAGAAAACTCATATTTAACTGCTGCCGTTAAAAAAGTATACCTCACCTCCGTGTTGTTTTAACTTTAATCAGTGATTCTGAATGCAAAGGATTTCAACACTCACTAAAATTACGGTGGCATGCCATCAGACTCTTAATGTTCATCAATTGTGCTAATCCCCATTTAAATCAGGAAGCTATAGTTTAGAGCTGGAGCTAATGGTTGTCTTGGTGTTAAAGGTCTGTTTCCACCAGATTTTCTTTATTCTGTTTTGCAAATGACTGACAGTGCTTATGATGTGATCCTGAAAAACCGTTTGGTGTTATTACCAAAAGCTATATAGTCTGTGTGAAAACTCCATGCTCATGCAGTGTATTGCATCGCTGGGGGGACTGCAGTCCGCACTGCCTCGGGCCTGGCCACGAGGGCGCAGCTGTGCGGCCCGGGGTCTTCAGTACTCCACTGAGCTCACGATTGCCATTGGTTCATCAAATGTTGCCAACCTTATCTGCTTTGGGGTAGGGATGGAGAGAATTTCCCCAGTGTCAGTTGGTGAGTGAATACCATTGTCTATTATGTTTGAAACTTCCTCCTCGTGATCCTCGTACAGCGTATTGATGTGCAGCAAAGGGTGGGCTGGGTTGCAGTTCAGTGCAGGAGTTGGCTCTGGCTTGACTTGGTTCAAAGTCATACTCGTTGCAGCAGCAGTTGTGGCTATATGGTTGTGGTTACATGTGACAAAAGCCCCGGCAGCAGGCACAGTTCTGCTTGTCTCAGATGAGTACAGGATCTCTTTTCCAGGATGAGGGGTGTCTAGAAGAAAACAAAACAGCCAGTTAAAAGACAGGTAGTCTTTCACCCTTCCAGTCCACCACGGAGCAGTGTCCTGAACCAATAAAAGTCACCAGCAGTTTTGCCACTGATTTCAGTGGGAGTGGACCCAAAAATGAATTTTCTTGGGACCCATTGAGAAATCCAACAGAAGTGTTTCAAAACAACAGGGTTGTAAGCTCAGGGAAATATGACATACAACAAACGGGTTTTGTACATCTCGCTCTTTTTTATGCATGCTCATGCTTCCTTACGTGAATGGTGTTTTCGTAAAATGAACAAAAAACAACTGAAAAGTACCTTTCGTTCTTCTCTACAGTCTGTCAGGTGTTTTATAAATGTTATTATTTTATGTTTTGGCAAATGTTATGAATGTTGAAATCCACAGGATGGAATACAAAAAGCACTGATATTTTCAATGGGAAAAAATAGTGGTTACACATTGTAAGCCACTTGCCTTTAGAAAGAACTCAGCAATTTGACATTAACTGATGTCTCTTTCCAGAAATTGTAAGTCTGCCTTACCTGATGGACTGCAATGTGGGTCTAACTCAAAAGCAAAGCTGAAGATTTTTAATGGGAATGGGGAGTAACAGAGCCCCAAAACTACATTAATTATTTTTTGCCCTTAAAATATTCAAGCACTAATTTAGACGAAAGTAATTGAGACCATAAAACCCCAGTAGTTTTGAGGAGTTGAAATCAGAGCAGGTGACTTGATAAGGAATGCTGTAGAATAGCTCACATGCACATTGGGGAGTTGGAGGGCTCTAAGGAGCATAAGGATTTGGAAGTGACAGAAATTTTTATACCTCAAATCACTTCTTTGCTGGGCAGTGGGGTGACGGTAGCTGTCAGTCTGTCGAAGCCCAGAGGGAGGTCTTAGCTTGTAATGAGATGAGAGCCATTGCTTTAAGTAAGTACAAATCTTTCTGTAACTTCAACTGCATAGTGCTTCTTTCTTATGTCAGTAGCTTACAAAAATAAACAAGAAGATATCTATCTATCAGTTTATCTGCTGATCTATCACTTTTCTTAGCACTCACATGGCTTTCCCCATCACCCTACCACCTAACAATTATTGCTATATTTGAAACATTCCTTTGCGGTAAGAAAGGATAAGACAGGATTTCCAAGACGCACACTGGGAACTGAGGCACAGGAAGAGCATCTCCTGTGAGGCCACACAGGAAGGGAATGGCAGAATTCCTGAATTCCCTACCAGCACCTACACTTCAGACCATCCATCCTCTGGTCCACATGAGACGAAGGGCAATTTTAAACGTCTCTTGTGTGAAGAACAATTCCAATGATCCGAGTTGTGATTTCCTAGGTGACAAACACATGCCAACCCCTAAGAATTGGTAGATAAAGAGAATTTTTTTCTACAGAGAGCTTTAACTGCCATTAGCACAGTTTCTCACACACTCCTAAGAAGTGGCTGTTACTGGTGAGAGTGCTGGTCATCTGCCATGGCAGTTTCCATATGACTTGAAAATAAGGCAGGTTTGAAATGTGCCAGGTGCCGGCAGAGCATGAATGGTATCATGGAGGCCAAACCCTCCTCGTTTTCTTGGCAAGGCATGACCACATTCGTAATTGTGAAAATCTGCTTACATTTTAAAAACTACCTGCACCAAGAGCCTGCAGGCTGTTTCGTACTGCTCTACCTGTAATAATGCTTATCCTCCATATAACTGATAAAGAGAGAGAACCCTTATTTCTGAGGCCTGCAAGCCCTAAGATTATTAGCTATCTAGCAAGGTAGGTCAAACAGTTCAGATAAGCTTTGAGTTGCTGAAGATCGCTATGCAAATTATGGTCTGTGGAGCCGGTACGGGCATTATGGCATACTGTACCTTTGAGAGAGGAGGTAACGTGTACTACGACATTCTCTTCCTGGTTTAAAAATCCACCCTCTTGGCTTTTTGACGTAGGCATTGAGGGGATGGCTTGAATCTCCGGCTTGGGTTTTTTGCTACTAAGTATATATGGATGAACATCCAAGGAAAAGTGTCGTGTGTGTTTTTTTTCACTGCTTGTGCTTGGGATGGTGTTTGGCTCGGTTTTGTGAGCGGACGATTGCTGTGAGGTTTTTGCAGCAGACTCTAACAAAGGAGCGATAAGGCTGTCTGTTGCTGTTTTTCTCCGCACGGGCTTCGGTTTCTCAGGTTTATGGTTTTCAACCTTCATAATGGCCAACTGTTCCTTGAATGGCTGAGGAAGGGGATTGGTAGTCGGGATCCATTTCATCTTCTTCCTCGGTCTCTTAATGATGAGCTGCTCATTAGCATCAATGTCTGCTGGATCAACGCTTGGGTCTATCGTTTGGATCCCTGAATCACGCATGGTTGGAGTGGCATCATGATTGGACTGGGCCAACGCTGCAAGCAGCTGGCGTACCACATTGTCATACATCAGATCGCTTTCATTTGTAATAAAATCCAGACGGTTCAGTGATTTTATGTGGTCGCGATTTTCATTACAAAACATGGCCAAAATATTGATATCACAAAACTGGGACTTCTGCCACTGTTTCTTGGTCTTTATTCCAACTTTGTTCAGTTTATCAAATATGAAGTTGGACTTGCGAAATATGAAAAGGTGAATTAAGTTGATGAGGATTATCAAGTTCATGAAGCAGAGGAGAACGATATCTACACCAGCAATAATCCGCTGGAGCTGGACAGATGGCAGTTTACAGTTCACTCTGATGTGCAATTTGGAGCTGCTCGTTTTGTCTGGAGGCTCTCCTAGTGCACAGGTAAATTCATTTTGCTTCTGTGTAGCATAGTAGGTGGATAAGTACGTAATTGGTATGATGCTTAAAAAGATGATGAACAAATGTCTTGCAAGGTAAAGCTTAGCTAAAAAGTTACTTCGTCCTCTTCTTTCCAGGTATTTCTCAAACAAGTTCTGCTCGGGGCTTTTTTCCTTCTCTGCATTCTCAATGATTTCTCTCTTCTCTCTCTCTGTGATCCCTGGGCCTTTGGACTGAATCTGTTTCTCTATTTTTGGTGCCCGCCCTTCAGCTGCACGGTGGTAGCAGTTATCGATCTCCTGAAGCAAAAAATTAAGCTCTGAAGTCAGTCGGGTGGAGGCCAGAAATTCCCAGCCCAGAGCTGGAATGTACATTATCCCAGCAAAAGCCAGCAGTGCATAAGGTAGGAACTTATGCTCAAACAAAGAGGGCCAGTGGCTGGCATCAACTCCTGGCAAGGCATCTTTTAATTCTGTCCAACAATATCCTCTGGCATACAAGGCTTGATCGCGGGTGAAGTTGTGTGGTGTGTAACAGTATATTGGCTCCTCTGTATAACAGAGAGAAAAGTCACTGCTGTGCATTTAACCTATAAAAGGAGCTCTGGAAAATAAACATTTCAAATTATATCAATTTTATTTTACTGTGTCTTTACATGACCATTAAGCCCTCCATCTCTATTAGACAGCTCAGCCTGCACACATCTTCACAAGCCCTCAGGCAAAACTCTTTACCTGGAAGTTTTAGAATGAACCTGAGCTAGAAACATCAGCAAGAAGTATGTATTTTGGTTTAATTACCTCTCTGAGAACAATATCCTAAGCACCTGTGAGCTAAACTCTGCAAAGCTAAAAGACCTGATATCCACTATACAGTAGCTGAAGATGTTACGTGCAAATGCTGAAAGGCTCATTTAGGTGAAATTTAAGGTTCACCCCCGCTAAATATTATTCTAAATAGAAAAAAGTTAGATGTAGCTGAAGGCAACGTTTTTAATCCTTATTAACAAAGTCTACTCACTGGATATGGTAGAAAAAAATGGAAACTTAAAAGACATAAAAGCACTTAGTCAACTGTATCCCTCCCAGCTAACACTCCTGAATTAAAGTGTGACTGACCAGGACAGAAGCTGGTGCGTTAACTGTATTTATCACTATGAAAAGTTAATTCTACATTTCAAACTCTGTTTTTCACACAATGTGCAATAAAATGGTGGAACGTGCTGTCATACAGTATTATGGAGGAAACAAACACTGTGGATCAAGAAATCAGACAAAGTAATGGAAGTAAAAGTATAGCAAGGATTATTAAATACACAGATAGTGATGCAATTTTTCTCTCCGGACATGTTTAAGCCACAGGCTGCTGGAGGGTGGAAGGGTTTATCACAGGAAGTAACACCGTATGCTTGTCTGTTTTCCACTCCTTCCTAAGCATTTGCTTTTTGCTATCATCAGAGGCAGGATGTTGGGCTAGAAGGACTTTTGTCCCGACCCAGTAGAAAAATTATGTTCTTATATATTTTTCTAGCAATACATGGAAGTAAGACAGAAAAACTTGTGAAAGTTAGAATAGTATTAATTGCTCAGAGAACAATGACCATTATCAAAACACCCTCTTCAAAGAGGAAGACTGTATTTTCGTGTTTTGGCAGGTAGAACAAAGGGAATATATTTCACAGTGTTCTGGCATACCTTTAAAAATCTTCCTAAAATGAGACCCATAAGAAGGAGGCATGTTCTCTTGAATTGACAATCACTCAAGAACACCGAGCTTGCTCCCATTTTGAACGCAATCTACAATTCAGACTGAGAACAGCGCACTGGAAGAGAGTGGCGGTACTGTTCTCTTAGTAATACAAATCATGAAGAGAAATAATGAAATATTATGTAATTTGACAACAATAGATAAAATATTAAAATTTAATAGGCAGACAAAAAACCCTAATCCTTTTGGCTTAACAGAGGACTTCTTACTTGACTAACTACTCCTCATGTGCAAGCAAATCAAAAGCATTCACTAGTTCTTTGGTAAAATGTTGAGGTATAAACCTCTCCTGTGACCTACAGAGATCTACCTGCTGGGGACTGCACAAAAATTGTTTTCTTTTAAAAAACAATTCCATGAGGATTCTTTTCTGAAAATACAACAAATTTAAACAGAGCTGATGACAGAATAAATGATGCTACTATCCAAGACAGCTCGTAAAGTGAGTACACCCTGCCATTTCTTTAAAATCACTTTCAAAGACTATTTTAAAATTATCTAACTTCAATCTCAGAGGAGAGCTTAAAGCACTCTAATGTTACACAGCTTCCCATTTAGACTATTTTTGTGTGTTTACAGCCATGTGTTACATGAAAAACGCTCATTGACTCTCTTGTTTTGGCTAATTACATGCCCTCCCAACCCTACCCATGAAGGGATGGATATACAAAATTACAACTCCTACTGTCAGAGATTTACTGCATGAGTTCCCAGGAGACAAAGTAGATTCCTATGTGAAAATGCTCCCATGGGGGGAAAAAAGGCAAGTAAGCATGGTGTGTTTCTCATAAGCAGAAATATTTTGAATTGTGTGTCCCTACGCTCAGTAGAACCTGCCAGTACGAAACCTAGTTTCCCGTGACGTACATGGGTTCAGTTCTCCTAGGTATCAGCACTATGAATACTTGGGAAGACAGCTACAAGTGTTCATACAAATCACCCATAAGGACTATTTTTGGATTTATGTATCAGTTGCTACTACCAAATAAACTGTGAACAGTTCTCTTCAGTTCTCTTCCCTGAGACCTGAAAGCTAAGGTGACTTCTGCCAGAATTATATACATACAACAACAATCAAATATATATTTATTCTATAAATAAAAAAGGAACAAATCATAATGTCTTAACATTTACATTTATTTTGGACAGATCACTTACAGACTAACTCTGCACTGCTTCAGTGAAAACAGTATGATGAACTTCACAACTCCGGTTTAGACCGAACAGCTTCATTAGAGGCTGCTTCAAAAATGGGGCTGCCCAGCCCAGTAAAGAAAGCAAATGTCATTTTACAGGAATTTGTTTGCTTTTCCTCTCTTAAAAATTTTTAAGCTGCTCCCATTGCCTGGTAAGTTGTGAGAGATCTCTACTTTATTGGGATAGCTGAGCATGGTGTCCCATTCTTATTCAATGTTTTGTTATTTATTGATGCTAGTCTAATATCTTTGAGTATTTGTTAAATTGACATGACTTTCATCATGTGCCATGTAAATCCAAAGGTCCTTCAGATGAAACTCTATTCTCAGTGAAGTCAGTGGGATTTCTTATAACTGATTGAAGTGGGGGCAGTGGGGCTACAATGCAATTCTATTCAAACAGTATCTTCTAATATATATGTTTGAGCCATACTCAACCATCAGGGAATGCCACTAATTTTGGTGAAATTACTCTACAGGGGAGTTTAGCTTAATCTCCTCAGCACAGGACTTGAGTCACAAAGCACAACATCAGCTCATTCATCTAGGAAACGGTCCTGAGAATGGAGAAGAGAGGAAAACCCTTCCACACAATGATTCAAAGCGAAAGACTAATTTAGCTGTTGCCTGGAGGAACCTGTCTCTCTTCATTCACAAGAGGTGCTAAGCAAGATCGCCACTAGGTTTGAGTTAGCTTTTGTGAATGCTCCTTCTTAGGTGATGCCAGCATTTTACCTTGCATTTAACCTGACATTTAACACCATGAAGATGTTTGATCCCATCACAGCAGAGTATGGACCTGTTTCTCCTCTACTGCAACCTGTCAGTCAGGAATAAGCGAAAAAGAAATGCACCGTGTCAATAACTAAACTTTTTTGTTATGAAGGATGGCAGTAAC
This sequence comes from Phalacrocorax carbo, assembly GCF_963921805.1. Classification (NCBI taxonomy): domain Eukaryota; kingdom Metazoa; phylum Chordata; class Aves; order Suliformes; family Phalacrocoracidae; genus Phalacrocorax; species Phalacrocorax carbo. Next base: position 22,652,185 of record NC_087513.1, on the reverse strand, counting down.
ATATAGCTGGATCTCACCATGCAGATCTGACAAGGATGGGGGAGTAGCAAGTTGTTCCTACACATACAGCTCACTCTAGCTGCGAGGGCCCTACTTAACGCACAGTTTCAAAAAGGCACAGCAGATGTATTTTTTTATTTTATTATTTTCTCCTGATAGGTAAGTAGCATTAAAAAATGCTGTGTTAAAATCATAGCTCTGACATTGCATCATGCAATATAGAAAAATGTATTTGCTTTTTACTTTATATTAATATAGAAAGTGTCCAGTGATATTCTTATTTCACTCTGAAAATCCTCAAGCAATTTAGGAAGTTTCTTTTTCATATAATCACTCCAGCCACCACGAAATGCAGCTTCTTCCTGAGACTCCACAGTTTAATTGCATATGGCATAACTTTAATTGTGTAGGAAAAGACAATAGAGTAAGATGCTGTAACGAAAAGTTTTTGAAAAGCTTAGGTGACATTATTATGGCTGAGCAGATTGGTTGTCTTCTCAATATTGTCTAGGTTTAAGCCCATAAAGTCTCCACTCTTCTTGATAGCTATATTCTTGTGAGCCCAGAAGAGAGAAACTCTACCTACAAAACCCGAAGAGCAAAGTCATCATCTCCAAAATAATCTTTTGCCAGTTCCAACAATAATGAAAAGGTGGCTCAGGATGGACGTGTATCTGTGACTTGCACACGTGCGCATCAGTATCAAAGGCAAAAAAAAAGTGAGATAACTGACCTGCCATCGTTACTGGTGGCTGGAGTACTAAACTCAACTTTTCCGCATTAAATGCGAGATGTTTAGTCCTGATGCTCAGAGCAAAATCTCAGTAAGTTCGAAGCCTGAAGGTCTGCCCTTAGGTCCACCTACACAAATGTGTTCAACAGTTTCAGAAAAAAATCACTAGGAATACCTAAGAACAAATCCTGTATTCAGTAATACTTACCTACATTCCCAGGAAATGTTCCTTTTGAATGATTTTTAAGAGACTGAATAACCCAGTGCTAATGCTGTGCAGAAATAATTACCAGATTGGGAAAAAAGTCCTTGATGTTAATATATTATAAAGTATACTTAATCTTATATCGACTTGAGTATAAAGATGCATACTAGGAAGCTTAGCTTCCCTTTTTTCAATAACAATAGATGATCACAGGAGCACTACATCAGATGTTTTCAGCAGCTGTACATAAATACATTTTATCCTGCTCACTGTGCACAGAAGTAGCTTCTAGAAATCCACAAATCTAGTCCCATGGATAAGGTATGAGAGACATCTCACTACGATTTTTGGACATGCATAGAAGATGAAATAATCGATGCAGAATTACCTAGTTGTGTAATAAAATTGATTGGGTTATGCCTCTTGAAAAATTGAAATCCCTTGACAGCTAAGTGTTTTCACATGCTCCATTCTGTACCATCTCATCCCATCGGTTTAAGAACTACTTAAATGGAGAAAAATGACTTGCAGGAAACATTGTGGTACAAAGGGCACACCTTAGGGGAATGGAAGAGAATACATGGTGTGAGAAGACAGCCAAGGTAAGGAGAGGGATGAAGAGAGGGGCTGTGCTCAAAAAAACTATTTACAAAGAATCTAAACAGTATGGAGAGAATGAGTGAAGGCAAAATATGGAAGCTAGGAGCTGCTGAGTCTGCTGCCTGTTAGTAAAGGCTCCAAAAAATGCTTGTGGGCTTCCTGCAGGCACAGGCTCCCACTCCTACTGTTTCCAGTCCAAGATCAGCCACCTCCTTTCAGTGGTTCCCCAACCTCCATATACATCAGCATGGGTTCAACTGCCCTCTTCAAGAGGCCCAGATTTAAACACTATTTGGGCTGAAAGTGCTAGGCATGAAAATATGTTAGATAAATAAATTCTGCTTCATTTCATGCAGGAGACACCATCCTGTAAGTTCTGAAATTCCTCAGGCAAGGGTCTGGGGTGCTGAGATTTGGGCTTGAAACCTCTGTGAGACTCTCCCCTGCAAAAATGAATCTCAGATCTGGAAATGGTGTTATCATCAGAAAAATCTGATAACTGCTGTTCTAGCCCATTCCCTGAAGTTATACCCCAATGCAGAATCATGGAAATGCTGGAAAGAACCTTGGAAGTTACTGAGTCCCATGTCCCACTCAAAGAAAAGTCAAGATGCAGTTCAGATCAGCTTGATTAGACCTTTGTCGGCCTGAAAACCTCCAAAGATGGAGGCCACATAAGCTGCCCGTGCAAGCTGCTCCAATGTTGGATTGTCCTTGAGACGAGCTTGTTTCTTTTTTTAGGTAATTTCCAGCAAGAATGATCAATTCATGCAGGAATTTTTTTTTCACATTTGAGAAATGGCCACTTCCAAGAATGAATGCAGTGGCCAGTTGCACTAGGAACACGTTAGGTAAAATATGGCTAAAAGGCTACCGTTGCAATAGAAGTGGCTAGAGTTCAGGCCCCAGTATTGCATCTCAGTCAAAGAAAGAGATAACAGCAGCACAGTTCACCAAGGAGGGGATGCAGGGGTGCAGGTGTGTGTGCGCACATACACACGTGTGCATATTTGCCTATCTATAAAAAAAAATATTGCAAAAAAATGTGAGCTGGTGTATGGCAAGCAGAAACAACACTGTCAAGAAGGCATGGTGAAGCTGGAAGATTTGTACCGCTCTCCATTACCTTTGCAAAGTTAAGTTTTTACAAGCCTTCCTGGGAAAGTGAGTGAATTGAATCTAACACATTCACTTGCCCCTTCAAAATAAAGATAACAATGCCAATCTCTTAGTCTTCAACACTGTAAAATATTAGACCTGCTCCTAAGAAGACTTAAGTGGCTTCATGCATTGGGCAGTTCCTCTGAAGCCAATGGGATTACTGACAGTGCATAGAATTTGGCACGTGCATCGCTCTTTGAAGAACTGATGCTGTAAGGGGTTCAATTTCAAGCTTCTAAAATATTACTATGAGCAAGAGTTATTTAAATAAATATGGACAACACATTTACAATGCTTCTGGTAGACAATAAAATGTAATAAAGGAAAATCTTAGTAATAAATAGCATATGCCCCTATCTAAAAGGGCAAATGACTTCTCACATCTACCCTGTTCCCAGTGAAATGAAGTATATTCACCCAAAGCAAAATATAAACCATAATAACAAATGGTGTACGTCTCCTGTGACCTCCAGCTTTTAGACTTTACTCTGGAAAAAGTAATCATGCCTCATTAATCTTCCAGCTGAATTGCATGATTTCAGGATTCTAGAGCAATAATTCAGTAATGCAGAAGGAACAGCACAACTTTCTAACAGCAGACAGAAAAAAATAAAAACCAGAAAAAAAAGGAATACCATTTTCAGAAGAAACAAAAAATTAAAAAAGATGAAAATTCTTATGCTTGCTACACCAAGACAGATATAAGTGTGCCTCTTGTGCAAAAAACCCTTTGAGGATCTAGGAGGGCCTGACCACCATGGCCCTCCACTGGGCAGCAGAAGTGGTGCTTAGGTGCTGCCGAACAGGCTGGCTCCTGGACAAGTGCCTAAATCCTCATGCTGGAGACCCAAGTTCAGTATCAGGCAAGTATACTGATAAGTATGCTTACTGAGTTAAATATACTACAGACTCACCCTGGGCCTCGTGCCTCCTAGCAGTTGGCTTTCTGCCCTCTTGAAGAGGGCTGCTAGATTATCCTCGTGCCGGTGCCCAACCTGCCTGGGAAGAAAAGCTGGCATTCCAGTCAAGTTCTCTGAAACACTCCTTGTACTGTCCCCTCCACTTGACTCTAAGGAGAAATTCAGTGTTTAGATAGAATCCCTGAATCTCCCTGCCCATCAGATGCCAGAACACAAGTTTCTAACAGCCAAGATAAATGAGGAGCTCCCCGAATTCAGCAATATTGCCAGTATTTGACAAGGGTAGCCCTTTATCATACCGCTTTCCCTACATTGTGTCACATATGTGAGAGCAATCAGACATACATGCCTCATTCATCTTGGGTACTAAAAGGATTGCACAAGAAAGCAGGTAGCAAACTGTTTATTTTGAGAAACAAAAATAATTTATTTAGTTGTTTTTCAGCAATATTTAAACGGAAAAGAAGAAATGTCCTGGATCCTCTTCTCTCTGGAAAAAAAAAGGAACAAAAAACATTCATGTTACCAAGGTTGAAAACATAGTCTGATGAAGTATAACATTATATAAACAGTATACAGGCTTTCCATCTCAGTCACACAGCCCAAAAGGAGTATGTAACTCTCTACTTTGAATGTCATTTTAATAAATGCTGGCTAATACCCAAATTAATTCACAGCCAAAGGAGAAACTCCCTTAATTTAACTGGTTTCTTTCAACTACTTTATTTAAAGGGTATTTAAAGGTTAGAAATTAGTACAGTATGAGGATGGACTCTTGAAATTACTTTTGTGTATCAATGGTAGTCATACAGTCCTATTTAACTCACTAGGTTTACTCATATGAATAAGAAGAGATTCATCAAACTAATTCTTAACTTAGCAAGCTAATTATTAAGAATTACTTTTATTAAAACAAAAAGACAATACCTTTACCTTTCTTAGGGAATATTCTTTCCAAATCTGAATATAGGTTCCATGCCCATGAAGTCTTCCTAAGGTACAAATTTCTCCATGATCAACAAGGTAAGGTATAGCCTTTTTTGCCCACTCTCTGAAACCACTTGTCCTGTTTAAGAAAAAAATCTTGAAAAGAAAGTCCCTAAAGAAATGAGATAGGAAACCACTGCTGCTAAAGTTTTACTGGCCCATACTCCACAAGGATTAGTTGTAATGGGTGAGATGTAGATAAGCAGTTTCAAACACAGATAGGTAATGGGTTCCCCACAGGGTTAACTGCAATATAAGGGCAGCAGCAAGCATCCCCGTATTTACAATTTGGGTCTTTTTTCCTTGCAGGACTGCTGCTTGAACTGCATATATTTTGGATCTGCAGAATCAATGAATTAGAAATATAAATTTACAGAACTATATTCCCTGTATGTAATAAACATTGGGTCTTCTAAAATCAGCTGGTATGCCAAAGTTCACTTACCAGCAATCTGAGGCTTAAAGACTTGTAATGCCTCCCCAGGTTATTCAGGAGAGAAAGATACCTACTCCTACTTGGTTGATATGTTGAAGTCTGTTTGAGAAGGTTATTCCAGAAATAGCAACTGTTATGGAGAACGTGCAAAACCACCTAAATTAAATCCCTTAGTCTGCTCCTATAGAGGAATGTTTCCTCAATAATGAGCTACCCTCCACCATGTGATGGCCATGCAGAATGGTAGTAACATTATTGGAAAGAGAGCTTACTTATAGTAACTGTACCATTAACCATCACTGGGAGCATTTCTTCCTGTGCTCAAGAGAGCTCTGTGAGAAAACAGAAAACACCTGGAAGGAAATGGCAATGCTTGTATTTGCACCTAGAGGTATGCTTTTGTATTATAATGTTGCTTTGTATTGTTAATATTTGAAGGTAGGTTAGATCTGAATTTAAAAGAATGTATTCATGGAAATATAATAAATGAAATTCAGCTCTGCAGATAGTTTTACAAAAGAGATCTGACTAATATTTACTTCCAAATTTAGCCCTTACATGGAGGAAGTCAGTGGAATTTTGGTGATGTACAGATCATCTGCACAGAAGTAGTAATGTGTGAAAATAAGCTTTTTTTTTCCGAAGATACAAAAAAGTATTTTTTAGCAACTCAAAAATTCCCCTCTAGAGATGAAACCCCAAAGCCACCACACAAGTGCCTAGACACTATGATAATGTGGACCAGAGTAATAGCTAAAGCAAACTTCAAGAACATATAAATACCAAAGTGAAATGAATCCAGTGAAACTGATGATACATAGACAAGGGTGGCTTTTTAGTTCAAGGGTCAAGTGCAAAATACAAACACAGGAAGCAACAGGAAACAGCAGGTTTGTTCTACTGCATTATTGCTATTTAATGATTAGAAATGAAAAAGATGGTTTGTGTTAAGTATCTCTTGGCATAAATACAGCACCTGGAAAACTTCATGTTGAAAAAGAGGAAAAACACCAATAGGTAGCTCATTAGGTCATTATGTTAATCTCATAACATAGTGTTTTGGAGGCAGAGATGGCTGGTTTATTGCTTTTTGGAAAACAGGTTTCCCCCATGTGTCAAGAAATCGGGTTTTGTAAAGTATCAGAACAGCTCTGATGTATCAGGACAGAGCCAGGAGAATTGGCCTCCCCAGGCTCCCAGAGTCTCTGCCAGCTCCAGTGTGGAGGTCTCCTGCTCTCCTGAACAGGCCATGGATCCCACAGACGATAAGGCACCTCAGTTTCAAAATGCTGAAATAATTACTTCAGCATGTAACTAAAATGTTCCAGAAATAGTCACTGAGCTCTTAAGCTGCAAAATACACACCATGAATCTCAGCACCTCACTGCATCGCTGCTCTGGTAACTTAGAATCTACATGACAGGCATCGTGCTGTTATAATGAGCTGCTGTATTTCCCAGTTCAAATGAAAGAGTAAAATACAAGCCTGGGACAAAAATCCTGATGATGGAAATACCTGCACTGTTTTCAGTGTTTTTCTTAGAAAAAATCTGATATCATGGGAAACAAAGGGAACCTCTACAAGCATCATGCCGGTCTACTGAGAAGTTATTCAGCTTTTGTAATTAAACATGTATACCTACTGAAGGTGCCCGCTGCAGTCATTTTTAATGCTGACAGTACCGAAGGAACTCAGAGATGTTGCAGATTCTTCTTGAAGAGTTCTACAGTTCTAGGAAACAGTACAAGCTTAGATTTCTTCTAGATCATGGATGCATAATTTCTATCCAGTTTAGGGAGAAAAAACCCTTCAAAATACTTCAGGGTAGTTTTGAAAAACAGTCTTGACCTTACTCTTATTTATTCACAAGGTTTCCTCTTGACTAAGATGAATGAATTAAGTAGCTCTAAACAGAAGTATTTTTGACCATCTGTTCAAATGGTTTACGTTATCTGAAAGCACGTATTAAGCTAAATCTTATCCATGTTTTGGACCTCTTCACAAACATGACACTTGGGAAGATGAGGGTTTAATAGTGCAAACAGGGTCATTAATTTCACAAGGAAAAAAAGATTATGTATATGTCTCAATGGAGTTTGAGAAATGGATTTCATGACAGAAAAACTGCTGTAGCCACTAGGAACTGCAGTAGAATGATTACATATGAGGGTCATGCATTTCCTCAAGGTTACCTTTCTATTTAACATTCATCTGTGTAACTGCAAATCTTTAAATGACCAAAACTCATGGAAAATGAGCTTGCATATCTTGTGCGCTCCTCGTGTTTGTGTGTGCGTGCGAATTGCTCATACCCTTTGGGAAAAATTCCATCAGCAGTGCAAACAGGCGGCGGCTGAACTGCAGCCAGCCCGTGGTTGCTTGTAATATTTCAGTTGTTTTTAAAAATACATGATTAGAGAACACTTCAACACAAGTGGTACTGAGACAATCCTTAAATTCTCTTATCACAGCTAATACCACCTCAGAGCCAATTTCTGCACCGGTGTTATCATGTACGTAAAAGATTCTGGCCCTGTACTCCTAGCAGTAACAATAATCACTTGGAAAAATGTCATCTTCACTTTCTTACTGTATGTGGCTTTAAGTGAAGTTAAAGAGAAAAAAAGGAAAAGAAGCTCAAAAACCATCTAACAGATAAGTCACGTAAGTGAACATGTATTAATATGCTGCCCACAACTTGAAATAGAAATGCAAATTAGACAAGTTGACCAGAAATACAAAATAAAACTCCATCTTATAATAGAGAAATTTTCAACATATCTTTCAAACATACTGTTGGGTGAAATGCATAAAAAGACATTGAACTCACGCATATACTGTACTACACAGTGAAGTAAGCATTGCTTATGCAAAATGATTACAAATCAGAAAAGAAAAAAACATAAAAACTTGAACTGACCCTTCAGTCATTTAACTTACTGTCTCCTTCCATTACTTCCTCATGAGAATTTTCTAGCAGAAGGGTGGTAGAGGGCTGAGCTACGTAACTGCTAAGAGACATAGAAATACAGTATTTATGAGCAACTTTTTGGTATTTTGTAGGCACTGTTTTATAAACCTAGCAAGAAATATCAATGCCAAAGCTAGGCTTTTGACTAAAATATAAAAATCAGCTGGATGACTGTTTTACTTTATTTTAATAAAGTACTGGTATTTAACAGCTCTGAGGGAAAAGCAAACATGACTGCAATACAGAAAGAATAATTCACTGTGAACATAAAGCATGAGGCACTATACAAGAGGGATACGACCTAGCAATCCCTGTAACTGACCACATTAGTCTTAAAGCTTTTGAAAGTTTGGAAACCAAAATATTTCAGTATCGTGAAGATAACATATAACAGAAACAGCAATGCATTCTCCTGCGGGGCCCACCACTCTCTGGTCCCTTACACAGAGAACCTCCCAAAGACACTACTGATAGCGTTGCTTCTGAACACAGAACAACACTGAACCGAATTATTTCAACCACTTAGTAAAAACATTAAACAATACAAACAAACTAAGCAGCTCATCATGAAAGCCAAGTACCTCTTCGTCTACTGGACTGTAGAACGGTGTCTTGGGAGTTCAGCAAATGCCATGAGACATTTCACTACAAAAGGCTGCCACTCACTGCCAGTAGCATCGTTGCCGTTCAGAGGACAGAAAACAGCACTTGGTGCTGAAGACCAGTATTAAGTACCCAACAGCATCCTGCTCATGGGCGTGGTCTACATGTATGAGTTCCATAGTAAAAACAGGGAGGGTAGAGGAAAGGATAAAAACCACACAAACACCAAACAGACCCACTTCAAACTGATAATGAATGTTGCAGTCTAATAATACTCTGCATTCTGTGCATTTTAGAAAGGAAATGAAAATGGAAAGGTGGTGTATTAAAGGACCAATCTCTTTTTATGTAGATCCATACTTCCCCAGACTGATCATGCCTTGATAGGAGATACCGAAACATTATCACTAAAACCAACCAGTGAACATTGACACAGGCTGTAGCTGGACAACTATGTTATCTTAGAGGCTTACCTACTAACATTTAATTAAAAGTTTGGTGTTTTACCATTTTTGCACCAGATATTAATCTAAGGCTAGTCTGCTTCAACATGAAAACACTTCAAATGCTTTCTTTAAAAATAAATAAATAGATAAATAAATAAAAGAACACCAAACCTTTTGTTGTAGGAAAGGGAACAATCCAGCAGGCTCCAACAGAGGTAAAAATGGAAGGACAAAAGTGGCAACCTATTCTTACAGGATACTGTTTGCTCCTCCACCAGCCGCACCTGGTATAGTCACCTATTCCTTCACTGGGACAGCGCAGTATTGTCAAATCTGAACTCTCGGTTCCTACTGGTTGTATTTTACTTGTAGTTTGCACAGGAATAATTAACCGTTCAAGCTACTAGGGAATGAAATTCAGGCTTCTGGATCTTCAGATATGAGAAATCAAACAGCTAACGAGTCAAGTACAAGCATGGACCTTTGCAAAGCACTGCATATACATTTGCATGAGTGCTCCAGTAGATGCCTAAGAATATACCGTGTATAATGGGGGTCACGTCACTGTTCAGACAGAAATTCAAACGCACTGGTATCCACATTTAAATAAAAAAATTAATTTCTATATTTGAAGCAGTAATTTCCAAACAGAAGCAGTGCAAACTGAAATAAGTTCCCTTGGGACTACCAACTGTGTGCAGTTATTCTCAACAAGAACATTGCCACAAGAGAGGTTTACTTTAGCCTGTTCTGCCTTCTGTAGGCACCTTCACCAGGGCCGAAAGCCCCATGACTCCAGAAGATCAAGTCCACTCAAATACAGATCAATCCACTGGGTAAGAGAAACACACCTCCAAAACTTCCCTTATTATCCTCAAGGTCAACATACACTGGCCCCTAAATACAGGGTGTCCTGGTTCTACATGAAGTCTGTCCATGGGTGAGTTTTTAGAAAGGGAAACCATATTAATAATTCTCTTGTGGGTACTCATGTGGGGTTTCTTTGTGTGGGGTAGCTGACTATTGCTCCTAAATGACTTTATGATGATCTTATGCCCAGTATAAATAAGGCACATGGATTTATTTTAATTAACTGTCTAAGAGCGTCCCTTCTGTAATCATACTGGTTTGCCTGAAAAACATTAAAGGAGAATTGGGAGACTCAGAAATGATAATGTTAAGAGGTTAGCTGACTTTCTTTTCTCTTATGAAAGAAAGTTTAGGAAGTCCAAAGAAAGGCTGTATGCACTTCTTTGCAGAGGGGCCAGTGCAAGAATTGTATCTTACTTGAACCATCGAAGTGAAGTCCTGTCCCCATTGAAATTGATAGTCAAACTCCTACTGACTCCTTTGCACCCTGAATGTAACCCTCAGGAGCACATCCTACTGATGTGTGTGCCCTACAAGGTCCCTCTCTGCAGAGAGCTCAATTTCACCCTAAATGCACTGCCACCCAGTAGTGAAGTTCGGAATCAAAATTTTATCTCAGGTTCATTTATAGGGCAAAAGGATGACAGACTTTTTTGTTTGTTTGTTTTTTTACACACTGAGTCACACTGTAAGGATACTGTAAGCACCCAGGGCTGCATAACAAGGAGCGCGGCCAGCAGGTCAAGGGAGATGATTCTGCCCCTCTACTCTGCTTTGGTGAGACCCCACCTGGAGTGCTGCATCCAGCTTTGGAGCCCTCAGCACAAGAAAGACATGGAACTGTTAGAGGGCCACAAAAACGATCAGAGGGATAGAACACCTCTCCTAGGACAAAAGGCTGAGAGAGTTGGGGTAGTTCAGCCTGGAGACGAGAAGGATCTGGGGAGACCTTATTGTGACTTTTCAATACTTAAAGGGGGATTATAAGAAAGATGGGGACGGGCTTTTTACCAAGGCCTGTAGCAGCAGGACAAGGAGCAACAGTTTTAAAACTGAAAGATTTAGAATAGATATTATGGAGAAATTCTTTACTTTTAGGGTGGTGAGATAATGGAATGGGTTGCCCAGAGAAGTTGTGGATTCCCCATCCCTGGAAGTGCTCAAGGCCAGGTTGGATGGGGCTTTGAGCAACGTGGTCTGGTGAAGATGTCCCTGACCAAAGCAGGGAGTTGGGGTAGTTGATCTTCAAATGTCCCTTCCAACCCAAACCATTCTATGATTCTATCATACATGTAAGAGAAGAAAAGCCCAATACCTATCTTAAAGCTTTTTGTAACACATTAAGTTCATAAATCACATGGATTGTGATTTATTCAGAAAAAATCAGCATAGCATCTGCTAAACAATTAGGTCTCACAGTTTATGCTACTAAAACATAAATTTGTGATTTAATTTCTCAAAAGTGATGTAAAGATCAGAACACTCCAATATGAGGACATACAAATCACTTATATGAATAGCAAACGCATTAACCTAAACAACAGCTTTGCCCATAGCACTAAAACAACATAATTAACTAAATAACGTTATCTTCACCCACAGGCAAACTACAGTGTACAATATATTAAGCTACAGACATAATTATTTTTATAGTTGTTAATTATCTTTTAAATAAATACTCTTTTTAAAATAAAAACTCTTGCTTTGTCCTGTGTGGTGGGACCAAACTCGGCTTTTGTGCATGCTTCACCACAGCCTCTGGCCCCAGAAGGCTGTGTTCTGCACACCCGCAGGGCAGGACACCCACGCTGCTCAGCCAAGCAGCTTTCACTACACTTGTTGCACAGACCATAGACTTGCTCTTGACTACGCTTTAAGCTACACTTGATCCCCCACACAAACTCAAAGGTAGACCAGAGAAATAAGAGGCTCTTATCTCCTCTATGCAGTTGTCATGCAGATTCTTCCAATCCTCACCAAAAAGTTTTGTGAGAAACCACTGCTTTTTGATAACTACACTTTTATGTCTCGAGTGCACACACCACTGTTCCAAGAGCTTTATGTACCAACACTGATTAAATAAGACGGGACAGACCCCAGAAAAGGGAGCTGTTCTCAGTTTCGTGGCACGATGGTAGATTTCCATGGCTTGCACTGAATGCCATTAACTCAGTTACGAATAATGATAAGCATCAGTTTTTATTTCCTATTCTGAAGCAGTAACTGATGCACTCAAGGGCCCAAAGCAGAGTTTGTGAAGCTACTACAATATTCACAACCAAAGGGGCAGCAGGAGCCTGACTCAGTTTTGTCGGCAAAGTTTGCACTTTCATACATATTATTTAAATTGCACGGAGGGAGCTGTACCCAAAGCAAGCAAACGAAGATAGACTTTTTAAAGATCAATGGCAGTGCATGGGTGAAACGTAACACACGCTGCAGAAATAGTAATAAGCGTGTATCCAGCTGGACTATTGTTACTGCCATTGTCAGTGTCTCTCAACAAGCTTAACTTAGTAAAGAAATCTGAGTACATACTGTTTTGGTAACAGAGTAACACCTGATTCCGGTCACATTAAAATTATAGGAGTTTTGCTCTTGAACTCTTTAGAAGCAGAATTGAATCCACTAATCCTGAGCTCTTCAACTCCATTCTGAAAAGCAATCTACTTAGTTTCCGCAGACCCTTACAGCATTTCTATTACATTCTCTGGTGTCTTTAATTTTTTCCTTTGTCTCATATTATTTTTCTAACTGCAGACCATCCGAACAAACATATGACATCATGTGACAGAAGAGTGTTGCCCCACATTTTTCCAAAGACTAAGGGTGTTCTGTGTTGCCTTGCAAGCTTTGTCCTGGCAGGACACAGTAGGTGACTGGCCTATGTCTTACTGGGTCAAATGAGCAGAGATGGTCTGTAATAGACACGAATGATACTGCTTTTGGTACTTCTGAAAAAGAAATCTGGAACACCACCACCAGCCTAGAGAACAGCCTTCTACAGCATAAACTAAACTCAAATGCAGGAATTCAGCAGACCCTCTCTCTTTCCACATACTTGTGAGGACCACCCTTCAGACTCGCAAAGGGACATCCACTATGTTAATCTGAGTCTCTTAGTCTTAAGGCTTTCCCCGCAGCCTGCAGTCTTGGAGGATTTGTTCATATAGAACGAGTTCCTGCTGCCGGCACAAGCAGTGAGTTGTCAAAGGACTTCTGCTAGGAAATGTGAAGGGGCACGACCTTTCCTGCACCCAAGGTTATCTTTAGGCCTACTGAGGTTCAAACTGTCCATCTCAAACACTGCAAAGGTACATATATAAGTGTGCACTCTCGTGAGCTCCTGTAGGATTGCCTTTTTATTAGTTTACTTTTCTACAAGGCAAATAGAGGAAGGGATCCCAAAACTTTTGCATTCTACAGAGGCTCACCAAAGGTGACCTTGAATCCTGCCTTTCAGTTGCTATGAAGAGATGGTTTTCAGATGTTCAGCAAGCTCAGCATGCCCTGAAAATATGGTCGCTTCGAGATACCTCCAGGTGACCATCGAAAAAATGAGGCTCTTATTAAGTGTGGCTGAAGACCTTGGGCTATACAACTGTATGTCTGAAAACTGAGGTAGACTGAAAAAGTTTTAACTAAAATTAGGAAAAATCTCAAGACTCCATTTGCAAGCAGTTATTCTTCTAGGTAATTTAACTTTATCTCAGAATGAAAACAAGTATTAAGGATACATAAGTGCTGGAAGTCAATCCCAAAGCGGCATGAAGAGCAAGAGCCAGAGCCTGATTCTGGTAGGTTTAGACCAATTGAATACAGACAATTCTCACAAGCTACAGACTGCCAGGTCAGCCTCATATATTAAAGCGCTAACAGTTTCATGTGGATCTTCACGGGGCCTTAAAAGGAGTCATGCACTGGCAGCGACACTCAAGCCTACACTTCAGAAAGTAGAACAGTGTTTACACGTGCGCTAATGGCCTGAAAGGTGTCACACCAGTTTACTGAGTCAGGAGTTTTCAAGGTTCATCAAAACTTGACCTTCCTAGACCGGGCAGACTCTGCACTGGGTGCCATAAGCAACCAAGCCAGGTTTTTTGAATTGTTACCGGCTGTATGCAAGAGGTAGGCCCTGAGCAGAAACGCACGCAAGTGATTTCCACTACCGCAACGTGGCAAAGCACAGCGTGCACTGCGTGTCTCCACATACTAGCCTCCCCGCAAGCGCCTTCCCCTCCCTAGCAGGCCCGCTGAACGCCCATGTTGTAGGCACCTGTGTTACCGTCAGGACAAACGCCTGAAGTCAGCCGGCGTCCAGCTCCAGACCGGTGCGGGTCCGCCCCAAGCAGCGTGGCACCGCGCCGTGCCGCCCACGCTATCCCTCAGCCACCGCGGGGCAGCGGACGCCTCCCCGCGCCGCCGCCGGGGTCGGCTGCCCACCGGCGGGGACCGCCCGAGGCGAGGGCCGGCCGCGTCCCCCCGGCCCGGCGCCGGCCGCCATCCCCCCGGCGCCGGCGGCCCTCGCGGAGCTGCCGCCACCCGCCGAGGCGCGAAGGCGGGGGGCGGCGGCCGCCCCCTCGGCGCCCGTCCCCGCCGCCCGCCCCGCCCCGCCCCGCCCCGCCCGCGGAGCGCGCCCCGCCGCCCTTACCGGCGAAGTTCTTGGTGAAGACGAGGGTGACGAGGAGGATGGGGATGAGGACGGTGCCGATGGTGACCACGCGGTCGAAGGGCAGCTCCAGCTTCAACTGGAGGAGCAGAGCCGCCAGGGCGCCCGCCTTGTCATCCTGCTGCCCGGGCAGGATGAGCTCCTTCAGCTTCTCGCCCGCCAGCAGCGCGGTGGCCATGTCGGGGTGGTTATCGATGATGTGTTGCATAAGCGGCGGCGGCGGCGGGCGGCCTCACGCCGCCGGGCCTCCCCGGGGACGGGCGGCGCGCTGCGGCGCGCTGCCTGCGGGCGGCGCCCGCCCGGCCTGCGGGGACAACACCGACAGCGGTGACGGCGGGGCCGCGGCCGGCCTTCGCCGCCGCGGCGGAGCCGCCATCCGTGGGCCGGCGGGACGCTGCCCCCCCGCCGGCCCCGGCCCCGGCCCCGGCCCCGGCGAGAGCGGTGCAAGCGGGCCCGAGTAACGCTGCAGCCGGGGAGCCGCAACCCGGGCGGTGCAACGCAGCCTCCCTCTGCCCCGAGCCGTGCACAGAAATGCCCCGAGAGGCGGCAACGCAGAGGACTGCCGGCTGCCGGCTGTGCAGCCAAACGCTGCCTCCGCTTCGCGATTCGTGCTGTACGATAGCGGTGAGGCAGCCATGCAACAAGGCAGGCTGCAGCCGCCTCACTGAAAGTGCTGCAGACAAGGGAGAGGGCGTTTACCTGGCAACTTCGGTTCCCTCCGTTCCCAGGGGGTGGTGAGCAAAATCGATGACTTGTAGATAACCGCGGAAGCCGCAAATAAAATTTACAGTGGACCTTCCTGCCGGAAAAAGCTCCCTGCACCTCCACAAGTAATAAAATCGCTCCGGATTCGGAGCGGGAGACGAATGATGTGTTGATGCTTGTTATTGCAGCGGGTGGCTGGCGCTTGCATGGAAATGCCCGCCTGCACCAAGCAGCAGTACCGCGCACAGCAATTCAAGAAGGGGCTAGCAGCACCAGCAGCAGCCGCCGGGGGGGGGACGGGGGCGGGGGAGGAGGAGGCGAGAGCAGCACCGGAATGAACGGCGGGAACGCAGAGGTCCGCTAAGGTTTTACTGCCAACAGCTGGAGCCAGCTGAGGCGGGAGCAGCAGCCGCAGCAGGGCGGCCGGGAACGGCGCGGCCGCAGGCAGCCGGTGCGGGCACGAGGCATGCGGGGCCGCAGCGTGCAAGGCGCCGCACCGTTCAACACGTTGCGGGGCGGCCCCGGGCGGCGGCGGCGGCAGCGGCCCCGGCCCTGCAGGAGCCACCGCGCGGCGGCAGCGCGCATGCGCCGGCGCGACTCCCGGGGCGCGGCGGCAGTTGGCGCCTGCTGAGGGGGACGCAGGCGGAGGAAAGAGAAGGGGAGACCCGGGCTCGGCTCGGCTCGGCTCGGCTCGGCTCGGCTCGGCTCGGCTCGGCTCGGCTCGGCTCGGCTCCCCTCCCCTGCGGGCGCCCCGCGGCGCACACCGGAGAGCTCGGGCCGGGTGCGGCGATGCCTCCCGCAGCCCGGCGGGTTGTGAGAAGGGGGGCGGCGAGGGAAGGAGACACCTACCTGAGCCCGCTGTGCCCTGACGAAGACGTCCTGAACCCGCGGGCTTGTCAGGGGGTGGGTGCCCTCATTGGACACCTTTCCAGCTGCTTGCTTTTTAAGGCTCATGTGGAGTTAGTCACGCCTGATTGAACAGCCAAAGGGGTAGAGAGCTTGCCAGAAACGCAGAGGACAGCTTTCAGCTTGCCTCAGCATAATGGTGTTCAGGCCTGTATAGTCACAGAGGTGACCAGACCTCGCTGCCTATCTCTGGAAAGGGCTGGGAGTGGAGAACATAAGAACATACCACTCTATGGGCAAAAGCTGGACCACGCAGCATCAAAGGAGGATGTATGGGATGCATCACAGCCAGCAGCTACGGCATGCAGAGAAAAGCTTCAAGTCACAGTTCGTCCTTATCGAGTTGTTTATGGATTTTATATTTAGCAGTACTTAAATGAAAAACATATGTATGCTTAAAGAAATATCGCTGACATTTCTCTCAAAGATTTGCCGTTGTCATCTGGAACGCAGCATGAGTAAGGCAGAGGTTTTCATCTTTGCCTTGAAATTTCCCTTTCCCCAGTCACTGCAAACAATACGATGGCCCTGCTTGTTATTCAGGTTTAAATATTGGGTGCAAGCTTTAACTAATGCTTCCTGGCAGGGGTCCTTCCATCCAGGCATGGATGTAATGAGCAAGGCAAGAGGGATGTCCTGATGGCGACAGCCCTGATGAAGGATCCCAGGCAGCAGACACAAAGCTGTCAGTGCCACATGCTCCTGAAGAGTACTGAGGATGAGAAGGCAGGAGAGCCGAAACCATCACTTGTTTCATTTTCTCTGCTGATCACCCCTGTAGGCTCTGTAGCTTGTTGGTCCTCTGTGAGGCCCAATACGCGGCACCTGCCTCATCGGCAGAAGACAGGGAGGAGAGGTACCATCTTCTCACTCCCTGGCCCAGGTACGGTGGGTACCTGTGATGCAGCAGAGAGTTCGTGGTCACCAGCTGTATCCCGTGCAGGGTGAGGTAGGAGGCAGAGCAGTGAGGAGCCTGGTGTGGTGAATTTGGCAATGGAGTACAGCCTGTGTCATCCCCACATGTGAGGAGAGGGGAGCACGGTTGCCAGGTCAGGCCTCAACAATCCTTCCTACCTGCGGTGAGGGATGGATGCACCAAATTCTCTTGCCATAGCCGTATTTGGGCTATGCGTCAATTTTATCGGCCCCTAATACCCAGGCTTTCCATTCCAACAATAAGCAAGTGAAACTCCTTATGCACTTCTTATTGCTGCTGCCAGAGGGATGATACTGAGCAAGGTGAGTGACAGCCTGAGGCAGCACAGCTCATGTGCAAAACTTTTGCTCAGACTTTCAACACCATAATCATTTCACCATGCTTTTCTCTGCTGTTGACAATCTTGTCCTGCTGATTGAGAATGTTGCTGAAAGACCATTTTCCTAATCCTCACTTTGTCATCTCCATTTTGAATCCTCTCTTTTGCCCGTCCAGTTACTTAATTCAAAACAAGCTGGTTGCTTTTTGTTTTCAGAGGCTTCCTGGGGTACTTTTCCTCCTATCTTCCCCTGCTTAAGCCCTCGTTACTTGTCTGCTCTCTAGATGCTGACTCTAGGTGCTTCCTCATGTTTTCCCATGAGGAAATAATGCCAGCCTCTAGAAACCATTTCTGAGGAAGCTTGGTGTAATCATCTACAAACTTTAAGAACATAGGAGCAGCCATCCTGGGTCTATCTAGTCTCTTATTATATCTCCAAGTATGGCTGTAACTTGACAGTTAAGGAAGTGTAAAAATTAGGCAACCTGTGTTGATGCCTTTTCCCTAGCACTGTCCTGGCTTCCAGCTGTGTCCAGGGAATTTCCTGGGCTTGTGGTGATATAATAACCCCCAAAAGGTCTCTCCTCAGAGTATTTTTTCTGGTCTCTTGTTGGGACTGTGCAAATTTCTGGCATCCACAGCCTCTTCTGTTAAGGAATTCCACAGGCTTACAACCTGTTTTATTGAAACCACCTTGTTCTGTTTGTTTCAAACATAATTTAATTTGATGGGCCGTAGTTATGGGAGGGTATTTGGATCAATCCCTATCCATCTTTTCCACAACACATATACTTTTACAGGCATCTATTATATCTTCCCCCTAAATGATATCTAATTTCTGTACCAGGAGTTCTACTGGCATAGAAAAATAGCCATAAATCAGACACTCTGTTTTTAAAATAAATATGACATCCACAAGTAATTTAAATTTCTCTTTTGAAGCTTGCTTCGTTATAATACCATTATTCAATTTAATCATATCGATTTTGTAATGTTGCTTGGCAAGATTATGTCTGTATAGCAAGCCAAAGAGACAGCCAAGATGGAACGGTACCGTTGGACCAAAACATGTGGGTAAACAGAAACCTGTAGTAGGGCAGAGACTGGGACAGAGAAAATTACTTGTGAAAATTACCATGGCCAAGTTTCTCAGCAATCACACGCTGGCACGTATGCTGCTGGATAATCTAGACAGTAGTCAGGCTGTGATAATAATCCTGTGCTAATAAATATTTCACAAGCTGCTGGTAGGGTCAGAAATTGATTTACAGATCAAAGTAGAAAGGCATGTGAATGAATTCTAAGTAATTCGAACAAAAGATCAAAAAAAGCATTATTTTTAGGCAGTTTGAATAAATCATTTGGTGTATTGATTCTTGAAGGTAAAGTGTGTGGCTTTTTAAAATATTGTTTTCTGAAGTTCTGAAAGTTCAGAAATGTAAAAGCAAATGAGTAAAAGTGGGAGAATGATTGTCAGTTCTGACAGGGACACCTGTAGCATCTAGATTTTGCCTTCTAAGCAGAGGGTACACTACCTCTGGATGCAGGGTGAGGTTTATCTCTTCAAACTTGGAGCCATCTGAGCTAGACGTTGCAGTGAACTATTGCTGAATCATGGAGGAGGAGAAACAACTAAATGTAATGGTGCAGTTTATGTGACCAAATGCAGATGTCCTTTTCAAAATGAGATTAATCATTTCCACATTGTAGGTGCCCAGAGTTTACACATGAATCCCACTCACTGTCTCGTATGTTACAGCTTGTCCCAGCGTAGCTGTTCCCCCATGGGCTACTGTGTGCTGCCCTTGTCCTTGCCAGTTTCTAGTCACTTGCGAATTGCTGCCTTTTAATCTGGTGGTTTTGACACGCTACCATGAATCCTTCATGCAGTCCCCCAGGATGTCTTTACGGAAAGGATGCAGCTTCCGTGGCAACATTGTCAAGGAGCAGAAGGACTGGGAAGCAGCTGTGGGGAGTTTCTTTCCTCCAGCCAAGGCTGCGGCTCTGATCCACATAGCCTCTACTCCATCAGTCCACCTTGGGAATTGCATCGCTCACTGAGCAGCGGCGTGGGAGCACTGTGGCCCTTGCGCAGACCAGCTACTCCCATGGTTGCGTGGATGCTCTCGCTAGGCTCAGTTTGCAGTTAGTGCTGCTACAGCTCTGCAGGTGCTGCTGTCTGCCTGCCTGAGCAGCGGTCATGCCTTTGGTGCGAGCAGTCATGCCTTTGCAGATGCACCCAGTGAGATGAGACTGTGTAGGGCTGGCAATGGGAACTGGCAGATGGCAGCAAGCTGTGACAGTGGGTCTTAGCACTGAGGCTGGGGGTTTTGGCAGTAGCGTGAAGTGAGATGCAAGATGAGAGTGAAAAGTGGCAACTGGCAATGCAGCCTGGCTGTGGCTGCTGGCACCGAGACGAGGCTTTGGCTGTAAGAGGAGGCTCTGTGCTCCCTGTCAAGATAAAGTGACTCTTAACAGTAAAATGTGATACTCTTGCTGACATTGGTGAAGTATTTTTTGCAGCAATGCACGTCTCCTTGCTGATGGATCTCTTCGGTGATTGTTTAGATTAGAACAGACTATTTCAGTGAGAAGGGACCTACAACGATCATCTTCTCCAACTGCCTGACCAATTCAGGGCTGACCAAAAGTTAAAGCATGTTGTTAAGGGCATTGTCCAAATGCCTCTCAAACACTGACAGGTTTGGGGCATCGATCACCTCTCTGGGAAGCCTGTTGCAGTGTTTGACCACCCTCTCAGTAAATAAATGCATCCTAATGTGCAGTCTAATCCTTCCCTGGTGCAGCTTTGAGCTATTCCCATGTGTCCTATCACTGGACACCAGGAAGAGGAGATCAGCACCTCCCTCTCCCCTTTCCCTCTTCAGGAATCTGTAGCAAGCAATGAGGTCACTCCTCAGCCTCCTCTCCAAACTAGACAAGCCCAAAGTTCTCAGCCGCATTTGAGGACCTGAACATCCTTCTTAAATTGTTGGGCCCAGAACTGCACACAGAACTCCAAGTGGGGCCGCAACAACACTGAATATAGCAGGATAATCACCTCTTTTGACTGGCTGGTTATGCTGTTTGATGCACCCCAGGGTGCAGTTTGCCCTCTTGGCTGCCAGGGCACACTGCTGACTCATACTGAGCCTGCTGTCGACCAGCACCCTCCAGTCCCTTTCTGCAGGGCTGCTCTCCAGCCACTCTTCTCCCAACTTATATTTGTGCCCGGCATTACTCCATCCTAGGTGCAGAATCCAGTATTTGAACTTGTTAAACTTCATCCTATTAATCATTGCCCAATGCTCCAATCTATCTAGATCACCCTGCAAGGCCTCCTGTCCCTCACGAGTCAACAGCACCTCCCAGTTTGGTATCATCAGCAAACTTGCTAATGGTGTGTTCAACTCCTGCATCCAGATTGTTGATAAATATACTGAACAGAACCAGCCCTAGAATCGAACTGTGAGGAACACTGCTGGGGACTGGATGCTGGCCAGATGTAACCCCATTCACTGCAGCTCTTGAAGCCCTGCTGTTCAGCCAGTTCTTCACCCAGTGCACTATAAACCTGCTCATCCCACAGCTGGACAACTTTTCCAGGAGGATGCTGTGAGGGACAGGATCAAAACCCCTACTAAAATCCAGAAAAGCTACATCCACCACCTTCCTTTCATCCACGAGGCGGGTGACCTTATCATAGAAGATTACAAATTATTTAAACAGGCCTTTCTCTTTGTGAACCGATGTTGACTGAGCCTGATGATTGCATTATTCTTTAAATACTTTTCAGTAGTACCCAGTAGGATCTTCTCCAGGAACAGAGACTAACAGGTCTGTAGTTCCGTGGTTTTCCCTCACCCTCTTTTTGTAGATGGGAATAACATTGGCTAGCTCCCAGTCAGCAGGGACCTTGCCAGACTCCTGAGATGTTTGGTAGATGATCAGGAGGGATATCACCATAACATCTGCTATCTCCTTCAGAACTCTGGGATGAAGCCCATCAGGCCCCATGGACTGGTGAACATTCAGCTGGTACAGCTGGTCCCTTACAATTTTGGTGTCCACAAATGGAAAGTCACTGCTCCCACACTCGTGGTCCCCCGACTCAGGGGACCAGGCAACCCAAGGTCTATAAATATTATTGAAGACTGAGGTGAAAACCTCATTGAATGCCTCCACTTTTTCTTCATCCCTATTAGTCAGATGACCACCTTCAACAAGTATCTGTCCAATGCTTTCTTTAGACCTGCTCTTTTTTGTCTCTCACCCTCCTAGTCCCACAGTTCCCTTGGGAATCCTATTCAGCTGAACCTTAGAAGTTTCAGCTTACTGTGCTGTATATTATTTCTCAAGCAGTTGTGAGTGATCAAAAGCAAATTTTGCTTCCTTGCATTCAGATGAAATGAGAAGCTATGAGGAGATTATACAACCCGCCTCATTACAATGGTTTGAGCAGGAGTACTGATTCCAGGCCCCTGTCCCTTTCCCTTTCCTGTCTCCTGAGTGTTGGTAACACATTCAAGCAAAAGAGGCTTGTGTGGGTGGCAGGAGATGCTGCTGACCCTGCAGGCCTGGCTGGTGAGAACAGGGTGCTGGGCTGCCCACCTACTCACTATCCCTTCTGCTTCTACTTCAGCTTCTGTCTGCTCTGCAGAGGAAGGAGGAGATTGCTGCAGGAAGACATGGTATGGCCTGGGCTCCTTCCCACTGCCGTTGTCTGCCACTGTGTCAGCAGTGCAAACTGTAGGAGACTGATTTCTGCCGCCTTCTTTTTTGTCCTTTCTTCCTTGTGTCCTGTGCTAAGAGAGGCCTGTGGTGAGGCTTTGAAGTAGCAAGCCATTCTCTTAGCGATGTCTGCACCGTCTGCTTGCCACGTGCAGGGATGCAGACAGGTGGAAGCACTGGCATGTGCAGGGCCGTATTGTGAGTAAGAGGCCCTGCTCAAACACTGGCTTTCAAAGCCAGCTACCACCGCCATGAGAACCGTGAGGGTGACTAAAACTGTTCAAGGGCAAAGAGGCTGCGTCAGCACAAGATGGGTTATTCTGTTGCTCTGGTATGCAAGCTGTCTCTGCATAAAACAATAAATTGCTTGGCTTAAATACAGTTGGTAGGGAAGTCAAGGCTAAAGTGAGATAACATAATTCTGTCCGAAAAGCATACAGTATAGATGAAACATAACCATCTTGAATGAAGGTCTGTGAAGGGAGTCGTGGAACTATGATAACAGTATGAGTAATACCATATTGTGTCAAAACTGCCTAGATAACAGTGTTTAGAAACACCAAATTTGACTGTGGATGTAGCAGAATTGGGACCAATGAGGAAAAATAATTAGGAGCAAGTCATTAAATAGGTCCCATTTGTCTGGGAGGAGTCTAGGCAGAGGAAGGGAGGTGCAGGGTTGGTGAAAAGGTAGGCTCAGGAAAACAAACACTAGGAATTAAAATCATTAAATGGGAAAAAAACCCAGGAAATAATTAAAATAATAGGCATTATGTGTAATCCAGTGGAGAACAAAAAAAGGTTGGGATATTCTGGTCGCAGAAGTGTGGACACCTCAAGTGGTAGAGCTTCCCTGTGGCCCCAAGCCCCCCCCAGGATGCTTGACAACAGCCTGGGGACAGCCCGCTGGATGCTCATCAGGTCTATCTCCAAAAGACTTGGCGTGCAAGGGTGGGGTGAGAAGGGATGGGCTTGTGCCCTAATACTAAGTGGGGAAGGGAAGACAATAGAATTGTAATGTGATAGAGCTTGCATGTGATCTATATCATTTCTTCATAGTCATATAATTGTGAATTACTACTACTAGTAACAGGCAATATAACTGTAACTCAGAACTGTGTTTGTAGTGATGCAGTTGTGAATGAGTACTGCTAACGTTAGGCATTTGTTCATTAGCCAGTTAAGGCATTAGCAGTCTCTCAGAGGTGTGTTCATTAATCAGTAAACATCATAACTGTTAATCAGTTACGTCTTAGGCCTCCAATCTAAAGGAGAAGTCAGACACGTAATACACTTTGATCATTATTTAAAAAGCTATTTTATATGCAAAAAGCTAAGACCGTTTAATTTCCTGAAGACTTCCAAACTAGTTATCCACAACATCCAAGAAAGTGAAACAGGGAGTGCTTTTGTGGCCTGCGATATGGGACTTTCTGCACCATTAATGTAGAGCTTTTTTTCCAATGTCATGGCATTGATCATTGTGGAGTCAAGATTGCTTACAGTGGTGCAAGCCAAAAGGCTAAATGGACCCCAAACATGGGGGCTCGGTACTGCAGCTGAAGACAGTGAGACATGGGGTGCTGAAGTGCTTCAGTAGCAGGGACTGCAGCTGTGCACAGATTGCTTGTTGCAGGACATGCATACAGTACTAGAAAGGTTGGGTGTGACAGTGTGTGGGACTTGGAGGTGAAACTACCAATGCGAGACTGAAGAGACATTGAGACAGAGCCCACTGAAGTACGGAAACTAACACCAAGGGAAAACCCAAAGAAAATAGCACCTTAAAATTTTTTTTTTAAATTTAATTTTGGCAGTTTGTATTACTTCAGAGGAGACTGAAGTCATAAATGTATTGTGTATTGAGGTGATGGTGTCTTTATACTTGTATCTTTCTGTTGCCAGAAGACAGCTTGTTTCTTGTTTTAGTCTCTTGCTTCAAAATTTCAAATCCTGACAGAAGAAAGCAAAGCACATGCTTAACTGCTTTGCTCAGTACAGATTGCAATCAGCAACATTCATTCAAATTCCATTCTGAACCTTGAAAAATAAAGGGGTCGTCCTGCCAAGCAGAGGTATTAAGTGTCACATGGAAGGCCATCATAATTCCAGGCCAGTGTAGCAAGGAGTATTTAAAGTTGAAGTAGACTCATAATGCAAATGAACAAGGAAGTATAGATGTGATTTATGAGGATGACCTTTTTTTCATTAAGCCCTTAGTGAAGGGGTAGAGCCCTCATTTCTGCTGCCAGTCCTTCTTGTTTGAGCATCACATGCTAAAATACATAAATATCATTTGGAGTAAGGAACAAAACTCTCCAGGACTCACAAACTGCTGGGAGCCCTCACCTCGCTGTGCTACACTCAGCTGCCCCTTTGCTCGTCCCCCCTCCCCAGTCCCATTAATCTTGCACTCTCTGCTGCATGTTGGCTCTGCTTTAGCAGGGCAGACGGACGAACACTGCTGCCGTAGCCGATTTTGTAGCATGATTAAGCATTTTGTTGAGAAGTACAGATTCAAATTTTTCAGGCTGCAGAGGGCCTAAAGCTCAGATTTTTCACTTCCCAGGGAAGTGCTCTAACCCCTAGGATCTCACCTTGTCTCCTCTGCTACAGGGTGTCAGATTTTTCTGTAGTGAAAAACAAAGGAAAACACTAATATTGTAATTTTACAGTTGCTCAGAGCATTCAGTTATGTTCAATTGTTGTTTTGCTATTTCAGTGCATCAGCCTTCAAATAAATGGTATATTAAGCGGAAGGAAGGTTTAAACCTACATCTTGACATACAGAAGTAGAACTGGAGGGATTCCTTCTCTTGCGTGTTTGTTAAGGAGCTCTAGCTGGGTGGGTTCTGCACAGAGCTCTGAGATCTGCAAGATAAGCTGTGCTGCCAGAAGGCTGAGCATACTGCTGCTACCCTGGAGGGAGTTTAGGAAGAGAGCTGTGGAAGATACTGCCACAGAGGCAAAAGAGAGAGGCCATGTTCTGGGAGGTAGAGAAACGCAGGAGGAACAGAGCAGAGGACTTCACACAGGTTCGCAGAGTAAGAAGAAGGAGAGAGTCAAGGCGAGGGACAGCACTGCCAGTTCACAACCACCCTAAGTGACTTCCAACATGTTTTCTTGCGGGTCTGTGATTCTGTACAGGGTTATGAGCTCCCCTCTCCCTGCAGCATGGGTCAGACCTGTGTGTCTTGTTCTGGAGAGATGCATGTGCCTTCCACTGCAAAGATTCCTTTGCAAATGCTTAACAGGGAGTCAGTCTGCCCTTTCCATTTTTGCTACCACAGAGCGAAGATGATTCCAGGGAGATGGACAGCTCAGGCAAATGAAGGGGAGAAACAGTTCTCATCCAGGTAGTCTCTAGCCAGCCCTGCATAACACGTCCAGGTAAAGACATGAAAGGGAAAATAAATGAGGGGAGGCAAGGAGGTAAGTGAAACTCCTGCATTTTTCATCAGTTTTTGTTCATGCAGGTTGCAGTCTTTTTGATAGGGACCATTCATTGTTATTGTCAATCAGCTGTTCTAACTACACAACTACTTTAGCCCCTTTGCATACGCTGGCAAAATTAATACGGGTCATTGTTTGGTTTTAACACTCAGTATTGTCCATTTAACTGTCAGGAAATGAGAAGAAGCAGCTGTGCCATCATATTATTATTAATGTATTTGAAAACAGTGAGTAATCTACACAGTTCAATTATAGAGATCCCCATGTCCCCAAGCCAACAATTGCAGAGATTTACATTTTAATTGATATTTTATTCTGTAAAGGAAAATAAAAGCCCTCAGCTACCTAACTCCTTACAATTAATTAGGCACAAAATACTCCATAAAGATTAACAGTGCCCTCATCCTAGGAGTGCTCAAAAAAGAAAAACCCCAAAAGGAAAAAGCAGCACTTTAAAATCTGTAAGCTATCTGTTTAACAACAGTTCACAATCCACAAAACAGCACATGCATTTACAGTGAGTAATTACTCATTAGAATTGTCAGGCATGGCATGAATTTGAGCGCATATGGCATCCCTGATTTCCACTGCCTGCTTTAACCTTAAGTCTGTAGTTCTTACGAGGGCACATTGTTTGGTTAAGGGACCCATCACTACGTAGGCTCTGCTCCACAAAAGAACATTTGCCTCTAGTTTTCCATTTACAGACTGTGACAAGAGCAAGTCCCAGCTCTATGCACATGCTTTTGCAGTCTTGACATCCAGGTGGTTTTTCAAGCTAGTGCCATTTTGCTTTTGTGTTCCACATGCACAGGCCAACCCTACCCTGAATCTTTTAAATGTGCTGGACTGCAAAGTAAAATTGCCGAGAGCCCTTTTCAGTACTTGAATGGATCTCTTCAGTCATGTACCACGGCCCTGAAAGACTGGAGTACCTCCCTCACAGCCATAACATCCTCCAGACATTGTGGAGCCGTTACTGGTCATCCCATGTCAGCAAGGCAGTATATCCCACCTACCGTGCTGTGTCTTGTTCCACAGCCCCTTAAGTGTTGATGGATGAGAACGCAGCATTCTTGTTTGCCAGATTTATCATATGCTCTGCGTTCAGTCTCCATACTCCATGCCTTCACATAATGATGAACTGTCTCTCTGATCTAGTGTCCCAAACCGCAACTGCCAGTAAACACAGAACGAGCGTGCAGGCCCTGCAAAGCCGTGTGCCTTGGCAACTAACACAACTTCTGCCCTTGAGCCTGCTAAGAAAAAGCCAGTCTCACAATGCACCACAGGGAAGCGTCCTCCTGGGGACAGCTCTGCGTTCCCATGGAGAGGGTGGATTTGCCCTACCAACCGCCCTAAGACTGTTAGGCACAGTGTGAGCACTGACAGCTGTTGATCGGAGCCTGTTAGGCGAGACAGCATGTGGGAGCGAAGGGAGTTTACTTGTCTCAAGCTTGCCATCCACATGTGCAGATGTGTGGGTACTTCCTAACATGTACCTGCCTCGTAAGGTCAATTATTCTTTGCATATTGTGTTGCGGGGGTCAGGCAGCCTTTGTCACATCTTTTGGCAGAAGCCGCTGAGTATGAATTTGGGCATCGGCCTATCCTCAGGAGGTGTTCCAGTGTAAACTGAACCAGATACTGGAAGGACTTAGTGTCCGGAAGACTTCAGCTGGTGGCATTCTTCATTGTTAGAAGAAAATATCACAGAAAAGGTAATGCAGAATGAGAATATGGCCTGCGGTGACTTTTGCTGTCTAATGTTTGCAAATGGGCACGTACAAATGGAGATGTCCTGGCCTTTTATTTCCAGGCGCGGGCAAATTTTCTCATGGATGCCGGAACATAAATTTCTGGAACAACAAGATTGTACAAAAACTCTGAATAAAACCAGTGCTTTGCCTAGTTAATAATAAAGCTGTTTTTAATAATAACATAGCAACAAAGAGAATGAGTTAAAATAGAAAAATCATCTGGTTTTACTATTCAAGTACTCATAATCTTCTCCTTTGAATGAGCTGTGACTATAGCCTATACATGAATATTTTGGCTTCCTTTCAGCTCAGAGATTTAGAAGTGACCGAAGTAAAGAGCTGAGAGCGGAAAAATTCTTGCAGCATTTCTCAAAAAAATTAGAAACCAAATATATGTGAGAAATAGCATCAGCTCTCAACAGCGATGATCAGTATCAGCGCCACGGCTATTACTTCGTGTAGCACAGTGAAAATACGTTTTTGCCTGTCAGAATCAGCTCGAGTCCAGCAGCAGCAGGCAGCCTCTGCATTGCACCCTGCGGTAGGACTGCTGCTTCCTGTGATCTCCGTGACAGAAGTGCATGACATCTGGCACAGGTGAGGCTCCTCACCACTTGTACGTGTGCACCGCGCCTGTTACCTGCCCAGTTTTGTATGTGCTGAGCAAGCCAGGTTTGCTATGTGCTGGCAGGCTCTCCCTGCACTACAGCATAGCGTTTGCATCTGCAGACTCACGGAGCCCCCGGCTGCAGATCTGATCTGCACGTGCCCAGTAGTCTTTTCTTCAGGATGTCCAGCAGCTGGGCCTGAACCATCGCTCCAGCCGAACTGCCCAACGCTCAGAAATAAGTGACAGTGAAGTCCATCTAGTCCCTCCGGTAGCCTTGTTCCAGCTCTCCACCAGGCTTAGTGGCTCAGGTGTAGTGTGGGACAAAGGCAAGGGACCTGCCTGGGCCGAGGAGGAACAGGAGCTAGTTCCCTGGGAATCTGGAGTGCTGGGCAATGCCATGCAGGGTCATGAGCGTGACTGTCGGTTTTGCTCTCTGCATCTGTGTTATCTAGATTTTGGGACTATCTGTCTGGCGTATCCCAGCCTCTTGTGCCCTTGAACTAAGTAGAACTGCAGTTCAAAACCTGAATAATAAATGTACTTTGTGTAATTTACATCCTCTGAGTAGTTCTATTGACTTAATGTTCAAATTGCGTGCAAGCCTAAAGTTATCACAAGGCAAACTGAACTGATAAAGGTTTGAAGTAATACTAATTCTGTCTTGTTCCAGAGATAGTAATTACCAGTCCTCCAGTAAAGGACAAAATTCCAGACAGATCCTCCCAGATATGTTGTAAGGCATTTCTGCTTGCTTCAGACAGTTCAGACATATTTAATTTTATTTGGCTTTATTTCTCATATTTTAGAAGATTACTGAAGAAACATTTTTCTCTTCACATCCCCATGAGAAGGAAAGGATGCAAGTTTGAACAACAGGAATTCTAATTAGGTGTAAGAAAAAAGATTACTGTAATGGTGGCCAAACACTGGAAGAGGTTGCCCAGAGAAGCTGTGGACTCTCCATCCTTGGAGCTATTAGAAACCTGACTGTACATGGCCCTGAGCAACCTCACCCTGTTGGACGGGCTCGGAGCAAGGTGGGGGCACTAGGTGATCTCCAGAGGACACTATTCTATAACCGTATGTTACACAGCTAGCATTTCACGTCTCTGTTACGTCTGGAAAGATGCCCAAGCCCAGAAAGAAAATATGCCTTTGAGAGCTGCTGTGGTGTAAGTGCTGTACGGCTGCTGCAAGTGATGGCCCTCCATTCCTGGCTGCAAATGTTTTGCTTTGTAAGTGATGTCACCCCTAAGAGCTATTAGGGTAAGATTACGGGCAACACATCTACTGAAGAGCTGGATTCTCATCTGTCAACGTAACAGGTTTTCCTTGTAATCCTGTGAATGTAACTGATGTAGCCTTGAGCAAAACATTTTTAATTCATGTGCCGTTCTGTTAGTTTTGGCAAACCTGCACGTGCTGCTGCTTGTGTCCCTGGTTCTGTAAACCCTGACACACTTCCTTAACTTTATTGTGCTACACAATCGGCCGTACTAAAAAAGGTGGAAATATTCACATTAGCAAGGCTAAGCTACTGCACACGCTTGCATTTGTACATCGTTTAGTGCAAGCGGGCTCGTGTCTAGCCGAGCTCTCGCTGGGCGCAGCTGTAATCCAGGTGTAATAATGGGGAGGTCTCCAGTATTGACTGTACCGAGCTACCTACCTCTGAATAGAGAGTCTCAATGGTTGAATCATTTCCTGTTATACTGAACTTATCTTATAAAATACTGATTTTGGCATCAGCCCCTACTGTCAGGGTAGATAATATTCTGTTAGGGGATACTGTAAAGTCAGAGTATGCCTAAAGCTATAAGCTAAAGTTATTGATCAACCCCTTTTTGCTTGCGGGGATAAAAACAACCAGCGAAGTTCCTTATATAAACTTGGAACAGATGAAACCCTAACAGCCGAACAGATCAGATAGTGGGCAGGGAGGGTAAAGCTGTCAGTCATGATGCAGAAAATGGAGTTACACTAAATTAGCATTTTCTTTGGAAAGTAGCAGGAAGATAAAATTAATATATCTCAGTAAGGGGGAGACACTTGATGTTTCATCATTATCTACTACAGCTTGTTAAAAAAATTAGTAATGAAAAAGCCCCAGCACATTAAGGGAACCAGGTAATCTGCAGACAGTTTATTAAGGAGTTAATTAAAAGATTATCTGAATAATTTTGAATTTAAACAACTGTTTGAACCCTGAAGAAGTTCTATTTAGTCTGAAAAAACCTACCATTTTACCCATAATTAAAACAGGTGAGTGGCATGACACGGGGAACTACAGGCCACGCAGTCTGCCCTGAGGAGAAACGGTAGAGCACAGGCTGTACTCAGTGGGGTAACCAACGCCAGCCCCCAGGGCAGGGGCAGGCACTGCCCAGTGTGAAGGCTGTGGAACGGCTGTGGCTGCTTCCCAACCCCGCTAACGTCAGATCACGTCATACTTCCAGCTGGCAGGAACCGCAGGCTTTCCAGCTCTGCACAGTGCTGTGATGTCTCCATAGCTTCCTACAGCTGACGGATACTGCTGAGAGGCCAAAGAGAGCAGGTGTTACGCCAGGAAGCCAGAAATCCACATCTGGAGCAACTTGTATCAAATACATTTTGACAAAATTACAAATTTGGTTGATAAACTCTGAAATAATTCCTTGAGGCACTAGAATTTTTGAAGAAGTTTATGATATTAAATATGTACTTGTTAACTTTTTGATACAGAAAATTACAGCATATGAACAACTTTCATGCTGATTCGCAAGCTGCTAAATATATGCCAATAACAACACCATAGGTACTTGATGGAAAAAGTTTATAGGCCTAGGTTATTCAACAAAGCTTCTGCTGGAGCAGAATTAAATTAGTATATAATGACACATTCGCATTAGAAGAAAAAGTCAAGTAAAAACCAGTCAAGTCAAGCAAGACAGGTAATATCTGCAGAAAATCTGATGCTGCCTTTTGGGCATTCAGCTTCGTATCTGTGGGCTGTAGTTGTTCATCATGGTCCTAAAGCCACAAAAGGAAAATTAGTCTTTGCAATATTAGATCATAATGTATTTTCATATCTGAATGTAAGATAATTACCCATTTTTGATTAGTAAAAGAAATAAAACTGGAAAAAATTATTAAAGGATGTCATAGTGGCAACAATCTTTAACAGTTACCCTGATCAAACCTGCAAAAACCTATTACTTGAAGAAAGAAACAAGGTGCCTGTGGAAACCTTGCTCTGCACCAGCCGATGGAAAGCAGGAGTAATTCTATCCAAGTCTAAAATACATGGCACGAAACTGCTGGCAGCGGGAGTTAAATCAGGCTATGCAGTTTCTTTAAATGCGGTAGATTTGATCAGTCTGAGGCACCGCAGAGGGCACAGGGTAATTTCTTACTTTGCTAGGGAGAGGGAGGTGTGTACCTCCCGAGGCACTGCTGACGCAGATAATGTCGGTGAGGTGGAATAATTGCTGAGGTTCCCGCCTCATTCTGTCTGTGCTAATGGAACTGCTCAGGTGTTGATCTACACTGCATACATCTACCTCAAAATACGCAGGCAGCTGTTCAAAAATTCACATTAAATCTGTAATGTTCTGTTAAAAGGGAAGAGAGATTTGGCAAATACTTGACGGAAGGTCATAATTAAAAGCGTTTCAGCCCCAATATCTGCAAATACACACCGATGTAAAGACAATACACCTCCTGGATTATTTTTGGTTTTTAATTATATTATCTCCTGTGCTTTTAATGGGATTCCTTCCTTTGGGAGTGGATGATGTCCTTATACAGAGCCCCTATCTGCACTACAGAAATCAGTTGTTTTTCAAAGCATCAAAAAATGCTCAGTAAGAACTTGACCTTCCAGATGCAAGCAGTACACAGGTATTTTTTATGAGTCAATGTTTGGGATAACATGTAACTGGAAACTGGGATGATACTGCTTCTCATGTTCTCGACCAGTTCTGCAGTTCCAAATCTTTAAAATGAGTTAAGTAAACTGACAGCCCCACAGGTCTGACTGCATGGACGTTGTGGGCTTGTTCACACTTTCAACATCCGATTGCTCATCTACATTTACATTCAGACACCTGGGACACTGAATCAACGTCTTCCTCAAACACCGTGAGGCTTTTCTGCATACAGCCCTAACCTACTGCACAGAAAGGAGATGTGGAGGAAAAAAAATACAGAAACTCTTGAAATAAATAGATCTACAATTTCCCTTTGCTTCTCAAAGCATGTTCAAAAAGTCTGTGGAGTCCACGAGGTTACTCACAAGCTTAAATTATGTTATTCCTCGGGCACAGAGTGCTCAGCACTGTCTAGGAAAAAGCCTGAATTTCAATGGCATTGCTCACAGGAGCGTATTTACTTCACTGTGTCTAGGCCCTATCTTCAGATTAGATCAGATAATCCTTGGAGTTGTTCTGTCATTGAGCCAAAGGGTGCTGAGGCAAATTTTATTTGGAATTTTGTCTGAATACAGATACCTGCTACCTCTGGCTGTGGATTATAAGGTTGCTACAGGCTTCCAGCCACGAGCCCAATACAAAAACTCCCATTATAAAAACCTGGAAATGGCAAATTACTTTTACAGTAGGAGCACAAGGAATTGCTAAAATAGACATTTTTGGAACACAGTTGCTCCAGGATCTCAAACATTTTGTAGGAAACAACGATGAGCTTGATGCACTCAGGACTAACAGAAGAAAAGAAGGGAATGTACTTTTAAAGGACTTAATTGTTTTCAAAAGGTTTTTTTAAAATGTACGTGAGGTAAGAGTTGATTTCCAGTGGTTCTTTGAATAATTTACTCTTAAAATGTGTGAAGCATCATGTATGAAAGGAACTTGTTTGAGACCAAATGAACGTGCAGTTCAAACCTCTGTCACCAGACCGGGCACTACCGTATCTTCAGGTACGGTGTCTGCAAAGCTGATTCTTGCTCATTAAGAATCAGTCCTCCTTTAGTACGTTATGACCGAAGGCAGCACTCTGCTCCTGCCTGGCTGTCCATGGAGTGATGCGAACACTGGGATGTAAGAGTGAAAACCAGAAGGGAAAGCTGTCTTGAACTGTTAATGCTTCTTCTCATGCTGAGGAAACAGTGTTAACTTATTTCAGGATATCTCTACAAGCAAGTAGGAGGACAATAAAGATTGGCTTTTGAGTCCAGACCAAATCTTGTTAACTTCAATCCCAGGCAGATCTGCAGTTTAATCTGGATAAAGATTACATAGCAATTTATAAATGACAGCATTAATCTGCCTACAATTAATTTATTTTTATTTCTACTAATAATAAACTATGTAAAAATTAATTCTGCTTTGTTTGTAACGTTTCTTTCCATGTGTACTTCTGCAATCAGTCGCTTTCAAAAAAATCTGTTCTTTAAATTTTCTCTTGCTAGATTTTTCTGTGGCGGTAGCAACGACCCACACAGACGAGGTTCATGTACAGGGCACTACCATAAAGGCCACGTAGGCTCATAGCACACAGTTAGTTTTAAGACAATTTCAGGACATGCTGAAGCACAAAGGGGTAATATCACAGCCACCATTTTCAGTACAAATGAGACGGTAACATTCACCTGGAACGTATTTGGGATGACTTATTACCTCGTCAGCGGTACCTAGTACAACACAAAATAAAAGCTTGATAGTAAGAGAGTGGATGAAGAAATCTGACTGAAGACCAACAAACAGGTTGCTTTTAAAACTGGGTGGTGGGCTAAGTAAATTAACAAACAGCCTAAGAAAGTTAATTGCAGGCTACTTACTAGCCTATTATTAGCAGCTCCTTGGGTCTGAAGTTAAAAAATCGCCACATCTGACAAACATTGAGTTTTAAGCCAGGCAACTCCAGCACAACCTCCAGACCACGGGAATCCGGACAGGCCACGTGAATTGCCTCACTCGCGGCGCGACGGCAGCGCAGCGCGCGCTGACCGTGGCTGGCTCTGCCCACGCCAGCACCTGCTGGGCCGGTGGCAGAGGTAGGGCGCCCATGAGAACCAGCACGCTATTTCAAGGACGGAAATACACATCTGGAGGGTTACGGGGCTGATGGTTACTGTCACTGTCCTTTTCTGCAGCAAGACCTGACCAGCCTTCAGAGAGCTCTCCCCAAAACAGAAACGTAGAGGTGAAAATGCCTTTTGGTTGCTCTCCTGCTGCCCACAAAGAATATCTTCATTTTAGGCGCTCTACAGGGAATGTTTACGCTGCTTTTCTTCTTCTGCCTCACTTATCCCATCTGTGCTGTTTGCTCATTCATTTAAGGGAAGCCAAAGGGAAATTTTCACTACCCTTCAGTCCTCGCTACCTTGTCCTCTTCATTGCCCCAGGGCACGGCTGTTAGCAACAGAATGGAAACTACCACGAGTCCTTCAGCTTCCCAAAAAATATTTTCAGCAAATTGCCAAGAGCTGACAAAGTGCATATTTTCGTGCTTCTCCCCTCCGCCCCCGCTGCTGCCGGGGACCCGCATGGGCGCTGCTCTGCCCTGCCGCAGGTGGCCTGGCGCACCTCGCTCAGGCAGCTGCTGCTCTGCCGGGCGGTGCTGTGGGCTGCGGCCCCGCCACCCCCACGCCCGGGGGACGCCCACCTCGCCCCAAAGCCACCCTGCTGGGGAGGGCCAACCGAAACAACAAAGGTTGCAGCATTAGGGCTTTTCCTCTGGAGGACATTTTTCTCTTATGGTCAACACGGTACATGTGGTTGCTTAAAAAGTCTCGCTATTCGGGACAACCCCGCTTCCCGTTTGCCCCTTCCGCTAGCAGGGCTGTGCTTCTGGTTGCCATGGCCCCTCTGAACACGCTCAAATACTGTGATAGCTGTCACTTACCAGGGTGACAGTGACCAGGCTCATCTTCCCGGTATTCAGAGACACATTTTGTTGCTTTTCAGACATATTATTGGGAATACTTGGATCTCTTATGAAAACACACACTTTCTGCTAAGCATCGCTGTAGTAAAAGGCACGTTAAGGTAGATCCTTCAGTTCACAAAAGCAGCACCCAAATACCCCAGCTTTTATTGAAGCAGAGTTTTTGGGACCCTAGCTTTACTGTAGGCCACTAAAGATGTGTCCAAGCATGTTAAAGCCTGATACACAGGATGTCTTTTAAGGAACACCCACCCCCTGCCCCTTGTCACCTGTGTGGTTTTACGGAAGAATGAGGAGCCCCAGAGCACCGCCCGCCCGGCTCCCTCCGCCACCAGCCAGCTCAGCGTCAGCTGCACCGTCAGACACCCATGCGCAGATGCAAGGCTCCTGTCGGACACCTCTCCTTAAGGAGGACGCATGCGGAAATATTTCTCTATTATTAGTTTCCATTATTCATCTCTGCTATCTTTCCTACTCTAAAATTTTTCTATTTTTCACCTTCCCTTGAGATTTTGATAGTTTGGATGCACTTTTTTTCCCAGCTGAAAGAACTACAAGGCATAAACCGTGAACCACAGTATTTACATACTCTTACCTTTTACATTGTGCAT
Source organism: Phalacrocorax carbo (assembly GCF_963921805.1). Lineage (NCBI taxonomy): Eukaryota > Metazoa > Chordata > Aves > Suliformes > Phalacrocoracidae > Phalacrocorax > Phalacrocorax carbo. The sequence continues at coordinate 22,616,666 of NC_087513.1, read as the reverse complement.
TCTCCAAACTGTAAAAAGAAAAGTGGCTGTGTTTTCCTCAAAGACGGTAACTGAATTCCATCGTACTAAAGTGTACCAAAAGCAAATGAAAAAGACCCAAGTTCTGTCCAGGACTTGTCTACATGGAAGTGTTATTTCTCATTAGGAAGGATAGGTATTTGAACAGCTGCTGAACTCCCACGTTTATTTTGCATCACAAACAGTTTTAACTGTTCATTCATTTTAAAGTGATCGAAGATAATTCATGCAAGTCTCTTGGACTTGCAGTGTGGGTGCTGTTGTTTGAGGAGTGCTGACAAAGAATGGCTCTCCCCATTTATCAACCAAGGTCCTTGGCACCAGGCTTTTTTAAATTTAAATTTATTCACAAACCTAGTAAGGCTGTACTTAAATAGGCCTTATTTTATTCTCTATGTGATCACTGTTATTGAGACGTCTTTGGTATCAGCTGCACGTAGCACCACGTTAACACGCTCCCTCACGTCTAGACGTCCTGGGCTCTGCCATCCTGACTCAGAATTGTTCTAACACAGCTTCTAACACAGCTTTTCAGTAGTTAGGGATCACCGAAGCACTTCATTTTGTGCTACTGTATTCCACAGATGTAAACGAGTTTATCCCTACATCAGCGAACTTTACTTCCTCAGAAAGGGGAAAAAAAATTTGAAATTCCAGTGTGTCATTTTCCCAAACACTGTCATATCCCCGCTCAGCTACACTGCTTTTCATTAGCTTACGGGAGAGAAGCTGCTTCCTTTGCTTCTAGGAGAAGATGACGCAGGCAGCTAGGGCAGGTTTCCCCTCACCTAGCTCCAGTTACCTGAACTGAGCTTGTCTCGGTTTCTAGGCTCCCTCTCCAGTCAGTCAAGAGAGACGGGCTCCTTCAGGGATTCATTCACATACCCTAGACATGTTTTAGGATGAAGTAAACCACCTTCCAGAGCCATTTCTCTCCATCAGCTGGAGAGGCAGCCTAGGCAATCTAGACAAAACACAACGCGCAGGCATTTACGCTGCCAGCGGTGTACGCATCAGATGGCAGAGGGAACCTTCTGTTCAGTTCTGGCTTTCCACATCATCTGCACCTTCCAGTCAGGCAAGAGGGAGAGAAGTCCTACGCGAAGACCATTGAAGAGAAACATGTAAAGGTTAGAAAAGTGACTAATTCTTCTGGGGGTTTCTGTGTGTTTGTTTTTGTGTGTGTATACGGGGTTTTTTGAAACTAAAAACTGTTTCCCCATTTTCTCTTTGTTAACTTATTCTTTCGTTACCTACAGTCTCTTCTGGCTCCTAATTTTTTCTTCCTTGACATCAGTATTCCTTAGAAGAACCGTTACCTCTAGACTAGAACTATTCATTTGTGCCTTTTGGACAAATTCCAAGCCTTTCCAAATTTAACATTTCAGTAACATTTTGTCCTCTATTTACATAGAGTTCTTCGTTCCACAGCCTGCAGTTTGCCTTCTGTCCTTCTACAGCACCTCGCCTCTGCACTTACTGTACCTCTGTGAGACACCGCAGCGGAAGCATTTCCTTTTGCTCTTGCGGGCAATTTTCAAGCAGCTGGTACTGAAATATCTTTAGAGAGATACTGAGACATAAGAACACTTAAAGCTGTAAGGAAATTTAAGGAGTTTAAAAGGATTATTTTACACTCCCACTCTTCACCATGTGCTGGAAGAACACCCTTCCCCACAGTTTAGAGGCATGTTGCATTTTCCTTTCCATTACTACTGGGGCAGGGGGGAGAAGCACCAATTGCTTAAATAATCAGAGTATGTAAATTTTAACAAGCCTGGTAAAACTGAGACAAATGAATTGTTACTGAATCTGTGAATGAATGCTGATGTTCTCTTTTGCTGGTTGCAAAAAACTAGTATTGCTTTTTAAAAGAGTCTGTTTCTTATTAAGCTTTAGAATACTCATTATTCTCCAAAATGAACTCCAAAATGTGCAGCACAATACTCCTTGACACCTCGAAGCTATTTCATTTAAAGGACAAAAGTCCATTAAGCTTTCACAACATTGTGAAATCAAGGCTGCGGAAGGCAGTAAATAGCAGGTGCTATTCTATTTCTCTGAATTCTATTTTTTGACCCGATTATCCGACACCCTTACTGGGATAATGGGCCATATGGAAAAAACCACAATCACATGGCGTGTTGAATACAGGTTGCAACTAACAGCCTCCATTTTTTTTCCCTTCAGGTGTAGACTGACTCGTTTGCAGGAGGAGGAAGGACAAAAAGAATTAACAGGGCTCCCACCCCCCATTATCTGGAAACCCACACACAGCCTGGCTGTGAAGCCCGACCAGCGTGGCGCTGAGCAGCATCCAGCACGCACGTGTCTTGGACTACTGAGCTGGTGTGACTTGAACGATCAGGCTCATGTCAGAGGCCCTCAGTTCGATCTTCAGAATGTTGCTGTGCAGTTGGTAGGGATGCGACTTTTGTTAGATAAAGCACAGTTAAACAGCTGTTATGAAAAATTCTGGAACTAGCAGAAATAACAAAGGGAAAAGTAAAAAATACCTGCCCAGCAACTCCTGCATCAATCAGTGATTTAGTGTGGCCGGACCTACACCGCACCAGCGTGGACAGATGAACAACAGCAATTTAAAGGAAACTTAAAAAGATTAAAAAGAGTGAGTGGAAGACTATAATAAGCAATATGAGGGGTTGCCAATCTGATAACACCTTCATATTCTAAAATACTATTAAAAGTGCATTCTGTTTCCTTTTACCTGTGACCGGAATGCAGCTAGGTTAAGTACAAGTTAAGGTACTTCTTTCAAAGAGCAAAGACCACCCGCTGAGGGAGCTGTCGCTGCCACGGCACAGAATTCAGCGGTTGGGACCCCGGTAAGGCTGAGACCGCTACAATGCGGAACCTACTTCTCAGTCCTTCGCTACGGTTTGAAACTTACTGGGAAAACAACGAGAACCTGTCAGTGTGCAGTGGAGTCCTACATGCTTTGATTCTGGCAAGGAAACCTCCGGGGTTTTCCAATGGCTTGACTCGTCCTCAAAGCTATTTCTTAAATTGCAACTGTTAACTCCCTGAGCCATTTAACGTAAGAACTGTCTGCTTTACAGACTACCTCTTTCCCAGTCTCTTGCTTTTCTTAAGCCCACAACATCTAATACAGCATTTGGAGGGGAGCAGGGAAAGGGAGACATTTGTAATGGTGTTCCCGTGTTCTCTGACTTGACGTACCTCTGACAAGTGGCGGAAGCCCTTGGTTTGGCTTTTGTAATTTCTTAGTAAGGTGCGGGGTTAGTACGTCAGAAACAGCCACGACAGAGTTGTTTTTTTTTCTGTTTTGGGGAAAGACTGTTCCTGTAAACAGAACTGAGTGAGTGGAACATGGTTTCATGCAAAGTAAGACTTAGTTCAACTGTCTCTAAAAGAATGAGACTGACTCCAAACTGACTCTGTCGTTGCTACTTCTGCATGCAGCGGCTGATCCTCTTTTTTCACATATCCCAAAATAAATTTATGTGAATTTTTGCCACAGTAAAAATAGAAGATGATTTTAACCAATAGCAAAAACTCAAAACTGTTTTCTCCCCCCTCTTTCTTGTTCCAGCTCATCAGGCCATATGTTTTCACGAAAGAGATGACTAGAATATTGAAGCTAACACCTCTGGAACACCCAGCTCTGCCTGCACATCAAGCTGCCAGAAGAAATTGTTCTAAAGCTGCAAATGCTGTTAAATCCCGTACAATTCTGCTGGGTAGGTTTTCAGCAGCAGCTGGGTAGGCAGAAAGAGATGAGAAACATTGCAAGAGAGGGGGAAGACAAAGTTGGTTTACATCACACAGTACAGCTGCTCAGTCATTAATAAGCGGCAGCACACAGGGTGAGGTGAAAGGGTCAGAAAAAAAAAAAGTAGTTGTAAATGCATAACAGTAGAAGCAGGAACAGAAATCCCCCTTCTCCCCATTCTTCCACATAAAGACAGAGCAAGCTTGCTCTGTGCAGCCATCTCAGGGAGGCATAAGCACTTCTCTGAAAGCACTTTTTAAGACTCTCAGAGGCTATTCTTAGAAACTTGTGGAAAAGGTTTCCATGTTTTAGCTGTGGACAATACGAGTTACAGTAAGAATAGTTATCAGTGAAAAGAGGAGATGCGTTTCTCCACTGGCAAAATGTAGTTGCATGAACGACCCTTTTTTCCTTCCCTTAAAAACGTGTACTTGCCCTTTAAACTAGGAACTCTTCTAGAAGAATAAACACCATGTATGATAACAGGCATCTATCATTTGACTTTTGCTGAGTAATAAAGACACAATGTTCAAAAAGAAATCAATTCGTTTATGTTCATAGAAACTGATGTCAACATGCAAACTATTACAGTTAATAGCTACAAGTTAATCTTTTATATATCACAGTATAATCAGTCCTCTGCTACTTTGCTCTGCAGAGGTCATGGAAATACTAACCAGAAGTTCTAGATTTTATCTTGCAATAAAGTAAGCATCATCCATCTGCATTACGATCTCTTCACTGTTCTCTGAAGAGAGCACGAGCACACTGGCAAAGAGCAAGGTTGGCAGTATGTCTCAGCAGTGGTAGGTCTAAACAGTGGTCTGTGAGATGGGGTGTGACCTAACATCACCCTGAAGCAGGAGGTCTTTCAATAAGCAATGACTACGGTGGATTCTTAGTTAAACAGCTTCCTGAATTTGGTGTAGAATATTGGCATGGCATCATCGATGCTGGTATTTTCAGCATCTACTGCAACAACACAAACCATCTATTCTGGCCCATCAAGAGTGAAAGCCATTTAAGCAGCATAATACCATGCCAAAGAGGCCAGGCTGAGTAGTCTAGAGTGCTGCTCAAATACAGCGGTGACTCAGGCTGGATATGCTCACACAGTGTAGTCTGGGTGAGAGGCAATGCTGGGTTCTCCACGCCGTGCCACAGTACAATGTACCTCGGGCTTTGATTGTTTACCACATTTGCCATCTTGTAAGTTGCACTATCTACACAGTGTGCATTGCAGGGGGAAGAAGTACAGTGCATGCCAGGAATGGATGTGAGTGGACTGTAAACAAGCATAAAAAAAGCTTGCTATCTTTTTTTCCCCGCCATTTGTTTCTCTGTAGACTACAGTCCTACCCAAAATACTTCTGTCTGCTACAGAAAGCCATCTGGTTGTACTGGCAGTTCCTAAACACAGTGGCTAGTTGTCCTACTGTTCCTAAAGTGTTGTGCAGCAAGACTTAATCACCAGGGAGAGGACAAGAAAAAGAGAAAAAACTCTGCACAGTGCCCAATGAAGCTGACAGCAGGAATAGTGCTAACCCATCAGTTATTTTTGTCAAAATAAAAGAAGACACTTTATTCTACAGTGTATTTGTAGAAACACAAAACATTATTTTTTTTTAACCCACCTTTTGAGGCATTGTTCTGACGTACACCACAGCAGACCGCTGGACTGCAGTGGAAACCCAAGAAAATCCTGTATTATCTCTGCTGTATATAAGGTGGCCTTAAAAACTGGAAGTAGGGCTTTTAAGCATGCTTGGCTTAACATACTCAACCTCAGTCAAGCGGAGGTACTCATGTATCATTCCAGTTCGCATCGGGGGCATATTACTGTAACACTCCCATAACAAAGTTACAGACACATACATGTTCACGGAATGGCCCAGTTTTAGCAAGTACTACGAAAGTCTGAGAAAACTTAGAAGCTGAAAAAAAAATACAGAATAAGGAAAAGCTAATGTAAGAGTCCATCAATATTTTTCTTCTGAAGCTTCAAGGATTCAGGCATACTGTTCTATGCAGAAGCATAAAGTCATATACATTTTAAACAGAAAACCAAATGAGTTGCTGCTACTATTTTATACTGTTAAAGCTTTTTTTCACTTCTTAAAAAAGTATTTTAAAAAAAAACCTAACAACTCTTGTTTGGAGAAACTTCTAACCATTTCAGAACACGTGCCTTTCCCTGAGGACAAAAGGTGCAGGATTTGCTCAGGAGCGAATTTCTGTTCTTAGTTTCAAAACAGATGAGGGCTGAATGAATCTTCAACACTGAAAAACTAGTCACTCCTGTCAAAGGGAGCAAGATAAAAATTTTGCTTACCTTTCTATGAACAACAATTTTGATAAGAAAAGAAAAAAGGGGGGTTTCATCTATAGATAATGCCCATTTAACAATATATTATGTGTTACTAGGAGGGACATGTTTAAATACTTCTTCAAGCAAATTTCTTTAATTACAGTAACCTTAAACATTTCCCCTGCACCCCTCTACCCCCCAGTCCTTATGGTCATCACATACATAGCCATCATTTGGGGACACATGAAATACTAAAGTCAACAACAGCTCTTATTTAATATTTAATGCTTGGACTCTTATGGGGTCAGAGAAAATATTGTTAAGTACTGTAAACATAACATAAGAATGCAAAATCAAATCCTATGATATCACAGGTTATTGTATTTAATCAATCTTTCCAGTGATACTAGCTTCAAAGATATTGTAAACTGATCCATACCTGGGAAGGTTGAAGTGATGACCCGACACTCACTTCTGCAGGCTTTCCAGCTCCGATGGCAGGTCACAACCTACATAAACTCTATTCATTAAACTGTATTCTAACAGTGCACAAAAACAGGGATCCTGCAAAAAAAGATTAATGTTTAAATTAATCATGCTTCTCTGTGAAGTGAATTTTCAAACAAATTAACATGGCACATGAATGTAGGAGATTTAATAGGACCTTTTCCAGAAACAGAACTCCACAAATGGTGCAAGCATGGTGTAACATGGGAGAAGGATACCCACAGATGTTCTAAGTTACATTTGTGGCATGTAGGTGTGGGGAGACTAAACTTTCTATTCAGACCATTTCTGGAATACTGCTTTCCTTCTTGTCCAGTGTGAGACATAACCTCTCATCAGATATTAAGAAAAGCTCACTTATTCCTATGGAAGGACCATGCATGGGTTCAAAGGAGACCGCCTCCCTGGCAGGCCGTTATATTAATTGGAAACAATAACTTCTACCACCCTCCATTTTAAAAGTGAAGCAACTGCATTTTGTGAAGAATCTGGTTGTATAAGGTTATTCAGAACACGCTTACTGTACTTGCAGGCTGCTGGAAAAATTCAGCATTGAGGTTCTGACCTCTTGTAAAGAGAAAAAGGAGGCAGGATCCCATATGCACAGATCAGCACTGCAATTTCTTTTGTGCTTGGAAGTCAACTGCGTAAGTGCCTGAACTGTTCATACTTACAGGAACCTATGGAGTTCAGATATTCCCAAATGCAGGCTGACGACAGCGTACCAATTATTAACATAATCTGATGATCCCTCACATCAGGTTAACCCCCCAAATCATCCATTTACTGTGGTAAACACCACATGCAATTCAAAGATATAAAAACAAAACTTACTTTCACAAGAACATGAGGATTTCCCACGACAATCAGCAAAGCTTTTGCTCTAGTAATGGCTACGTTAAATCTCTTTGGATTAGAGAGAAAGCCCAAACAGTATTTGTCATCACCAAATAAGCCTTCATGAGATCGCACCTAAAATTGTTATGGATAATTTTAGGAATGGAATAATGAGGAAGCGATTTACCTACCCATAGTGTAACTTTAACATAATGTTTGCTTACTGCTGCAATCCGCAGCTGAGTGTCAGAAATGCACAAGTTAGCTTCATAATCCAAATTTCAGCTAGCTATTTCCCACCATTGGCTTTTCCACAGAAGGGCTATTCTCCAACAGGCTGCTAATGCAACTTGAGCAATTTCAAGAGAATGGTGTACTCATTTCATTTTAGCATCAGGACTATCCACTGTAATTCGAAACTCAAGATACCAAAATTGCTTGCTAAAACCCAGTAATTCTATCTTTTCAATAGAAGAAATGCTAGAGCCGTTGGTATTCCAATTCCTGCAGCTGAATGACAATTCACGGTGTGTCTTCCTACAAGCCTTCCTCAGTAGTCTAATCAGTGTGCTTTGACTTAGCTTAGAAAAAACAGCCAAAGCAATTAGTGTGCTATAACTGTCGCTCATTAAATTTTCACCTCTATTTCATCTATATTTGAACCCATCTTTGATAAAGAAAATTTTCATGACCCTAAATAATGAGTTCTTGTAAATAGGAGCACAGTACATACCTAGAACTACTTTTAAGAGAGATAAAATGGATACAAAGCTGGATTGAAAAGCTATGGTATGATGCAGAACAAATAAATAAGCATAGTGCCACTGCCCTCAGGAAACAAGCAAGAAAATCCCACAAACTCGTCTCCCAAGCCACAAACGAACCCCCAGAAATCAAATGTTCCTTTAGCACTGCATTCACCCTGCTTTCCAGTGCTTTAGTTGTTTACATAGCTGTTTTATCCTCCTTTCTCCAGGAAATCCTATGCAGTCCTGTTAGAAGTAGTCCAGTACTGGTCATATCTTCAGCTACACATTTCTGCTCTATACTTCCTCGTTTGATCAGTTTGCCTTATGTACCAATACCAGCTCTGCCTGTACTGTACATTCTTGAACACCCCTGAGGGATCCCAGGTCAGAAACACCTCAGGAACTCCATGTTGCAAACAATTAAATCTTTTACTTGGAGACTTACTGCACCAGAACCACATTACCACTTGCCAAAAAGCAAGCATGGGCAGATTTTTTTGTATTCTGAACTGAGCTCCACACTATAGAAATACAGCTATATAGGGCCCATGATGCCCACCAAAAGAAAGCCTAAACCCTCAAACACAATCACATACACCGAACTGGTATCACTTGCTGATGTTCAAAGTATTAACTGAGCCCTCCTCTAAAGTTTCCCAACTGTCTTTTCCACTGATCCAGCACAGAGTTTTACTCCTGTCCAGGAGTTCAGTGTGCCTACAACCATGCACGTTTGATGGATACAGTCTCAGAACATAAAGGATTGCTACCAGACTACATAATACCAACAAGCTGTCTGCAAAAAGTCTCAGTAGCTATCAGCTGACTTATCGGCTGCCGCTTACACTTCTCAACTCCACACAGATCTCTCCTTAGAAGCACAAAGATAAGTTGCCTGTCAAGAGCTCCAGCCAACAATCTTACATGCCTGAGAAGGCAAAGGACAGAAAAGTAGGACATAAAGAAGCTGCTGTAGTTTTTCCATTTATGGGACTTTCATGTGAATTCAAATACCATGGATATGTGCATGCACTGGAGTAATATCTCGCATTTAGAGAGAGATTATTGGCACATGCCTGCATCTAACCTCAGCTCAACCTCAGAGTCTTCTAAAGCCTGATGTCTCAGCTGATACGGATAGGATTTCCACACTCTAGTCAACTGCCTGAAAACTATGCCTACATCTTTGTCTGTCATCTGCAGATACCATGTACTGAGATCTTTCAGAAAAAAAAGACGTGTTGAAGCATACTGGTCATCAAGTTTGCAAAAGAAGGTGAGAGACAAGGGCTGCCGGCTTCCAAATAATAACAGCAACTCCCTCCCGTTACTCTGTGACACAGTCCTCTCTTCCCCTTTGTCAAATGCAAGGGATGGGCTCAACACAAATCCACAAATGTCTTCCCAAACACGCACGCCTTCCCACATTTCCTGAACACTCCCTTTTGTCAGCACTTTTCTGGAAGTCACATAAATTGCAAAGAGTGAAACTAAATACCTCTGCATTTTCATGGTTATCTAAAAATCTCTAGTGACGCAGTTTATGCCCCCATACCTTCATATTTACACAGATACAGTCAACCAAAACCAACACAGAATCAAGGAGGTGATGCACTGTTATAATGATGACCTGTGACTACTGTACTGCTGAAGTAGAAACACAGCATAATTATTCCCTCCCCCCCCCGACCCTTTCTTCAAGGCATTTGATAGCTTCAGATTAAAAAAATTAGCACCTAGAGAAGACCTTTACCAACATCCCTATAATACAACCAGTGCAGCACTTAAAGTGCACCATCAAAATGATCATGAGAGACTATGAAGTGCTCTCCTACCAATGCAAAATAAGTAAACTGTGATAAAGGGTATTCAGCTTCTAGGCACAGTCAGCTTTGGTGTCTGGGAAGTTGTCAGCTGTATACCATTAAGTGATGATTCTCAAACTGAAGGTGAAGAAGAATGTAAGAACCTACATCAGCTTTTAGAAGTCAAAGAGCAATCACTTTTTAACACTGATCTACACTGTCTCTAATATTTATAATGCATCCAGTTTCCATTCTCCCTCTGCACACTGAAGTGAAAGGTACATTATCCGCATGAAACTAAAATAAATTCAGATCAAGTAACTACAAGGGTTTAAGGTTTACCTCAAAATCACAGATGCTGTACTATTTCAATGCTCTTAAAAATGAGCTCTGTTTTCAAATACTGTGACAGACTGACAAAAATACAGCTTTTAATTTTTTTTTAATTTTTAAAAGCCCTATATAAAATAGGAAACATAATTAGACACATACAAAAACTCTCCACAGGACCACAACAAATATACATACTGTTGATAAGATGATAGCCATGTACTCCTGCCCTTGAAACTCTTCTACTGAGCCAACTTTAATGTCTGCCAAATCAATACTTCTCAGAAGAAATCTGATTTTTTCCACCTATGAAAAAAAAAAAGAAGTGTCTGATAGAATTTATTTTCACATTTGAAAATGGATTACTTCAAAAACATACATACACAAGTATGAGATTTAACACAAAGTTGTCACTGGGAATGCCTACACCAAGCTTAGCCGTCATCCACTAGTAAGGTTTTAAAATAAAACAGTAACTTTTCCTGAGAAGTATCACACTTATTACACAATTTAGAAGGTGAAGCACTCAGTACCATCACTTAAACAGAAATCAACATATTTTTAACAATCCAGATTTTAATGAAAAAAAACAACTTAGATCCACAAATCCTCTTCTTCCAGTGTGTGTTATATCCAAAACCATGCTTACCACAGATGTGGCAGGGCACACAGCTTCCCCCAGCCCCTCAAGAATACTGTGCAGAGATTCCACCTTTGCTTGCCACCTGCATCATGCAGAGTGAAAGAGGTGAGATGTGACCTTAAGTACCCTCCCCAAAAGAGAAAGACAACAAGGAGTCTCATGCACTGGAATGCTGGTATGTGTGGGATCAGGAGATTACCATCTGCTAAAAGCTGCTTGCAGACTATACCATGCTCCAAGAAACCTATCAAGAAATCAAGCCTGGCTAAGCTGAGGATTGCAGTCAGTTACTGCTTTCTAATCAGCGTTCCTGCAATACAAGGTGACTTTCTTGAAGCAGACATTTCTGTATGTCTTGCATCACAGACAGATGAAGGACGTAATCATATTAAAAGATGTAAAACGTTTTAGGGAGTGTAAGAGGTTCAGTCACATCAATACTATATTATAAACATTTGAAGGATAAATAGTAGCTGTAAAAATGGGCAAGTGCATACACCTGACCAGTAGGACCAGTACAGGCAGAGCTCCAATTTGCAAGTGAGATTTCTTCAGAAAGGGTTGGTCTTTTCCACACACCTGTTTCCCCCAACCCATGCATGCAAGGCCACGAGTACCGAGATAAGAACACCAAGAAAAACAATATGCACACTGTCCAGAGCATCCTCTAGAAATGAAAGGAGATTTAATTTTCTTTTTTAAAATGAAAGCAGACATCACATACTTAGACTTGAAGATAAATAGTTTTAAAAATAAAGCACAGCATTTGAAGTTGACATCCAACATTCTCTACAGGTTTAATTAACAACACAAACTTCAAAGTCTGACTATGGAACAGCTAAGAAGTCCCAATTCCTCTAGTTTTCTCAAAGCCATAACAAGGTGACATGCCACCTACTTCACTACATTTCCCTTTTGTTCCACTCCCCAATGCAGAAAGTAAGTGACAGAATCAGATTGCTGTTCCAAATAAATTCTTGACTTGCACTCTTTATTCCCAGCAACTGGAAAATCTGCTTGTCTCCAGAACTGCAAGCAGATCTCTCTTAAAAATTAGGAAATTATTAAGAATAAAAAAAAAAGTAGAGTGCCATTACTGCTGTCTTTCCCTAGGTTTAGATTTAAATAGAAACATCATTAATGACTGATAATACACTGTGTAATATGACACACAACAGTGAGGTTTTGAGATATGCCTCCCTGCTTTAACAAACCACAGCCACAACATAAAACCACAAGATGAAATACAGCAACTTTAAGTTCTTAGACATCAATTATACCTGTTTACGATATGGTGTAATCACTCCAATTTCAGTCACTGACACTGCAGCATTTTCATTTTTAGCAAGGTGGCAACAGTACTGCATTACTTGAACTGCTTCAGTTGGATTAAACCACGAAGGACTGTGACCTTCTCGTGTTTCACTTCCCTGTATTAGGGGAAAGGAAACGAGATGATGACAACCAGGTGCCGAAGAGACTATGTATAACAGATTATTCTTATGCATTCTAAACACACAAAAACCTGACGTAGTGTTACATAAAATTTTCCTTCTTTGCTATACACCTTTTCCAATGAACAAGTATCACCTAACATTTTATAATGCTTTTTAAAGCTGGAGAATTGGTATGACAACAGTACTTTAAGTGTACAACAAAGGAGTTAAATCTCAACTGAGAATAACATCTGTTAGCAAGTTGGTATCTTGCTTTTGTGCAAGGTAAAAGAGTTCAAAATCAAGCCTCTCCAAGCAGTGGATATTATCAGTTTTTACTAACTTCTTAGAAGACTGAAGAACAACTTTTTTTTTCCCCAAAGTACTACTTTTTTCCCTGCTTGCTTAAGCCTTAATAATCCTCTAGTTTTAGAGGCTTGTATTCATTCTAATGTTGCAAAGTCTCAACAAAGGCAATCTAAAGGCAGCTGACTGTAGCTCCATCTTGGTCAGTCTGCTACAAGTTTAAATTTGTATCAAAATGTCTCCACAGTACACTTCAATGGGCAGCTGCTCAAGTTCTTAGCAAACGTGACTTCAGTAGTTGTTTCTAAAACCAGATGGTCAGGAAATCACATTACTTGTAAAAGAAAGTTTATTCTTTTTTCATATCCTTTCTAGAATTCATTCTAAAGAAAATTCATCTACAATATCAGCAAACTTATCAGACCTCCTTATTCATACTTTCACTACATGAACGTTTTACATACCCTTATTCCATGAAAAATTAATGGAAATCCCTTCCTGGGCAATTTCCCCCAACGCAACAAAGAAGTTACTACTGAAGTGTCTGCACAAACTTCTAGCTCCTTATTATAAAACAATTTAGATGGCAAGGCAAGCAATGCAGAATGTGACCTGTAGTTCTTTACAAGTTTTGTGATCTGCAAAGACAAAACCCAAAATCCATAACTGAAACAGATAATTATTCAGACTTCACAGTACACACAGGTCCCAAGAAGATACTACCATACCATCCTCTAGCATTTAGCTTTTCTAAAGCTGCCAAAGAATGGTATTAAAGGCAAAAACTGCAGGTGTGATCTTCTATATGTAAATACTAAATAAAAGCTGTTTTTTGAAGGACCATCTCTTTCCCCTCCAAAGGGGGAAACACACACACACACACACACACACACACACACACACACACACACACACACACACCCCCAACAAAAAAAGAAAGAACTGAATCATGCATTTATCATTCTCCAGTTTCTCAAAACATTTGATCTATAGGCACATTCTCTATTTTTTTTTTATGAAAGTCAGATTCTTGTCATGGGGTTTCCATGGATGTAACTTTTTTTTTTTTTTGAGTAAATCTTGACAGACAGAAAGTGATCATCAGAACAGCTGGCAGAAGGTGGCTTTAGAAACCAAAAATGTATTTATCTTTAAATGAAAGAACGGCCTTAAGAAAACATTCCAGTCAGTAATAACCAGCTCGTAAAGATATGTCCTGTAAAAAGACTAACATATGATCCTCAAGCCCAAAGGTATCCTTAACGCCCTCATGCTTCCTGCTCTCTCACTATGCCAATTCTCCTTCAGCGTTTTATAAGGAACACAACAATGAAAGTTTGCTGTAACAGATTTTACATGGAAGTGTGACACGTTTTTCAGTAGGCTGAACCCAACCTAAAAGCCTAGGGCCAAACACCCCCACCTTCCCCCTTAAGTCTGCCAGATTTCCTCCCTCCTCTGCTTACACGGTCATCTAATCATCTTTTGCTTTCAGTTTAATTCTTTGAAGTGTATTACCATAAGAACAGGAAGGCATCTGAGTAAGTTTAACTTTAGCCCTATATTTCAGATTCAGACAATAATTTAAAGCAGCTGAAACATCTGTCCTCGCTTACGTACTATGTGCTACCTCTGCCACTTAACATCGATTTTAAGTACTTCACCACAGAAGAGCTTTGGGAAGCTATCCTTCAGAGAAAGAGGTCGTAAAGAAACAAGAACATTTTCTTTTTTCCCTTCCTGAAACATGATGTTTTAAAAATTAATCTTTATGTTTAAAGAGGAGGCTTCGTTTGTCTTTTTATGTTAAAAGTAGAAGTTGTACTTGTCCATTTGTGGAAAATTAAGTCATGAAGTTACAGTAAATGTGGACAACGGAGATGGAAGGGAATTTTAAGCTGTCATTCAGAATTCTGCTTTGTGCACCGTATTTGACTTATTCTGCTTAAGAATAGAAAACCCCTTCAAAGATGTTTTTTAACATGCTGGAGGGCTCAGCATTCTTGCTATTCAGAGTATATATTAAAAATAATCAAGCTTTCCTAGAGAACTAATGCTCAAGCCAGACATATCACTAAGCAAAAAGGAACTGGAACCACACTTTCTCCTTTTTTGATTTACGTGAAAAAAAAATAGAATTGCAGTTTTACTCACCAACAAAGGATTATATGCTCCACAGGCACTAAAAGCATCCTCATCTCTCAGATATAGCTCTCTTGATGTCAGTCTTTCCAGAAAGGACACATTTAATCCAAAAGTCAGTGCAATTTTAGATTTTATTACTGGCCCTAGCTGCTTTGGATCTCCCACAAGAACTATCTGTATATGCAATTGAAAAAAAAAAATCCATCTTGTATTAAAACAGTTATTAAAAAAATGTCGTTTCAATAAAAACGTACATACTTCAGCATTCAAAGGTCAATTTATAGCAAGCATTCTGCTCTCCTCCAAACATCTAATCTGTTTGCAAAGAAGGGTTAGGCCCAGCACAGAAGTACATTGTTGCCTTAAACTAAGAAAGCGTATTTTTATTTTGACATCTTCCACACACTGAATCCTGTCCCACCAGTGCAAACTTGCTTTAGATGTAAACCAACTCATTTAAGTGTGAGACATGGTTATTTTGCATGAGTAAGATTTACTACAACTACCCAGAACTCTGTACTCATTACCAGGCAATGGCTGCTTGCATTCTACATCATTCACAAAAATTAAAACAGGAAACCAAAGCTTTTTTCCTTTCAGTAAAGGATGCTAAAAGAACTACCTGTCCATTAGCTTCTGAAATCAACCCAATAGGAATCAGGCTCTCTGGTTCACTTGCTTGCCCTGCCTCATCCAGAATCACATGAGTGAAGTGTCCAAGCCTAGAAATAAATAACACGAACCCAAACCAGGGTTGTTTTCAGATTAGTTCGTTCTGCCACCCTGTGGTTGACCTCAGCAATTCTGTTAACTTCCTTGTCAAGTGTGTCAGGCAACTCCACACACGCAGAGCTAAGATGGATATTTTCAACATGTAATATATATATATCAACTCAGTAACTTTAATTTGCAATCTTTGACTTCGCTTACACACTCCAATATACTATACTATGTATAAGACACTTAAAAAAAGCTTTCCTTGTTCTCAGTTTCCTTCAGCTATTTAATTAGAACAATGAACTTGGTGTAGCAAAGACAATCCCCAGGCTTTGTTTCTACCAAACAACTCAAGTCAGTTAGGCTTCAGAGTGTCCTTTTACAAAGTTAAAATCAAAATCAGCGGAATGTTTAGTGAACAGCACTTGACATGGTGATGGTGGTTGTTTACAGTTAGTAAAGGTGACTTGATAAAAATCAGATACAATATCATTTTTAGTGTGACAATCATTTTGGCTCAATATAATTTAAGGGTCCTGCTAGTAGTGGAGGAGAAGTTATTGTGTAAAAAATTTTTAACATTATTCAAGATAATTCTTAAATTTACCATGGAGAAAGTCTCTGCTGAAACATTACTAAAATCAAGTGGTTTTCTAGGAAGATAATTTCAAAATAGAGGCACATGCAATAGATTGTATTAAAACAGCTCAAGTTACAGTACAGATGGTATCTAAAAGCTTTGAGTTTTGTAGCATCCAGCTATCTCAGTGATATTCCTATCTATAGTACACTACCGTATTTCTGCTTGATAAAACATTCCTGCACTGCTGCATGTGGTAATTATTATCCTGAACCACGATGCTTTCCAAACATCATCACCATCTTTGCAGTAAGGTTTCACCATGTCATTGATTTGCTGCAGAAACAAAAAGGTGTTTTGTAGAACAAAATGCCACTCTAAAACGAAATGTTTTAATTTGAATTAAAAAAGCCCACTGAAAACTGTTTTAGAAGCTGAGCAAAACACTTCAGATTTAAACCCATTCATACACCCAAATTAATTCTTCGTTAAGTTGCCTAAACAAAGTAGATATGCAAGAAATCTGTGTCTTCTTTATTGTAAGGATCAAAACTGAACATATGGATGTTTCATATACATACATATGTATGTACATAAATATATACAGATAAGCTGCACACACAATGTGTGTGTACTGTATAAAGATGACAATCCTACTTGCTTACTTTTCTGTGTAAGTAGTCTTAATTTCGAGACAAAGGTTTGACTTCAGTAACAGATTTTAGGATGCTTCGTAAGTCAAAGCATCTTACCACATTAAAAAAATCCCACTGACACGTATGCACTGCTTGTAGAGTTAAGCACTGCAGGAAAGAGGATAAGATTCTATGCTCATACAATCAAATTAAGGACTATGATCAACATTTTCCAGTTAATCTTCTGGAAAAGCTGAAGTAATATGTTCGTACTTTGGATCCTAAACAAGCCTAACCAGCCTAATAACCACTGACAGTTACATTACTAAATCAGTATTTTAAGATCGAAATAATAAAACGGAAATATTAACGGGCAGATATCTATAATATTTACCTCTGCTGACCTGAAGCTAGCATTAACTCGGACCATAGCTCCCGGTTTTAACAGGTTGCTTTGATGCAGCCGCAAGCAAATAAGATCTGTTGCAGCGTTTGATGGCGCACAAACCAAAATTCGACTATCTGGTAGAGTATAATGTATCTAACATTAAAGAAGATGGACATTAAAAAAAGGTTATTTAGAGAAGTAGCAATGGCTCAAACACGCCCCTTTTATTTCACTGAATACAGGATCCAGAAGAGTTTTGCATGCACGTTATATTCCCCTAACCTTCTGCAGTTCAAGAACGCTAGTCTTGACAGTCATGACTAAGTACTCTCAACTGAGCGTACCGAAAGCAGAATTAGTTCATGGTTATCGTATAAAGCTTTAAAAAGACAAAGACAAAAAGACTTGAAAATAAGCCATTCCAGAATTCTGTTAAATCCATATCAAGATCTTTTCTCTTTCACAGAACTACAGGAAATAATCTTAAAAAGAGTATTTTAAAAACTCCTTGGGAAAAAAAGTATGACTGTAGTTACAGAATTACTGTAAGTGTTCCAATACTGAAAAGATTAGAGATGACTAATTTGTCATCCACCATTACCTGTAAAATAGCTTCAATTACTGTTAATGTTTTTCCAGTTCCTGGTGGTCCAAAGAGAACATAAGGCATTGGACGACATTCACCACTCAATATCCTTTTCACTGCCAGTTTCTGTTGCTCATTCAGCATAGGATTGAAAAATTCACCAGCTCTCTGTTTAAGTGTCACAGTTTCACCAACTACAATAAAGATACGCACATATTAAAAACTCCACATAACTATTTTTAACATAAGTAGATTAAAGCAATTCCAATTCACATTATGCTTCAAAAAATTTTCATTTTCCTTATGTGGTAACAACTAATGAATTTCTCAAAAAATCTGATTTCATAGAACAGCATGTAGAAAATAAGCCATTAATATTTCAGAAGTGTAATGGATCTTTGATAAAATTGAAGGCCAGAAAAGGACTATGATTATGTAACCAAACAATCTGTAAAAACTCTGTTCAGTAATTTCAGCATCAAGCTCACTTTTGTCTTAGAATAGCAAAACTGCAGTAACTTTCAGTAACTGGTACTTCAGGGATAGTACCAGTACTAGATGATCAGTAGTAAATCACAACTACTGAAATTTTTTCTTTATCCTGTCTGAAGTAGTCTAGCTTTAGCTTTCCACAGCAGAATCTTGTTAACCCTTGGACAAAGTGGATTCTAGGTAATCCATTCCTTATTTCTTTAAGCATCCTATTCCTAGACAGTGATAAAATCACCCTCTTTAGCAATTAAGTACACTGATATTTAAAGTCACGCTTTCCAGAAAGGCATAGAAATGATCTAGGCTTTCTGAAAACTTTTCTGAAGTTTTAACATCTTTGCCAAAGTAGCTATCCCGAGGAGGAGACACAGCATCCCCATAATGAATTGGAACCTTTGAACGTGACCAAAACTTTTCCAGTAAATGACTGGGAAATGATAATTTATTGAGTAGAAATTATATCACTACATGTTTGCTGCCCCCTCCCCGGAAGTGTTCAAGGCCTGGCTGGATGGGATTTGAGCAACCTGGTCTACTGGAAGGTGTCCCTGCCTATAGCAGGTGGGTTGGAACTAGGTGGTCTTTAAGGTCCCTTCCAACCTAAACCATTCTATGATTCTGTGAACTGGAGATGTTTAAGTAATCCACAGAAAGACTCCAATGAAACTTCCTGCTACTACTGCTCTAGAATTTCTTTAAAAGACAGAGCACGAGGACATCTAAAAGGTATCTTAATCAGCCATGGTTTACTCAAGTGAGTGCAATACTGAGCTGTCTATACTTGAATATAAAGTATGAAAGTATACCAAGTTGGCTTGGTTGAGCAGCTATTCTCATCACACCTCTTATGCTCATCTCCTTTGATGCCATGCATTTTGTCTGATTGTTCTGCAGTTTTTTGACCTGAAAACAGCAAGTGAAGATAATAAATGCATTTACAACCTTAAGATGGAAGACAACTATCTTCACTAACACTTTTGAAGCCTCCAGGTTTTAATTTTTCCCATTAAATCGCATTATCCCATTAAATAGACCACCTACTGTGAAGACAGAAAGGTAGAGAAGTAGAAGGTGGTGCTAGGAATTTCCACCTTAAATTTAATATTTCTAAAAGTCTGTCTTATGTTAACATTAAACATTTATTTCACAAATACTCTGCAGGCTCAGATGAGGATTTTGAAGCCATGGCTGAATAACTTGTTGCCTTCCACAAAAGCTAACATTCACATTCCATACCACTAAGCAAGATGATACCTCTCTGAGACTGCAGCATGGTAAAACTGCTTGAAGGGAATGTGGTGTTTGCAAGATTCTGGACCAGATGCCTCAATCATCTTAATACTGATCCTAATCCAGTGAAGTGAGAAGTGTCACTCAACGAGGTTGAGTACTCCTCCTTGTACAGGACAGAGGTATCATCTAGAGATGTTTTCTGCTTCCCCAGAGCCATGATGTCATGGAAAGACTGCAAGGCTCATCTAGGCCTTCTGACTACTCCTTTTGCTGCTTACCCATGTAAGTACTAGCGATAATTTAAACAGATCATGGGGAGGATCATATAGCTCTGGGGTAAGCATGAGAGGTCCAGGTGATATTCTCCACCACACTTCTAGTTAAACAGAAAGGTCCCAGCAGAAGCAAGCATCTCACAGAACAGTAACTAGCTGTGCTGCTGCTCTCACCAGCATGGGTCTGGGTCTATGTGGAGGGAGCTCCTTGACTGCACATTATTAATTGCAAAACATGTCTGAGTTGTTACCACAGGAGGAAGGAAGAGCAGCAGTATTGTCTGGTGGCCTGTAACAAATCCCCACCAGAAGGAAGACAACATGGACGAGACTTCTGACAAACAACTGGCATCAGTGTCCTGATCACAGGTTGTGCAGCTTCCTGGAGACTTCAATCATTCACACACCTGTTGCAATTCACCCAGGAAATGTCTAGAATTTCTAGACTGAGTTGGTGACAGCTTCCTAATGTAAATAGCTGACACACTGATCAGAAATAACACTCTACTAGACTTGCTGCTCATATACAGGAAGGAGCACGTGTCCATGTACCGACTTTTGTTGCAGAGATTGCAAGATCGGAGGAAGGCTAAGAAGGTAACGCAGCAAAGTCAGGCCCTTCTAGAGCAAAACTCAGTTTCTGTAAGAAATCACCAAGCAATCCCTTGTCCCCAGGCAGCAAGCAAAAACTTCTGACATCAGAAAGCAGAATACAACTTTGACTCTTTGATACTCCATTATGCAATTCCTCTCTAACAACGGCTGTACAGTAGGTATCTGTTAACAATCTGAATGGGATTCAGTATTTTAAGGAATATTTACAGAATAGATACCTTACTTTCCTGCTGGGAACCTTGTTCAAGGCCATCATCAACAACACAATACTCAGTAGTATTCTGGGTCTTGATAGCTTGCGGTGGTTGTACGACAAGCCTTTCCGGAAATAACACTTCAAATTTAGGGAAGAAAGAGAAAGTAGAAAAATTTTCAAGCTACACAAACACTTTGCACATTTCACTGATTAACATTACTGCTGATGAATCAGCTTGCTCTGAGTTGCCAAAACTGGTTTTTCAGAACTAATATTAAAGTGGTAGAAACCTGTGTGAAGTTCATATGGACTGTTCTACTCAACCATAAAATGGGAAATCAGTGCTTTTTAATAAATTCTGAGGTAACATAAAACACTGCCATTTCACTTGCTATTATCATAACAGTATGATTTCTACGGTTCTTATTGGCTCAAACAGTTCACAAAAGTTTGTTCTCACTCCTCTCCCCTGTGATGGCCAACAGATGAAATAATTCTGATCACACCTACTCTAGACTCAGAATTGTTTTTTTTTTTTTTAAAAATAAAGAAAATTCCTCTAAGAACAAACTACAATGCATTTTTCCCAGTGTGCCCTGATGTGAAAGTGATATAACACACAAGACTTCCCGCAAACTCACTCCACTAGTCAGCTTAAGTCAACTGAAGTGTACCTTTTTCACCCAGGTAGATAGCTTGCTCAACTGCCAACTGGCATCGCCTGCTAGTAATCCTGTTACCAGAATAAAATTTGTAGATTAAAGTAAAAGCTTACATTTCCATAAACTACAACAGCATACACTCAAAAGGTGTCAGGTATTTTTTTTACTAGGCACCAGTACATATAAAAATAAGAGTTTTGTATAAAACCACTTTTTTTTTTTTTAAAGAAGCATCTATTGAGAAATAAGCTGCAGAAGTGCCAGTCAACAGCTTTGCTATGAATAACATTGATACACATATTTTCTAGCTCTTCAGTGACACAAAGATGACCTGGTGTTCCAGACTTAGATAGCCTTTCAAGGTAGTTCTCTGCAAAGCTGGTTTTACAGAGAAGATTAAGCAACTCTGTACACATAATAACATCCCACGAATAAAACAAAAGTGTAAAAGGATGGATGGTTAACATCAGCAACTTTTTTTTTTTTTTTGCATAGTCTTGCAGCCATATTAGTATATTTTTTTTTCTGTAAAAAACAAAACAAAAAAAAACCCAAAACACCCCACCTCACCGCCCCCCCCCCCCCCCCCCCCCCATTTCACTGCTTCACATTGGTGCAATCATTTATAGAGGCTTAAGACAAGAATTTTTGGTACATCGTGACTACAGTTGCAGTTTTTTTTAACCAATGAATGCAGTGGCAAAAGTGCGTCGAGCGAAAGACGTGAAAGAATTGGCAAGATCTTAATTATGTCCTTCTCCTATCTGTATCCACCAAAACAACTAATTGACAGTCATGTAAACTTTAAGTCACTTTACTAGAGCAATCATTAAATGCAGCTTTTTGGAAACTTATTAAAATACCTGCAGTGAACGAACTCCACATCCATGGGTTCCAAGTTGTAAGCCTGTTCAAAGTCTGCATTCAGTTGAAGAGTAACATCTTCATTACATATCTGTTGCAAATATTAAAAAAATCAGTTTACTGATGAAGGTTTAGTACTTCAAAACACAAAGTAGCATCTCTGAAAGCATTGAACGTCCCCCGTAACCTCCAAAAAGAATACATAGGTTTACATGCTACCAACATACTGCATATTCAGATTATGTTATGAGTGCTTTCAGAGCTGGTAAAGATTATAATTTAGAAAAAAACACAATAAAAATACAAAATCACGATTCAGAATATAGAAAAAACAAATCTAGCTTCCCAAAAGTCACGTTAAAGTAGTCTGTAATTCCACAAATTGCCAGCTTCCCCTCTGAAACCTGCAGACCGCAGTATTTTCAGCAGGAGATATGCCTTGCTTACCTCAGTAATATAGGCAACGTACTCTATTATATGCTCAGAGTAGACCCGACTTTTCAGTATCACCTTATCACCTAATTGTAAACAAAGTTAAAGGGGAACATACTGTTAGAAGGAATAGTAAAATTCTCATTGCAGCACTTAATTTATTCCTCTTTTGCATGGTTAAACTAGGAATTTGCAGGATTCTAGATGTTAACTAACTTCAGCAAAGTTGCTGTAGCCATGAGTACCTGTTCTGAAATGCCATATGCAGTTGTGTATTACATTTGAAAAGCTACCCAATATTGACGCCATCAGACAACGACACTTGGAAACAGTTATTTTGTGTATTATATTATTTGAGATTCTGAATTAAATTTTAACTACTTTCCCAGCTTTTGCTTTTGATACACCTATTGTCTTTTAAGTTATAACTACATTGCCCAGTTCATTTTTGCTGAAAGCCCCACCAATTTTTGTACATGAAAAATGCTTAAGTACTGGAACATGCATAAGAACAGACATATGCAATGCTGCTGTAGACAGAAGCCACTGTAAGAGTCACACTGAGACACTAAC
The DNA here is from genome assembly GCF_963921805.1 of Phalacrocorax carbo. Taxonomy (NCBI): domain Eukaryota; kingdom Metazoa; phylum Chordata; class Aves; order Suliformes; family Phalacrocoracidae; genus Phalacrocorax; species Phalacrocorax carbo. Next base: position 22,593,580 of record NC_087513.1, on the reverse strand, counting down.
AGTGCAGTGCACCTGTCTAGGAGCCTAGATTAATAACTTAGTGTTCGGATATGTGAAAGACTTCTTTAAACAAATGAATAAGCAATGGAGTTTGTATTGCACTGAAAATATTGATCAACATGCTGTTAGGCTTTAGCTCACAGGAATTACTACCTGTAACCAGGCGAGGTCTGCCCTCTTCCAATCCTGGCACTTCCAACACTAAAAAGCTCCCATTCCTTTTCAGTGTAACCCCACTCATGTTAAAGTCTTTTATCTCCATTTCTGCATGGATTTCTTCAAGCCACAAGAGAGTAGAAAAGTTTGCTTTATAATTATCTAGATTAAGATGCTGAAAAACAAAACAGTATACGTTATTGTTATAACTTCTACACAAATATATGGAACCTACTATTCTTAACATTATACAAAACACCTCTTAAGACAGACTGCACAGCAACTGGGTTGCCAATTAAGGCACCTAAATACATGTAGCTATACACTAGCTAGTATTTTAAATTCCCCAGTAGCCACAGCAGAATTAGTCCAGTCCTTGGAGCTCAGATACAACAGCCAGTCAGCTAAAGAGTTAACCAAGTCTCTCCCTACTGCAAGGGCAGTGTCAACATCTGAATTCAGGGGCAGTCTACAAACTGAATTCTACGCTCAGCAATCCCAGTAAGCATAAAATCTAAGTACACTGGGCAGAGATGGGTGAAGAGAGAGAGTCATGTCAGTGTTGGTCCTGGCTTATAACTATACAACTTATGGCAAGCTGAAAGAACCTGAACTTTCTCCCTCAGAGTTTAATGCATCTCACTGGAGAGGCATTCTCCAACAGTATAAAGCTCTGCCTGAACAACAGCTGATAGGACAGAATGCTGTTTGGTATCATCTCATGGAAGCACAAGGCAAATGAACAGTGCTTTCTGAAGCAGACTTAAAACAGTCACCAGTACCAGACAGAACTTCAAGCGTCATCAAAAAAAGTTACCATTAATGGCAGGCTTTCAGTATAAAACTATTTCAAACACTACAGAGTTTTATCTTCCTTTTGAGATAGGATCACTAACATGCTATCTTAATGCTGTGACCTCAGGTTTCGAGTGAGCTGTTTAGAAAGCAGACAACATAGCCTTTTACATTTCTGAAATATTAACTATCAGCCCCAGTTTGTAAGTACCTAAAAAGTTAGGAGACAAAAAAGTGAACTGCAGCAACATTCTATCAGAAATCAGGACAAAGTTTTGGAGAAGGAATCACTGTAATACCCTTCTTAGACTTGTCAGACTTCAGGTTTGGTTGTGAATTAAATTTGAAGATATATATAAAAAAAAAAACAGTTCTGAACAACCAGAAAAGAATCCTCTGTTACTGTAATAACTTAAGAATTTCTGCTTTCATTTGCTATGAAAAAAACTGCTGGACTACTGCTCTGACACCCCAAAAACCCCTTTCCAATGATATCTAAAAAATGAGAGTGAAGAATAATCTTTGTTCAGCTTCTGTAATATCCCCCACCCCCAGTATACTTCTACTCCCTTTTCAGTTTTTCACATTTACCCTCTTGTAAGCTTGGATTGTGTGACATATTGAAACCCATGGAAGTTACCAGATACAGACTAAAGTCTTCAGTCTACTTGGTAACAGTATTACATCATCTTATATTATACTAAGGACTACATGTTTTTGCTAAATTAAGGCCAGCTTGAACAAACACACTTACATAAAATATATTTTCTTAGATAAGCCTACATGTACATACTTCTGCTAGGAGAGGCTGAAAGGTCAGTATGTCTAATTTCTGCTCCACACATTTTCTTAACTCATCTGGTATGGTATAATGTGGAAGAAAGCTTGGCAACTGCTTTCTGTGATTTCTAAAAGAAAAATACGACATCATTTAGCCTTCTCAAACTATATATGTGAAAACGAGCTAATTAACATGCCACATCATCAAGGCTATAAAACCATAACGCACACACACACAAGACAGACCCAATTATTCCTTCAAAGTGACAATTGAGAAGTTTGCTATGCTAGGAAGAAAGATAAGTGTTCTAGTTACAGATTATTTGAAAACATCATGTGCCTGCTTTTTCAGTTTAGGGATATTTTTATAACTAAGCAAATACTGTAAGTCTAATGGAGACTTATTTGCAAAAGGAAAAGTTCTGAATGAACGACGGGAAACATTTATCAGGTATAGATGTCAAAGTTGCCTGAGGAGTTAAGAAGCTAACTCTCTCAGAAAACTCTTCCTGATTTTCCATCTATTTTCTTAATAACACAAGTGTTACTTGCAGATTACTACATAACAGTGTTTATCTTTTTTATCACATTATATAGCAGAAACAACTCCTGTTCGACAAATCTACAAAGAAATCAAGCAGTTCATTACTAAAACAACGTCTTCTATCAGTAATATCCACAATTATCTTGCTTACAACATACATATAAACACACATACAGACTCCCAATTTCACATTTTCTTTGTCAGCATTACAGACAGGTGGACAGAGAACTGGCTCAACAACAGAGCTCAGAGGGTTGTGACCAACAGGGCAAAGTCTGGATGGAGGCCTGTCATTAGTGGTGTTCACCAGGGGTCTGTGCTGGGTTCAGTCCTGTTCAACATATTAATCAATGACCTGGATGAAGGGACAGAGTGCACCCTCAGCAAGTTCGCTGATGATACAAAATGGGGAAGAGTGGCTGATACACCAGAAGGCTGTGCTGCCATCCAGCGAGACCTGGACAGATGGGAGAGCTGGGCCGAGGGGAACCTCATGAAATTCAACAAGAGCAAGTGCAAGGTCCTGCACCTGGGGAGGAACAACCCCATGCACCAGTACAGGCTGGGGGCTGAACTACTGGAAAGTGGCTCTGTTGAGAAGGACCTGGGAGTGCTGGTGGACGGCAAGGTGACCATGAGCCAGCACTGTGCCCTTGTGGCCAAGAAGGCCAACAATATCCTGGGATGCATTAAAAGGAGTGTGGCCTGCAGGGGGACAGAAGTTATTCTCCCCCTCTATTCTGCCCTAGTGAGACCACATTTGGAGTACTGTGTCCAGTTTTGGGGCCCCCAGTTTAAGAAGGACAGGGAACTGCTTGAGCAGATCCAGTGGAGAGCTACCAAGATGATGAGGGGACTGGAGCATCTCCCTTATGAGGAAAGGCTGAGACCTGGGTTTGTTCAGCCTGGAGAAGGCTGAGGGGGGATCACATCAATGTTTATAAATATCTGAAGGGCAGGTGTCAAGAGGATGGGACTGGACTCTACTGGACACTACTGAAAAAGTAGTGCCCAACGACAGGACAAGGGGCAATGGGCACAAGTTGGAACACAGGAAGTTCCACCTTAATATGAGAAAAAACATCTTTCCTGTGAGGGTGCCAGAGCAGTGGAAGACGCTGCCCAGGGAGGCTGTGGAGTCTCCTTCCCTGGAGACATTCAAAACCCACCTGGACACGTTCCTGTGCCCCCTGCTCTAGGTGTCCCTGCTGAAGCAGCGGGATTGAACAAGATGATCTCCAGAGGTCCCTTCCAACCCCTACCATTCTGTGAATCTGTGAACTGATATAGCAATACCAAATACAGCAGTATTAGTTATGTGCTATTTTTTTCTCTAATTCACAGTACCTTCTGTATTTAGGGGCAACCACTGTTGTCTTCCTTGGCTGAGGTTCTGGAATAATTTTAGGCTTTCTTGGAGAAAATGGTTCTACAGGTGCTATTAGTAATTCTTCTTCATTTGTTACAGTGGCTTCAATATAGCGTCCAACAGTAAAATCAGAGAAACCAAGCAACAGGAGTTCTTTACTGCATCCAGGGTTTCTTCAAGTAAGCAGAAGTTATGTTCTTACAACCAACATGTTTACACTTTCTTTTCCCCAGCTGTAAGTATTTTTTAAAATCAAATTGTAGATTTTCATTTCAGTAACATATGAGAACTGCTAACTTCAGGTTATTCCTCACACTTACTCCCCACCCTGAGTTGAACCCAGGTATCATTTATGATTTAAAAAAACCTAACCAACCAAACAAGAAACCCCCAAGAGTAAAAAAATCTCAAACCCCCAATTTCATCAAAAGCATGGGTAATGACCAACAATCCACCCCACTATACTAGGTACAGAATTAATAATTCTGTCACAAGGAACACCTTGGAACTACTGTTCCTGAAAAAGATTAGCCAAACATTTCCATCAGACAAACTTGAAGCATACCCCTTCACTGTTTGCAGCAACAGCTTTGCTCTACCTTGCTTAAAACTACTCAGAACTGAACCCTAACTGTAAACACATCAAGTGGAGAAAGTAGGAAAGATCCTTTATTTCTGAAAAATGCACTTTATATGTGTAAGCAGTCCTTGGGGAGTGACAGGGGAATAGATCTGAGGGAAGAGTTTCTTAAGAATGTTTTCTAAGGAACTTAAGACAAAAGATCTAGCACACACCAGCTGCTCTGAAATCCCTTAATGAACTCATCCCAGCACTACCCAGAGCCCAATTCTCCCCTCAGCACTGACTACACAGTCCAACACTTACTATGTGCCTGAAAAAACAGCATCCCAGAAGGATTCTAGCTTACTTTCTCTTTAGCAGCAGTACCATTTTTGCATGCCAACTAACACTACCTGCTCAGCTTAAAGCTATAGCCTGGCTTTCTCCAATACACAAACTCAGTGCAGACACTAAACTGTCCAGAGTTACGGTCTAAACTTGCAGTCTTTCTGATCTCCTTAAAGTGGCCAGCAAGCACTTGTTACCTTCATGCTGCAGTGTCCCAAGGAGTTTTGTGTGGATTGTTCTGCATTATTACAAGATTCTCAGACTTTGGTGCATTTACAGAGCTACAGTGAAATATGAATTGTTCTTTCTACACATTTTTCTCCACAAAGGCAGGCCACACCTGCAGCTTATCTTTCAAATCGTAGCTAAATCATTCTCCTAAGAAAATTTCTACCCCTTGCCTCGCTATTTATAATGGTAACAGAAGCAGTGCGAAAGTTAAGGCAGTGTTACTTCGATGAACGAAACCATTTGACAATGTTTTCCCCGTCCAAATTTTAAATTACGACCATAAGAGTCAATGGTTGTGGTATACAACTTTTGTGGAGCTACAGCTGCAAGTAACTGAAAATTACATAAAAGTAAGATTTCCAGCATGAGGTTCCCACTTGAAAAGAGCTCACACAAAGCCACTTTTTATTCTTAACTAAATCCATGAAATATTTTTTACGAAGTATTTTTGTTTTTCAAGGGTTTTCGAAGATCTGCAAACCACTTCCTCTATAAATTACACCTTCAAGGAAGAAAGCTTTTTTCTTTTTTGTTTCAGCATACATAACCTGCATTTAATATCAGAGGACAGGGAAACTTGAGATTGAGGCATGTAGCAACATGAATACCGTGTCAGGGTACCCAGACTGGGAGAAACATATCAGACATAAACACAAAAATTCCCAGGCAATCTGCATTTGCTCTAGTACTCATGGAGCAAAGGGTTTCCTGAAAAGAATACAATCAGCTATAGGCATTATCTTCATCTTATTGGGTTTTTAAGAGAAGTTATCTACTCCCACTATGCTTATTCATTTACTACTACCATTTTCTTTTGACAAAAATCAGAACCAAGCATTAAAATGCTAACTACTTTCAAGGTCTAGCATATATTTCCACATCAATTGCTAACACGTACTGGCTTAGTTTATCCTACACCAAAGAGAATAGTTCCCTTATTCTGAGCACAGTTAAGTCAATTTTTAAGACTTGTTTCCATTGTATGGGTCAGACCAACGGAAAGAGATACCTACACAGCTGTGCATGTGATCACTATGAATGTTTTTCCACCTGGTGGTATGACAATTTCTGCAGTAACATTGACATGCTTTATTGGTTGTTCCACATCTTCTCTTTGTTCATCTTCTCCATTATGTAGATTTTCATCTTTCACCAAGGAAAAGTTTTCTTTTGTCCTTGATAAATTTGTATCCTGAGAATTAATTCCTTCTGTAGGAAACAGATTATAATAAATTCTGTTACCATAATTGCTATCGCTAGCATAGGCAAGTCTTCTCAAACCAACCTACAGGTCTCTTGAGGTGTTAACATGCAGCATTCAAACGTTAACATTTCACTGTACCTGGAATGACTCCATTTTTCATAATGGATGTATTATTCAATGACTCATATGTTGTTCCTTTGCTCTCGTTATATGAATTAATTGCAGCTTCTGAGAGGTTTTCTTGATTTATTGGAAAAGATGACAGATGTGCTTCTGGACTCTTCTCACAGTTTTGAGGAATGTGAAAACTGAATTGCTTGTCTTTCACCCATCCAGCTAATCTGCAGCTGATTAAGGACTGTGGTACACTCCCTTTATTCCTAGAAGTAGTTATGCAATTAATTACATAAATGCATAGTTAATGTTCTTGGGAAGCTTAATTCTACCTGAAGACGAAAAACAACTGTCTGTAGCAGGTTAGTTCACCATTATTTCATAACTGCTATCAGAAAGAAATTGGACTGCTGCTTCTAACTCATGAGGATTAGAACCTCTGCTAAATGGTAGTATTTCTAGGTCATATCAACTACCATATGAAGCATACAGAAATATCGTGTATAAAAACGCTATGGTAACTTAAAGTTTATCACTGGGTAAGTGACTCTTAGGAAAGAGCACGTAGCAACAAATAGAGGGTATTCAGGTATGACTTCATTTGAGCCTCGATGCCCAGATGTGAAAAAAACCCCAAAACCAAAGAAAACCACCAAAACGAAAACCCCTTGTGGATACACCAACACAGTTCTTCAGCACCCAAGTTAAAAAAGAAATTAGAAAACAAATCTGGTCTGCTTTTAATGCATACGTATACAACAGTCCTCTTGTTCCAAGATTTTGAATTAAAACATTTAACTTTAATCTTCGTTCCAGAAAGGATTTTGTTAGGATTGAAAAGAAACATAGGATAGGGGAGTCCCAAAGCACTATCCTCAAGATAGATGCTCAATGAAAAGACTATCCTAAAGACATCAAATTCAATATGAAAGTCTCTTTAATTCCATAGTATTTGGGGGTTACTTGAAGACCATGAACCACAAGGCTCAATTATGAGAGGCTTCTGTATGAAAGACAGGTTTAGACACTATGGAGTGATGGAAAGAAAGCAAGCTTAGAACAAACAGAAAGGCTTACTCTATCCAAATGATCATGCTTTTAGATTCCCCCTGCTTCAGAGTTCCAAAATTAGTCATTCTCGATATTTCCAACCCTCCTTTGTCTCTCATTAAGTTTTCATAAGGCTCATCCAGGTTGACTCCATTAGAGTGAGATTGTCTGTAAAAATAATTTTAGTTAGCAATTTTGAAACACAAATAAGACTCAGCAAATATCTTTGATTCAGTACAAGTTGAGGAATCACTATACCAAAGCATAGTCACAGTATTTAGGAAGAAGCAGGTAAGAGTGTTTTTCTCAGCTGCTTATACTTCCAAGACAATTAGATTACCTCTACTAATTTAAGCAGCAAATTAAAAACAAGCATTTTGTCAGCAGCACAATAAACCAGCATAAAACTTTGGATACAAGACTAAAATGATTAACAAGCTAGCTAATCTTTGCTGAAGAGCTGAATCAAAAGCTGACTGAAGCTGTTACGGATCTCTTTGAGAGCTGAACCAAGACACGACAGAGAGCAACTCCTTAGCAAGAGTCCTGAGTAGCACTGGAGCTTAAGAGATAAAATGACTAGACTGGAAGTTTTTTAGCATGCACCCCAAGCACTTATGGCTTCTGTTAACTGCTACAATCTGAAAGCAGCAAACTGAAGAAGAAATCAAAAAAAGCTGAAAAAAAAGCGCCCTTAAAAACTACTATCACACATACTACTGATGAAAATGCCTATGAAACCAAAGTCACATGCTCTTCCCTGTCTGAGACAGTGACCAGAGCTCTAACCTCTCAGTGTCAGCTACCTGTAGAAACCATTTAAAAAATTGTGTCTATTCTACAACTAAGAAACTATTCAGTTAAATGAAGTGGCACAAAAATGTATTGGATATATTTTAATAATCTGTCCAATATTTACATACCCTAAGTATTCCTTAGTTATCTAATATAATAAGGAAGAAAATTATTGCAGCTGTTCTTCATTAGCTACATCAGTTTACTAGCAAAGCCCACTAGATGTCTCCCATTGCAGCTTAAGCTGCTCCAATTTTTTTTGATATGGTAGGAAATACACTACAACTGACAAATCAACCTTAAGGTCTACTTTTGTGACCTGTCTTTAGTAATAGTTTTCTGTATTAAATCCATCACTAAAAACAGGTCCAACTGAAAAAAGAAGTAAACAAATTGTACTGTTGTGCAAAGTGATGTAAACACTTCAAGATTCATCCAGGTACAGTTTACATCTATTATATCAATGTTATCTCCAGTAAAAACAGCTTATTCCATTTTTAATAGTCCCTTTGAAGACATATGTACTGCCCTTAGCTATATTTCCTAGAGATTGAACAAGGCAAGTTCTCCCGAAGTCTATGTTTGAGAGGTATGAGAATGCCCTTTTTGCTCTCCTTTGGACTTTCCAGTTGGTTCACAGCTTATTTTTGGGCCTACAGAATCAGACTTGGTAGCCCTACCACAGCCTTCTTACCACCAAGAGTGACAGATTTTACAGGTAATAGCCCTATTTATATACACTTGGACAGTATTTGCATTTTTCACAGGACAGACACTTAAACTCACAAGTCAAACTCCAGATCTTTGCTGCAGACCTGCTACTGGCTAGTTGTTGCCCATTCTACATTTGTGTAGTTAATTATTTAACAGGATTTTGCTGTTTCTCCATACTGAAGATCATCTACTTTTTCCAACCTTTTCTGCAATCTGTCCCAATCCTACTCACATCACATATGCCATCTAAAATGCCTGCAGAACCTCTCAGTTTGATGTTTGCAAGCCCAACAAATCTCTATTATTCAGATCATTAAACTATTCCATTGCTGATCGATATCTGAAGAATCACTACAACTTAAAAGTTGTCTTCATTAAAGAAACATCCATTTGACACTAGTTCTGCTGAGAATGCTTTTCAAACAGTAAAGTCCTCAGTAGAAGAACACAGATGAGAGGAAACACAAGGTAAGAGCATGAGCTTGGCATTTTTGTAACAGAACAATGCAAAATTTCTTCCTTGCCTAGCAATATCCCTGCCTCAGCTGCTACTAGTTTTGCTTCTCTAGTAAGCAGATATGTCCCTACTTTCCGGAAAGGAAGAAAATGCGAGGGCCAAATCGTATCACACACTGATATTCCTTCCCAATGACCTATCACACCTTCTAGTCAACTAGTGAAGAATTCACAGTATTTCTCACTTAATAGATACAACAGAATTTAAGCTGCATAATTACAGTTCATCTCTAGTTGTTAAGTGGAAAGAGAATGAAAGAATTATTACCCGTTCTGGCTGACTGGCACCAAGCAGAGAGCTCTCCAAATATAGCATGACTGATTGCTCTCCACCACAATCGCGTTCACTAGATCGTGTCTACAAGGTGAATAGCCATCAGGAAGTCTCAATGAATCCAAAGTGAAAAATATACTCTCATCTACTGTACCACTTCTTCCAGTGATGCTGGAAATGCGAACCTGTAACAGTTTGTTATTCAGTGTTACTTGATATTATTTGTTTAAGCTAACAGGCATACTACCATTGTATAGTTTTTTCCTGCAACAGTCATTCTAGCATTGTGCTAACAGAGCATGAATAGAGAATTGTGCTAACAGAGTGTGTCTAGAATGTGTATCAGAGCTGGATTCTGAAGTTTCAGTTATTCATGGGAGGTAAACATACAGCTCTAACCTAGAAACTGTGCTTTCCTTTGGGTTTAAAAGTGTAAAGAAGCATTAGGTTCCACTTAAGTGCATACTACAGCACGTACATTTGACTTAATCATAATACCCGCCTTTGACTTACCAACTTACCTGATTTATAATACTAGCAGTCACAAGAGAATTTTTTTCCTATGCTTGACATGCAAATATTATTCAATATGTACACTCAAGGTAAATACAATAAACCATAAACCTAATAGATATAATTCCTATGGGGAACAAATATATTAATTAGAATAGAACAAAAAAAGGAAAATGGTTGCTTTTAAGCCAAAACACCTGGATAAATTAAACATAATAAATTCCAGAGTCATTACTTAGAAGTTTGAAAATCCACACATCCTCATTACAACCAATGTAACTAAAACAACAGTAAGCATCCAAATCAACAACTGATAAGCAATAAGAGTTAGTTACTCTGCCTGTTCTAACCAAGATGTGTATGCTTTTTCAAGAGGCTTTATTTTAGAAATAATCCTATAAACGGATCAGTTCATATGTTTTATCTTTTAAAGATGTGTTATAGATCTACCAATATTAGCAACTCAAAATCACCTTCAATACCCCATTTCACCCAAGATTCCTTTTGCCAAAAGCAGTGTGCAGAACATTTACCTTGTCCACTTGCTTATATCTCAAAGGCTTCACAGCAACTGCTTCACTGTTCCATGTTGTCGGGTTAATAAAATATTTTGCTTGTACCCAGTCACCTTCACAAGGTTTGAAACCTACGTAAACCAGAACATTTCTTAATTGCTACTGATGACATTTGCGTTACTCCCATACAGATCTAGTTTAAGTCAAATAAAATCACCAGCCAGAACAACGTGTTATTCAGATCCACCGAGTTCAAACTTCTCTTTGCGGTTCTTCCCCCAGTAGGTTATGACAAACTACATAAGAGATGCTAGAGGAAAAATAATCTTGCTTACATGTAACATGCAAGTTATTCTCAGTAAGAATGAACAGGTAGCTTTCTCCACCCAAATCCATATGTTTGTTTCACTACATACGCTCTGTTAGAACTTAAATTTGAAACGTGGACCTCAAGTTTCACAGAAGATATTTCTATTGTACACATAAAAAAAATTAAGGAAGAGCAAACAAGAAAGCCCTTACGCACCTTCACAGACATCTTCCATTGCAAAAAAAGTGTTCTGATTAATATAGCCACCATCCTTAGAGAGAGAGGTAACACTGCCGATTAATATTTTCGTATTTAGTTCAGAAGCATCACAAGTAGGATTGGAGTCTCCCCATGTATTCTGGATGGCGTCTACCTATTAATACAGAAAACCCCAACATTCAAACAGCTGATACTTAGAATTATGTTAAACATATATTCCTACAATAAATATCAGAATTTCAATTGCTTATGGAAGTCAAGCTCCTTATTAGACAATTCTATATTCACTGTAGCTGTCCATTTTTGTACACAAAAACATTAGTAAACAGTAAGTTCTCTTAATATGTCAGCTGTATGCTGCAACATTCACAACTGCTATAATTACATGTTGATTTGTCAAATCTTTCTTATGCTCTCTTTGCTTTCGGTCTACTTAAGAGTTTTCTTCATATTGACTAGAGGACCGCCTGCCCCCCAGCAGTATGATTGTACAAAGTGAAACTAGAAGATCACTATTTCAGAAGGCAAAAAAATATGTTTTCAAGGTGCTATTTATAAACACTATATGTATTTCAGACTGCCCCATAGTCATTCTTTAATAATTTCAATTAGAAAACCCTTCTTACAGACTGTCCATACCACCACCTCAAATATAAGCTTACTTACTTAAACAGCCCTCTGCAGAACACAAGCTACAAACTATTTTCCCCCCCAGCTGTGCTGGGGCAAGGATATAGATAGCATCTCTGCTCTTAATTACTAGAACTCCTAGAACTGCATGTTCTCTTCCTTGCTCCCAAAGGGCCACCACCATCGTGGGTTCAGGAGTCTCCAGTCTGCAGTTCAAACACTTCCTCTTCAGAGCTTCCTTGCACTCTACAAAGACTGTTGGGCCCAGTAACAACGCCAATGCCACTGGACAGAAACACTTATTACCATTAAGCAAGAACTGCTGACTCCAGAAGGTATGTAGAGAAACTACACTGTTGCCCAGAGAGGCTGTGCAGTCCCTCTCCATCCTTGGAGGTTTTCATGACCTGACTGGATGAAGCCCTGAGTTACGTGGATCTGACCACAGGCTGAACCTGCCTTGAGCAGGAGGTTGGACTAGAGACCTCCTGAAGTCTGGTCCAATCTGAACTATACTATGATCCCAATTTCTATACAATTTATTTTGTTGAACATAATAAGTATTTCCATTTAATATAGTAATAAACAGCCTATGTCTACCCTTACTCCAGAGTTTGCAAACATTAAACTACTTATTTTAGTCAATATTGTTATATTGCATTAAAAGAACTATTACACATGGTGTTCCTTTCAATGACATGAAAACTCACTGTAAAACAAATGAAAAAAAAAAAACACAACAAAAAGCCCTGGAATCTATGTTTTGCTCCAGTCTGACAGACATATCTTCATGTTAACCAGGAACGTTGGAGAATGTTAAACTTACACCTAGGCAATTTGTTTGGGATTCATATGGATAGAATCTGAGTAAGCAATTACACAGTTCCACAGAAGACCAGTGAGTTTCCATACAATGTAAGTTACATATGGAGTTATATTTGAAAGTAATTTGTAGACCTAAGGAAATGCTTTCAACACATGAAAACATATGCTTTCTTTTGATATTTCTCAACTTGATTTTCCTCTACCAATAAAACTGTAAAGTTGTTCCTCATACTAGCTCTAAAGAGCCTTCCTGCTACCACTGCTGGTAGCCCGGTAGAGCCTGCGTAAGAACCTCTAATTGTTTAGTGCAGAGTTTAATTACACTTGACATGAAATAAACTGAAATACAGACTTCTGAGCTAGGATCTTTCCAAAACACAAGGCAAGCAGCTCCAAACAGCTCTTGAAACAGTGCACTGACCAGAGGGCCACCCAAGGCTGACTACACTCTTCCTTAAAGGTGATAATATAAAAACGCCACTGACACCATGGAAGTTTAAACTGCACCTTCCAGACTCTCCCCAAAACTGCATGTTGGCAGTGCTTAGGCTGTAGAGCTTGCACTCATTTCTGAAATCAGAGGAATATTTTTTAGGTCACTTAAAGTTAAGTAGTAATAGCTTAGTTTTTTGGATGGAGATAGTATTGGGGTCCAAGCATCATTTTGTACAGTATTTAATACATAGTATTATATATTAAGCAAGTATGCTTGTCAGGAAGCTAAATTCTTTTCATCTGCCTAGGGGATTAAAAAGGGACTTATTTCCTCCCCTCTTTCCCAAAAACAGCTATGATTGAAATGTTGTTGGCTATTCTGAGCAAACTCTCATGGCATCTCAAGTTTGTGCCACTATGTGGAAAGTAAATCAAGGTTTATTGCAGAGTACAGAATGAGTTTAGTTTTTCATCTAATACTTATCCAGTACTTTGAACAGACCCTTTGGAGAAGGGAGAGTAGTGCTGTTCTTCTGAAATTACATGTTTTACATCAGTAACACAGACAAAATCCTAGGACCTGTGGGAACCCTGGACTCCTTATGCAGGAAGCCCACTATAGTCATGGTTATTCTTGCTCAACAGTAACATTGGTGCTTTTTTTGCCCCTCTCACATCTTTGAAAAGAGCAGTTATACCATTTTTATTTTTATTTGTAAGAGATCACAGATTACGGCATACTTTGAAGAAATGAGCTTGGTCTCTTTGCTTACTGAATCAAGATTGCCCTTGGACTTTGACTTTCTATAGAGTCCAGTCAGCATTAGGCATAAGCTTGGCTCTAACCCACTCACCCAGTCAAAAACTACATTGCTGGAAAAGATCGTCTGAGATGCCTGCAGGACTTATGGCTCATCAAAAAAAGGTAACAAGATAAATCATTATGTTAATCCCTAGTACTTTTTGAGAAGGCCATTATCTACCACATACAGCAAAACATCCCACAACTGCTAAAATATCATAGTTGTTTTGGAGATCCTCACGTAGCTTCTCACTTACCAGGCTTATGTATGTTGGAGCGATGACAATATTTCAATAGTACTGTGAAAGCTGACAGTCAGAAGGAAAACAAGGAAGGAGAAAGAAGATTTAGACTAATTTATTTTATGAGTGTGTGTATACGAGTACTCTTTTACCAACCAGCACTGAAATTGCTTGCTGGAGTTACAATATTTAGTTTTCATGTAAGAAAGTCATTCCACTTAAGGGGGAAAAAAAAAAAAAAAAAATCAAACAAGAAGAAAAAAGAAGAGACATAAGGTTATTTTACAAGAAGCTACGTTTTTTTGATAGCAGTAGAGCTGCTAATATTTTTAGAAACAAGACACAAGACTTCCCTTTCACTTTCTTTCTATGCTTCATTTTAGATCATACAGTAAAACTCTCTCCCCACTAACACCCTTTCTTCAGATTTAATCAATGAAACTGCATTCATTTCAAAATTAAATGGATTTGCTAAGAAAACCTCCCCTCAACATTTTGTATGTAACTGGAGTTCATTTTATGAGAGTGTTGCTCTTTTACATCCTTCTAATCTTTAATATGAAATATCCTATTTACTTTAGTCTTCAGGAATTGTTCTTATTGCTATTTTGAGTTAAAGGACAGACAGAATAGAGAAAAATGGAAGCAGGCAACATTTTAAATCCTCCTGAAATAAATTATTAAAACCCAGATGCCTAAGAAACCCAGATTTAAAAAAACTCACCCAGTTGATAAACTGCCAACATCTCAAAAATAGTTTTCATGAGATCATTAGTTATTACCAAACCAGCAACAGAGCTTGAAAAAAGTCTACACAAGTAACTCTACTGCGTTTCCTCAGTAGACTACAGATTTCATAAATATATAAAAATGCATCTAAACTCCTGATTGTTACAGAGTAAAAGACAAAGCAAGTTAGTCTTCTAGTATTTTTATTTTCTGTCTACTCCTACTTGAGAAATCACATTTCTAGTCAACTTCATCAAGACATGGTACAGCTACTCCCAATTCTACTGCAATTCAACCACTGGAGGAAAAGGAATTCTCAGAGGTCTGCATTTATTTTAAGCTTAAGTCCAGCCCCTAGGGAGGAGTTTATCACGTGCAATTCATTATTTCAACCAGAAAACTTGTCTTCTCCAGTAGCCTGGTGAACATCTCATGGACTATTATTATGTTCAAATGAAAAGCATATTTATTATTGACAAATAATGTTTACAAAAAAGGCTTTCAGCAGGCACCCAGCATCTTTGAATTGGTTTCCTATTTATAAGTTAATTAGATAAAGATCTTTCCCTCAGATTAACAGCTATAGCAGCAGATGAAGTTAGAGCTTTGAATCCTAGAGAGATTTTTACATTCATGGCATAAAAGGTGAGAAACAATAAAACTTTCCAGACTAACACCTGTACTAACAATATGTGTTTTACAGGAGGCAACTCCTTCTTACAGCAAAGACAAACCTTCACTTCTTCATACACAGATGAAAGTATTTTTAAAGGTATGTCTCTACTTACCATTAGTATGAACAGTTTCAGGACTAGTCAACAGACTAATTCTGAGAAGCATACAGTACATTACCACAGAGATACTAGCAGCTTCAGTTATGAACTGTAAATCACTTTATTAATACGTGCCACTTGGTACCAACAGAATTACTGAATGTGTCAGAATAACAGAAACGCACTTCCGTATGACAGCTCATTACGTCTGGACACTGCTGGCAACTGACAAAGGTGTCTCTGAAGTACTACTATTTATCTTCACCTCTTACCCTGATGGCCTTCAAGCCACCCGATGTTTTATCCTCTTCAACAGTGGCAGTAACTTCCTGTCCAACAGACAGCGGCGTATTTTTTGTAACATCATCCTTTGTGAAGATTATCATGTCATCTATCATCCCATAATCATGGCAAAATCTTGTCACTACTCCTTGTACAGTTTTTAATTCTTTATCACCTGCATCCAGAGGAAAAGTGTTGACATAAAAACAAATCACTTGTTTATAGAACTATGCAACAAGTAAAAAATGCCACTAAAAGTGCTATCCCTTCTATCAAAAAGCCATTCTCTTGTTCAACTAAAACTATCAACAGCTGTGAACTAATTAGTTTCACATTTAAGTCTTGAAGTCTTACAGCAAGTTATGGCTTCAAACAATTAAGAAGGCTAGCTAAATACAAACTACATTGTAAAAGCAACTTTCTTTAAGCTGCATGAAAAAATTTCATAGATTATCTCAAGTTAGAAGGGACCCATAAGGATCATTGAGTCCGACTCCCTGCTCCTCACAGGACTACCTAAAACAACTAAACCATATGACAAGAGCGTCCAGACACTCCTTGAACTCTGACAGGCTTGGTGCTGTGACCACTTCCCTTGGGAGCCTGTTCCAGTGACCGATCACCCTCCCAGTGAAGAACCTTTTCCTAATGTCCAGTCTGAACCTCCCCTGATTCAGCTTCATTCCATTTCCTCGTGTCCTATCACTGGTTCCCAGAGAGAGGAGATCAGAACTTCTCCCTCCGCTTCCCCCTTTGAGGAAGTTGTAGACTGGCATAAGGGCACCCCTCAGCCTTCTCTCCCCAAGCTGAACAAGCCAAGTGACCTCAGCTGCTCCTCATAAGTCTTGCTCTTGAGGTCTTTCACCACCTTGGTCACCCTCCTCTGGACACACTCTAGTAGTCTGATGTCCTTCTTACACGGAGGTGCCCAAAACTGCACACAGTACTGGAGGTGGGGCCGCACCAATGTGGTGTAGAGTGGGGCAATCACTTGCCTCAACCGGCTGGGTGTGCTGTGCTTCACACACCCCAGGACACGGTTGGTCCTTTATGCTGCCAGGCACACTGTTGGCTCATGTTCAACTTGCCATCAACCCAAAGCCCCAGCTCTCTTTCCATGGGGCTGCTTTCCAGCCTCTCATCCACCAGTCTGTATGCGTAACAACAGAATCATAGAGTCATTTAAGTTGGAGAAGACCTTTAAGATCCTCAAGTCCAACCATTAACGTAACACTACCAAGTCCACCACTACACCATGTCCCTAAGCACCACATCCACATGTCTTTTAAATACCTCCAGGAATGGTGACTCTACCACTTCCCTGGTTCCAATGCCTGACAAATCTTTTCGGTGAAGAAATTCTTCCTACTATCCAATCTAAACCTCCCCTGGCGCAACCTGAGGCCATTTCTTCTCATCCTGTTGCTTGTTGTTTGAGAGAAGGGACCAACATGCACCTCACTACAACCTCCTTTCAGGTAGTGGTAGAGAGCAGTAAGGTCCGTCCTCAGCCTCCTTTTCTCCAGACTAAACCACTCCTGTTCCCTCAGCCGCTCCTCATAATACTTGTTCTCCAGACCCTTCACCAGCTTTGCTTCTCTGGACATGCTCCAGCAACTCAATGTCTTTCTAATACTGAGGGGCCCAGAACTGAACACAGGATTTGAGGTGCAGCCTCACCAGTGCCGAATACAGGGGACCATCACTTCTCTACTCCTGCTAGCCACACTATTCTTGATACAAGCCAGGATGCCGTTGGACTTCTTGGCCACCTGGGCACACTGCTGGGTTATGTTCAGCTGGCTGTCAACCAACACCTGGGGGTCCTTTTCTGCTGGGCAGCTTTCCAGCCACTCTTCCCCATGGGCTTGCTGTGATCCAAGTGCAGGACCTGGCACTTGGTCTTGTTGAACCTCATACAATTGGCCTCGGCCCATCAATCCAGCCTGTCCAGATTCCTCTGTAGTGCCTTCCTACCCTCAAGCAGATCAAGACTGCTGCCCAGCTTGGTGTCATCTATAAAGACATTAAACAGAACTGGCCCCAAAACTGACCCCTGGGGAACACCACTTGTAACCAGACACCAGCTGGATTTAGCTCCATTCACCACAACTCATTGGGCCTGGTCATCTAGCCAGTTTTTTACCCAGCAAAGAGTATACCTGTCTAAGCCATGACCTGCCAGTTTCTCCAGGAGAATGCTGTGGGAACCAGTGTCAAGGGCTTTACTGAAGTCCAGGTAGACAACATCCACAGCCTTTCCCTCATCCACTAAGCAGATCACCTTGTCATAGAAGGAGATCCAGTTGGTCAATCAGGACCTGCCTTTCATGAGCCCATGCTGACTGGGCCTGATTGGCTGCTTGTCCTGTACATGCCGCATGATGGCACTCAGGATGATCTGCTCCATAACCTTCCCTGGCACCAATGTCGGACTGACAGGCCTGTAGTTTCTTGAATCCTCCTTTTGGCCCTTCCTGTAGTTGGATGTCACATTTGCTAACCTCAGGTCAACTGGGACCTTCCTGGTTTTCCAGGAATGCTAATAGATGATTGAAAGCAGCTTGGTGAGCACTTCTGCCAGTTCCCTCAGTACCCCTGGGTGGATCCCATCCAGCCCCATAGACTTGGGTGTGTCTAGGTGGTCTGGCAGGTCACTAACCATTTCCCCTTGGCTTATGGGGGCTTCATAAAGGGTGAGATTCTCCTTAGACCTCCTTTTGGTGTTAATGTATTTATAGAAGCATTTTTGTTGTCTTTTACAGCAGTAGCCAGATTAATTTCTCTGGCCCTTCTAATTTTCTCTGTGCATAACCTCACAATAACCTTGTAGTCTTCCTGAGTTGCCTGCTCCTTCTTCCAAAGGTAATAAACTCTTTTTAATTTTTCCTGAGTTCCAACCAAAGCTCTCTGTTCAGCCAGGCCAGGATTACCCCATTTCAGGTGCAGAATCTGGCACTTGAATATATAAAATGTATATATTCAAATACATCAAAAAACTTGAGATAAAAAAATACCTGCAAGCTAAACAGCTTCTCCCAAAAGCTCTGGGCCAACAACTGTTTTCAAGATTTTTCATAGCAAAAGAAAAGTTCTCAGCATTGTTTGTATGAGGAATCCAACACATTTAATATCTTTGTACTGAAAAAGCAGAAAAAGTAAACAAGCTATAGAAATTAATTCTTCCAATTTGTTTATACAATATTATAGTTAATACAGTTCTGAATGGAGATGTGGTGCTGTTTCACTGGAGACCAAGGAGTTTCACATCTTTTGGATTAGAATTAGTATCTTCCTACATATCACAAACTTTCACTCAACAGTACAGCACTACAACTTCAGGCTTAAAGCTGGACTAAGTGTGCTAGTTTAGATTTCTAACATATTATTAACTACAGTTAACACAGTACAGTAATACAGTAAGTAATCTTTTTTGCTTTCTGTATTCATAAATATGAAAAAGCACTTTTTGCTACTTCGGATAACACTACCAAAACCACCTTAAATGCACACCATTTTGGAGCCTCAAAACATCGAAGCTACACGACTATTTCCATTCTACAGCCCAAGAAAGATGAAGAAGCTGTATTTATTAAGCCAGCAGTACCAAGGAGTGCCCAAAGCATCCACCACCCACCAGCACCACACTTCTCTTTCACCTCACTCCATACTCTGAGCTGCAATGGTAACCTATCCTACTCAGGAAACAGAGCAAAAAACTACTACGAGGGACATTCCCAAATGCTCTGTAGGCAAAAAGCTGTCGTCTTTTCCGGATTTCCTTTCTTAAGCACAGAGGCCATCCCTCAGCGCCCCCGGCGCAGGGGAGGGGACCCGCACCGCCCCCACGCTCAGGCCGCGAAAGGCCCTGCCCCTGGCACCGCAAACCCCGGGGGCGCAGGGAGTCCTACCTGAGGCCGCCCGCCTCTCATCCTCTCCTCCCTCATCCCCCGCACGCCTCCAGAAGAAGGAGACCACCCTAGACAGGAGGCCGAGCATCCCCGGGCGCCGGCACCACACTGCGGTGACCGCCCGCTCCGCCCGCTCCTTCAGCCGGCCTTCGAGCCCCACGGCGCCGCCGGCCAATCACGCTGCTCGCTCCTGGCCACGTGAGAGCTCACGCCGCGTGCCACAGGGCGAAGGTGGGGAGGTGTTACGGGACGGTGCCGCTCTTCCCGCCGCGGGCGCGTGGGCTGGAGGAGGAGGGGGGGGCGCGGGGCGCAGCGCGGCGCCGGCTGCTCGGTGGCTGCGGCGCGCCTCCACCGTGACGTGATGTGACGTCACGTGACGTCGAGCGGTGACAACCGACTTCCCTCACCCCCGCCTAGCTCGTACTTTCTCTGAGGTGCTGTAATTTCAGTAGCAGCCAGTTTCAAAATGATAGAATAAGCTCTAGAACATTATCAACTGGGTTAACAGAAAAAAACAGTATTTTTGTCTAAATCATATAGGAGCTGCTGTGGCTCCAGAGAGAATACAATTTTACTCTTGCTTCTAATTTCCATAGTTGATATTTTCACCACTTCTCTTCATGCAATGCACTTCAGGTATCTTGTATGATGCCCCTTTAAATTTTGTTTGTCGAACAGTGTTTCACAAAGAGTAGTTTTTGAGTCGATGAGCTCAGCACCCCAGCAATTTCAATGGGAAATGCAGCGTAAGACAAGAGATGGTTTCAGGAAGCTGGGCAGAGCAGTGAATACTTTTACGGGAAGCGACTTCATGGCTGTTGCAGAATTGCAGTGTAGTCTGTGATCAGATTCTGAGACTAGACTAGCAGTCGTCTTTGGCAACCTCTTATTTTCTACTCGTATGGTCAGCTCAGCATTATTTAAGCAAAGAAGGAGTAGCAGTGCATTGCAGATTGTTTAACACTTTCATAGAGTTCTATACAGTTCCTAGAGCAGAAGGAATTTTGGTTGCCAGTAATTGCACACAGGTTCCTGTGTTTTGCTCTGGAGTGACTGAGGTGATGCTGTTGGGAGGAGAAATGTGTATGAGTGTCTGTAGTCAGTGATCTTGTTAGAAAAGTGCTGAAGGAGTGACAGCCTCCACTTTTAGATACATTGATTTGAAGCACTTTATCATCTTCTTTCACTAAGATTCCTGTGGAGCGCATGCATAAGAGTGTTGGTTGGCAAACCTGTGACAGGTGAAGAAATTGTTTTTCTGGAGGAGGGGTGTAATTACACATGCATAAATTCCTGTGTGAAAATCCTGTAGTTTACAGCAGCCTTCCCAGGCTTCTCAGGAATCTTTTTGCAGGAAAATGGCCTAGGCAGAAAAGGCCAATGTTCAGTCTGGATGTCCTTTAAAATGTTAACGTAATGTGCTTATGACATCCATAAAATCAGAAGTATTTTGTATTTTAATAGTATACAATGCATACAGTAGCATACAATGGATAGTATATATACCGATCAAACTCTTCAGACGATGATTCACATGAAGGACAAAATCTGAAGAAGATTATATTATATTAGGGGAGCAAGATGTGCCTTTGAAGTTGTTGGGCCTACATTTTCCTCTTGGTTCAGTACATGCCCCAAGACATGAGCAGGGAAACAAGGACTGAGGAGTCAGCTCCAGAGAAGCAAAATACTTCAAATAGCTGATTTTAAAAGAGCTGACAATATTGAACAAAGAATACAGGTAAGGAGCTGAAGTAGTGTAATTAAATATTGTGTGAAAGAATGCATAGGTAGTGTAGCTAATAAAAACGCATCAGAACAAGGAAGGGTTGGACAGCATGGTAAACATAAATTTCACCGGAGCTTCAGGTGCTGTATATTTTTGCATTTAGATTTGGGAACATGGGTGTGAGCTTGGGTTCAGTACTAGGGAAGCTGGTCCAGGACAGACTGCTTTTTTATTAATTACTGATGCAAGAGTAGGACTAGGACAAGTTTATGTACCTTTTTATGATCTTGTTCCTTGGCGGATCAGTTACAATTGTCAGTCTGTTTTTTGTCTTTTGTGGTTACTGTGGGGGATGCTTGCATGACACAGCCCTGGCAAATGACTAGTATCTGCTATAGCTGCTTCAGGCAGCCTGAACTCGTTCAGTGGTCATTTCAGTGGTGCAAGTAGTTCTTCATAGCCTCTCACGATTTGATTTGATTGTCATCCCTTGACATCTTTTGCCCTAACTTAGAATAAAAACAATTTGTAAATCCTTTTCAGAATCCTGTTATATTCTGTTGGCATTGTTATATTTCCTACAGTCTTTGGGTGGGTTTCCTATGCACTCTTTAGAATTAGGAGGAATCTCTTTGTATGGCACCTTTGTCCCTTACCTAACATTATGTGGTACATTATGAGAGCCTGTGACTAGGGTTCTGGCTACCAGATGTGCCCTTGTGGTTCTGTATACAGAAAAATGACCCAAGGCTTTTCATGGAATCAGGAACATAAAATGAAGGGAACCTCAAATAAGGGCCCCAGAAAATTTTTGGAGTAGAACCTGAACTGTGAAGTTTAAGTGTTTTGTGTTGACACTGATACCAGATGCAGAGAATACAGTAATTGTGTGGTGAACCTCTGTGAAAAAAGGAAAATGACAAATCCTGAGAACTGCAAAGAAAAGTGGGCAGAAGGAATTTCACCATAACCAGAGAAAACACTGTAGTGCCACGCTTGAGAGAGGGAGATTTCAGGTACAATACTGGCTGAAACACTCAGAATTGTGAACAAAAATTTCTAGGGTTTGAGCCCTGCTCCCTTCAGTGGCGTAGGACTTCATAAATTCTTTTTATTCAAAGATATTAGATCAGGTAAATACCTGAATATCTCACCAATTTTGTGTAAAAAAAAATAAGTTGATCTCCCTAAATTGGTCAGAAGGGATAAAATAGGATCCTATTTTATATCTATGGTCATTTGTGGTAGAGCAAACCAGTACCTAGCATTCATTGAAAAAGATGTGAAGTATCACCCATTTTCCATTAAACCATAGTCTTTGAAAGTTACAGATAATGGAAATATTTGCATAGTGTTTCTCCCATGAAGAGAGAAACAAAAGAGTTTAATTACTTAAGACAGTTTTGCTTGGCTACACAGTCTCTTTCCACTCCTCTCTTCTAAGGCAGTTCACAGCTGTGTATAGTGCCGTGTGTGGTGTATTAATTTCCATGTTTCAGTCTATTAAAGCAATTGCAACATTTTAATATTCTTTCAGTATTGGCTGGCATTGAGAAGAGCAAAATCTACAGACTGTACAAATTGAGAAGTAGTGATTTTCTAAAGTATTTCTAGCATACTTTAAAGGTGATGCCCTTCAGAGTACTGAAGATTTAATTGTGTCTTGGTTACAAGAGTGTTTAAAGTTTAGACAAAAGACCCTGTCATTGCTGTAGCTGTCGAGGTGCCAAAATCTTCAAGATAAAAGCATTCTTTTTCTTTTTTTTTTCTTTTTTTTCATTGCCTAATAAGCAGGAGAACTGGTTCCAATGTACGCTGGCCATTGCATGTCGGTGCTGCCTGCTAGATTTAAAATATGTTTAGTCATCGTGGTGTTCTGTAAGTATAAATGTCAGCACGATTGAAGTGTGCAGGGTTTATCTGAACACTCTAGAAAAGATAGTTCTACAGTGAAGATAATAATCTTGATAGGTTTCTAACCTCTAACTTTCTAACCTCCCAACTTGTTGGGATACTTAAATACTTTCATTTTTATCTGTAGTTTATTCTAGGAGAATACTGCATTGTAAGTAGCTTTTGCTCTTCTGAAAGAAGAACTAGATTGTCAAATATTGTTATCACTGGCTGTTATAGTAACCAAAACTGGTAAACTATGAGGAAGGTTTTATTTAAGATTCCAAGTAAGGGGTAGTACTCAAATAAAAAAGACTCTTGAAACTTTTAAAATTTGTTGGTCTGATTTGGAAGCAGCCCTATGAGAATGTAGTACAGTCATTTTCTAGTGTGTTCTGTTAATTAAAATTCAGGAGGCATTTTCCTGTTCCCTGGCTTAACTGAAGTTTTTGCTGTGCTTTTGTTCCATATCTGAATAGATGTTGTTGAAAGCCAAAGTGTAAGGGAGAACTTTTCAAAGACGGCATGACTCACTGAACGGTGAGAATATCACAAAGTGTACAGGCAGCTGTGTTCACAGGACTGCTTTAAACTGACAGTTAACTTTTCAGTTGAAGGTAAGCATGAAGGTTTTTAACTGTTGAAAAATCTGCAGTAACTTAATTCTAATATAAGATACTCCTCAAGGTATCTGAACAGATTGGCAAGCAGCGGGATGAACAGAAAAGGGCTAAGTGAACGAGAGGAATGGTTGATACTGGGTAAATTAGAAACAGTTTGCTGCAGCTGAGTTATTGTGAGTATATGAGTTCATCGGACTCATAGTGAAGTCTGTCATTGTAGATACCTGATAAGAAGTGTTAAAATCAAGTGGGAGTTAATATCTAAACATGTTTAAATATCTTTTGTGTCTTAGAGTTAAAAAAAAAAAGAAGAGAAAGAAAAAGAAAAGAAAAAAAACTTTGGTTATAGTTACCCTCAAACTAAACACCTCCAAAAATAATTCTTCTATCTTGAAATAAAAAATCTGTTAAGGTATCATAGGTACACAAATTTTGATTTTGTTGATATCCGTACTGTATTATTATGAACTCTGGCTATAGGATGTAATTTACTTATTGTATGGAAGTAAGTTGTTAGAATGCTTGCATATTTTGAAATGTAAATACAGCTTATTACTAAATATTGCTTTTATTTATTTTAACTAGACAAAAACCTAGTTGAGCACTGATCTGAGTATGCGAAGGAACTAAATTACAGTTTTTGCCTTTCTTCATCATTTGCGCTTCCATTATCATTATTTAATTGCCTTTGTGAAGTGTTATGACCAGGGAAGAAGGTTACAGAGAAGAATTTAGCTATGACAGGATGCCAACTTTGGAGCGGGGAAAACAAGAGAATGGAAATTATATTCCAGATATCAAATCCAGTGACCTTCAGCTATCAAAGAGGCTGCATCCTTGCTTTAGTTACAGAACATGGATCTTTTCTTTGCTGATGGGAGTAAGTACTTTAAATGATACAAAATTTTAGAATGCAAGTGAGGTCTCAGTGCCCAGTAATCTGTTCTGTTTCACATCATTTGGGGACTCAGAATTGCATCACCGATAGTACTGGATATAAATATTTGTACAGAAATGAACATATTTAGGAAATTTAGAATGTAACACTTCATTGACTAATAGTATTTGGATAATTCCACACTAACCAAAGATGCTATATGAAGGCTGGTTTTTACCTTTAATATTAATCGTATATCATAAACAGAGAATAAGTGTGGTAGTGGTAAATATCAACCCATATGTATGTATAAGCAGTGCCTTTTGGTAAAGGATGTAAAATATCCTGATCATGGGCATTCTTTTAACATATTTTTAACTCTTGAAAGTACTTCACTTGCCATGATAGCATTTTGGCATTAAAAATACATATGGTACTTAAATTGCCACATTAATCTCTCAGGGTTCAATAGTCATGTAGTTATTTGGTAGAATCTTCATGTAGTGAGGTATATACTTCTGTTCCTTACATGAACGTCACAGTGATTTGAATTTTTGTGCCACTGCTGGAACCATAGGACACTGATCTTGCATGTACATCATATGCTTCTTCGTGTTCTCAGCCAAGTTAATTAAAGCTCATTATACCTATTAGAATTTGATGTTTTTCTGTCAGTTCGTGTGTTTTGAAGAGTAATATTTCACTGTTAATATGGTAATTGTTTTTGCACAGTGAATGAAAGTATTGCCTTATTTTCATGGAAACAGCTGAACATTTTTTCCTTTCTGACAATCTGCAAAACTTGGATTCCCTTTCAGATGTACTGTTACATAAAAAGAGAGCAAAAGAAGAGCTGGCTTGCTTTGTATTAAATTCTCTCAAACTTAATTGTCAAAAAGGACAACTGTCTTTAATTAGATTTTTCCTTTTTACTGAGTTGTTGTGAATGATTGGAGATACTAATGTTCAATGATCATTTGCTGAAGTCATATTATCAAGAAGCAATTTTATTAATGAACTAATCCAATAAATTCCAGTTAGATTTTTCTCCCAAGTGTTATAGTGGTTAATCTCTCACAACTCTGAAAGACAGTGCCCAGAAAGGATAGTCCATATGCTGAGCAACAGAAATCATAGTGAACACAACTGTCTACTTCAGGGAGCTGCTAAAAACCATAGAGTGACATCAGAGTGGCTGCTAGTGTGGGCTGTTCTTGTGCAAGAACAATTCAATATGGTTCAAGCATGATTTCAAGTTGTGTTCTGTAAATACTGTTCTTCCAGGCTGCCAGAATTCTTGGTGTGTGTGCTTATACACACACACACACTACCTTATTTTCTGTCATTTTTGTGACAAGAACTTTTTAAAGACCCCTATAATTTTGTAACATCAAAAAAAAAAAAAACCCAAATAAAACAGAAGAGCCATTCTGTCTCTCATCTTCCCCAGCCCCTTCAAAGAAATGCCTACTCACAGGATGACAAACAAAAAGGAAAGTTGTTAGTAGAATGCACTAATAATTTATTGTTGAGAGTGTAACTGATAATTATGAAAAAAAATGGAATAGTTAGCAAGGGAACAGGAGGAGCTGAGCATTTATGGGTCTGCCACTAGACTGAAGCAGGAAGAGAGTTTGGAGTTGGTGGAAGAATCTTCATCCTTGTAGCCTAATATTATTTTTGTCGTCGTGGTCTAGTTGGTAATTGCCCAACTGTCCATATGCATAATGAATGTTGGTGAAGCCAAGCAGAGAATGCAAAGTAGAGGCTTGGTTGAAGTTTCTGAAACATTTTTACCACTGAACACTGCAATTAACTTTTGAGCATTTTATTAGGTATTTGCCAAGTCAGGGCACAATGCTTCATTCAGACATGATTATATTGTTCAGTATTAAGTCTCAGTAACCAGCAAAACATCTTCAGAACTCAGCATGTTTTGATATTTTTTTTCAAAATTGTGCACACAGACTTCATTATTAAATGTTCATCACTAGCTTAATTTGGAAGGAATTACGGATTTGTATCTGACTAGTTGCTTTTTTTAAAAATAGTTTTATTCATATTAATTTACCTTATTTGTTGCCTTGCAGACTTGCCTCCTTATTACTTCTGGATTTTCACTATATCTGGGAAATATTTTTCCATCTGAAATGGATTATTTACGTTGTGCAGCAGGTTCAGTAAGCATTCTTAATTATTTGTTGTGGCTGTTTGACAGCAAAAATCAATAGTAAATAATTTTTGGGTTTGTTGTCTTTTTGTCCTGTCTGTCTTTTTACTACTAACTTCCTTCATGGAAGATTTAATTCTGTTTAACAGTTAAATGGGTTTTCATCCCATGGTTAAGGGAGTAATGGTTGTCATAACGACAACTGGTTTGTGCTACCATTTTCATTAACCAGCTCACCCCTGCCTTGCAGTAGTTATCTGCATGAACAGTTTTTCTGTGCTTGGTTTTAAGAAAATTTGAATTGTTATGTATTTGGGGAATTTCCTGGCTAAATGCTATCAGAATGTATTTCAGACTGTATTTCAAAGTATTACTGTTTTCAGTTTATTTTGCCATAATATCCAATACTGAAGCAGACTAAGGTTCTCTTGTATATTACTATTTCATTAATAAAATATGCATTAAAGATATCTGACATTTTCCAAAGTCCAGTATTTTTACTATATTTTTAGGGACTTATATTTTTTTACTGTATTATATATGCTTAATCTATACTTCAGATCTATGTGCATACAATAAGTCTGATGTACTTGCTTTGTTCACAGCAAGGTTCTGTTCTGTTATTGTTATTTTTGCAACCTGACTTGTAGATTGGTTCTAAGTTAGGTCCAAGACTAACGGTTTCTTTAAACAAACAAGTCTCAGGAGCTGCCCTATGAATGAGTTGTCGCTTATGTTTCTGCTAGAGGTGTTAGAATAAAGTTGAGGCACTTTTTGAAGTTAATATCTTCACTGATGTGTTATTCTCTGCAATGTTCGTGTTAGTCACTGAGACGTGTCTTGTTCTGCCCCAAATCTTATCTCTTTGAACTTCGTATTTATTGAGAATTTCCAAAGATCTGGTAGATGCAGAAGGTTATTATGTTGGGTTTGAATGGCTTGCTGTGGGTAAAGATGTGTGCATTTGGGTGTCTGTATGTGAGCAAGGTGTTACAGCTACTACTAGAGAAAATTGAGTCAATGTGGTGGGGAGAGCCTAGAGAGCCAACTGACCACTAAGTGCCTAGTTTAGCCTGAACTGAATTGCTCCCTAGACTTTTTTAAACATCTTGACTAGTAGTAGGCTTCAGTTGCCTAAACATAGTCATGTTTATGTAGTCATGTAGTGTTCTAGAGGCTCTAGGGTAGCCAGGCCACACAAGGATGTTTTAATTATGTTAAATACAGGTCATTTAGGTTTAAGTGCTGCCAAGAATTTTAAATGTTAAAATTAATCTAGTTATAGTGGTTCCATTGTTAAACTGTTCAGGTGTGTGAAAAGATAATTAGCAAAGAAATGCAGCACTTGTCACATGATTCATTATCTAACATAGAAACATTTTAAATGGTTTTAGTTGAGCATATTTTTATTTTGTTATTAGTATGTTGTAACATTATGTATTTGTGTAAAATAGAGTTGGATATGTAATGGTACCCTATCTATTGTGGTGGGAAACAGCTAAGGGATAGAGAAATTACTTTGTGAAACTTCTCACTTATGCATGATTTTTCCATTTAGCTCTGCCCTTAAGTATAGAAACACAGATCCTAGTGAACACAGTGGAGATCCCAGGCACAATTCTTAAAGTGTAATTTGACTCAACACATGAGTTTATACAAAGTTCTGCAGAACTGTGCTGAGACCGGCCAAATTATAGCTTACACAACTATGACTTAGCCTGTTTAAAAGAATGTGGAGGCCCAGTTGGGGAGTAGCAGTGTTTTTCTTTTCCTGCTCAGGGATCTCAGGCCTTCTAGAGTTAATTTAAACTATCAAAGGCATGAAATGCTTCATGAAAGACTTTCTTTCCTTTACTCATCACATTGTGCTGGGTAGCTAGTCAAAACTAGGGATATGGAAGGCATATTTAAACCTCTTGTAATCCTCAGATGCCCACTGTAATCAATGAGCTTAGACAAGAGTGACAGACTTCTCTCACAGTTTCTGATCTTCTTTTTGTCTAAATTAACTGAAATATGAGTTCAGAACAAATAAAATACATGTGTAGAAATAGATATAAAATTCTTTGTGCAGAATATCCCACTAGTCTTCTCTCTTAATTTTCCCAGTGTATTCCTTCAGCAGTTGTGAGCTTTGCTATAGCGAGGAATAAAATTAATGTGGTAAGTATAAGATTTTATTGGCAATTTTATCTTTTTTTTTCCTTAAAATGAGAGAGGAACCCATTCTGAAACTGTTTTTCAGATACCAAATTTTCAGATTCTGTTTGTCTCTACATTTGCTGTTACAACAACGTGTTTAATTTGGTTTGGATGCAAACTTGTCCTCAACCCATCAGCTATAAATGTAAGTTACTGAAACAATTACTAATTAATGCTACATTTATCTTTGTTGAAAAAAAAAGTGGGGTGAGGTGGGTGGAGATTATATGTAATTATGTTGTAGTCAATACCCCAGTGTTCCTATTTAGTCTGGGAGGAGAGATCATCTAGCAGTAACTTTATTTTTCTGAGTAAGGCAAGACTGGAAAATTGACATCGGAGATGAAAACTTGTATGGCTAAAAGACGCATGGTACCGGTAATGTAGAGGAGATTAATATGGAAACAACTTTCCTGTTTTCCTGTATTCAGAGTTCAAAAACATGAATTAGATCTTGAAATGTGATCCAGTTTGTTCAACTGATTTTATTTTTCTGTTGACTGTAGCAAGTGTTTTGATTCTTTTTGTTTGGTGGTTTGTTTTTTTCTTTGAAAGAGCAGGGTCAGAAGAGAAAATTGAAAAGAAATTAGTAACTCATCTCTAGATTAACCAGTGTTTAGGGATGAATTGTACTACAATGAGAAGGTGTCCCAAACAGTGCTACTTCTGGGCCATTTCATCGTCAGATTAAGTATAATCCTTTCCTGAGTCTTCTTTAATGGATAGTTTTGCTTGTGAGGCTACCAGGAGAGAAACTTTTGGTGAACATTTTTCTTGTACATCATCAACAAAGAGAATGCAACGGTTACATCATTTGAAGCATATATATTTCATGCTGGGAAAAGTTCACTGGTTTTGAGTCACAACCAAATAACATCTATCTTTGGTAGACTGAGCCAAACAGTAGAACTATAGGGTGGTTTGCATTTCTTTTCCTGTGGTAAAATGTTCTGAGACCTCTATAATACATAAGAATATTACATGTACGAGTAAAAAACATAGCAATAGGTATTATCATTGCCATTGATGAATATTCATAATAGACTATCACAGAATAGCAACACTCAATACAACTACATCATACATTTTGTGTGAAGGTTAATGACTGCTCTCGTGCTATTATTCAGTTCTTCTCCTAGTATCATATCAGCTGTTGTGATACTAAGAGCTCAGCAGTAATAATGGCTCCCTATAATAATGTAGTGGATCTGAATTAGTAACAAAGGCTTTTCTAATAGAAAAATAGTGCTGAGGCTAGAGTTTGCTTTGAAGTTATCTATACTATTTTAATAACATCTGGTTAGCTCCAGATTTTACAGATGATAAACTTTTAAATTAACTGTGTTTATTTCCTCTTAGAAAGTACAGTATATTTGGCCAGTACTTACAAACCTGCCTTTGAAAGTAGGTAACTAAGTCTAGCTTCAGGTTTCTGGGCAGCTGGCCTGGTTTTCAGAGAGGTGGAATACTGCAGTTGATCAGAGCTGTGGAGATTTAGCACTCTGGACGGTCAGATCACTTGAATTCAACCAGTACTGGCTTTAGATTTGGGCAGTTTTGCCCTGTATGTGGTGGGACAATGTCATGGCCCCCTGGGTTCTGTGTGTGTCTCAGGGCAGTTTACACCAGTCAATTCTTTGCACAGCCTTTGCTGGCTTGTTGCTAGTGTAGCAGTTTCCTTATGCATTTGCCCCCTCAAGTGTCTTAGGCTGTTGGGGCTGAAGGAATTATATACCAGACACTGGAGTACTGCCTTTTCCCTTTTCCGTCCTTTCTTGGTAGAGAGTTCAAATATTAGAAACCAATCCAAGCATTCTGAGAGAAAACAGCAGAGAAGTGTGACTGGAGGCTACCAGTCCCTTTGCATTCCCTTCCCTTGCTAGGCAGGATCACAGCGCTGTTGGGACAGAGAAGGGCTATGTTTGCCCAGGATAGGTGGGCCCAAAGGACTCATTTTTCCACCACAATGAAGAGTTATTTTGTCATGAACCCCAGCGTGACAGAATTAATTTTGCTTGTGCTCTTGAGAAGCTTTGAGCTGGCCCTGTGTGTAAGAGCTAAAATAGTTGCATATTTTTGAAGTGAGTAATTTTTAGATTGCATAAAAATTTGCATTTTCTATTATTAAATAATAACAGCTTTTGTATTTTCAAGGCAGATCAAACCATTTGAAAAAAGAGGTTGTATTAGACTGGAAAAGTATAAGTGATAAACATTAAATTTATACGAAGGCAAATTCTGTCTTTGCCAAATGTTAGTTAACTACAATAATATCCACAAGACATCCTTGGTTGTGTGGTTTTCATTCTTTTCACTTGCCTATTTTATGTCCATACTATGTCCTTGATCACTGAATAAAGATAAGTCAGGATAACTGTGTGCAAAGCTGTCTCTGAGGCTTTTTTGAACCTTTCTGTCTTAAGAGTTATTCATGGTGCTGACTTGCTCTCCTCTTTGAAGGACACTGTTCCAGTAAGACAGTTTCACTGTTTGGCAGCTCACTGCCAGCTGTTTTCTATTACCCATGCGGTACAAAGAAAATGTAGAATACCATCTCTTTAACTGTTCTTTCATCATCATATTTATTTTCCCTCCCCATGGGAAACTGCACAAGAAAATAATGCTAGATCTGATGTGAAATCACTGCCAGTAATTTAAAAGCTGTAAGGCTCATAAAAAGGGTAAGTTTATCCAATTAAGACAATTTGCATTTAACTCCCTCCCCTTTATACAGGACCTCGGTAATTTTTCATTAGTGTTACTCATGTTGATGGATAACGCTACCAAATTACTTTAGATAGATAAATGGAATGCAAGATACAAGCCGTGTGCTAGACTGCGACTGTGTGACACTGCTCCAGTAGTGTGCAGTTCTGCAGTGAGTATACTATCAGCATGAAGGATGCAATGTGTAAAAGATGCAAACTGCCACTGCTGCCACTCTGTTCCTTCCCAGTGGGAAGCATGATGGACAAAAATGAGTGGAACCTCATGCTTACTGACCACTGCAACTGAAGAGGTTCAGATCTTGAACGGGATTCTAATTAACTCCAAATTGAGTACATATATTTATTGTCTCCTTGTGAGTTGAGTGACTATACCTCCATTATAGTGGAGATGATCCAGTCACTGAGACACTGCAATACAATCTTGTTTGCCTCAGTGTAGATAGCTAAGGCAGGATTCTGAGGACTGAACTTCTTATTTTAAAGGTGCTATGAGATATTCTTCCTGACTGCTGCTGCTACTCTGGAGGGCTGAGAGTCTCCGTCAGACCTGTGTCATACATCCCGTTCATGCAGGCATGTTCAATATGCTTGAGTATTTCAAATGGCACTAGCAGCCAGTATAATTGAACCCCACCTCTAGTGACTGGTTGGCCCAGTAGCTTTTGAGGTTCCTCTCTTGTCTGTATAGGCTAAGTCTCCACTGACAGTAGTGGAAGGCTGGGCAACATGGGTGCACACGGACACTGGAGTGTAGGTGCTTGATTTGGTTGCCTAACCATAAACGTGTGTCTCCATTAGGTGTGTGCTGGCTTGTTCTGCCTCGATCCAGCTGCTGGTCCAAGAGGGCTTCAGTCTCCTTTAGGTCATCTGTCATTACTTGTCAGACCTGTGCAGATGTCTTGAAACCTCTGAAGGATAT
Organism: Phalacrocorax carbo; assembly: GCF_963921805.1. Taxonomy (NCBI): domain Eukaryota; kingdom Metazoa; phylum Chordata; class Aves; order Suliformes; family Phalacrocoracidae; genus Phalacrocorax; species Phalacrocorax carbo. Next base: position 22,560,800 of record NC_087513.1, on the reverse strand, counting down.
CTTATAGCATATTAAAAGTATGCTTTTAAGCAACTCTATTGAACTTCAAATTATTTAATTTTGAAATTAATTCAACCCTTTCATACAATTTTAGTGAACCACATTTTTAATACCTGGTGCAGTTTCAGAGCAAACTGGATTAAGGTTCTGCTAATTTACTACTTTCTACCCAGTTACACTTGCAGGTTCCTTAGTCATGGAAGAGGATTAGGGACACAGCTTCCTTGGTTCTCTGAATCTGATGGTAGATTTTATGTATAGTGGTAGTTGTAGAGATAATTTTCTTCAGTGCTTAGAAGTCTAACATTAAATTTCCCATTGTTACAGGTGGTATAAAAAGGTACTTACTTCTAGCTTTAGCTGTATTTCTGTTTAAAAAATAAAAACAACAAAATCACCCAAACTTCAAAACTGGAGATTAAATATTTTTACTGTGGTCTAGGGGTGTTGGACTAATTTTATTAGTGGAAAGCTCTATCTGATATTGTAGACATTAAATGTCAGAAACAAAATACTGGAAAGATAAAATTTTAAAAAATCTAATTTATTTATTGATACTTTTTCATTTTCTGTTATTTCCTTGTTATAGCTAGTGCTAAACAAGCTAGTCCATCAATGTAATTATAGGTCTTCTGAACTCAAACTTGTATGTGTACTTGGCACTGCACTGTATAGCGTGGCCTTGCCAGCCCATGCCAGTACCAGCACTATACATCAAAACATGCTCCAATCATGGGAATTTATGGCCTGGATTAAATTGTTCTGCAGGCCACATGTTTGAAACTTCTTTTGCCAAATAATGCCTTTATTCTCCATGCTAGCACTTTCCCTAGAAGCTTACCACTATGACATTTATTGCTGTTTGTGGCTCTAGTACAACTGTATGGTCTGTCGTGTACTGCAAGGCACATAGTTCCAATTACGATTTCATGAGAAGGATGAATTTCACTGCCCAAAAAGGCCTCTCAAATCTGCCACTTATGATATTTTTCAAAAAACATGTGCTGCAAGATACGTGTTGGAGAAAAACTGAGATTTGATCATCTGCAAAGCAGGTCTGACACGAGGGAACAACCTAATTCTGTTCTAAGTCACTGAACAATGGTTTGCTATAATTGTATAGGTTCTGAATGGAGCCAGTTCTCCCTAAACTTTTGGTGCATTGCCCAGTAGACCTAACCACCAAATGTTTTCTTGGCCTGCCAGTGGGAAAACATGGTGCTTTTGAAGACAAGAGAGGGAGATCACTCTGCCTAACTTGAGTGGCTCTGGAAAATTATTCAGCCCATGTAGAGTAGGTATCTGCCTCTTTCCATGAGATAATAAGGAAATGAGAGAAATGTTAAGTATTACACTTACTTGTCTCGTGAAGATGAGCAATGGCAGGAGGAATGGCAGCATCCGTGGTTTTGCATGATAATGTAGTCTATTAGACCTGCAAGAGTTATGAAACCATGAAGAGTGTTCATCAATGCACTACTAGCACTAAGTGCAGCACAGAGCTAGGATTCTCATCGCAGTTCTTTGGACTGTGTTTTCTTTGAGCATTAGACATTGTATCGCACCATTTGGATTGCAGCGTAGGGGTTGGGAGCCTCTGGCCCTCCTTCCCCTCCACAGTGGATTGCATTAGCCCCTGGCCTAGTCAGGCTTGCTTTTGTTTCTCTTCTTTCTGTTCCTGTGAATCTTCCACGATTTGCTGCAGTGTTCTGGTTTCACATGAGAGGTCCTGCGAAATGCAAACGTACCCAGCAATCACCCCCTTTCATTAAGTGCTCTTCTGGAAGACAGTGATAAAATCTTCAGGCAGACTATCCCCATAAATTAAATAAAGGCTTCTTTCTTAGTTTAGGAATTCTGAATATTATATAGACATCTAAGTGTTGTCCTAGAAATTCATCAAGAACCAAGAAAACAGTTAACAAAGTATCTAATTAATGGATGTGTCTAAATATCACAGAAAATAGAGAGACTGCCAGATCCTGCTAGATCCTGCCCCCTCCTTTATTTTTAACATGGAAGATGTAACTCACTTACGTTTGGGATTTTGCTGACAGATAAATTTCAACTTGATTCTACTTATTCTGCTGGAAATCTTCATGGCAACCACTGTGATCATTTCAGCTAGGTCTACTGAAGACTGCTGTGCGAGAAAGAAAGTAGGTACCCTCAAGGATTAAAAATGTCTTTTTTTGTGTGTTAAATAATATTTTTCCTGTATTACATACATTGACAAGTTGCTGGTGACTCCAGTATATAACTTCGTATTACATGGTAAAACTAGATTTGAACAATAGATAAAATTACTGTACTAAATAGTAATGGCCTCTTCTGTCTTTAAGAGTGCAATGGGCCTTTTGCAAATTAGAGAGCAGAGGGTTGTTTGAATAACTTATGAACAGGTATGGCAAATGTTTTATTTCTGTTTTGTAGAACAAAACTTAATGATGTATGAAACATCAGAATACTGTGACAAGTATGTATGTAAGCAATGCCTTTCTGAAGCTTGAGTTGGAGAAAGTATTTGTCATGTATGCTAATCTGGTGGTATCTGGACAATGAATACTGGCTTTGGGATGTGGGGCTATAGATAAAATTTTCTTTAGTCACAAGAGCTCTGCCAAATCCCACCCTCATTTTTCTACAACAGTACTTCTTTTAGGTGGTAATGAAGCAAGCATGCAGTGCCATTTTGTGTCCTAGCGGAAGTATTGCTTGCTAGATAGATAAAACCATGTAGTGTACTGTCGTCCTCCAGTTACTGTTTATCCACATCAGTAAAATCTGAAGGCTCAGGAAGAAAGCATGTATTTTGAAGGTAGAAAGGGGAGACAAGATGACCATAGTTCACTGTTGAACAGTGGTTGTATAACAACTAATCTGTGACTACCTCGTTTGTTTTTAATGTGATTGATGTGGTCTGACACCAGCAAACACCGTGGTGTGTGCTGTGTCACTGTCAGCTCTGATGGGCTGACCAGACGTTGCCACCATTAGGATGTGTAACAGGTTGTACAGGATATTAGAAATAAATATTATATTTAATTATTACTAAATATTACTTTGTGTATTTTTTTTGACCTTGATGATTTATTCCCCTGTAGAATACTGCATATGACAGTACCATTGTTTTGAGCAATGTCAGCTTTCCTACTCGAATTCTGAAGTCATACTCAGTAAGTGTTATCTTCTTTCATTAAATCAATTATTTTTTCATCAAATCCATTTGTTTTTTCGTCTTTCTAAGTGCTAAGCTTCTTTAAAGCCAGGAAGAGATTGGTGTAGCTACAAGCTGACAGAATAAAGACAGAAATGAGTGATATATCTTTAAATGTTTTGTTTTGGAATGTTGCAAGATAAACAATAACTGCCATATATAATGGGAAGGAGACTACTTAGTGACTTAGGGATAAATAGTCTAAACTGAACTGAATTAGTGGAGCTAATAAATGAGAGCATAAATATGTGTAATGAAGCTGAGCTTTTTACTTAAGCCAGATGGAGTTTTGCTGTATTTTAGATCTGAAAAACATTGACTTCATGCATAGCTAATAGCATAAATGCATTTTTTCCTTCCAGTGTGTTCCTTTCTACATGCAAATAGGAAATTTGGTGTTCAAATGCACTGTTAATAATATGTGTGCTCTTCTTTGTTTTAGGTAATTGAGGTGATTATTGGAATTTCATCAGTATTTGGTGGAATAATTGCTTTGAATATGGATGTTCTAGTCTCAGGTCCATATCTTTCAGTAACATTCTTTTGGATCTTAGTTGCTGTAAGTAGTGCAAAATGAAGACATTCTTTTAAAGCAATGCCTTTGGTTTTTTAATATTTTTTTTTTTTCATTTTTCCCCTCCTTACTGGAATAGTTATTTGGTGCTAATACTACTCAGCAGTTGCAGCTGAGCAAATAAATCAGTGCTTCAATATATACTAGATTTATGCAATATGCTTGTTCTATTTTGATTTACAGTACTTTGGTTCTTATAAAACATTCTGATATATTTTAGTCCTCAGTTCAGTAAAATGGAAATGAGTAATAAAGCAGGGGTATTAGAATTGAAATGCTTTGTTAAACAAGTCCTAGGTTTTAGAATTTCTCAGGCTGCAAAATAAAAAGTTGAGTTTAGTTTTAGCATAGTAGAATCCTTACAACATAATTTTTAGCCTGTCAGCCTTAACTGTCTTAAAAGCCTGCGACTGTGATTGGTAACCCTTGTCACTAATAACAGCCTGTACTTAGGAGCAGTGGATTCATCAAGAATGCTGTGCTACCCAGCTTGCCATAAATTAAACAGGTTGAGAAAGACAACAGTGAACATTAGATTTATATATGGCTACTATGTCTGGAAAATCCCTCAGCATGAAGTGGAAAAAAGATGATAAACAAGTTTTTCAGCATTCAGAATTCACAAAGTTCATCTGGTTCATTAGGTTTTTATGTAGAAGTGTCAAGTTTTGAGGGTAATAATATTTCAGTATGTGTAGGTTTAATACGTGATACTCATTAAATGCAAGTTAAATGAAGATTAGTTTTATCTTCGTTTGACTAATTAATTCCTAATACTGTCATAATAAGTCTATACAGTTTTATCTTTACAGGAAATTTAGGATGTCGTCTGTGACTAGTGGGAATCACTGTAGCTCAAGTGTAATTTGTTTAGTTTTCAAGTAGGTAAATATTTATTTTGTTATACTTTTTTGTTTAGTGCTTTCCAAGTGCTATTGCAAGTCATGTCGCTGCTGAATATCCAAGTAAATGTTTGGTAAGTGTGTAAAATTCTTGGATTTTGTCATTAGAGTAGAATCATGTTAAGAAAGCCTGCCTGTGATAGCGGGCACTTTTCATGTTTGCTCACTTGTTCTTAGTTACTTCTACAAATTCTGACAGAAATACGTAGCATGAGTGTAAGCGGATGTTCCTGAAAAGAAATCCAGTAGGTCCTTTGGAGACTTAAGCAAACAATTCTAGGAAGGAATTAAAAGGGCTGTCTGTTGTGTTTTTTTGTACTGGTTCCTTGGGAATGAATATTACTGTAAGAAAACAGCATATCTCATATAGTACGCCGAGAACTGCTTTCTTGCTCCTGAGCTGAGGTCCTTCCTGTTCTATTCTCCTTTCATGATGAGCTGTGGTTTTGGAAAGAAGAAGAAAATTAGATGTGCAGACTGCTCTAGACCTTGAACCTATTTTAAACAAATTTCTCATCTGCATGACTAGCAACAAGGTCTAAGAATATTCAGTAGAATGCATTTATTCCTTGACTGTCCCAGATGTGTAGTAAAACATCTGTTCTAAGTTATAGTCATGTAACTGTATTTAAGTCAGTAATGATGCATGACCACAACTAAAGTCAGAATTTGGTCCTGTAGGATGATACTTGAATAAAAACTCGGCTGCTATTGTATTGAAATAAATTTGCCTCAGATTTATTTGCATAGTTATTTTAGGTTGTAAGTCTGCAATATCTGCTGTTAATTCTCATTTTTTCACACAAACTGAAAAATAAAAGATACTTCTATACTGGCTTTCTAAATTGGGTATTGCTTCCTCTATCTGCATATGAAAGGCACTTTAAAAACCAAACAAACACCCCATCATCCATATTAAATGGAAAATTAATTACAAAACAACAGTGTTTTGGCTAGGAAACTTAATTTATTCAAAGCTTGCTTCTGTATCTCCATGCAATGTGGATGGCTCTTAATATTTGCCTCATATGTGTAATCTTACAGTCTTTGACATACTTTTGTTATGCTTACTTCAAGGAGATAGAGCTTGCAAACCAAAGTGTTAACTTGTTGTTATTCTTCTTTAATATTTATTATCTTATTTTTTAGGTTGAGGTCCTGATTGCCATCAGCAGTGTTATCTCTCCATTGTTGTTCACAGCTTCTGCATACTTATCCTTCAGTATCATGCAAGTTGTTGACATCTTTAAAAATTATCCACCTGCTGTTAAAGTATGTATTTTTATGCAATTGAAAAATTAACATCTACCTATTACAGTAGCAACCCAAGAATTAATTAGGAAGGTAAAGAAGACAAGGTACTGCATTGTAAAGATTGAATAAAATGTTATAGAAATTGTTCAGAAACTCTTATTTGACTAATGATATAATTTTAAGTGTGTTAAATCTGTTGCCACCATGGAATTATAGTTTAAAAACCATGGTATATTATTCTAAAGAATCAGTAAAAATAACATGTAATATGCTGGACTCCTTGAGGTTTTTATAAATTTGTAGTATAGAAATTAAAGATTCTAGGTTTACTTCAAGAATCCAATTTTCTGTTTCTTAGGATGTCTACCAACAGGTATCACGTTAGGATTGTAAGTTTACACCTGGATTCATTCACAGCCTGGAATGGGGCAGAGAAGAAAACAGTTTGCAAATCTTAAAGCATTTCAATGTGAAGTGTTACCAGTGCATTGCTGAAGAGCTTTCTAGGGCTTTACTGTCCAAGTGTTTAGCAATGTTCAAAGAACCATTGATGGGGATTAAAATAGTCTCAATAAGAGTCTTGACTCTTAGTACCCACTAGTCCTTAAGCAGTCCTGTACTTTTTGAAGAAGAGAGGGAGCATATTTATTAAACTGAGATCTTAGGGACTGGAAAACCAGCTTCTGAGTATGTGATCCTGTTCTGATACTGGAGGAGCACACTGTGTTGTCGGGCCTCGGGAAGTGCCCAAGATTTACATGTTCTCTTTAAGTAGCTTCTCCAGTCACACATGTTTGAGACAGAAGACTGGGCTGCCTAGACAGTTGGTGTGACCCTGTAGAGCATTTCTTACATTCTTCTGCCACTTTGTGTCTGGATGCAGCAAGAGTGGGCTACTCTGAAATGGAGGTGAACAATGGAGCGGAAGGTGCGCAAGGCAGACAAGGACAGTGACCTCACTGGCAAGGGGTGCAGTCCTACAGTACCCAAGAAAAGAAAAAGAAGGCAGGTCCAGCCATGGTAACCAGGTTCAGCCAGTAGTTCAGTGATTGCCAGACAAGTCCATAGTGGTGAGGCAGGTCCAAGGTCAGTCAGGAATTCAAGTCAGCAGGGCAAGGTCAGAGCCAGCAAGGCACAGGGCCAGGCCCAGGCATAGAAGCAGTATTGCTAAGGGCAAAAGCAGCAGTGAGGCTCTATATTTTAGAGGATGGTTTCCTCAATTCTGTTCTATTTCTAGAGGAAAAGATCATGTAGCAAAATAACATTTAATTAAGAATTATTCATCTTTTCTATTTGAGCAAACGCAGGCACTCAAATTTTAATTGAAGCTTCATGCTGAAATAAACTAAATTATAATTTGAGCTGAAGAATGAAATCTGGGTACAAATCTCAAGGGGTGGGAACAGCAGAAAATATTTTATTCAAGTAGTTAATAACTTATTTAATATCTCTATTTTCAGCAATCTTATGATGTACTCCTGTTGCTTTTGATGTTGATGCTGCTAATTCAGGCATGCCTTACTATTGGAACTGTAATACAGTGTGTAAATTACAAGACAAAAATGAAACTACATGATTCGTCATGGGCAGCATCACAGGTTAAAAAGCAGGAATACAGAACAGCAGAGGTATGTATTTATACCCACTATAATATTTAAAAATCTGTATTTAAGAAGATATTTTTTGTAATGTTTCGTGTTGCTTAATTCAGATCACAATTAAAAGCTGCTCTGTAAAACTGTAAAGTTGTTAATGCACTGGTGAATTTTGTAATAAGGAGATAATATTTTGCTGGTAAAATGATGACCGGGCATGACAGACTCGATATCTGTAAATCTGTGACAAGTCCTGTTAAGAGAAAGACAGTTGTAAGGTGAAAGCCCCCTTCTGTTCTTATTTGTAGTATGGGCTCCCAATTATAATGAGGTTCATCATTTTACTAAGATAAAATGATAGTCCTACTGTACTACTCCACAGGATGCACATCCATAATTGCTATTTACATGTCAGAATGAAGTTCTAGAAAAGATGATGGGCCTTGCGTGATCAAGTTCTTATAATGAGATAGCCATCTATTAAGAAAGGAATGGATTTAACCCTTTCAATGCGAGCAGAAGTTTTGGGCTATGGAATGAGAGTATTCAGTGTAGTTGTACTTCTCCAAGGCCTGCTGGGGGGAGTGAGTTTACTAAGCTGAGTTAGTTCTCTTAAGTTCCTTAAACTGTGAATGGGAAGAGTTAAGAACCTGCAGCGTAGGAACAACAATAGGCAAGCTGAGTGAGCGGCTGCCTGTGCTGGACAGTATGAAGTAGTGCGCAGAGGAGGGTGCCTGGAATCCCAGGTCTTTCCATGTCCTAACTGCACTGCCAAAGTTGGTGATAAAGATCAGAATTTATATTTGCCTCCATTTCCGTCCTGCACTTACACATTCAAGCTATCCTTTCAGATGCAGATTTGGCACATTTTTTAGAGCTTGGTGGTGCCAGTATCACTGTTACCACTTTTCATATAGTCATTCAGGGTTAGAGGGCTGTTTCAGGCACTGTGGGAACCCAGCTTTCTTCAGTCTGCATAGGTTAACTACATCCATCTCCTAGCACAACACTGTAGCCCTTAGGCTTTCCTCACCTCTGCTGTACAGAGCAAAGCACTGTATCCTTAAAGACTAGGTGAGAGTAACCCATATTAGCTGGATGCTTACTGCATGGCGCAGCACCAGAGAGTGCTGGATTCCCACTCTGGAGTGAGCATCTGCATTGAAACAGCACTGGATAGAAAGCATTGGGAGTAGGGACTGAAATTCAGTCAAGTCATTTTACAGCTGGTAATGGGAAGTGAAAGCAATGGATTTATGTCCCCTCAGGCTGCTGAGGGCATTCAGTGTAGGTTGCTTATTTTCTGGATCTGTGTCCTGAGAGCTACGTTCTGTATAAAAGATGAAGCACAGCAGCACTGCCACTGCTGCAAGTCACATTTCAGAGTGTAGGTCATGGCATGGCTAAACAGACCTCTTCCGGGGTTTATTTGTATATGTGTAACTAGTTTGTGAGTCACTGCGAAATGAGGTGCTGAATTAAATGCTAAAAGGAGCACATTGTCTGGGAAAGCAATACCTTTTGGGTTACTTTTTAGTATTTAAACACATTCATAACATTACAGGTGAACTTGTAGGTCACACTGGCTTCGCAGAAGTCTGTGTTCTTAGGCAAGGCCTTAGTTTGCTTGCATGTATGTGGATGAATCTTGCTTCAGCTGCACTGTAAGGGGCTACTTCTGCCTTTGGGTTTAACGATTTAGATGCTAGGGCTATCAGTCCCATTTTGGCAAAAATCTTGAAAAAATGTCCTAAGTAACATGTTTAAAATAGGAATTTGGCCAAGTTCCTTTGACCCAAATGTCTCAAGTATTATACAATTTACACTGTTATATTTTATATCATAAATGTGTATAGTATACAAAACTATACAATTTACAATGTATAGAATATTTTAATAGCTCAGACCGTAACTATTCATGTTTACATTCTCCTAGATTCTCTCAGATATGTATTTGCTTAAACTTCAGTTTTTAACCAAAGCATGGTTTCATGTTTCCATTTGTCTGAAATTTGTTTACTTTTAGGTTTCCAATAATACCTTAAAGGATTTTGACAAAGACAAAGCCTGGAAAGCAGTTGTGGTGCAGATGGCACAGTAGTTTGGATTCTGCAAATGCAGCCAGTACAGTACAATCCAAGTCAATAAATCAACTCTTTGAATTAAGGCATAAAAACTCTTCAGTTTATAAACAGCAACGTAGTTACAGCAGTAGGAGCCAAGGAATAACACAGTTAATGTGTCTTTCTAATAATTTTGAAATATATTGATAATATTGTTAACACATCTGTCTTTTCTGTTGGTATCTGTATTCTAGTGTTGCTTTAGAAGATACCTTTAGGAAAAAAGTAATGAGTCACATGGATTTATGCTGATGGTGAAGTAAAATATGACAATATGTAGTGGGCTTCATATATTTGCAAGTGATTGTTATAACTGCAGTTATGCAGTCAGTGTAACTGATAAATGCTTTTGTAAAGTTATGAGTACAAGTCATAATTGATATTTTTGCTTATACTTCACTTTTGTAGGAGTTGTAAAGTTATTTTGCATCTCATTGCTTTTATATAAATAAAAGTCTTTATTATGTGGAAACTCAAGAATGTGTTCCATTTCTGAACTGTTGAAGTGGGGAAGGGGCTTTTTCTGTGTGGCCAGGCACAAAATCTACTAGCCAAAGCAAAAAAAAAAAAAAAAAAAAAAAAGAAGCAAACAGAAGCAATTAGCCAAATAACAGGAGATAGTGCTGATCTTAAAGGGTTTTTTTGACACATGAAAATGTATTTTTAGATATATTACTTTTATTTATTTTCCTAACTATCTTTAAAACTTACACAACCTAGCTGCCTTTAAACAAGCAATATCCCCCATACAGATTGCCTTTTCCTCCTAGCTGAATTATGGATATGATTGTGTAGATTTTGAACTCTATAAGAATCTCCATGTTAATAGGCTTTTTGGTGTAACTAGGGAGATAGCTGCTCACAAGGTGGTGCGTTTTTTATTGTTTCTCTGTTTTTATTGTTTTATTGTTGGTTTTTGAAAGGTTCTAGACTTTGAAGTTCATTCTTTTTTAATCTGAAATAACCCGAATCATTTGTTCAGAGCATGCTGCAAAGCTTACCTCTTTGCTTTTGGGGAAGGGAAGCAAAGGGAGAGAAAGGTATTTAAAGTGCGGAGCCCTTCAGGTATGCTAACATGCTTTCTTTCAGTTTTGGGAAAAGTGACAATTATTGCAGCATTTTAATATGTAGAGAGTACTCTTTCAAGTTGAGAGCAGTGCTTCTTAAGAGCACACATACAGCAACCTGTTTGTTCACCTAAAATAGTGTGTGTTTTTGGTCCAGACTAATACATCAACAACCAGAGGATGCAGCTGCTATTTCCTTAAATACTGCCAAATCTCATGCCTCTACTGCTGGTACTTGTGTAGAATATTGTGAACGGTTTGCTTTCTTTTATGTGTAACACACTTGCCTTCATTAAACTGAATCTGTATCTTCAAAAGATTCTGTCTTTTCTGGCAAGTGATTATTGGTTTTGGTTATCCAGAAGGTTATATATATGTAGGTATTACTTCTATTACTGACCTTGGTTGGAAAAGAAATTAACAGCAATTGCACATTCTGATCCTTTCCACAAAACACTTACACAAACAAGGCACTGAGGGTCTTTAACCTCCTTTTGAGTCAAATGGCTTGAGGTGCTCTCCTCCAACCAGTAAGAACCTTTTAAACAGCTACTGATTTTTGCTTTGCTGTCAGGAGTGGCTAGGAAGAACCTAATGGTGGGATGTAGTAGGGGATATTTACCTTTCTTCTGAGGAACTAAAGTATTTTAAGAAGAGGTGAAGAAAACAGTATTCATCAAAAAGAAATAGGACTAAACATATTAAGTTAGAATTTAGATTGACCCTGAAGTGATAGTTGTGATACATGACTGTGTCTGAGGTTTTTTACTCTTCTTAGATTAACAACGGGAAGGAATAGATGGGAATAAAAAAAGAGGTCATCGTAGGGAACAGCCATAGATTCTGCTTTCCAGTGAAGATGAACACCCCTGGGCTCCCTGCCTGGCCACAGCTCCCTTTCTGCCCTGTTCAGCACAGTGGACACTGCACAATCTTCCAGGTGCCAGGACTTTTCCCTACACACCCAGTAAACTAGGAGCCCCACCATAGATACTGCTCTGGAGGTTGAATTTTCTTATCCCATGCGAGAAAGAAAATCACGAAGGTAAGAGGCAGGATTTTAAAACCATAATTAATGTAGGGCTGGCTGCTGACGTGAAAATCCTTTCTCAGGCAGAGAAAGCTGCACTTTAAATCTCACTCTGCGGGTAAATGCTTTTGTAATTCAAAACAACACCCCCTGTGGCCCCTGCTACTGTCAGCCTTTCTTTGCCAAGTGCTTTTGTGTGGTGGTGTTTGACACAGAGTAAATCTTGGTTGCTTGTAGCTTTAATTAGGGTGTGCTGGTGGATGATCTGTTTCCACAGCACAACGGGGAAGCCTGTTCCAGGGACAGAAATCACAGCCCTCTCCGAGGTCAGCTTAGCAACAGCATATGTGCCACACTGTAAGGGTTTTTGCTTGGAACGGGGTGAAGAGTGCCCTTTCCCGCCTTGCTGGATTTCAGTAGAATTAACGCCATGGGCTACTGCTTAGCTTACACCAGGAGTTAGGGTCATAGCTCAAAAGAAAAAAAATAGTCCTAGGTAAAATAAAGACATAAATCTTCTGAAAAAAAAATAGAATTGTGCGCACTTGGTGCATGAATCCTTCCTCAGCTTCCAATTTAGCTCAGAAAAGCAAAGAAAGCAGAAGGGGAAAATTGCAGGCTTAAGAGCATTTTTTTAATCCTCTCTGCTCCTGCAGGCAAATTTCTTGTAGCTCCTCACCAGGAACAAGAATACACCGTTGACTATTGGTATATATATTTCTTGTTGTTTTTAGTAGTAACCTGCCTTATAAGAGCAGACAGGTGAGGTGGAAAAATGCAGTTAGGATCCACTTTGTCAAGTCTTATCTTTGGTGTTTCTATCTACTGTTTTTCTGTTAAGACCCGTGTCTAGTTATGGCTAGAAAAGCAGTATGTCTTTAGTTCTGTTGGACCTAAGTTCCTGTTGTGAACCTGGGCTTAAAATACCTTAGGTCCTCAACTAGAAAGAGAGATCTGAACGAAGTGGTACACTGCCTACCCCACAACAGGAATACAGAACACTCTTTGTACCCAGAAATGGCTCTGTGTCAAATGGATTGTGCAGACGCGTTTTTATATATGTGTATGTTCTGCATGGATAGTTTTGAGCTGATATGGTTTTTTTAGATCTTTCCTACCATTCATCTCCAGCAGCTGAAAGGGGAGATTTTTACAGGGTGAATGAGCTGATCTAACTCAGTGCTGGAAGGGGTTATCTCCCCTGGCCTCTTCCCTTGTGCTAGTCGTGGCTGGGATCTGATTAAACTGGTAGAAAATTTATCGATTAAAAAAAATGATTAGTTTCCTGCTGTTTTAGTTAGCCACTTTAGCACACTGCGAACCCATAGAGGCCCTCTAAGATCTTGGGTATGACTTCATAACCACTGGAGGTAAAATTGGAATTCTGCCTCAGTGGAGGTAGATCAACAGAGGATTTGTCTTTTGTTAGTACTTCCTTTGTCCCTTCCCATCACATTCCTTGCCTATGTTTTGCCTAGGGCATATCCACCTTCTCTTCTCCATTTCCCATTTGAAAAGTAGACTTGTACGTGATCTGTACCAGGAATTACAACTTTATACTGACCATGTAATCAGCTAGTTTATGCGTAAATCACTCTCAATTATAGTTGGAGTTTAAAAAATTGCATGTTTTGTCATCAGGGTCTTGTGTTTCTGAAGAGAACCCGTGAGATCAAAATAATGAAATCTAAATTACTTTCAGAAACTGGCGTAGTCAGGCAACTGATTTGGTTTTATAATAATTTCCTGTTTTTTCAAATGTTAGAAGTAGTTTTGTTTGTTACTGAGTGGGAAGTCCCTTGGGGAGAAACCAACTGTCAGAAGAAAATGTCACTATCATCCATTTTGTGAATAGTAGTATCTTAGATAAAGTATCTTCAAAAGATGAGTTTTGGATTATTTTTACCCCCTTATCTGGTGTTACCTGTCTAATGCTAGTATGAGATATTTCACAGTAAACTGGTTTTCTGCCCCTATATTTACAGGGAAAACAGCCAAGGAATGAAATAACAATGATAGAGCTGAGTGTGTTACGATGAATCACTCACACAAAAGGAAAACCGTGGCTGCTAGCTTTAAGCACTGAAGAAAGAAATTCCCATGAAAACAGTATTGGCCAATTACTTTTTAATAAGTGTTTTGTTAATATCAAGTTATGACTGTCAAATATAAGCAAAAATTGCTTTTCATACTTCCTTTTTCAAGACAGGAGAGGTCTACAGGTATAAAATATCCTTATGTAATGCTTACTGGAGTTTTCCTCAGACTATGATTTTTAACATTTACTTCCTACTTAACCGGTTTCATTTGTTCAAAAGCTATAACCTCTTTAGTGAACACGTTATAATTGTTCTTTTCTGTACTGTAAAGATAAACCGTTTCTGGAGAAAAAATATCAAACTGATAGTGAATTTTTTTTTAATTATTTTTTCCCCCGAGCTGACTGTTTTTAAAATCTGCTGTAGCTCCTAGTCCAAGAAACACCTTTTATACAGATGCTTGGTAGTGGCCATTTCCTCAAAGGGCAGAGTGTTTAGGTTTAAACAGGCCCTGTTCTTTTCTCCTCTGCTTGCTGTGAACCATGGAGGCTGAAATTCAGATGTCCAGAGTTTGTAGGGATTCTTACCACCTGTATGTTTTAGAAAGGGAAAATAAGAGTGTTAAAGCACTGTGTGCATAGGATGATGTGCTGTTTTGTATTGCATGGTTTTGTGCTTTGTGCCGTTGGACTTTGGGCATCCAGAAGGAGCTGAGAAATGTGTTCCTGTATTGCCAGCTCTGCTTACCAGCAGCTACAAGAGGCCAAGTGCTTCTGCAGGGGCTGAGTTGCTAGAGGTTACCCCAACATTGCTTGTTTTCAGAAGTGCTGCCAGTGGGGTGATGCTGATGAAGTGTCTCCTACCTCCACACTTCCCACCTCTGTACCTCTGCACTGTCTGTACAGGGTGTAGCCTGTCCTTCCTACTGGCGTCCGTTGACAGTGCAGGGATTGTGACTGGTTCTTGGTTGTTCTTGGGCTTACCATTTAACAAATAACCAGGTTTAATATCAAGCACTCTGGAGCTTGTTCTTCTAGATAGAGGCCTTGACTCACTCAGGCTCTGTTCTCAGGATATGAACTCTTTGCCAGCAGTCCTGGTTTAAATTATTCATCATGTTCTGCTGCTCATTTACCCACTTCCATTCAAGTCTATGGAAAAAGTCTCATTTATTTCAGTATGGTTCATCTTGGAGGTTTTGTATTTATTTTTATCTTCTTTCCAACATCTGATTTATATAAAGAGTTACATAAAATCAGAATGATTTTTATCTGCTATATAAACACTGAAGTTCAAGATTGAAATGGGAAGGAAAAAAAACAGCATTAAAACTTAAGCCTACTCCTGCCTGTCTGCTACTACATTGAGGTCCACCAGGACACCTGTGATACTTCAAACTGATCTGCCTAAAAACCCCCAAATCACTCAACTCATACAAAATCATTCTTTGTTCTGAAGAAGTTTTAAAGCTGCATTGGTTTTCTTATTCAGTTTACAATGTTGCTTCACACCCTCAGTTCAGCTGAAGGATTGAGATGATACAGCACAGGACAGCTACGACGTTATCTTAAGCCAGCATTGTTCCTGCTTACAAAATTTTCAAACCCTATCCTAAACTCCCTGTTTGATAGTTGCCACTCTACCAGTCTTTCCACATTTCCCCATATCACTGTCATTTAATGGTCCATGCTTTTCAAGGGAAGACTTTTCCTAGATTTGGTGAGAAAGGAGAAAATGGCATGAAGCAGCTTTCCTTTTTTCTGTGACTAAACTTACTTTTATTTCTTGTTTGGTCCTGGTGTTAATACAGTCTAAAATCTGAAATTCTACCCTGCTGACCTCAGCTGAGATTTTGATAGTTGGGAAGGAGTTTTTATTTCAATCCTTCCAGATGGTTAAGCTTTACTTTCTGTTCTAGAAACAGCTGGTGTCCTCATGTGCAGCATCTCGTGTGTGTTAACCTCCATTTTTTGTGTGTATCATGACCCAATACTTCAATATCTATTCTATGCATAATTTGATCCATAGATCTAGTATCTAATCACAGAGTATCTGTTTGTCTCTAAAATCTAGTCTGTCCTAATAATGATGCATTAGGACTTTAAAGGTGAGCCATAATCATAGTCATAGAGATGTCATAGAATATAAGGGAATCTCCTCCCCTCTCAACAAACTGAAGCCAAACAAAAAATTATTATCACCAGAATGAAGTAGACCTTGTGGTAAATAATCCAAGAAGATTTTGGCAATGCATTTTCAAATAGTAGCATGGCTGTGTTGGTTTTAATATACAGAGAGGCCAACTGTATGAGGTTTAACAAGGCCAAGTGCCGGGTCCTGCACTTGGGTCACAACAACCCCGTGCAACGCTACGGGCTTGGGGAAGAGTGGCTGGAGAGCTGCCCAGCAGAAAAGGACCTGGGGGTGTTGTTTGTCAGCTGGCTGAACATGAGCCGGCAGTGTGCTCAGGTGGCCAAGAAGGCCAACAGCATCGTGGCTTGTATCAGGAACAGTTTAACCTGGAGAAGAGGAGGCTGAGGGGAGACCTTGTCACTCTCTACAACTACCTGAAAGGAGCTTGTAGTGAGGTGGGTGTTGGTCTCTTCTCCCAAGTAACTAGTGATAGGACGAGAGGAAATGGCCTCAAGCTGCACCAGGGAAGGTTTAGTTTGGATATTAGGAAAAACTTCTGTACTGAAAGAGTGGTCAGGCATTGGAACAGGCTGCCCAGGGAGGTGGTGGAGTCACTATCCCTGGAGGTGTTTAAAAAACATGTAGAGGTGGCACTTTCAGGTCATGGTTTAGGAGACATGATGGTGTTGGGTTAATGGTTGGACTCGATGATCTTAGAGGTCTTTTCCAGCCTTAATGATTCTATGATTCTATGACATCATTCTCAGTGTATAAAGCTGGGGGAAGAAGAAGGAAGGAGGGCATATTTGGAGTGATGGTGTTTGTCTTCCCAACTAACCATTATGTGTGATGGAGCCTTTCTTTCCTGGAGATGGCTGAACACCTGCCTGCCCATGGGAAGTAGTGTCACTTTTGCTTTACCTATTAAACTGTCTTTATCTCAACCCATGAGTTTTCTCACTTCTTCTCTTCTGATTCTCTCTTCCATCGCTCTCAGGGAGAGTGAGCGAGTGGCTGCGTGGTGCTTAGTTGCTGGCTGGAGGTAAACCATGACACAGCCATGACTAAAAAACATTGTGTGCATAGCAGAAAATCAAATCAGATAAAATAAATATTTTTTAATTGCTAAAATCAAAGGAACACTGTATTTCAAGTACTTAGTTGCACTTGCAGTTGTGGTCTAGTGAAAAAAAGGGTAAATTGTATGCATTGCCATTTACATTAGGGAAATTTGTTCCTTTACGTGTTAATTAAAGGCATTTAAAATTAAAGGCATTTAGAAGCCTTTAAATGCTTTTCTATTCCAGGTCATCTATTTTTCATCTGCATTGGGAAACAAAGTTGGTTTGTCTTAGTCCATATTAAACTCAGGATATTGTGTTGTATTTTTGCAGTGTGGTTTTATTCACATACCAATTTTATTAATGTTGTTATATAATTGTGGGAATATATAATGATAACAATATCAGTAGATACATCTGAATTCAAGAAATGTAATATTTTTTTTAGACAATTTAATCTAAACAAAGTCAGATCTTATGAAAGTAATTCATCACGTGGTTTATGCTCTTCCCTGCCTAACAGTAGTTGACAGCCTCAGAGTTCAGGGAAAAGTGTTTTCTACCATCAAATCTGAAAAATTCCAGATCTCCAAGCCTTTCAGTATATCAGTATTAATGTAAGTAGTAAAACTGAACAAACAGATAGATGTAGTCCCTAGCACAGAAATGAGAGAAAATTTTCCAGTACTGCTTCTGTTTACTGCTGCTTGGATTATAGTTGCTTTTGCTTCTTTTCTTCTACAGGGCTAAATCATAGAAATGCAAAAGAACTATTTTCTGCTCCAAACACAGACAAATACAATTTGGTAAGATTTTCAGAAAGACAATTAAATTACATATGTTTGTTAACGGATTTACTTTTAATTGCAAAACTCCCCTATTTGTTAATAACTCTGAGCTTTAAGTTCTTAAAATTATAGGTTGTCTACAAAATGGTTGGAATATTGTGAATATGCTTTCTTTGTTTCTTCTTTTTATCTTTTTTCCTTTTTTAACAGTTTTTTTTCAACACTCAAGTATGTACCTTTTAAAAATATTTTTACTAAAAACTTTAATAGCGTTCTAAAATAATTTTTTTAATAATTTGTAAATAATTTTTCTTTATTTTTTTTTCTTTAACCATGCATAAGGCTTTCAGCAACCTAATTTGGAACTAGATGATCTTTAAAGATCCCTTCTGACCCAAACCATTCTATGATTGTATGATTCACATTTTGGGAAAAGAAAGTCTTTAGTATCTGTGTATTGTACCCAGTAATTCATGTAAGTTTAAGGAAAAAAAGTAGAGAAAAGGCTCCCTTGTACAAGTGGCTTTGCAGGACAGTAAGGGTGATCTGTACTGTAGTTGTGAAGATCCTGGGAAGAATGGTAGGGTACCTCACCAGCCTCTCTGATGTGGATGAGAAAATCTCTTCACTCATAGCAGCGATCAGCACAAAGTGATTAAGCATGGTTTCCTTGTTTGGCATTGCTGATTGAACGGAGTTGATTTTTGTGGCAGGGCCACAAAAATGATCCAAGGACTGGAGCACCTTTCCTATGAAGAAAGGCTGAGAGGGTTGTTCAGCCTGGAGAAGAGAAGGCTGCGGGGAGACCTTATTGTGGCATTTCAGTACTTAAAGAGGGACTATAGAAAGGACGGGGGCATCTCTTTAGGAAGGCCTGTTCTGACAGGACAAGGGGTAATGGTTTTAAACTAAAGGAGGGTAGATTTAGGTTGGATATAAGGAAAAATTTTTTTATGATGAGAGTGCTGAAACACTGGAAGAGGTTGCCCAGAGAGGTGGTAGATGCCCCATCCCTAGAGACATTCAAGGTGAGGTTGGACAGGGCTCTGAGCAATTTGGTCTAGTTGAAGATGTCCCTGCTCACTGCAGGGGGTTTGGACTAGACGACCTCTAAATGTTCCTTAAGACTCTTAAGGAAAATAAAATACCAAGTATCTCTTTCAGAGCAAAATAGTGCTAGTTCTCATCATAGGCAAAATAGTCAGATGCATACGGGCAGCAGACCTCTGAGTGGCAACTGACCTCAAGGCCTGTGGGTTTATTCCAGAGCCATAGAATGCCACCTCTGCTCTCTCTAAATCATTTGATGTATTTGGGATGCTTGCTTGCAGGTAGTTCCTTCCAGAGCAGTGATTATTTTCTCAGCCCTCTAGCAGATGAAGAGTGACAAACCAGTCTGGCCAAGGCTTTGGCATCACCACTCCAACCCTGTGATGAAAGCAGCCTGGTTCCTCATACTCAGGGCAGCAAAATCAGTTGTGTCTGTGCTCCGGGATATTTTGAACTAACCTGGGAGACATAGCTGCTGTTGTACAATGCCTTAGGAACTGTCAGTCTCTTGCCTATTTCTTAATCCTCTGGGGTTGCCCTTACTGTGTTCCCAAATTTCCCCAGTAGAGTTTAAAATGGTAACATGACATTAATACATGACAGTTTTGGGTTTTTTTTAAGGAAACAAAAGTACCTTGCTGAAAGAAGCAACTTGTGTTAACAATTCAGATGACATTCATACTTCAATGGTAAGATTATATACCTGTCTATTGGCTTTCTATTTTGAAATGTATCTTTGTTACCTGTGATATCTGTCATGACAACTCTTTAATTTTCTCTCTGTTGTAAAAGTTTTGGTTTTTTTCCTCTACAGTCAACAGGCCAGATTCTGCTGAGAATGAGACACGTGACACAGAACAGGTATTTGTCTGAAGGCTAGCAAAAAGTGATGTCAGTAAATACTTGTTTATGCCAGAAAGGTCTTGGCATTGTGTAAGTTCAACATTTAATTTTGTAGTAAATCAGTCATGCATAAAGATAAAAAGGATGTGGAGCCCTTGTTGAATCAGGCGTCACATACCAGATTGAATTGCATGGGTAAGTACAGAGCTAGTAATGATGGACAAATTTGTGCTTAATTTGCAGCAGTTAAGCAGTGAGATGGTGTTATGTACCACCCAAATCAACATCTGTAGCTCCTGCCTTGTCTGATGTACTTGTGGAAGCCAGTGTCAGTCTCCCTGTTGTACGCAATGGGAGGTGGAATTCTTTCTGCATATTTTCTAGAAGTGAAGTTTCATTGTGCCTGGAGAGCAGGCAGAACAAAGAGTTCCTCGGGCAGTACAGACAATATATAGACAGTGCAGTGGACTATACTGTATTAAAAAAATAAGGTTGAGCTTGTTTTATAGTCACAATATGTAAACATAAACTGCTCCTCAGGTGCAGGTTTTGAGTGAGCTTAAGACCTTCTGAGGAGTAGGGAGGAGAAATGGTTTGAATCCTTCAGATATGTCTGGGCCTACACTTAGCCCAGATGTTTACCACTTTCCATGGCTGGCTTTGTGAAGTATTATGAGGCTTATGATAGCTTGATGAGGGCCTTGGGATCTTTTTCTGGAGAGCACTCTAATGTTGTATGGCTCAAAGGCAGGTGGCATTTGTGTGTAGGCTAGATTTGGGCTGTCTTTATAACTGTGTACCTATATGCAAATAAACTGGGCATCTGTCAAGGTGAACCTGTCCGCTGCCAGTATGAACTGCTCTGCACATTGGAATGAGTGCCCCATATACCAGACCTCTCAAGGTATGTTATAAAGACAGACTAATATTCCATGGAAATCATGTTCTTCTGACTAAGTGATTGCAGAAGTTCATCGTTTCTGTGACTTTACACAGAAATAGTGCATAAAATGCTTTCCAGTCTAATATTGATATACTCAATAATTTCCAAGGGTTTAAATCTATATGATGATAATATAAATTCTCTTTTATATCAGTCTAGGATGGTAAGAAATGAAGATGTCTCTTTGTTCTTGACTGTAAGAAAGGATGCTAGTGGCCGCCATACTTGCATTATAACCAGATATTGAATTATTATGGAGAAACTGGCTCCTTCACAGGTAAAGTAAGTAGGTTGCTGGAATCACATGGTCTCCAAGTTGCAGATGGCAACTACTGGTGCAGCTAGGTTTCATAGAAAAGGATCCAATTTCTTTGTAAACCTGATCACCAGTAAGTGACATAAGAAGTTAAAAGTCCCAAGAGAAATGTCAATATATTCAGCTTTACTATACAGGGCCTCAATCAGCAGTCAGATCTTTAGATCGGTATGGAGCTCGTACACATAAAATTATTGATAAGGTCCATATGAAACTTCGCATTTTGCTAAGCTCATGACATATTCATAATTAATCTTTGGAAAGAGGGGAGAGATGGAAAGAAAGCTATCTGCTTATTCTTATAGCTGTAATTGTCAAAGGCACAAGGGGTTTTTTCAAGTATTTATATCAGCTTTTTGTATTCATACATGAACGTAAATATTGCAGAGATGTCGCAAATATTCCTAAATGAGATTCCCAATAACATGAAAATGTTTTTGCACAAAGCAAAGTATGCTAATATGTATGGTGAAAATTCAAGTAGCTTATTTGGATTTGGCTTCAGAATCCAAAGTTGGCTTTACCGTTGGCTTCAGATAGAAGACAATAATTTAGGTGCTTGAGAAGTAATTTGCAATTTAATGTCTCAGTAACTGTTTCAGTACTGATGGCAGAGAAACAAGGACAAGAGGAAGAGAGCAGCTATAAATAATGGAATTCTAGGGGTTAGGTTTTGTTCTGCTTTAAATCTTTTCTTGCCTTAGGACCTGTTTTTTTTTTTGAGAACACATGCCAACATTCAGCCAAATTGCTGTATGTACACAGTGCTTGAACTGATTCTCCTGCTCTGTGTAAGTGGCAGTTAGGTGGCAGGAGGCTGAGGCCTCCCAGCTCTGGGACTTGCCTCAGTGCTGCGTTATGACTTTTGGTTGTATTGTCAAACTTGTTGGGTTACTTCCATTTTAGTACCCAGGTTTGGAGATTAGGCTCTGTCTCTAGGTGGTGAAAAGGGAGAAAAGGACCTTCTTAGGGTGTCAGATTTTATCTTCCATTGTTCACTAGGGAGGGAGTCAAAGGAAATAGGTTACATACTGAGGCTGTAGTTTTGTGGGACAGTTTGAACCAAGTTAACTGTTGGACTAAAATTTAAAGCTGTATTCCACCTGACATCCTCCCCTTCCCCAGCTTCCACTCCCTGCCCTGCACCACAGGCACTTGTTTACGTTGAGTCAACTTAGTTACTCATTTAATTTCAGAGGAGGCTTGCTTAACTCATTAATGCAGCAAATAGATTTTTTTTTTGATTAATTGAATTCATTAATTTTTGACTAAATGAGCATGGGAGCCTGATTCGCATACAACAGTTAAAACTGGCAACCACAAGATTCTCCAGCTTAATAGGCACGCCTAAGAGACAGAGCAGTTCATTAAAAGATACTCCCTACCTTATTCTCCTACATAATACATTCTGAATTTAAACGATCCTTTTCTTTACACACAGTCAACCAGTTTTAATTCAGAAGAGGATCCAGTTAATTTAGCTAAGTATTTAAGACCTACTGCCTTCTAATTGTTAACATGAATGCTTTTATTATTCAGCAGTAAACCACCTGTAGTATGAACTCCTCCCACTTTAAGATTATCTAAGTGCTGAGGATTTACATTATGTGATAACAACTTATCCCTTGTCTCTCCTTCCTTCCTGACTCTTTCCCTTCATAGTCAGTCACACAATTTCACTCTTCCATCTGTTTGCACAGGCCAAGAAGCAATTTCACATCCTTCCTTACCTCTCCACACTTGGTTCCAGTCATACATTCCTGTCTTTTCCTGTAGACTCTTGTGTATCTGAGCTAACTCGCTAGCTGACCCAAAGGAAGCTGTTCAGTTTATTGGGATGGATAATTTTTCTAATAGGTCAACAAAATTAATCACATTGGCAGGTAGCCTGATGAGCAAGGCTGAGACTGAAGGAAGCAGGGGAAGTAGGACTATCCATTTCTTTTGCAGCAGCAAGTGGCTAAAATTGGCTAATGATTGTATCATATCATCAGAGCATGCAATGGGATCCTTTTAGTGGAACTGCATGCTTTATAAAAATACACATTTCAGTTCTTGTGTGTGTCGATGTTCTATATTCTGTCTCATTCTGGTTACTACGACATGGTGGTGAAGTCAGAGCAAATGTATATATATGCATATGTGTGTGTATATGTTTGGTTTTTTGGTTTTGGTGGTTTTGGTTTTTTTTTTAGATTGGATTCTGTTTAAGTTTGAGAAATTTATACTGGTATACTCTAGCAAATTCTCCTACCCTCTTTCCCCAGTCTTAGGGTATTTGCATAGAAGGTGAAAAGTGAGATTTTTATGGGTAAGTCTTTTCATCCTTTGACTGTTTAACCAGTAATATTTTTACGTACCTACACCTAATGCAGGAAGGCAATGAACACTTACCCATATCTACTAAAGTGCCTTATTATATACCATGTAAAACATGTGTAGCTCTGCTGAAGGAATTATAAGATTACCATTAAAACAGGTGCTAAAATACTGGATTGAGTTGGGTTCAGAAAGCTCAACACCTAGCAATATCAAATGTAGTCAGATGCTTTTTGCTGTTTTGCTCTGTGTCTTCACTCCTGCAAGAAGACACATATAAGCAAAATCTACTGGTTTAGATATGCTGGTGAAATCCAGAGTAATGCTCTTATCATGGTACTGGAGAAAATATTAATCTTCAAAATACCTGTGTACTCTCAGAATCTTTCAGAAAGGGGAGGTAGATGCATTAGTCATTCAGCTATCTAATCCTAGCGTTTCAGCATAGTTTGCATAACTAAAGAGTCTGGCCTTAAAGAGGCAACCTTTTCTTTCTACTGCATGAGAGAAAAGAATTAAACTTTCTAGCTTTTCAAAGTGAGCTTCTTTTATTAAGTTTCACAAGTTCCATGCCTGTTCTAATCTTTACAATGCCTTTGAAATGGATCAGCTAGTGGGTCTTAGTAATAGCCCATTGTTTATTTGAAAAGTGTATGCATATTTTTTTCTTACTTTTCTAAAAGCTATGTTGTTCACATGTAATAAAGCTGAAAACAGCTTAATCTTTTGAAGACAAGACCTTCCTTTTTTAAACTTTCAGGATAAGAGATTCCCTGCCACTGAAGGGTATTGGTTGCATGACAGATACTTCAAGCACAGCAAATAATTGGCATTACAGGGGAAAAAAAGTATTTTGGTTTTATAATTGAGAAGCTGATTTAAAATAGTATTATCTTACTGTTATCATGTGCTAAGGAAGATCCATGATACTTGACTATGAGCAAGCAGTACACAGAGCAGTTATAATGTCAAAGAGTTTGAAGGGGCATGTACTGCACTGAACACCTAATTTACAGAGTATATACTTTAGCTTTAGGCTTCTCCAAAGCTCCATTGGTTGGCTGACTGGATTGGTAAAGCAGCTGAAATTTTTTTCCAAACCTTGACCAGAGTCATCAGTGCTGATTTTGCACCATTAAAAGGCTTAGGGGAAACATACTGCTACTAAAATTTTACAGTTGTTGAAGTGGAAAATGACCACAGTGCACAGGATGATCTTAGGAGGTGTGTAGAGTCTCTGAAAAAAAACCCTCCCTTTTTTTACTTCCACCCAGAATAATGGATTGTTTCACTGGACTTCACCAGAGTCTAACTTCATCCTTTTCTTTAGGAATATTGCTGTTAAGTATAAAACCAAAGAGATTATGCAACAATTCAGAAAGTATGGGCACAAATTTACTGTCTTCCAAATGTGTAAACCCATACATATAGAAGTATTTAAGTGAATGTTAAAGTTTTTTTAAGTGGCATGTGAATAGCATTCTGTCTCTTCAAATGTATTCGAAATAAATGAATGTTTGATGACATAAGGAAGAGGACCTTGGCAGGGTTTTAATTTTAGACCTTGATATAGTTCAGAGAAATGCCTAAGAGTAAGGAAGCTGGTGCCAGTCCACTGCCCAAACTGAATATCTTTTTCTATACTAGTTTGAAGGTTACTCAAAGGATTGATTTAAGTGTGTTTCATTTCTAGAGGGCAATGAGGCAGTGGAAACCCTTTACAATTAGTGAAACAGAACTTACAATAATGTGATCTATTTTAGAGGACTTCTGGAATACAGCAGCTTCTGTATTCTCCTGCAAGTGAGTTATTTAAATGACAGCAGTAGAACACCACAGGAGGCTGAAGAAAAAATCAACCAGAGAGATGTAGACACAGATAAAGGTATTTACTGAGTCTTGTTATATTTTGTTTTGCTTTCTAAAAGAAGCCAATGATTAGCTTGTAGTTAATATATTTTTTAAGGGACAAATACTGGTTTGGTTTCTTTTTAACCCACAGATGTAACCAAAATGGTTGAATTTATCATCGTGGCAGCCTCTTACACAGTTTTACACATTTACTATAATAGTTACATTATAACTGTAGTGGTAGAGGAAAAAGTATTAGAAAAGCATAGTAAAGGTCCCAAATTCATATTGTAATTCTAATCTCATTTTTAAAACAGAAAGGTTGACTGTACCATGAAGATGGCTCAAGATATTTTTGAACCCAGGAAGAAGAGTTTTCAGTCAAATGGGGCAGATTTTATTCTTGGACAGGACTTTAAGCCATGGGTGAGGGTGACTGAAGTCAACACCAGCTTAACCAAATTTCCTTCAGTCCCAGTCACAACAAAATTATGTGCAGGTACAAGAAGATACAAACAAGGTTGTTCTCATTAGTAAAAAAAAAAGAAAGAAAAAAGAGAAAAAAAGCAAGGATACAGAAAAATTTTAATTTCTCTGGAAACGGGTATGGAGGATATAGCATTATGTTCTGGTCAAGGAGAGCTCATTCTGGAAATTGCTTTAAAGTCTAAGAAATGGTTCATTGCTACAGTAGCTTCAGTTTAAAATGGAGCACTTAAGTCAATTGTGTATGTAAGAGAATATTCCTGTGACATCATATGAAACTTGGCAAATTCCTTCCAGGATTATACAGGTCTCATGGCAATGACTTCAAGTGAATTAGTTATTTGGGAACTCTGTAGTGTGCCATTCAGCCCAAATATCTTTGTTGCAATGTAAGAAATGAAATATTTTTTCTGTGCTTTTGAATCTTACTGAGGTTGTTACTCATTTTATTACCTTTTTGGTATTTGTTCTATGTTTGCATTCATTTATTTTACTTAAAAGTAGAATTTAGCTGTATTCAGTTTGTACAACTGGGTATATTGTATGTAGGCAGGAGTTGTTTTTACTGTTTACATTACAGCTGTGTTTGGTGGGAAGCTAAATAAGATCTAAGTCACATTGTGCTGGACATACTACCAGACCAATACCAAAGGTAACAACCACCTGCTGAAAACTTACCTACTAGGTGTAAGAAAAGATGCAACAGAGACAAATACGTCCAGAGGGGTTGGTAAGATTAGTTAGCAATCATCTACCAAGATCTACCATCTACCATCTACCTTACAGATTTTTTGTCTTATTTTGTGATTACTATATACTTACGTTCTTAAGTCTGTAGGTTTTCCATATTGTCTGTTATGCATTTAGAGTTAGTATATGAGACTGTACAGTATTTAAATTTGTTTAAATCTAAAAATTTATTAAATTATAAAAAGGTAGTATTTTGAATCTGTCACTGATCTGTCTTTTTGTCTCCAGACTACATTCAATCCACCTTCAATTAATGTTACAGATCTCAAGACAGAAGTCCATTCCCACCACTAATGTTAACTTTGCAGAATCAAGGATACCTAAGAGTCTTTCAAGCAGCTGCCAATAGCAGAGTCAATGGTACCTTTAGATTATGACAAACAAAATGTTGATATGGAAAAATTAAAACTGTTCATTGTAATTCACAAGAGTTCTCAACTAGGGAAAAAAGTAAAGTAAAAGATGTGCAGACAAAATCCTTTGGGCACACCAATTTCCCCAGCTGTCCTGTGCAATCTACACAGAGTATTCCATACCCAAAACTTTTCCCACTTATTAATAAAAGCAAAGTGGAAAAAGATGCAATTTTCTGGAAAATAGATCATGAATGTCTTTCAATGAATGCATTCTGTTTGGAGGTTCAACCAGCAGCAAGGCTGAGCATGTATCCCAGAGACACACACACACAGGGGACACTGACATGGCTGGCTACATACACTGCCATGGGGAGGCACTGCCTTCAACAGCACCCATATATAGTACCACCAAGACTCATGTAAGTGCAGACAGCCAAGTCCCCTCATCCTCTTCAGCTCATCAGGACTGAAGCTTACCAGTGAAGGCACACCCATCCACCACCCACTCTATTCACACAGGCATTCACAGATCCCTCAGGCGTCAGCATGGCTTCTCTGTCCATGACCCCTGGCCAGATCCCAAGCCCTCTTACCTGCTCCACAGCCCTCCTACTTGCTAGCTGGTCCAGCTTGATGTGTGCTAGCAAACACATACTCATCTTACAGGTACCCCGTCCTTGTGGGTCCTCTCAGCATGTACCCACTGCCTTGTATGATACCTGTGGTGGGTTAACTTTATCTAAGGGCCAAACTCCAGCTGTTCACTCCCCTCCTCAGTGGGACAGGGGGATAAAATAGGAAAAGAAATCTCTTGCGTCACAGTAAAGACAGGGAGGCTGCTTACCAGTTACTGTCATAGGAAAAACAGACTTAGCTTGGAGAAAATTAATTTATTGCCAATTAAATAGATTCAGGTAGTGGGAAACAAACCTTAAAACACAACCTTTCCTCCCCTCCTGTCCCAGGCTGAATTTTAATCTTTCCTTCCTGATTCCTCTACCCAATCCTAAGTGGTGAAAGGAGGATGGCAGGGGTATGGTTGGTAGACAGTAGTTCCTCTCTGTTTCTCCTTCCCTCTCCACAAGCTGCAGGGAAATAGCTGCTCCACTGTGGTCCTCTCCATGGGCTGCAGTGTGGATACCTGCTCTGCTGTGGTGTCTCCATGGGCTGCAGGGGAATATCTGCTCCAGTGCCTGAAGCACCTCCTCTCTTCCTTCTCTGACCTTAATTGTCACAGGGCGGCTGTTTCTCATGCTTTTCTCCTCACAACTCATTGCCCTTTCTCACTACTTTTGCCCTTTCTTAAATACATTTTCCCAGAGGAGCCACCAGTTATTCATGTCTATCCCTCCCAGTAGCTGTTTTTTGGGACACACACCATTCCCACCCAGTGCCTCTGGCCAAGACCTCCACCTACTCTAGCTGCTGATGCCACTGGCCGGGGTGCCTGCACATTGGTTCCTGGCACTGAGTGCAGTCCTGCCTGCCCCTATGAGCGCTGGCATCTCATCCTCATGGTACTTCTACATTTTGGGTAGAGTGAGATGATGGAGAGATGGTTAAGAAAGGGTTCAATAAGAAGATAGGACAGTCTGGGCTCATCAAGCTCAGAGCTCAGTCACATCAGTACTGACCAGACACTGTTTAGATGCAACTGCCTCCATTTTGTCTATTCGGCTTTGTTCCTCTCTCATCCCCTTCTCCTGCACATTCTTTACTGAGTTTTGTGTAGTCCCACAGGCTCCTCTCAAACGTCCAAAATCCTTATGTTCCTCTTCTCCTTCTTCCCAGCTAGTAACTCCAGGTTTGCCCTCTCCAAACCTATGTCTACCTATCAAGCAAATACTCTCACCTTTGGCATACTCTTTCATTATCCTTTCCTCAAAAAGGGAGGAGTCAGAAAAAATGTAAAGAAAAACCAGAAAGTAAATACAGTTTTGATATTAAAATAAGTATCCAAAAAGAAGCAGAGCAACTGGGACAGAAGAAACTAAAACTATAGTAATGGTACACAGGAAAAAACTCCATGCTGATTAGAGGTCATAATCTTTGAGAATGATCCTGATTGTACTAAGTAAAAAACTGCATTTTCATGGAGTGTATTAGTGAATATAATACTGCTGATACCAGTCCAGATGAGCAGCAATGAGTCTGTTCAGGTCAGCAGACAAGTGTGTTAATGTGGGTATTTGTATTGGAGGGAGAGGGGTGAGGGCAGGCACAATCTTCCAGCAGTGCTTCATCCTTTCCTGTCTTTTTTTCTGGCACTGTGGGTGGTAAGAGCAGAAATAGATACAAGGAAGAACTCTTGGTTACTCACAGGAGACTCTGGCTTGCTTTGGCAGGAAAGCAATATCACTGGACACAATACTATGGCTAGTAGTTCTACCTGGAAGTAAATCACTTCTTAACTAGGCATTGTTGCCTAGATATGGTGTACATGATTGTAATGATAGTTGCATCCGTAGGACTTAATCCCCGTCTGGTGTCTGGTGCACCTGACCTGCCTCTGCTTCAGGTCGTATGTTGAAAGTTGCATTTTCCAAAGGGGCCCATGTGCAGGATAATTGCAAAAATGGTGTAATCTCATCAACATTGGGTCTAGCTAGAAGTGCCTGCTTGTAGTACAGCTTGCGCCGGGTGAAATAGCAGCCTTCTTGCGTCCCACTGAGCATTTCATTCACACCTTGTACTGCAGACTTGTGCAAGAATGAAATTTCCAGCCTCTACCTGCAGTTCTGGGCGTGTTTTGACTGCTTCTACACATTGTAGGCAATGCTCCTGAGGTGCTACCTACTGTAACCTTTGCCATCATTGCTGAATACTTGTCACTCTTGTAGGAAAGAGGCGGGGTGGGGGAAGGGGGTGAAGGTCCCCTTGGATCATGTAGGTGAAACAAGGAGTGATTGTTTTTGGACAATGAAGCAGTAACATGCTGCCACAGGAGCACTTGGGCAGCTCCTGTTTCAGCAAGCTGTCCTGTGGCTCTGTGGGACTTATGTGCCCTGCTGGTACCTGCCCTGGCCACACAGGCTCACTCTAGACAGGAGATGTAGGCACACTCCTGGAAAAGTGCACCTCCCAGGTAGTTCTGGATCATTGTGAATATTTTGTTGTGATGACAGTAGCACCCCACACAGCTCCTCTCCAGAGCTTGCCCAACATGACAAGAAGCTGTTAAGTTATAAACACTCAACTGTCCTGTGGTTGATGTGAGTGGCCCTGAGGCAAGATATCTGTTTCCTGGTGCAGGCAGTATGACTGCACACTAAGTTAAAAGAGGAGCCATGGGCTGTGCTGACCATGGCCCTTCATCTCAAGACAGATGGAATAATAAGATATGTGTGCCTGTGTTGGTGAGACATAAAAGTATGTAGTGCTGTACCACAGGATACTCTTGCAAAATGTAGTGTGAATGTGGCTATTGTGCTACAAAGAAGGCTGGAATTTCTCCAGTACGAATGTGACAGGGACATGCCTTCCAGCCTAGGCATTGACATGTTCATCTCAACAAAATCAGTAAATATGTAGCCAAGGTAGAAATCTGCATGGAGTTCTGTGCCTAAACTTCTACACGACAATCACAAAATCCATGCCTGGCTGCTCAGGTATGTCTGGTGAGACACCTGTCCTAACTTTTATTTCCGCATAATGCTCCTTGAACACACTTGAACAATGGTGGAATTATATTAGTGGTGTCTCTTGAAATGGGCCAAGTGTGTAGCCAAACATGCAAAATTTGTGAAGCCAGAGAGCAATTAAAAAGAAGGGACCTGGGCTGATGGTCCAGAGATCAGGCTTGAGCCAAGAGAAAATGGAGAATGGGAGATACTGGATTTTGCTCTGTATTCTAGGGTCTACCTCTGCATTTTATTAAAAAACCTGAGCATCCAGGCTACTATCCTGAAATGTGCAATGTTTGGACTTAAACCTTCTTGGACTGAGAAATGTTTAGATTTTGGCTTGTCTATATCCCTGACCAGTGCTCTAATAAAGCTTTAGGGCACAAAGTCGCTATATTACCAAAGTGCAAAAGGTGGTACTTACTATTAAGTTTTTTTTTTAAAGAGTCTTTATTCTTAAGATGGAGGGGACATTGGTAGAAGCAGGATAGTATATAATTTGCTGTCATGTGTTCTTCAGGGATGAAGTAATAAAAAAGTCAAACACAAGACGAATGTTGATTAAAGTGTAGGTAAGCTGTAGTGAGGAACAAGGAATAAAAGTCTGTTAGCAAGAAATTATTTTCAAGAATTGTTATCAAGAATTAGAGTCCCATTTGAGCAGGAAGCCTAAGAGCTAGTGCCCATAGAAATTTCACATGAATAGATGCTTCTACATAAATGAAAGTTTTCAAAAAACATGGCATGGCTCTATTGTACTGCCCAGCTTTTAGAGGGAATGTTAGCCTAATGGGGATTCTGTAACCTGATGTAGTAAAAACAACGGATGAACACTATAATTCCATGATACAAATAGTAGGAATGGTAGACTGTGCTAGCGAAGACATGATTTTAAAAAAGCCTACTGTCAAATAAAGTAACAATAAGGTTATTGCCTGCTGAACTTAACAGGGATTACAGAAACTGTCTGGACCGAAACATTGTTCCTGCATAGCAAGAGTATACTGTTAGAGCAGTGCTACTAACCACTTTATTTGGAAGGTGACAGAGGTGTGCTAAGAAATACCAGAAACAGTAAGAGAGGAGAAAACTTAATAAGTGAGCAATATTGGTCATTTCTATGGAAACTGGAGGAGTGTTACCTTGGGGCTTGATGCAGGAGCTAAATTTGTAAATACTACAAATGGCTGTTGCTCGAAGCGAGTAATCACAGACCCCATAGGAAGAGAAAGAACTCTTGGTCCCTTTCCAAGCAGCCAGTCAAAAAGCCGCTCTTCAATAGTGGCACAAGTTCAATGTCCAAAAAAATGTGCTATGCTAACGTGTAAGTAAAAAAGGAACTATATAAAATGAATAAGACTCCAAAGGGAAATTAAAAGGAGCAGTTGAAAGTGTAGAAGCTTTCCAGGCACAAGGAGCTTCTTTAAAAGTAGTGTAGGGAAAACTCAGAACAGTACATATATAAGATATCCCCAAAGTGCCACTTGTATGAAAACATCTTTTTGCAGCTCCCGACACTGATGTTTTAAAAAAGGAAGCCTCCTAAAAAGTCTATGGAGCTGACTAGTAGTAATGGAGATATAAAAGGACACCTTTTGCTCAAAGAATTTACCAACACATTAGAAAAATGAAATGCTTGCTTGCTTGCGGTGGAGTTCATTACAGGAGAACCTACTGAAGGGTCAGTTGGAGGAATTGTCTCAGATCTAAGTTTAAAACAAATAATCCAAAAAAATAAGACTAATATCTGAAACTGTAATCAAGCTATTCTACAGGGTCCCATAAATGGCAATTGAAATGGAAGTTGCAAAACTAACTGTGGTGTGTACTAAACTGGCTTGCTTCTAGTAGGCACACTGGCAAATGATACACTAAGGAGGGTCAAAATGGCTTTTTGGTAGAGGGACATCATGCTTCTGATGATTTGGGCAACATCACTATGCTATTGTGTAAAAGATCCTTGGTCTGCTCACTCCTGAGTATTGTATGTGGGACTGCTTATCTTACAAAAGGGTAGAGTAAAAATGAAGAGCTATATTCTTAATCTTAGAAAAAGTAGGGGAGATATGCTAGAAATCAATAAAATTGTGGCTATTTTGGCAAAGGTGAGATAAGAATGTGTATTCTTTATTTTTTCTAAAGTGACAACAAAGCGGGAACCCAGCTGAACTATTCGGAAGCAGTCTTGAAATCCAAACAAAACAAATAAACATAGTTTAATTGTGTAACTGATTGCCACAAGAAGTTTTGAAAACTAAAAGTATAAATAGATGCAAAGAGTTGTTGTACAAATTCATGTAAGAAAGGTCCAGAAACGACACAGTGATGTGCACATGGGTTTCAGTCCAGGAATCCGTGAGATCCAGGTCATTGGAACTTGGCAGCGTATAGGTTAAAATAATCCATGGAAGTAGCATATTTAACTTCTTATTTTTCCTAAGCATCTGCTACTGATCCTGTTAGGCACAGGAGAGTGGACTGGGCAGATCTTTGATCTGGTGTATTTTTATGTATAGATGACAAAATTTAATTGTTGTTTTTTTAACCAAAATAATTAAATAACAATTTGTGCAGTGATGTGCTTGATCTTCCAAAAATAAAGTCTTACTGGAAAACTGACAAGCTGGACTTACATGAAAGTATCTACAATATAACTATAGTAGATACATTGTCAGAGTAGACATCGTCTTTTACCTGTTTATTAAAAAAAAAAGTTGGTAAAGCCAGACTCTAGCAGATGGTGCTAATTGTGTATTCCCTACTTTAACTGATGCAAACGGTTTTGCAAAAGCACTGTGGACTTTGGTTCTGACACTGTCCTACTGTAATATATATATCTCAGTTGTGAGCAAGCCCTCTTTATGGAAGAATAACTCCCTATTCTGTCTACAGGCATAACTCACCACATGTACACACAGAGAGCGTGTTTTTTGGAATACTTGTTCCATGTGATGGGTAATGGGACTGTGCAAGGTAGCACCGGAAAAGGCATTCCTGGGCGTTTTGTTATGCTAACGGATATTGAGGTGTGACTCACCTGCACCCTGCTTTCAGAGCTGGTGGTGTTTAACTTCTTTGTCAAAGCATGCATACTGCCTGAGTGTGTTAAAAATCCAAAAACTGGAGATAGGCTGCAGAACAAGAGGCTTCTGTGGATACAATTAAATAATAAGTGAAATAAGTTCAAAACACAGACTTCTAGAGTAAAAGAATATGTTTTTCCTGCTGATGAAAAACAAGAAACCAGTCTTCCAAGACTACCCACCTCAGCAAAGCTATTTTTATTCAATGCATTAGAAAACCAGAAAAATAAGTAGACATAAGAATGCATTTGGATTCCAGTGAACCTGCCTGGTACATCACTCTAGAAAGAAAATTCCCATTTATACATAGAATTTACAGAAAAGAAATTTGCTAAAACTGATCTAAAGCTGACTTGATGAAATCCAGAAGGAAAGGCTTTTACTGTGATTATCAGAAATTCACATCTCCCCCTTTATACTACGGTACATAAGAAATGAGTTGAACATGCTTTATATTTCCCCTAACTAGCAATTTTCTGTCTTTGGAAAGTTTTAGAGGGAGGAGCTCAGAGGTGCTGTGGGAGGGACTAAAATTCATATTAAAGTTTTGGCATGAGAGGGAGAATTGTCAGAGTAGAAGGTTTCTTCTGAGGTTTTGCTTTTTTTTTTCAGTTTAGGATGATAAGTATTCATGTTCAGATTCTTCTAATAATTCTTTTTTGGAATTCTGATTGTCAGATTATTCCCAAGATCGAAGAATGTGGACTTTCATGTTCTCAGGTAATCTCTTACTTGTTCCTATTTGCTATCTATCGATATAGTAGTTGTAAGCTGCCAAAACAATTGTAACAAAAGGAAGAAAACAAAACCGGGAAAATATTTCAGCTGTCCTGAACATTCACTTTATATTCCTGTCATTCTAAATTAAGTATCCAAAGTGGCAAAGATGACTGTTAGGAAGGGAGTAAGAAAATGCACCTTACACTATTTCCAACTGCTGTTGTTAGTACCTTTTTTAAATCTGTCTTTTGTATTTGAAAAAAAATGGTTTAGTTCATATTCATTACTTTGGAGAGTCAGTTTTTACAACAACAGTGGTGCCAAAGGGATGAGGGAGGGAGGAAAGGGAGGCTTCAGAAATCGCTAATTATGTTAGGAGTATATGAAACACTGACTTTCCTGTGAATAAATTAATTAAGTTTGAGAAAGAGTAAAAGCTGTTTTTCATTTTGTGGGATGAATGTAACTGCAGTATTAAATTTAATGACTTATGTATGTGCATAAAGTGGAGTGTGAACCATAACATCTCTTTAACAGCTTTGAATTTTGTATATTTCTAAATATCCCCACAAAGGGGCAGTATGGAGATGTTCTGCTTCTGTTGGCATTCTGAAACTGTAAGAATAGAGTACATTGAAAGATAAGTAAAAAAGGATAAAATAATAGGGAATCTGACTTTCAGTCTTGGTAGAGGATGATGGCTGTGTACTTGCTGCAGAGAAGCGGAATTCGTGGCATGAAAGAATTTGGCTGTCCATACAGACTTCTGCTTGAAGATGCCTGTGTTTAGCACAGGCAATGAGACATACTAAAGATTGTCTAAATGTGGTGGTACTACCCAGATATTAAGTTAGTACGTGTTACAGCAGTTTATTCTATATTTTGTATGTGTATCTTAGAAAATACTAGGAATAAAGATGCTTATAAAATAATAGACTGAGGGAAAAAAACCCTCTATCTGTAAAGTTCAATATTCCTGCATGCAAGTTCTGTAGTCTCTATCCACTTAGATAATGTTTTTAAAATAATAAAATATAGTAATAAGAGATTAATCTCTAGATGTACCTGAGGACTTTACAAGGATTTTTATGTACGTATGTTTATGAATGCAAACACACATTTATTTTAAATAATTAATGCTCCTTGGTCTGCTGCAACGAGAGTTTAAATTAGAAATTATTTATTGTTCTAATTTATCCCTCCAAAGAGTATATGATTATCAGACTCAGCATGTAAAAAACAATAGCAATCTTTTTGGTGGGATTCAGCCTAGGGGATAGGATTTACCTCTGGGGACCTTAAAATGCATGCTTCTCTGTCATATCTTAGGTATGTATGTTAAGAAGACTGATTCACTAGATGCCTAAGATATAGACACTACCCTGAGGTTTGGTAGACTGGATCCCTTCCTTTGCCTTCAAGAGTTTGTCTTACAACTTTTCCCATACTGAAGGTCGGATAACTGAGAAAAGTGTAATTTTTTTTTCATTTGCAGGGGAAAGACATTGTTTCTAATCAATATCAATCCATAATTTGTGATGTTAAAGATAGGATGTGGTTCATGTTCTCTCTGCTAGTTGTATTCAGTAGAATCTTGAATGCATTAATGACTTTTTAACACAAAAATGTTTTCTCACTGGGAACAATCATGATCTCAACAGGACAAATTACTCCCAGCATTGCATTTTCAATTTAGTGCAAAGCATTTTAGCTACATGAACTTTACAGTCTCATGACTAGTTTGTTCGAGAGAACACCTTTTTCTTTTTCCTTTGAAAGTAACTACAATTTTGCTGCAAAACTGAACAAATTTGTGGCCTCAATCCCATTCCTACCTGAGTTACTTTAGAAGAGAGAAGTTTATCTTCTTCATAATTTATAACACTATTTTATTATCATTTATAACGGTCTTTATATGGGCACTAACCAGGGGTTACAATTTGCCTTTGTCTATGTGGAATATATGTGTGCTCTCTTCTGCTTTAGCACATCAGATCACAAAGCAGAGAATCAATGCTGGGTTTTTTCTAGCGATTTGCTTAATGTGGCAATGAGATATTGTGATTTTAAAGCTATCAAGTTTTCTGTAGCTGCTTTGCTACAAGTGAGGATTATAGAGAATAGCTTTTTCTTTATGATGTTTTCCCATAAGTTTGTATAGTGGATTTCTCTTCTGCAGGGTCAGTTCTGAGGTTGTGTGGTTCTTCATAAAGCAACAGGGGAATGAAAAGCAATTTGCATTTTTCTGCCTTTTCCAAACTGTGGGTATTGTCAGAAGGTTTTGAGTAGGTTTAATAACTGAAACTGTTCAGTTTGAACAGAAGAATAGATTTTAAGGTGGCTATGTCCCTTGAGTATTTGTATTCAGTTTTGACCTCACTGGGTACTGTTATCAGAGTAAAGCGTTGGTTGTACTTAAGAGGGAAATAGTTATGTAACTGTTTTGAGGTATGTGACTTGAAAATGCTTGACACTGGACGGTTTAGGTTTTGGATCTTATTACAACTTTATGAATCATTCTTAGTTTACCATGAGTACTCAGCAAGACATCCTTGCATTGCCTTGTATTCAGCAATATCCAGGTTTCATTACTATACCACAAACTGTACTTCTGTTCAGTATGGGAAAGGAAAAAACTAAAGAACATTGGATGTTTATGCAAGCATTACATGAAAATTTAAACAGCATGAAAATATACAATTGTGGGTTGAGTGATGGAAAAGGAACAACCAAGCTTTTATTATGCATTATGATTTATTTCTCCTTCCTTATTTTAATGGCTTGGCTTTAGAGCTTGCATGATATTCTGGTATTCAAAGGTTAAATACAATGGGGCTGGTCTCCATGCCTCACCCTATAGCAAACATCGTTATCAACCAAGTTTCCCTGTAAAAGCATAGGGGAATCCCAGCCTGCAATTGAAATTGGGTTTGCACCCTACTCATTTTACAATCCACATTGTTTGCAGGCTGTACACAAAGAAAAAGACTTACACCAAATTTGACTCAACAGCTGGTAAAGATCAAGAGCACTACATTTAAAAAAAAACTCTCCAGAAAACTATGAAATAGTATTTGTA
The DNA here is from genome assembly GCF_963921805.1 of Phalacrocorax carbo. NCBI lineage: Eukaryota > Metazoa > Chordata > Aves > Suliformes > Phalacrocoracidae > Phalacrocorax > Phalacrocorax carbo. Next base: position 22,523,598 of record NC_087513.1, on the reverse strand, counting down.
TTGTCTGCCATTAAATGTAGTAATGTTTCCAAAGTCCATGAATAAAGAAGGAAACCCTAAACTCAATCTGGGATTTCCCTGCAATTATAAAGGTTATTGGCAGCAAATTCTTGATATAGCTGCTGCCTGTTCATGCTATTCATAATCAAAGTATGTGGTGTTTCTTTACTGGATATTTATGCCATGGATCAGTCCATTCTTCCTGAATACTGCACACTGCAAAATCAGTGTTATAATACAACCCTTAAGCTACTAACTCAGCTGACATAAACTGGCCTTCTTTTTTTCAGCAATTTCTATTTTAAAAGTGATCCCAAGCCTCTAAAATTGGTCATGATAATCTATGTGACATAATTCAGTTGTTCTCTAAAATTTGTTTGAAAAACTAGTTTTAGACATGGAAAATGTCTGACCAGAGGCCTGGCTTCCTCAGGATGAGCATGAGATAGATATAAAGTATGAAGTTCCAACATAGGAAGATGATTCACCACAGACTTTTTTGAGTATGCATCAATATACCTGACTGGAGGAGATGCATTAAAAAAATAAAATGTATCCTCTGCTAATATTTGCTGAGACGCAGCACAGCCCATGAGAGCATGCTCTCGATAGAAGGCCTGGGTTTTGCATCACCGCCTGCCATTGACTCACTTGTGTGGCCCTATTCAAGTAATTTCCTTTCTCCAATTTTCACAAGTACAAAATAATGCTGACCTTCCTGTGTGATGTGTCTTAATAATATGTTTTAATTAAGTGCTTTGAATACTATAATTGTTAAGTACTCATTAGTCAAAGCAGTCATACTTAAGGGGCTCGATCATGTTGAGTCACTGTATTAGAGTGACATTAACCATTTGCTTAGATAACCCTGCTTGCCTTCTCTGCTGGTAGTCAGGAGAGCTGCAGTTTAGCAAGTTTAGGTGACTTATCTCTTGGACTGTGTTTCATATTTGCTCTTAGGGTCAAATATAGCTTGACAATGACATGAGATGCTTAGCTTCCATTTTTCCTGCTGTGTTCTAGGCCACTGGAAGAAAACAGGCAGTGACAGGTATGAGCAGAGACTTCAAAACTCCCTGGTGTTCCTCATTATTAGAGCATTTACCACCACTTCTTTCAGGGGAGGTGGGGATGGAGAAAGCTCTGCAATTCAGAATTTGCAAAAAAAGCAGCTTTAGCTCTTGGTTTATTCTTTCTCCCTTCTCCCTTCCTCAAGAACTCTGGAAGAAGGTTACAAGGTCTGGAAAGAGATAAGTCACTGGAGTAGCAAGAGCAGAGGTACTGCAGACCATCATGAAAGCTGGGGGCACAAAATTAACAGATGTTGGAACTGGACCTGACAAGGTGTCTTGAAACTGAAACACAAGGCAGTGCTAGAAGCTTCACCATCATGGGGCATCAACATAAATACGTTCAGTCAGTACCTGTACCAGGAGGTAGATTTTTTTTTTTAAATAAAGGATATATAAGCGAACTCAGCAGGAGATGGGAGCAGCTGACCTTTATTATTGGCAGCAAACTTTAGCTCACAAATCTCTCTCGGCCCTGATCTTAGGGAGGGAAGATACCCTTCAGCTCCATTTGGATCCAAAGCTCAGTGGTGAATCTTGAGATTTAGGAGTAGGTGCTTTCCACAGCTGCAGAATATTGCTGTCTGACTGATTGCTTTGCAGTTGGAAAGCTACTTGTAATTTGATCAAATCTAGGAGGGACAAATTTTTAGGAGTGGTAATAACTTTAATAAGAACATGTGTGTGATCTAGCTGGAATTCTTGCAGTATGGACTAGGATTAGCTTAATTTGTATGTTTGCTGGAGCTGGCAATGCTGTACCTGTTACTGTGTCATATTTGTTTATACTGTCCCGTACTTCCTCTCTCGCCAGAATGACTGTGCATGGGAGAGAACCAGGGATGATCAAAAATGAGAAGGACCAAAAAGAGGTTTTAAAAGACTTCTTTCTAAGGATAGCTTTTGATATTCTCCTGGCTTTTTGGCTCATCATTGAGAAGCTAGTCTTCACTCCCAGCTAGGTAGGTAATTTGGACCTAAGAAAGGAGTTTCCTCCTATCTGACTGAAGATCATTTGATTTCTGGGAGCCATGAACTCCTATGTACCATGCTGTAGCTACCAGACTGTTCAAACCAGGAACACACATTTGAAGTTCTATGCATTGCGTTACCATCATCCCCACAAGAGATCCCTACGTTTTATATATCAACTCTGGCACAGATGTTTTCATAGTAGTTTTCATACTCTTGGGAAAATATTTTTTTTCTGATTTTGTTAACACTTATTGGATAGTTTTGGAAAACCATGAAATTATTTGCCATCTTAAAAACACGAAACAGAAAGTATGCCCTGAAGAGCAGTGCGTTGCTGAGGAAGTTCCAGACCAGCTCTGAACAACTTGGCTAGGAATGATTGCAGAACTGGTAAATTAATGTATGCCTAGATGTGATATGGATGCGTCACAGCCCTGACCCTGCCTTTACATCTGTAGAAATTCACTGGGCCAGAATTTTCTGAGGTCATGAATAAGCTAGAAAGTCACAGTAGCTAATGATGCTGAGCAGTGGAACAGATTGCCTGCAGAGCTTGTAGAGGTCTCCGCACACGCTAAGCAAATATCTCTCAGATATGTCTCAGATAAAGGTCATTCTTCCTAAGGCAGAAATGTAGAGTAGATGGTATCTTGAGTTATTTTCTAACCCTAATATCTTTGCTTTCATTCATAATTTTCTCTTTTGTGGGATCTAAAGATGGTCTTCCAAGTCATATTTCACTTATTGCTTTGGAACAGTCAAAAGAGGCAAAGACCTGTCTCGCATATCCTGCCTTTTCAGCACGCAAAATATGGGACTCATGGTGAAAACTGTATGGGACACACCACCTCATTCAGGAAGTGTCTATGCAAAAATGAAGAGAGTTTTTTTTTTTACTTTGCAAATTATCTGCGGCTCTTTCTCTTGCTAGAAAATGTCTCAACTTAATTCCTCTAAATATGTGTGGTAAATTTCAATCATTTCTGGAAAACTGGTTGTCTTGGAGTTGCCCCTACTTGCCTGCATATTTTCAGAAAGTATGAATCATATAAACAACATTGTACAGTACTAGACCTGCATTCATTGTCTTTTTCTTGGAAAAACTTTGAGGAAATAGAATTTATTGCAGTTAATACATTTCACTGTCTCCAGTTTTGTTTTTCCCTTTCATCCCTACATATGCAAACTTCCTTGATCTTTTTCCCACTTCCTTATTTCCCTGACATGCGGTTCTTCCTTCCATGACTGCAATGACAGTTTTCTCCATTACTTTTCAAATTTTGATATCTTTGTATTATATTTTTCCTCATTTGTGGTTTGGGCTTTTTAAAAATTTATTCTTGCAATTGTCATTCTTGTATCATGCTTCATGTTTAGTTTTGGTCAGTAGTATATGTTCTTTTAATATTTCCCCCTCATTTACAATATATTATGTTTATATATGATATAGTAGAATAATTTTTAGAGCACGGTCACACCTGTGTTACCATTTAGTCTGCCTTTGTAGCTTATTTTCCCTTCCACTTAGGGGGAAAAAACCACAAACACTTTTTAGGCGCATGTGTGGCATAGGTGGTTTTCAGTGAGTAAGGCCTATCATTAAAAATAAGACAGAGTGAAGCAACCTATGAAGGTACTGAACACTGATGGTTTTGTTAAGCTGAGGCCATGCCCAAAATTATTGCTGCCTCTAGGGACAACAGTGTGATCAGGAGAGTCAGGTGAAACAATGCTGCTGTTGTAAAGTTGGCAGAATCCTGCCTCTTTGGAAGACCTTCTTTTGGACCTCTGCCTCTGGTAATTGGACAGCGCTAACTTTAGCAACTGCAGTTGTTATACAAGATAAAGCCAAACTATATGATTATTCCATAGTTTGGGTTTTTTTCCCCTTCTTCCCCCACCCCAAACCCCCACAAAATTATGAGTTAACACCAAAAAGAGAAATAGACTACATAATGAATTTTTGAGTAGTTATATTTTATTTTGTATTTTATATAATTTATTCTTACTTAGCATCTCCTAATTTATTCATAAGTAGCTTCTGTATCAGTTATCTCAAACTGCAGATGTTTTGGCTGGAACGGACAGTATAGATATTTTCAGTAGGGCTTTTCTACATCGCAAATTAGGAATGTTTCTTAATTTTTAATGTACTCATACTGCTAGCTCTTTCAGGGAAAAGTGATTTTGGCTTTTGTTGTTCTTGATAGGAGAGGAAGGGCATGTATGCAGGGATTCTGGTATAAGATTTCTGATGCAGGATTAAGAATTTCAGATGCCATAATAATACAAGTATGAATAGTTAGGAAATAATCCTCTCAAAAATTTTCAAGTATACAGCTGCAAAAAAAAAAAAAATTCACCTACATGTACCAAGATTTTCCTCATTTTGCTGTGGCTAGAGTGTTTTTGTAACTCAGCAAGCACAGTTAGAGCTGGTCAGGCATCTTTGTCATTAAGTCTTTAAAGGAAGCAGTTCCTTAAGTGATACTGTGGCACCAGGAAGGAATGTAGTGGCCTCTCAGGACTGCCATCCGAGACTACTCTACCATTGCTTCTAGCATGGCCTGAGGGATCATTTGTATGGCTTTACATCCTTACACAACAACATAATAAGCTAAGACTAGAATAAAACCAAAGTCAACATTTAAAAATAATTCTCAGTAGGAAGAGCTATAATCAGGTAGTTCCAAGTTTACTGAGGTTTGAAAATTCTCTCTGTTGTAGAAGAACAGGGAGAAACACCATTTTTATGGGAGCTATAAACCCCAGAAACATGTGCTCCTGTGTTTCACTCCATGGCTTTGAAGGGTGTCTCAGCCCTGACATGTGGCCTCCAAAGTCTTGAAACTGTTATAAGAAATTATTGCCAAGCATGCTTTGTTATTCTAAATTTTAGTACGTGATCCACGCTGGCAGGGTTGGGATTAGGAAGCTCATTTTTGTTTTTAAGCCCCTCTGCCCCCAACTTTTCAGGATAGTATCTGTGTAACATTCACCCATTCTACGATCCTGCTCCTTTCCTATGGTTCCAGGTTATTAAATAAAGATTAAATGGAGATCATGAGAAAGCATTAGCAACTTGTCAGGGCAGTGTGAGAAACCTGCACGCTCAGCATGGTGCTGCCTCAATTTAGGCAAGGGAAAATGTTAAGCACCGGGTTAGTCTGAACTCCACTCCCTAGAGCCCAGCCACCTGAGTTATGAGCCAGAGTTTGACATTCTCTCTACAGAGTAGCTGCTGAGAGCCACTCTTCCAAAGTTTCGGTTTCTGGTTTTTTTTCTGATGGCTGCTTAAAATAAAATATAAGTGGCCTTTGAAGTAGGAAACAATCTCCCATTTGAATGTTGAAAGAACTCAGCTTTAAAAATTACACTGCAACTGGCCTGACCTTCTCTCAGACCATCGTTCTTTTATTTCCTCTCTATACAATATCACTGCTTTGACAGGAGGCCTGGGAAACCCTCTCATTTACTGGGCAGCATGGCAAACAGACAACTTAGGGTTAGAACTATTTCATGTTAAGGAGGATGTTGAACCTGGCTGTCCCTTGAGGTAAGGACTTGAAATCTAGAGTGTAAAAGCTGGAACATGCCCACATTCTGCTTTCCTCTTCTAATATTTCCAGTTTGAAAGACTAGGCTTGAGTTTTTAAAGTTTGACCTGTTACTATTAAATCTCCTCCAGCCACCTGCTATGCCTGGGGCCATGGTGTCTCACTTGTGTGTGCTATCCCAAAGAGCTTTAGCATGAGCTAAGTGTCATTCCAGCTTTGTTGTGGTCATGCGCTGAACACCAAACTGCATGCATCCAGGGAGCTTTCAGATCAGAAAGGGAAGTGCCTAATAAACTTAGGTGCCTCTAGTGTTAGGTTGCAACTAATAAGGTGTTATGGATCATGGTGTTTGGCTGAGATCGCCACGGTTTGCTTAAATTACGTTTCAGGTACCTAAATCCTCTTTTAGATTTGGCTGACTTAATTTTATTTTGCAAATGACTGCAAACTTTGGCTCCATTTTACTACCAGTAGTAGTGCAAAATCTGCACAAAGAAATTGCCTTACTTGGAAATTATGCAATCCTTTTCTCCTGGGCAAAGCTGAAGTTTGTATAGGTGTATTAGGTTTGCGTGGCAAGGTTTTTGTAACGGAGGCATTACAGGGGTGTCTTCTGTGAGAAGCTGCTAGAAGCTTCCCCTATGTCCAGTAAAGCCAATGCCAGCTGGCTCCAAGATGGACCCGCCGCTGGCCAAGACTGAGCCCATCAGCGACAGTGCTAGTGCCTCTGGGATAACGTATTTAAGAAGGGGAAACAAAAAACCTCTGCAATTTCAGCCGAAGAGAGGTTTGAGAATATGTGGGAGAAACAACTCTGCAGACACCAAGGTCACTGAAGAAGGCTGGGGAGGAGGTGCTCCAGGTGCCAGAGCAGAGATTCCCCTGCAGCCCGTGGTGAAGACCATGGTGAGGCAGGCTGTCCCCTGCAGCCCATGGAGGTTAATGGTGGAGCAGATATCCACCTGCAGCCAGGGAGGACCCCACACTGAGCAGCCTGAAGGAGGCTGTGACCCTGTGGAAAGCCCGTGCTGGAGCAGGCTCCTGGCAGGAACTGTGGCCCCACTGAGAGAGGAGCCCATGCTGGAGCAGGTTTGCTGGCAGGACTTGTGACCCCATTGGGGACCCACGCTGGAGCAATCTGTTCCTGAAGGACTGTCTCCCGTGGGAGGGACCCACACTGGAGCAGTTCATGAAGAACTGCAGCCTGTGGGAAGGACTCAGGCCACACTGGAGCAGGGTAAGGGTGTGAGGAGTTCTCCCATTGAGGAGGAAGGAGCAGCAGAAACAACCAGTGATGAACTGACCACAAACCCCCCCATTCCCTGTCCCCCTGCGCTGCTGGTGGGGAGGAGGTAGAGAAAATTGGGAATGAAGTTGAGCCCAGGAAGAAGGGAGGGGTGAGGGGGAAGGTGTTTTAAGATTTAAGTTTTATTTTCTCATTATGTTGCTCTGATTTTGATTGATAATAAATTGAATTAATTTTCCCCAAGTTGAGTCTGTTTTACCTGTGACGGTAATTGCTGAGTGATCTCTCCCTGTCCTTATCTCGACCCATGAGCCTTTTGTTATATCTTTTCTCCCCTGTCCAGCTGTTTTTCCCACTCTGATCTGATTCAAAGTTCATTCAAATCAGTGGAAAGAATTTCACTCAGCCATAGTCCTCCACAATTTGTGAATGTGAGCAGGATGGCATTTATCATTTATAAAGGTCACAGTGTACTGCAGAACACTGCTCTGCTCCTGGGACTGACTCTAAACATAAGCAAAATGGGTGATTGTCTAAAGCAAAGTGGTGAGGGCTTTGCTGTGTATGCCAGAGCACTGGCAAGCCAGGCCTGCAATATATTCCCTCTTTTGCTGAGCAAGAGTGTTAGTATGTATGAGAAGAATGTAAATGGAATAGAAAAAGATCTTCAGGCCAAAAGAAAAATAAGTATTTCCAAAAGAAATAACCACTGCCTCCAGCAGCAGCAGGAAGAGAAATTCTATCCCAGAGGTTCTTTTCTCATAATCTTCACTTCAGTTCTTGCCTTTTTTGTTCTTTTTCCTTCTTTGTGGCAATCTCACTGCTCACTGGTTCCAGTCACCTCTGAGGCTGCAAGTCTCAGTGCTGTCAGTGCTGCTGAGGGACCTTCACTAAGTTTTTCTTGTAGCCTCTTCTGTGCTACAGAGATCACTATACTATCCTAACCTCAAAGCATGGGATATCCAGGGTTGTCACTATGTCCTCCATTTTTCAAGAAATGGCCAAAGTAATGGCTGACTTGATCTGATGTTGGTGACAGTACTGTTTCTAGCAGGAGGCTGGACTTGGTGACCTCCAGAGACCCTTCCACCTTAACTGCCTTTGATTCCATTTTGTCATTCTCTGTATGATATCTCCAGTCATTCATTGAAATAACCATTAATGCTGTTTTAGAATGCCCCTGTCTCATTGTTAGACTAGAAGTGCTGATTTGGTAGATTAGTTGTCCTTTCAAGTAGCTGAGTGGTCTGAAATTTTTGACACACTATGTATGGGATGGTGCTGATTTATACCAGCTGAGGGTATGGCATTCAAATTGCATTTTAATTTTACTTTGTCTATTGTATGCAATTCTGTTTTGTTAACAACTTGTATTAATATTTTAGGAAACATGACATCAAAATTATTGACTTTTTTTGTTTTATTTATTTTTTTTGTTTTTATTTCTAAAAAATAGAAGCTAAAGCATACTGTTGCTTCAAGCAAATTCTGCTTCTAGTTCTGGAGCTCAAGCATACAATAGGACAAGCAGCTTTTATTTCAGACTGTCATAGCTCCCTTTGGTCCAATAAATTTAAAAGCAAGTGGTTTCTATGTAGGCCCTTTTTGTATCGCAGCATTATTTGTACATACCATTCACTTAAAAAAATACAAGGGGGGGAATATTCTTCCCAGCTGTAAGACCTCAAAGGCAATATTGTTTTGACTGGACATTCACTTATAGGATAAATGCATGTCACTGCAGAGTCCCCAGAAATATAACTACTGTGCTGCCAACTCTATCACTTTTTCTGCTCTATAGAAGGGATACAACCACGCAGCTGTAGGTCAGAATGTAGGTCAGAAGACATTATGAGCCACATGCAGTCCAGCTGAAATACGGGAGCAGGAATCCTCTGCGTCAATACAGTGAAGGAGGAAACACATATTGATTTGAAGACAGAAATCTCTATTATACCTGAATAGCACCAGGTAAACAGAAGGACAAAAATGTAAGGGGCCTGAGGGTCTTGTGTTAGTAACGTGTTCCTGCATTACTGAAGTAAAGGAAGCGTTGGCCTTGTGACAAACCAGAGGTTGTGGAGGACAGCACGCATACGTTTGCATGTACCTGTGAAATGGCAAATAGAGCGGGGAGCAAGAACTGGTAAAAGGCTATGCTTTAGACCACTGTGAAACCTTACTGAAGGTTGTCCAATAATCTTCAATAAACCCAATAATCTCTTTCCTGTTTTTTCACTGTCAGTTCACCGCTTAGTTGAGAGCACATCAGCATAGCGTTAACACAGGCAGAGGTTACCTTGCTCTGTTGGACCCAAGCCAGCACTCATTGGAAAAGTCTGTCACTTTGCTTGCACTGTACTGAGCCTGAGCTTAATACCCCACTTCTCAGTAGTACTTATCCTCTCAGGTTCAGCACTGCAATAATCTGATGGGATTATTTTTGTTCAGCTTGGAACACATGCAAAGACGCTCGGAGCTCGATAATGCACAGGCATGACTCAGATGTTTTGTTTAGCATTCTGTAAAAAAATCCAGCAACATCCAGGCACTCTTGTAGAAGCAGTACTTCAAAGTAGTTCCAAAATAATGCTTTGCCGTAAGTTCAGGTACCTATTTCTTTTCTGCATGGACAACAGTCAAAATGCTTCCTTCTATGATTGCTTAGCTGATCCCATTGCACAGTGTATTTGATTTATCTGATCACCACATTGTCAGTAAAAGTTGAAGAACAACCTTGTGGTTTGCCAAAAGTTAAAAAGGATCATCAGTAAGATAGTTTTACCTTGGCAATGGAAGTAATTACACATGACGTCAAAACAAATACAGATGCTCCTTTTGAGAAAAGGTCTTTTGGAGACACTGGATCAGCAGTACTAACTACGAATTTTTAACAGTTCTAAATTTTCATATTACGTGTATTAATCATTATAATCCCCCTGGTTCTCAGTAAATATAACCACAATTTTATTCAATTGCCAAGTGTGTTCTGTAGGCTTATTATTTTTCCTTTTCACCCATTTCCAGTAACATGCTTTTTTTGTATAAATGCTTGACTGTGATATAGTTAAGGCTTTTTTTTTAGTGGAACAGGAATCATTATGTTATCCCTGTGCTTTCTCTTACTGTAAAGAATTCTGTTTCCTTACATTTGGTAAGATAAATACAGTTGTGACCTTTATAAAAATAGAATGGCAAAAGTCCTGTGAGTTTCCTATCCTCACCAGCATCAACGACATGTAAAGTGCAAAGCCATTATCTCCTTTGCCTGTGAAAATAGCTCTGGCAGAAGCTAAAGCATACTCAGTTGTTTCCATTTGTGAAATTCTCCCTAGACAGTTTCTGGGGCTGAATGTCTCTATGAAAGTAATTACAGTCATTTGTTGATAGTCTGAGGAGCTTATGGTACAGCTCTGAATCCCCTCTGTTTCCATCCAAGGTTCCTAAATTGTGTAGGTCCCTATCACTTTGTGGCTGTCCACTGCTCAAAGACCTTTTTCTTTATGGACGTGATTGAGACCACATTAGCACTGTCAGGTTTTTCACTACAGGCCATGAGAAATCATTTAGGACTCTTATGGCCCAGCAACTGTATCCTCTTCCCTCCATGAACTGAATGGGGTGAGCGGATGGAGAAAAGAAGGCTGCTGCTGGATTGCTTACACAGAAAGGGGTAAGTAGCTCCCTCTCTGTATGGGGCTACTGATATGACATGGCTGTGGTGCTCCCGATTGAGACAAGGAATATTACCACATTCCAAGGCACCAAAAAACCACTAGTGGGAAACTGTCTTCAGAACTAGTGTGTGGTTCTGGTCACTCCATTTGGACAGAAACATTAAAGCAGAAATAGCTGCTGAAAAGGGTGATGGTAAGAAGGAAAGCCTGTTTTATTAGAGAGGAATAAAAGAGCTTGGCTTTTATAGTCTCGCAAAAAAACCACCAAACCCTGGGAAAAGGTATATTACTGGTTGTAGATAAATGGAAAGTGAATTCCAAGGTGGAAAGCACCTATTTAAGTGAAAAGATATTGGGCACCATCAGAAGTAAACACAAGCTAACCATGATTGTGTTTATGTCAGAAATTAAAAGATCTGGTGCTGGCAGAGAACTGGGCTTCTGGAATAGCCTTGGTTATTGGAGCAGTGCACATGAAAGCCTGACTGATTTTAAAATGAAGCTTCACCAATTTTTGAAAGGGATTAGATGATGTGATACCTGTGGTTATCAAGGGACTAGACCCAGTGATCTGTGAGATCCTTTCTAATTGTGTGCAGTATAAGATGGACTTGTACAGAGCATCCCCCCTCAACTGGAAATCAAAAAGAACATTATTAAATTAATCATCTTTGTCAGTCTTTTGGCTACAATTTGAGCATCAGTTATTGCAAGACACACTTTCCCTTTGTTGTAAGAGTACATTCAGTCCCATGCTTACTTTTAACAGTGCTCAAAGAACAGAAATTACTGGAATAAAGGGAAACATCAGAATATGGTCATGTTCCTTTTACTCTGCCCCTCTGGCAGTTGAACCTAATAGGTTCAGGTAATAGCTTTGCCACTGAGGATCTCTCAAAAAGCGGAAAAACTGTTCACTCTACATTCACTGACATTAATGTAGGCACCTTAATGAATGAATGTTAAGTGTCTGACAACCTGGTCCCAATTAAATAATACATCTTAAAGCATTTTCAAGCATATTCCTATTCCTGATGGAGTTGTGGAAGAAATGGCACTGACTCTTCTATGAATGAGGTGCAGCAGAGCTAACAGGTAGACTGTGGAACCGAATTTGCCTCAGACTCTTTCCTGCATGACAGAACATTCAGGGAAGAATTTCTACAATTCTGCAATTGATTCAGTGCCTGAAGATATGAAAGGAAATGGGAAACAGATCTAATCTTTGTTTCTTTTCCTTGGTAATTTTAATTCGTGAAAATACTCTCTGTGCCCCCAAATCCAAATCTTCGTCTGCTGATCTCACTTTCTTCTCTACATTCTTTAAACAAAACAATGTGATATTACGGTTGGTTTAGATTGAGGAGAAGTTGCTGTGCTAGCTAAAAAATTGGCACCACACCTTCTATTCAGAAGGTTGCACGTTGGTGGTGTCTCTTCAGATAACCTCTAGCTACAGTTGAGTAATACCACAAATGGGGAAAACCCTAGAGAAATAGGAAAATCCCTAACTGTTTGTGTTGTGTAAGTATATTTTGCTTAGGCTTTTTGCCAAAGCAGATAGGAATCAAAGATGCTCTCTGTATAGGAGTAAAATGTGCTATCATGTTCAGGATCTTATTTTTGCCTAAAAGACACCCACAGCATTTGTGAAAGGGGAAGAAAATTTCCATTCTTGTTTTAGTGTGTTATGTTTTTCTGTTGCATTCATCACTGAAAATTCCTGAAAACAAAAGATATAGAAAGTGGGAGAGGAACTTGGTTAATTTATTTGAGTTCTTCTTTGAGACAAATGGTCTCTTTTGACTCTTTTGCAAAATGATTATAAAAGAAAATACCACCCCCACCCCCCTTTGGTATTGTACAATAAAAAGAAACACTTATTAAAAAAAAGGAATTGAGCTGTGATCAAATGGTCCCTGTGACTGGCAAGTGTTTGTGCAAATGTTTGATTATTTATGGAAAACTTCCCAACAACTTCTCACCCAGAACAAAACCAAGTGCCCAAGAATGACAAAATATGTCTCTATCAGAACAAAAATCAATGATGGATGTTTCTTTTTTCCCATGGAGAAGATGAGAAAATAGATGCGAGATAGTACTGGAAAGTGCTCAGATGCTAGGATTCATCTAAGAAATACTGAAAAACAATAATTAATTAGGATAGACAAGAAGGTATAGGAGGATTTCTGCATTGTCCCACAGCTCCACAGAGGTGGGTGGTTTTTTTTTCATGTTTGTAACTTAAGATAATTTATTTACATATGATTCGCATTTTTCATGTGTCATAACAGGGACCCCAAAGCACTGGCCTTCTTTAGGTGAAAGGCTGAATCCTCTGAATTTTGTGAGATTTTTGTTGTTTACAGCCGTTTACTGTCTCTAACTTATGGTTAAAGAAGTTTGTTTAAAAATGGTGTTCTAAGAAATTTTGACTGGCAATTGGGAACTCTCTCAAGCCACCTAACCAAAATATTTTCAATAGTCTGGCTGCAACATGGGAAGTTATCTGCTAAATTATCAACCTCATGAATGATTAATTTGTTCCAGTAAGCAGTGGCTCATCAATTATTTGATCCAACACTTAGGCTTTCTCAGCAAGAAAGCCAGCTCCCTAACTCACTCACTCGATTTTTTTGCAGTCATTTTGTACATTTGTCCATTCTACTCCCTAAGGCCATGGAGAACCTCAAGTAAAGAGACTGAATTCAGATTGTCCTTCTGCATACTCCTGCAGGGTTTGATGAGAAATAATTCAAAATTAGGGCTTTGAAACAGCACTTAAAATGCCAGTAGTTTTATATGAGCTGGCATGTTCAACTTCTACTGGTTTAGTGTTGCACTGAATTATTCAGAAAGCTATGGTCTTCTTCCTGTTGATTAATGTGCATTGGGAGAAGCAACAAGCTATCAATTAAGCTTTTTTTTTTGGAGATCAGAAATAATTAATAAATGACAAATATTTCTATGGACACATTACATCAGAAATGAGGTTGCATGTGTTACATTTTTCAATCAGGGGGATTTGGAGAATTTATGAAACAATTGAAATATAAGTACCCCAGTTTTAGAACAGTTATGTAAGAAAGTTTGATTTCCTTTATAGAATCATAGAATCATAGAATGGTTTGGGTTGGAAGGGACCTTTAGAGGTCATCTAGCCCAACACCCCTGCAGTGAGCAGGGACGTCTTCAACTAGATCATGTTGCTAGAGCCCTGTCCAACCTGACCTTGGGTGTTCCCAGGATGGGGCACCGACCACCTCTCTGGACAACCATCCTCATTGTAAAAAATTTCTTCCTTTTGTCCAATCAAAATCTACCCTCTTTCAGTTCAAAACCATTACCCCTTGTCCTATCACAACAAGCCCTACTTTTCTGAGTGTTGATGTATTATTGTGTAGAAGCAGCCAAAGTAATATCTTTAACAATGTCACAAGTAATTTTGATAATCTTCTGTCTACGAAAGTATATGATGATCTGTCTTATTATAAAAATTGGTTTAAAATACCACCTTTTCTGCATCTGCACTTTTATGAGTCATAGTGACAAACTGCCAATTGTAAAAGATGAAAACTTACCTTGAGAAGTGATTCTTAAAAATAAAAGTGCCAAAAGGACAAAGGAATGAGAACTAATAGAGCTTAGATACTGCTCATTGGTTTTCTAAAGGCCTTCTTTAAAAACAAGCTTATCTAGTTAAAAACTTAAAAACAGCGATGAAGGACAGAAAACACACTTCTCAGATACTCTAGGCAGTATTAAAAAGATCCTAAAATGTTTTAAAAGGACTGAGACCTGCCAGTCTGTTTGAGAGCAGAGGAGACAAGGTGGTGCCTGCTCCATTTGTGGGTGTGATAAAAGTGTCTTTACGAATGAGACACTGATTTTAAAGGAAAACAGAGAACATACATGCTGTATACAGAGGAATACTGGTATAAGTCCTGTGTCAGAAGCCGGAATGCCAGAACAGCAGAAAGCAGTATTTGCTGGCTAATTAATAGCCTTTCTTTAGAATGTCATGCATAGTAGTAAAAATAGGATTTGTTATTTTTATACTCTACAGAATTCTAGTGTGTGGTTAAGTGTTTATTTTACTGGGAAAATGAATGGATGTAGTCTGTCTGAAAGATAGCTGGAAATCTGTTAAAATCTCAGTGTCAGGTTCACTGTGCCTCCTACAAAAACACTTTCCCACTTGAACACGGTAAGTACTGTGCCTGAGTAATTTAATTTTCAGGATTCTAAGCCAGATAGTTCTCAGAAATAAAAAGGCAAGTCTTATTTCTAGACTTCATTTGCAATTACTGTAATAGTTCCTTCCATTGGCCTACTGTGATCTTCTAAAAATCATATTCAATAGTTCTAGATATCTTCCATTAAAAAATTGCTTGGTTTCTTTGCCCTGGTATGAAGCAGTCCCTTGTAAAGTAACAAACAGTAAATAAGCTATTGGTCAGTGTGAATGGCAGTACCTGATAAAACTATGTCTGTATTTGAAGGAACTGTTATACTTGTTATAATAATTACACCTCAGTAGAAATTCATGAAAATAAGGATAATGCTGATCTCATGTCCCCATATATATCAGGCTGTCATTTGCAGTAGCGGTGTGCATTTTCACTCTATTTGAAAATCTTCTTTTTATCTTGAAAATTATTTCTGTTGTGGACTGTGACTATGTTTACCTGTTTAAGGCATGTTTATATTTGTTTATAATGATTAAGCAATATTGATTTTTATTATTACCCCAGCTTTTATAATACTTTTGTTTCTGTTTGCAGGGGATTCATTGTAAGAGCAAACCTTCCAGTGAGTATACATCATTCACATTTTTGCTACATTCGTTTCTGAAAGATAAAGATAATTTCTTGCAGATAATAAATCCACTTTCCTGGTGACATCGGATCACTGTCATAACAGGGTATTTACCACCAGTTGCCTTGTACAAACATTGGAAATTGGCAGGTTCTGATAAGTAATAGGTTAATAATGACTGTTCATTGTCACTTTATAATGTTCCTTACCATAGATGGTCATTGGGAGAATTAGCTTATTCATTTCACATGGTTTATTGCTTCTACTCATTACCTACAGTAATAATACAGGCTCTTGAATTACCTGAACTCCGAAAGCTCCATCAATCACTCCTCCAGTGCACATAGCCACTTGACAGGGCAGTACGAGGCAGCTGCCTTGCAGGCAGTCCCCTCTGAGAGGACAGTCCTAGCTGGAGGCCCACCTCTGACCACGGCTTGTCTCCGTGGTGCCTTTCCTGGATCCGCGTGGCAGAGAGTCCACAGGCCGGGAGAAGCTGCGATGCTGAGCCATAAGCATGTGAGATACTAATGCTATGGCGCAGGGTGTGACCCAAATGACAACTGTCATGAGTTTTACTCTGAAAGCATGGCATTTATGGGACACGTGTTGAGACAAAGTACATGTCTGTGGAACGGATGCAGTTAAAAGTCCCACCTGAAAAAGTCTCTAGTCTTCTGCTGGCAAGCAGAGTGAACCAAGGCTCAAGGACTGTGAATGAATCTTTTCAGAATTAGGCAGCTGAGCTGCCAGTTACACAAACTCCATGGAAGGTAGAAGAAGAAACGGGGGCACCGACCTTTGCTCTGCCTAGCTGAAGCATGCCTTCATGCCCTAAGGCAGCACAAGCTGAGGAAACCAAACCCTTCAACCCTGGTCTCAAAGGGAAGGACACCTGCAATACTGTTGGTTATGACTTATAATCTGTGCTGGATATTACACAAATGCAGATCTAGATAGTGGAGACTCACTACAGGTACCACGAGGTAGTGATTCATTCCACCCATCTTAGGACAGGGTGATTTATGTGCTGGGAGGGAGGTGAGAGGGGTTCTCCTTCTCTGTTGACTGCCAGAGATGCTTCAATGATGCATGTAAGCTTGAACTAGATGATTAGCTCTTAGCTGGATATAGAATTTGGGCACTGAAGAGTTTGTAAACTAAAGATCCTTATCTTTCAAGATTATGTACATGAAGCAGAGCTGGTTGTAGGTTTTCAGTGCTGTCTAAAAATGACTTATCAGCTATCTTTAATATAAGTAATATTTAGGATGACTCAGCCTTATAGGGGTGATGAAAAAACATTTTTTTAGTCTCCATCCTAATTCACTTGTGCAACAGTGGGTGTACACTCATTTCCATATTTCCTTCTCTATAGTCACTCATTTTATTATTTATTATTTGAGGTAAAATTACCTTAAAAGACCGTAACTATAATAGAGCACCTTTTCAGTAGTCTGTGCTTTTAGCTGCAACAAAAAGATGACCTTATTTCCTAGAATTTGCAGCTATCAGCTCAGAGTATTTGGCAATGTAGCTTTGACTCTGGCTCCTCCCTTCTGCTCTTCTAGACTACACATAAGGGCTACTGTAGTATTTGAAATTCACTGTAATATATCCAGGCATTGATAACAATATACCATTGATTTTAAAAAAGCCTTACATTCTCAGAAAATGTATTTGCACAGGTTATCACCATGTTGTTCAATATCCTTGAAAGTTTGAAATATTTTCTGAATGTACAACTGTGAACAACCAGTTCTGTGTACAACCCTTTGAATTTAATGTGCATTGAAATCTATTGTGAAAGAGAGGCTGTCAGTCTGAAATGTAATCAATTTCATAATTAGTGTAAGTACTTTTAAGTAGTGAATTTTGGTATTTATTAACTGAAGTGCACCATGTGGTTATCTTAGGAGAGCATATCTAGTTTGTTTAAGAATTTTGTTGATTGCACAGATGCAGCAGATACTGTGGTAAATCATATGCAAATAGGTTTAAAATGCGACTGTAATTTATACTCATGGAATGATGCTCCAGTGAAGCAATTGTAGTGTGCTTTAGCTATGCTCACAGATTTAGCACTGTCAGTATCCTAAGTAGTTCAGATTCTTACAATTCTTGTAGGGAAGAAATATTAGACAAAAAACAGCCGGGATTTTCTATTGGGTGTTGGCGTGGATCTGTTATTAATGGGTTTTCTCTGCAATTTTTTTTTGCTGTTCTCCAATTTCATCTTCTTGCCTGAGGCTTCAAATTATCCATCTAATAATTTCTATTGCGTATTCATTGCTCAGCTCTGGCTTTTATTATACAAGTATACATAAGGTGTATTTTGCTGTCGTGACAGTTCTGGGTTGATTGCTGCATCATCAGATAAAAAAATAATCTGCTGTGGTTGAGTTAATGGCAAAAGTACAAGGAAAGTGTCTACATGCTGAATAATAAACCTTGGCTTCTTTATGCCTGGGTTTATATGTGTCCATAATTAAGGAATCTTTTATTACAGCAACAATCCCTCTCTCATGTAGGGCTAATTACAGTTATAATTCATAAACATAAAATTTAGGCAAGATTTACTCAGCAGATGGTTTGTGTAGCAAGATGTATCTTTATGTCTTCTGGGCTGTAGATCAAATTACTCGTGAGAAAAGGAAAGAGGTGTGTGTTCCAGAGGAAATTTTCTAGGGGGATTAAAAGATGATAAGGTACGAGCTTACTGAAGAATTAGTCAGGAATGAGTCTCATACTGTGATGATTTATAGAATGAAAATTATTTTCTGTCAGTTCTTCCTTGTATCATATATCTATTATGATCCAAAACTAATATCCTCATGCATGATATGATCCATTTAAATTATTATTAATGAGTTTTGCAATTCTCAAATTGTATCATAAAATTAATGGGAAAAAATCCAAAGTGAAAGAGTAATTTAATTTTATCCAGTGTATTACTTATTTGTTCTCAATTTGAAGGTAGAAACTGTGATCAAGTAGGACAATGTCCCTGCTTACAGACAGACAGTAGTCCCTAAAACTGTGTTTGTGCCTCCCTCTGATACGGATCCTATGTCAGTAATGCACCTAGATATGACTTGGAATTCTCCTGAGATAGTCCAAAGCCTGTGACATCTAATAATACCATATCTCAGGCAGTAATAACTAAGGACTGAATTCAATTAAGTCATGACAGTCTCTCCTAAAAATAAGTAGGGTCAAATAATATGGTCAAATTCACCCAAATAGAGTACTTCGTAAAGAACTGTCAGCTTTGACAATGTATATATATACACATTGAACTTCCCTTAAATAATTTCTACACAGACACGGGAATGGGCAAGATGATAGGCCTGGATCAAGAAATTTGCACCAACAACCAAGGAATTAAACAGAAACAGTTTCTCCTGGATACCATTTAGTATCCACAACTGCATGTCATACGATGCAGTCAAGAAAATATCTTTTTGAGCAAAGAGACAGAGCTAAAACTAATCATAACTTATAATGTTATTAGTAATAATTATCAGGAAGTTCTGCAACATAATAACCCCCCTAATAATTATGGGTGGATTGATTTGGTGTTGTACAATTACTTTCCACCCTGATTTACCTCCAGGATTATTGCACCACCCATTCTTGGAACATGGAATATTGTGTTCACATCTGGCTGCTGGGCACTGTACTTCTTAAAGCTGCTTCATCTCTGTGGAAACATGTTTACAAATTCTTCAAAAGTCAATGTACTCTACTGCTTTTAAAGCCTAATTTGTATATTTTGCATGGTCTGTGTTTTTTCTTTGGTTTACACAAATAGTCTTGTCTTGTTGCCAGTTTTACCTTGGATAACTGAGAGCTTGCTTTACTGTCAGTTGAGGTAAATTGTCCTTGTTTTTCCATTCTTTTCCACTTGCTTCATATCAGCATATCCTGTTGCCTGCAAAAGATGCTTAATGGCACGAAACCAGGAGAATGGAGTGGAGGTTCAGGGGTGAAGCGGTTGTCTTTTCTGACTTTTGATACATAACACGCAGGACTTATTTCTCCTGCTACCAAGTGCAAGGGCACCTTAAGGCCTGACAGATTCAAGCCAAGGTACCACATCTATGTCAACCTATCTTCACATCCTGCATGTATCAGTATCCAATCCTTGACAATGGGCTTCAGCTGCAACTGGACACTGTGAACGTGAGGATCTCATAATATAGAAAGAGGTCCTGTGCAGGTTAATACACTTTCAGTCCTTAAGTTTAGAGCACTTTCTTTCATTGAGGGGTTGGAGGGGTAAGTAAGGATAAGCTTTGCCCTTCCTACTCCTCCACATCTTACCTTTTCTCTGTGAGAACTGTAGATGTGTCTTCCATGTGAGTCAATGGGCATCCACACTTGACAACAATCCTTGGCTAGACATTGAAGGATGCACCCACCCTTTCCTGATGAGAGTTGTGTGTTATCCTGTATTTTATGGCAAGCAGATTATCATGGCACTACTGTTTCTTACTAAGCTCTTCACCATACCCGTTGAACTCCTTCTAGGAGTATGTTAAGCAGTATGACTAGTAAAAGTAAAATGTTTTTTTTTTCTTCTTCCAGCCTCTCCCCAGGGGAGAAGTATGTGCAATAGAATACTTTGTTTTACTTGGGTGTCTTTTAACTTTCATGTTATGTATCGAAGTGAGAAGGAGAAGAAATATTTCAATGAAATTGCTATGATGTAGTTGCAGCTAAAATGAGGTGTGCTGCATTGTATATCACAAAGCTAAGGGACAAAACACAATTCCCTGACTATTTGTTCTGATAGTTTCTTGAACTCTTAAGTTTTGGGACTACAAACAATGCATGTGAGGTAGAGAAGCCCAAGGAATGCACTGGGAATTAAATCCACTGTACCAACATAAGTTCATAAATAAATGACTGATTTCTGTGCAGGGCAGTCTGAAAAGTAGAAGGAGATGAAATATGGGTAACTGATGGGATCTGGGGCCTTAGGAGTGTTTTTTTCTTTTATGTTAGCCTACAGAATGTGGCTATGCAAACGGGTGTCCTAAAGCTTTGGGATGACTAAATTTGAATAGAAAATAAGATGCGACATAGTAGCTGGGTTCTGTGCCTGCTTTTTACACCTTGAAGAAGGCCTGGAGAGTATTTATTCTGCTTTTGCTGTTCTGGTCTAAAGCAGAAGTAAATCCTGTAGGTGTGAGGGATTTTTCCATGACTAGGAATGCAATGGTGCCCTCTTGTGTGAAAGGGATATTTTAACAACAGTTGAGACCATCAGCCAATCCTAAAATTAAAATATTACCCATGAGAGTTCTTACAATATGCAGGTAATAGTTTTGAAAAAAAGTTTAGGTAAACTATTAGTCTAGCCAGAATCTAACAGATCTAATTATTTAAAAACACGGTTAGCCTGCTAGCCTTAACTGCTGAAAGTGTGATTCCCTCCTCTTGTGGGTTAACACTTCCCTAATCCAGGAAATCTATTATCAAAGTCAATCTGTAATATAGTTCTCTCTAACCCCCCTGCATTGCTAGTGAAGCCAACTGTCTATGTTGGCCATGTGAAAGTCTTAAGTAAAATACTGGCTTTGCTGAAGTCATTGGTGACTTTCCTACTGATTTTAGTAGAGCTGGAGCTTCACTTTTGGTGCTTTCTCTCCCCCAGATATGCTGTGCACAATGAGATTTCTCTGTCTTTGTGTTTACATTTGCAGGTGGTATTTTTAACAGCTTCTGCCATGATGCTCCTGCATCTCTATCTTCTATGGTACTGAAAAGCATGAAGATCTCAACAGTGATGAAATGCGTCCAAGGAAGCCCATGCTCTCTTCATTTAAACATTAAAGGAACTCTGAGCCTGGATGGTAGGAAGCAGATTTACTACTGAATAATTCCTCTTTACTTTTTGTTTATAGCTGTTCAGCCAATTTTTGTTCTATATTGCAATATTTGTGTCCAAGCTGTTTTCATGTAATTATACCAGAAAGATATTTTTTTCTGAAACCATTTTACTACAAACCAGGATAAAGCCATGGCCATTCTCAAGGGAGTGAGAACTGAGATAATGAACTCAAGACAACTGAGTTTTTACTTCCAACAGAATGCACTTGTCCTCTACCATTGCCCCAAGTATACTGCTGCCCTTTTCTTTCTTGCTCTAACATGCATACATGCGCACACGCAAACTAATTCTGTCTGCTGTGGTAACTCAGACATGAGCCACTGCCTTAACAGAAGGAGAAACAGTTTATGCATCTGAAGTTACAAATCTGCACTAAAATAAAATGAAAGCACTCAAGCTTTTTGGGCATACCTATTTTTACTAACATCCTGCTATTCATTTATTTAGTGTGTTACCATTTAGATATTTCCTGGTGTGCTTCACTCAGAGTTAATAAGATTATTTTTAAAATTTGCATAATTAAAGCTTTAATTTATATCAATAAGTATTAAATCTGTGCTCCTACCCCCATGTGTGTGTTATATATAATGCCCTCTTTTTAACAGAGATAAAATACATGCAGCTTTCACTTAGAAGGGAAGCTTATGGCATGGTATATTTTAATTTATTTTTTGTTTTTCTTAAAGATGATAAAATTATATTTTTTGAAATCTATTCCTAACTCATTTCAGAAAATATCCGTGGGCTGGAAATATGTTCCCTTTCACTGGACACACAGCAATCTCAATGCACAAATGTGAGATTTGCTAGGAAAAAAACCAAGATGCTTAACGGAAAGAAGGTAGACTCCTTTTCTGGGTGGCTTTTAATTTAAAGGTTTATGAGACATATTTTGTGTCTCTCATTTTCTTCTCTTATTGATCTTGTGGAAAACTGCAACAAAAGGTATGCTTCAGCATTGTCAAATGAAACTGTAACAAAATATTCTTTCATAACCTATAAATTCAGTTCTCCAACATTTTCATACTTCTTCCACTTTTTGCAAGAGATGCTGCCTCTTCAGAGCCTAATTTTCATATCAATCTTGATATCTTTTTGTGCCCACCAAATTGTGGGGAAGTTTTTGTAACTCAAATTGCTAGGAAGCACAATGCCACCGGGATTTTAAGTGCATGCATATGATTTATTTAAGTCCAACCATGTCAATGGCATTTGCACATCTAGAAGACAGCCAAGTACCTAAGTGCTTGTGCATATCTGTCCTAAACTCATGGTAATAATTGCAACAGCAGAGTACAATTTTTTACTAAACTAAAGCTAGAAGTATTTGATATTAAAATCTGCAGCTGGGGGTGGGGGGAAAGAACCATCTTGAATAACCGTTTAAAAGACATGAATTTTTGCTTTCAATTACTGGTGGATAACAAATACTGGTGGATAATTATGTTATTAATCCCATACAAAATGTGTTACTTCATGTGCTTTGTAAATGTTATGTTGACTGCACATTTGAAACAAAAGTTCTTCTTTCAAACTGCAATTGCAGTTTACGCGCTGTATCACTTGATGATCAAACATCCCTATTGGCAATACAGGGCCAGCAGTGAACAATTGGTAGCTTTTAGAGTAAGGTAAGTTTATAAGCAAGACTCAACAAACGTATTTAATGAATTTTTTTCAGTTTCAGTTCAGTGACTAGAATGGTGACACAGGTGCCTTTTACCCTCCAAATGCCTTGTACCAAACAGGAATATATCCAACGTGAGAACCTATATGGAATTTAATAGTCACCACTATCAGTGAAGGAATGACCTGCTATAACTGGACCTCAACTTTTGGCTCTTAAATTACTATCTCTCTCTCAAACTGTTACTGGAATGAATAAATCTGCTGAAGTTGCCATTAAAAGTTAAAACAGACTTTTATTTTTTTCCTGTTCTGGAAGCTTGTAATTGTAAAATGCCTACAAACTGTGACTTTTGGTAGTATGAAAGACCTTTCTGCTTTTCAAGTTCAATACGCATTAGGTACCTGTATTTCTATGCTTTTAGGATTATTTGATAGCTTGTAGATATTTGTATTTCTGGAAGTGAAGAAGATAGCAACATCCTGGATTAGAAGTAGTGAAATCCTATCATTAAGTGGTATCTACTTCTTTTACGATTCTTAATGCTACAATATCTGAGACTGCTTAATGCTCCTTGTAAATATAAATAAATCTGAACAAAGAATATTGCTTGCTTAACTCTGATAACCAGTGGTTTTCATGTATTCTGGAAGTCATGCACAAACTTGATTTTATAAATGTTTTAAACAGGTACAGGTACAATTCAATTGCTTTGAAGTCAATGTAGCACAACACATCTATGTGACCATGAGAACAGTACCAAATTACTGTGAAGTCAAGCTGAGTCAGGAATACTATGTTGAAGGTAGGAAAACATCTTAAACCAGATGTTTTTCAATAAACATCTTTTCAAAGCAAAAAACCAAACCAAAGCAAAAAAACCCAAATGCAAAGCCAAATCATGTTCTGGGATACACTGATCTAACTGATGGTAGATCATGTGTGCCAGGACCAGTCTTTTTCTACATTTCAATGAAATATTCTGTGCATATAAATGTCTGACTTGCTATAAAAAACAGAGA
The DNA here is from genome assembly GCF_963921805.1 of Phalacrocorax carbo. Lineage (NCBI taxonomy): Eukaryota > Metazoa > Chordata > Aves > Suliformes > Phalacrocoracidae > Phalacrocorax > Phalacrocorax carbo. The sequence goes on along the minus strand of NC_087513.1, from coordinate 22,499,707 downwards.
CCAGAGTTTATATCTACATGGAAAACTGAACTATACTGTGCATTTGCCCTAATTGGGCTTCTTGTGATTGGCATGTGCTCTTTCTCTGCCTGCAGGTTCAGTCCTGTGTGTTCTCTGTGCATAAGATGGAGCCTCTGCTTCTCTTCATAGTTAGGCCACAGGTGGTTTCAGAGACTGAGGAAAGCTTAATAAGAAAGTGTAAAGAATTTTCATTTTACTTTCATTAGCTAGCTGTTCTATTGCCTGTTTTCATGTAACTGGATAGAATAAGGTTGCGTTTTTCCATGTTTTTGGCACAAAGTGCCTACCATATGCCTATAAAAATAAATTCAGCACTGTGGTGCAACCAAGATATGGTGTGGCTAGTGAAGACAAGTGCGCCAAATGGTGGTGCAACAAATGAAAGGAGACCCCTTTGTTCGGTCTGGTGCCTGGGCTTGTCCTGCCTTCCCACCTCCAGAGTTGCGCACAGTATCAGACACAGTGTGGCTGTTTCACGCTTTCATAGAAGTAAAGCCTTTTTGTATTTAAAAAGCTTTTAATTTTATCGATAAATCCCAACTCACTATTGAAGTAGATATGTACCTTGTGAATAAAGAGGGGGGAAAATAAGGTTTTATAAAGCCCAGTTTTAAGACGCTTTACCACAGTGAGGAAACAAATGAAAATAGGAAATATTTCTCTGGGAAAAAGAACTGTGTGGGGGAATGAGAGCAAAGTGACGCTCTCAGCTGAAAACTGTGGGCAGCACATTATGAGCTGATTTAGCATTCTTAAATAAAGATTTAAGTTTTGGAGATACAAATATTAGATATTAGTGCTAAAAGTGTTGCTTGGCCTCTAATTCTGGTAAGCTCCCTGGGAGCTAAATAGGGTGTTTCTTTCTAAGCCTAGAGTAGAGTTAGAATAGCAAAAATGCACAGTTGTTTATAACAGAGAAATAGGCCTGGAAAGCAACAGGAGTAGCTTTCATGGAAAGAATAACTGAAATAATTATTATTATTGTCATAACTTAATAATAATTTAAATTGTTGTTAGGTACTAGGTAAAGAAGTGCAGTGTTATATCCTAGATTGCCACCTTAAACTGCTGATGAGGTTTTCCAGTAAAACCCCCACACTATGAGATAGCTCCTTGAGGCAAGTTGTGGTATAATCTCCATGAGTGGTAAAGGTACTTTTCTTTTTTGCTGTTTATCTAGAAGTGGATGTAAATTTACCTTTAAAAAGGGGTATAAGAGATAGGTTTCCTGTTGGGAAGCTATTGGATAATTTGGCAATATATTTACACAGTTATACAAGTAAAGCAGCACTGAAGAAAACTCTGGTTTCTATTTTGCAGATTGCAGAAACAGTGATGTGGGAAAATATATTTCAGCTTGTTCGGGTGAGCTGATCTTCTATACAACTTAAAGCTCTGAGATATTTCTGGTGGCCTATATAATGATATGTTTTCATAGCTGAATAAGCAGGCAAAAAATGATAATTTACAACTACCACTACTTATAATTACCATGTAGTTGATAGGTGAAGTGCTGGAAAATGTGTTTATATTGACTTGGAAATGCTAGATAGCAGATAAAAATATTGACAACCTATACTTCAACTTTTGGAAATAGGTTTGTGTCCTTTTCATGTACTTTGCATTTCTGGTTTTATATTTTTGTCTACAGACAAACCTCCTAAGTAGATTGAAATTAATTTGCCAAACTGCTATCCTGATTTTTGCATACCCATGAATATATAAAAAAAGTAAAACATCCCTCCACATATTGTACTTGTCTAACATAGTTGCACATATTCTCTATGTAATGAGATTGGAACCTTGGAATAATCAGCTTTTGTAGTAGTATTAGTGTGTATATTTCAAGTATTTGTACATGAACTACATAACATTTCAAATACTAAGGTTGAGGTACAGTCAGTAGGTGTCCTGGCCTCTCAGTATTGCTAGTGCTAATTTGAAACTGAATAATATTGAATTTTATTCTCATGAAAATTATTAAATCATAAAATAAGAATACCTGTAGGAATATAAGGATATAAAAATAATAATTCAAACATCCTAGGTAAGAATCTATAGATGTTGAATTTCATCTCCATCAAGTTATGAAATATATTCTGTATCTTTTATAAAGAAATAGCAGAGCAATAAAGAAACAGATGTGATAATTTCATGCTTGAATTTTCTTTTTCAGCAGGAAAGTTTGATTATAATGTAGACAGGGCAAGGAAAGTTATATCAGTGAATGTATCTGAGTTTCTTCGAGATCAAGATTATTACATTCGCCTGTGCCACAAATGGTTTACCTGTGAAGATGTAGGGGCATTTGCTGTGGTGAGTTAAAGCTCAAAGCAGTTTGTTGAACTGGTGGGGGGTGGCTGACTTGTAGACGGAAATGCTCATCGAGTTCATAGTTATAGGAAATGCCTTTCTATATAATTATTTAGCTTTATTAAAAGTAATTTACTGTCCTGGACTCATGACCATCTTTTTCATTTCAGATAGAAGGGAAGGAATCTTTAAAATCAGTTTCTCTGAAATATTCTCAACTACTCCCTTGTCTGTGCATCGAGGTAAGACAGTCTGGAATTTGGTATATACTTGTGTTTCTGATTAAAGAAATTTTATCTGGGATTTCTGCTAAGAAAGAAGGAAAAATCTGTAGGAAAATAGCTCTAGACCTAATTTTTTCACTAAGGCTTGTCTGACCTTATGATTATGTAAATGTAGATGAGATTTTTTAGGAAACACTAATTAAAACATGGAGATAAGATGAAAATGGGGTACAATTTACATTAATTTATGGAAAGTATTGTGTAAGGTTAATTTGACTGATTTTTTTATAAGCAATGAAAAGATAGAAAATTTAATCTGACTGAATTTCAGCATAGCATTTGATATAGTATTGCATAAGAAACTAAAAGAGGAATTGAGGAAGCTGGGAGTGAGAACAAGATTTGTATCGTAGATAATACCTAGCTGGAGGGCTAATTCAACTACTTCTGTTGAATAGGGCTGTGCTTATTTAAGGAACACATTTAGAGCAGTTCTTATATAAATGTTTTCATCAATGGCATAGGCACAAAAGGTGGGAACGTGTCAATGAGATTTGCTGATAATACAGTTGAAAGGTGTAATCAAAATGGAAGAGGGTCAGGATAATTGGAAGAGACTAGAGATCTTCATGTGTGAAATAAGTAAAGGAGGATGAAATGCAAGTTCATGCACTTGCTCTAATAAAAAGAACTCTTGCTGTGGGATGTGAGTCCTCATTTAGAAATAACAGTGGAGCAAAAAAGATCTGGGTGTCATTGCTAGGTCATTGCAGGATGACTAAACTAACATGCTTACATGATGTAAAGGTGAACAAAAGTCTAGTGGTTTAGATTATTCCAAGCTAACAAGAAAGTATGGGCAAGGCCTTCTTTGAAATACTGTAGGCAATTCTTGTATCCATATTCAGGAAAGTTTAATTCAAATGGAAGATGTACATAAAAAGTCTAGAGTGGTTGGGGAATGGAGAGACTGTCTTATAAAGGAGATTCAGAGAATGTGTTTTCATTAGCCTGATAAAACACATGCAAAGATGAAATATATTTGTTGTCTAAACACACATCAGAAGGGTCACTTGTAAGGAAAAAGAACAGTTTTTTTAAACTAAATCCATCCTTGCCACAAGAATGCAAGGGGATAAGCTTCATTACAGTAATATATTCAGGATAGCAACAGATTTTTTTCTGATAATCTGAGAAATGAGATTTTGGAATATCTGTCATAAAAAGAAGTAAAAAATCACCAAACCAATCTAAGATGATCTTGATAAACTATAAAGATACTACGTGACCTAGTTTCTCAGTGAATTTTGGGAATAGAATTTACCTTGTGGATTAAGATACCTAAACGTAGATGTCCAGATGTAGATATCTACATTTGAATTGGATGTCCAAACTTGTATAGTCAATGGAGATCTAGTTAATGCAGTCAGTTACCCAACTGATCAGATGTAGATGGCTATTTTGGGATGTGCTGGATAGCACTGTAGATGCCACTGGCTGCAGTGGCTAGATCTTCATATGGCTACTGTAATTTGGGCATTTTAGTCACACTCAGATATGTAGATTGTAGGCACCTAAAATCACATATCTTAATATTCGAGTTGAACCACAACGTCTCTTCCAAGCCTAGGGATTTTCTTCATTCCACTCTGAGAGGTATAAGGTCACTGGAAAGATATTTTTCCTCTCAGCACATACACAGAAAATTCCACGATGCAATTGCTGAGCAAAGAGGTTGGAACTGTGAGTAATAGAAACATTTGCACATGAATCTAAATAATTAAGGTATAGTAACAGCCATGCACATATACTTGCAGACTGGGTTAAGTGTTAGTTCTCAGATTTTAAGGATACATCCTTCACCATAATAAAGGCCAGAAGATTTGATATTATGATTCTTGAATGTTTTTTTGATACTCCTAGAAAGTAATAACATTGTGAGAAACTTACTGAAAATCAATCTGGAAGACTTTCTAAATGAAATCGGGCTAAATATATGACTCAGAAGTAGTAGGAGTATAGTGCTAGGAGGGATCACCTTAGTTCATCAGATCCAATCCCCCTAATGATGAATGATAAAACAGATATCTAGTGCAAAACATCCTTTTAAAAAACTACTTCCAAAGCTTTATAATAAACATAGCATCTTTATCTTTGGTGTAAAGGTTTTCTGTCACATTCTGTCTGAAATGTTAAAAACTGGTGTTTCTGAGAATCTCTAGCTAATGGCCACTTTTTGGGTTGTAGGGGTGGCTGGCAATTCCAGATGCAAGGAGGATACAACTTTGCCCCTTCGAAAATGGCAAGTATTGTGTGATTACTCTTTATATGAGTAATTTTCAGCAGCTCCAGTACTATGTCACAATTTGAAATTCATGTAAGGTGAAAACCATACATTGCAAAACTTCAAGGAAATTGTCACATCGTTTATTTTATACTGTGGGTAGACAAAATAATGTACTTTTAGACCAAATTGTTCACCAAGTTTATGCCAATATAAACACTAAGTAACTCTACTCATTTCCCACATTTTCTTAAGTCACACACAAACTGGCCAGAAGGAAGAAAAGGCACTGAGGTCAGCTTTGAAATGCTGATGTGAGAAGATGCCACTGAATCAGGACTATGGGAATAGCTGAAGCTTAGGTTACAAAGCTTGATGTAGTCAGAGGAAAGGCAGTATGTGCTTTGCCACACTGAAGCTCCTGAGACTTATTTCTGTCTATTTAGAACGTTCCAATGGACAATTACAATTGAAAACTTAACCTATAGTTTTGATAAGCAAGTGAATATGGGAAATAGTTTTACAGCTATACTTTTCTTTTACTCAGCTATCCTCCTTGCAGGAATTTCAAGCAATTTTTCACTCTCTAGCACCTGGCTATTTAAGTATATAAGGAGTTCCAGCTTTTAGGCCACATTGTTTTCTTTTTAAATCTTTATTTTTCCTAATTATCTGTTTTGTTTGCTGGAATATCTAAAGTAGATTAGCTCTTTTTTTTTTTGGCTCATTTATCATTGATGTAATAAAGTTGGTGTTACAGGTTTAGTTCTGTGGTAAGAGGTAATTAACTGTTGTGGATCAGAAAGAAGCTCCTTTATGTAATAACTTCTTTGTGTTAATGTAACTAAAAAAATATAACTAAGAGAAGAAAAAAGGAAAAAAGAATGTCTATTGATTACTAAACAATGTAATTGTATGAGACTTAAGATGAATGAGCATCTTAATTATGATGTAAATAAGTAGATGCCACAAAGGAGTAATACAGAAGGAAACTCAGGTAATAAGTCAATGAGCAGGCCTGGAAACAAACCTGAGAAGTCTTAATTGTGGTGCTATTCTCTTAACTATTAGGATTACACTTACATTACATTACAGACACATTACATTACACTTACATTACATTACAGACATTACAGACTCCTACAACATTCAAAACAGCTGTGAAACTGTCAGAACTGTTGGGACCCAGGACTTTGCAGTCAGGTTAAATATTCTCTAAACATTAGCTGTATAGTAAATGTCCATTTATTAAAACCAGCATTTTTTTTAAAAGAATATATATTTTCAGCAATTTTTTGAAAAGAGAATAAAAATTTCCACTTCATAGAAAGTTTCAGTATTTTGATGTACACGCATTGGGACACGAGGTTAAGACAGCAAGAGGCTTGGCAGAAATAAAGGGTCTGGAAGGTTTGTATTAGAAAATATAAAAAGGTTTTATTTCAGGACATTTCTGAGAGAAGCACTACCAATGGGAATTGCTGTTATGCTTGATGGGAGTTGAATTTGGACACCTAGTGCTTCCATGCTTTGATCTAGACTGTGCTTCTTCACTTTGCTACATTTTCTAGTCATGGGTATTGTTTGTTCACTCCTTTTGAAAATCCAGCTGGTTTTCAAGTGTTTCGTTCACAAATAGTTGCAGAAATATACATTTCTCCTACTTCTGACTATTAAGAAAATGTAAAATTTTCCAAATTACTTCTTGAAGTATGAACTGAAATATCAGTTTGAATTTCATGCTCTAAATTTTCTCATCCATCTGCAGCTAAATGGAAAAGAAAGTCAGTACAAAGTGACTAATTTGACCAATCAAATAAATAAGACAGCTTTTATTTTGTAATAGTGCCTATTTAAGATATCCCCAAATATATCATAGAATCATAGAATGTCCTAAATTGGAAAGGACCCACAAGCATCATTGAATCCAAAATGTTGACTAGTCCATATGTTGACTAGCTCTGAAATTATGGTGTGTCAAGTACACATAGAAAGAAGATTTATATAAATGCTGTAGAAAAAATACTGACTGTGAATTGCTGCACAGCTTTGTTTACTGTTGGAGTTCTTCATATTCAGCTAAAGGCTTGAATTTATCTTCTTACATATATGCTGTGTGCATGCAAGTCCTACAGAAGACATACAGAGTCTGAGTCTCCCATACCATGACCTCTAGTCACTAATGTATGAATTAATTCCCACTTACCATACACAGTTAACTGAAGGTCCTTGGTTAGGAATTCATTTGCGTTACACTCTCCTTGTGATTGATGGGCAGAGAATGCACTTCCTGTGCAGCCTACTGAAGAGCCCAGGCATCATTCCTTGGTGATGCCCATCTATCACCATAGTGGAAGACTGGTAAGATTAAGCTCTGAGGTTGAGTACCTCTGGTAAATGCGAACACTCTGGTGGGATGAATTCAAGTGTTACAGTGCTACAATGTGAAACACTGCAGTTCTGTTTCGTGAAAATTACAAGGAAACGGGAAAACAATGCTTTTGGTTTTAGGCACGTGTATAGGCACCAGATTTTGATTCATTTTTAGACATCTTGAATAATGTTTCCACTCTTTGTGCACAGATACGAAGGTGCTATGGGATAATATTGTTTACAACCCAGTGACACAAACCCTAGCTTGGGAGCCAGCCTGTCCTGTGCTTGTCACGGTTAACCTATGCCGGTTAATGAAGTCTAACGACCACTGTGAAGATATAGAAAATTCTTTCAAAAATTCTCCTGAGAAAGTAAGAGCTATGCATATTTATTCAAACTGTGAGACTGAGGGCCATGACCAAAGGCATGTGAAGGGCTAAACTTTGGAATAAGAGCAGTTGCGAATTCCTTTCTTCTCTGATACTTAAAACTATTCATAGTCACAGCCTGTTCTTGTACACTAACCACATGATTTATTCAAAAAGCTCATATTGACTGACTCACTATTAAGAAATAAAAAGTGGAGATGACTGTGAAGCTAGTAATGTTTGCTAAATTCTTTGGTGTAAATAGGATCTGCTTTTCATTTATAGTAAAGGCATGATTCATCTGCCCAGACTTTTCTGTCTAAAGGTAGGTGTTCAAGTCTTAGACTTCTCAGAGTCTCAGTCATCTCAGTTTCCCGTTAAAGTAAGTAAATGAAACGGACATATTGAGAAGATAACTCTTCTCATGTGAAGATAAGCATATGAGAAAGGTCAGAAGGATTTATCTCTGAAGATACTTCTTTCTCTTCACTGACTATGGCAAGAGTTTATTGCGATTAGATCACATTTGGATATATAACATTTAAACAACTAAAATGTAAGTGAAATGAAGCTAAATCTTTTTAAATCTTACTGGAGACATAACGCTACCTTGGTAGGGCATGATTTTTTTGTACTCTCTTCAGATGTCTTTGAAGTGCCTTCCTCAAACTGGTCCAATGTCTTGATTGTGGGTGTTGAAATATTGGGTTCCTTGGTTCTTCCAGCGCTCATGTTCTAAAGTTGAAAAGAGTTTTCACTGTATGTATCATGAACTGCTTAATACTTCAATCTGAAGTCTCATGATGCTGGATACACTGCATTTATGAGGTTGGTTAGAATTCTGGCTTTCATTTTGAAAAGTAGGTTTCAGGCTTTCCTGATTGTGGAGAGAAGCCATTAAACTTGAGGTAACAATTGAAAAGACAAATAAAATAAAATACAAATTCTTATTTTTTGAAAGTTTATGAGTTATTCTGAGGACTTGATATGTGTGTGTGGGCTGACTCAAGACTGTTGAATGTTTTTTGATTAGGAACTCCTGGCCAAGTGTTTAGTGATTGTCCAGATTCACCATTTTATGGGTTTCAACAAAGCTTTGATCTCACAAAACCAAATATATTTAATTAAACACGTGAGTGGTCCCTGTGGGATTCATCATCTGCTGACAACAAGTACAACTCATTGCTTGCAGGAAAGAAAAAAGAAAAGAGAAAAAAAAGGGAAAAAAAAGAGAAAGAAGCCTAAAATGAGGTTTGGCTAGTAGTGGTCATATCTATTACCCAGAACACAATCCAAGATCAGTTTATTACAGATGATGAATGTTTTCCTGTATTTATTAATATTCATGGACAGGATGAATTTTTCCTTTATTCTGATTCTCCCTAAAAGGTTTGATATTGAATTTGGTCCATTTCTTGTACTGTAACACCAAAGAACATTTCTATAGTGTGCTGGACACTACTGTAGAGATTCCTCACATAGTGCTGGCTCCCCCAGTAAATCCACACAACGCTGCACACTCTAATACCGTGCATCTGAACTGACTTAGGCCCAAAAGCTACATAACTCTTCTCTCTAATTAGGGTGGGGCTTTCTCTGACAATGGTAATGCTGTCTCCATATCTGAGTGGACTCTTAACAGAACTAGCCTCTGTGACCCTATTGTAGACATACCCGAGGACAATCCATTATGTTCTCAAAAAAGCCACAGGTCTTTGGTCATGCTACTTTGGTCATGATGCCAAGTGTTGTGTGCAGGGTCCATTGTGCTCAGTCACTTGAGCAACGGTACTTATTTAAGTAAGATCATGGGCACAATGTTTATATGAGACAAGGATTTTTATGCTGAAGCCCTTGGTGAGCAAACAGTTGTTAATCAAGAAAGCAACATTTTATAGGTCACTTAAGTGGATGTCTAAAATTCAGACTACATTTAAGTCTTTTCTGGATTAGGGATACGGAAAACTGAAAAATCTAAGAACTGAAGGTGGAAAAACAATTTGGGTGTATGTTTAAATGTCCTGCTCAGTCATTGATGAGTAGTAAATAAGGGACTGAAACAAGATGACTGCGTAATAAGAATTTTGCACACAAGCCACCACAGAATGAATTAATTTAGCTCTAATGGATCAGAGTGACTATACAAAATGCTACACGTTACAGATGAAAAGAAGCAAATTATTGAGTAATCCAAGGTAGTGGTTGCTTGTATACTTACTATTTTATGTCATTAACTTCCTACCATATTGTTAAAATAAACAAACCAGTTCCTTTCTCAGTAATCAATGAAATTTTGGATAACTGATTTTGTGAAATTACTTAATGAAACTAGCTAAAGCTGACTGTTCTCTTTTCAAGCAGGTTAAATATTCTCGTGTGGATACTCACCCGAGACTTTGCATGAAGGTAAAGGGATTTCTTTGTAAAACACCTATTAACTATCCTCTTTCTGTCAGCTCTAAAAAAGGAGTTGCTAATGTTCTTCTGGATCAATATTTTGTTTCATAGCTCTGATGAGTGGGAAGTAAGAATGAAGGAAATCTGAAAGATTAGATTAAAAGGAGGTTCTTTGGAAGTGCAGCAGCAATGATAAGACACAGGTCAGATTGTGCCCTTTGTTTTCTCTGCTTAAGAAAAGCAGGGAAAAATGTTTTAGGTCAATGCAGACTCTGAAACATGCACTAAACTTAATGTATAAAGTTTCCCATATTAAATATTTGGTAATAAAAATGATCAATACACTACATTTACTGGAGTACCTTTTTTTAAAAAATTCTAATTGAGAAAAGAATGCCACATAAAATTAATATAGGCATATTATTGTTTTATTTTAGATTACTTTTAAGTCAGTGGAACTACACGCTTCTGTAAAATAAGTATGTGCATAAACATCTGAAGAATTGGGGGGCCTAATTTAAATCAAGGGTTGGGAGAAACCATGGACCAGGAAAGCTGTGATTTCACCTTCTTCAACTTTCTGGAATGCACAATGTAGCTACAGATTGAAATTGAAAAATCATTTTTCCTAACAGATTTCTTTGCTTTCAGTTTACAACCAAGCAAGGCTCTTGGGTTAAATGTCCATTTGCTCATGGAGAATTTCCAGGTAAATATATTTTCTTAATTATTTAATATTAATTTGTGAAAAATATTTAAATCGGTCACTAGATATGAGCCTTCTTCAGTGAGAAAGATGTGTTCACATCACTAGCTTGTAAATTATGGCAAAGAGATTTGTCAGCTTGCTATTTCTAGGTATATATGTGTATACATATATCAAGTGTTTGTCAGTATAAAAAGTAACTTGTGGGAATCAAAATAATTATTTGCATATCATTTGAGGGCACTTAACTAATTAAAATACATTTATATTAAATATAACAATTTATATATAACAATCGGTCCTTGTACATCTAAAAGTAAGTCTTTTCCCCTAATATCAGCTTGGAAAATGAGAACTGCTGCAGTTGCAGAACAAATACAAGTTTTCTTCACATCCCAAATGAAGGCACAGTTCTCAGTGCTTGTGTGTAACAGGACGCAGCTGGCCTCATGTGAATCTGTGGGGATGCACCATTCAGTCTCTGTGGTTTGTATATATTATTTCTTAAACATTGTAAGACTTTTAATCATATCTAACTGCATTAATTTATTATTTCAATTATCGCTCTGCTTGAAAGCATTAATAAACACACGCATACATATGTTCCATACTGGAACAATTACTGGAACACTTTTAAAGCACATAGTTATAATTCTATCTCACACTGAAGCAAGAAATAAAAAAGGGTCCTGAAGCCAAATGAGTCACATCAAAGGAAATGACTATTAAGTGGAACCTTAATACTCTTTTAACATACTTTTTGTGGTGTAGTGTTTCTATCATGTATACAGCAAATGTTAGTGTTAGTATTTCATATCCGGGTCACTGGTACAGCTGACCTGGCAATCTCACATCATGAAATGTAAGACCTGAGGGATAAAGCCATGATGATCTTGAGCCCTCTAAATCTCACAGCTGCCAAAACAAACTCAACACACAAAAAAGCCAAATTAGCTTTCTGAGCTGGTGTGACTACACAACTGCTTCCTCCACCAAAGCAGGGGAGAGAGGGAAAAGATTATGACGGTGAGATCCCTGTTTCAGGCAGAAGCTAGTCAAGAGATGGGAGCCTCATCCCTCTCTTGCAGCTAAGCCTGTATCTCATACATTTTCAGTGCAGCACTGTGGCTCGCCCTTACCCTTCAAACCCGCCTACCAGAGTTACCTTATTGGCCTGGCCTGGCCTCTGCTGAGAGGTACATCTGGAAAGTGGGGTCAAGGAGCAGAAGAGTGGCCATAGCATTCTTTTTCATTAGCAGAATAGGTCCTAGGAGCTATTAGGACCACCATGCTGAACGGCATCCTGCTGGTTCAGCAGTGTTATGTCCACCCCTGAATGGGTGCTCCTGCTCTTCTGCTCCATTGACTATATGAGAAGTCATACGGTGGATTTCAAGAAAGCTGAGAAATCCAGATATTGTGATTTCTCATATTTTTCCTGACTGTGTCCATTGACTTCACTCCACTGTAGGGGAGGATGTACTTTAGAAGACACAAGCATGCTGTAACTCCTACATGTGTCCTCTTTTTAGGATATATTCCAGCTGTACTTCTTTCTTTGCCACTGTATGCAGGTACATGCTGCAACTGTGATGTTTTCAAGTACTTCCAACGCTTTCAGTGTGCAGAGTGCACATACAAGGGGATAGCTGACAAGCTATGAGTAAGGTCTTCTTAAACACAAAGGGGTGGACACTGAAAGCTGAATTTATTTTCTAATGAATCAGTTTTTATTATATCTCTGGTGCTGAATGCAACAGAGCAGCTGTTAAAAGCAGAGTTTTCCAACTCAGCTTCACTAGCTCAAGCTGAGGACATACTTAAGTGGACCATGACAACTGCTCCTGCAGGAGACCCCAGCGCTGAATAAACATGGGGAAAGGCCTGGAAAAAAAAACAGCTTTCCTAATCAATACAGACCACAGGGCATTGGTGGTGCTATCAAGAGTCTCTTAATTGGGCAAGGTATCTGGGGAAGAGTCGTATTACTGGCAGAGATGGAGACCTCAACAGTAGAAGAGTTGTCAAACACTATGTTCAGTGAACAGTTACAGTGGCGCTTCCCTTCAACTTGCTTATTTCACATGAAATCTTTGGAGTTTAGACTTTCTGGTTTTAAAGGTTCCCTGTATGAATTGCTAAGTGAGAAGGGTAATGGTGAAGGACCAATAAATCACAGCTACATAAAGTGTGTGTTTCATGAAGGATATTGATCATTGATGCATTTAAAAATGCTGTTTTCTTCCCTCCAGTACAAAGCTGTTATTTCCTCTGCTACTGTGAAGAATGGGAGCCCACATAAATTGCACACAGTTTCTGTCTCAACACCATGAGCAATATACACAAAGCTTTCATCAAGACTTAGCTCTGTGTTCCCAGAAACCAATGTTCATTCTCTACCTAGTAATCCCTGTTCAGTTGTACTCAAAAGAGATCATATTCACCTAATTTGCCCCAAATTACTTTAGGATTTTGCCATACTAAGGAAAGCAGTGTAGGATTCATAGCTATTAGTGGAGTAACTAAGATTATTTTGAGGACAAACCATAAACAGTCAAACGTTAAAGTGTTAGAACAGTCATTTAGGACAATTTTACCCTAAGGCTGAACTTGTTCTCAGCATACAATGTGATGGGAAATCCAGAAGAACCGTAAAGAAAGGGTCATTCCTTCAACTCATGTACACCAGGGAAAAGAAGTGAAGATGCTCATCGGCTAGCATGGTGTGAGCATCCATGGCAGGGATCGTGTCCTGCCTGAGATGCTTCATAAAATGCAGGAACATTAACCCTCTTCCTGTGCTGCCCAGATTGTGCTTGGCAAAACACCAGCTGCTCATGGTCATTGAGATCCAGGGATATCTCTGAAAATAAATAACCTTCCATAACAAATATATACTTTATTAATTTTCTAACACTGTAGGACATGTAGCATTATTGGCAAACCAACCAAAGAGCTGAAGAGACACAATACGTTTTCATTGTTCCAGGGTATGGAAAGTAACAGTTTTACATTTTTTTCTTTTCATTAGGGAGATTCTGTATCGATCACTATGTCACAGGAAATGTGTGGGTCAGCAATTTGCATTCAGGTATGCATCTTGATTTTGCCAGGTACTCTGTACAAAACACACAAATCATCAAAAAAAAAAAGAAAATCAGCAGGCACTCTCGCTGCTTTCTCCTCCCAGCCAAATCTGATTATTCTGTGAATGGAGCTGGCAAAGAGCATTATTTATAGCTTGATGTGTTGCCACCACCTCTTGTTGAGATGACATTAATTAACAGAGAAGTTGCTCCTCATGATCTTGCTCCTTTGTCAGTGGCAGATAAAGGGATATCATCAGGAAATTGCTAATCCTGTCTTTATATGTTCCTTTGTAATAAAAAGTTCCAAGGTATCAAAAGATCTAAGTAAATCATAGATGAATTTTTCAAAAATTGACATTAGCTAGAAAAGGTTAGGTGTACAGCAAACAGCACAGTAAGTGCGTAGCATGCTAGAATTAGCGCTCCTGGAAGCAAAGCTAGGCAAATTATTTCTGACATTTTTGCACACTATTTCTGTAGCTGAACTTTATTAAGACATCATTAATAGAAGAAAAAGCATGGAGCTGATAAGTTTATTCCTCTCTGGAATAATGTTCTCAGCAGACTCCGGAACAAGAGACACTGACAGAGCTGTGAGGCTCCAGTAGCTGCCCTGGAAGGCCCTTGTCAGGTTCACTTTCTGCTACTAGGAAGAAAGCAGCAAGATGAAAGTGAATAGCCTTCTGGGTAATGAGTGTTGTTCTTCCTTCCCTAATGAAAAATCAGATTTGGTGGTAAAATTGGTATTTTCCTGAATAAATTGTTTATTTTGTAAATAACACATTATCTGTCAGAATACAGTTCTCCCCCCCCCCCCAAAAAAAAATCTGATTAGCTTTATCATTTAGAAACCTAACAGTGATTGCAACTCACTAAATATACACTAAACTAGCAGTATCCAAATGCACTTATTTAAAAACAGATTAAACAATGCAGCCACTTAAGAAACTAATAAAGCAATCTCATTTTTTCAACACAAGCATTTAGTAACAGTTCTGCTGAAAGCCTCAATTCTTTCTTTTAAAAGGGCTGGAGGACAGATGTAGATTATTCAGTTCCACTGCAGATCTGTGATATCCACTGTGGTAAGTATGAATGGTAACAAAAGAAGAATTAGGTCTTGACTGTACAGAAGAGAGGATCTCAGGTGAAGTTTGTTTTCACTGGGAAGCTCAGATGGGATTCACCTGACTGGATGTAGATGCCTGCATGTGAGCTAGATATGCTCAGCTTCCTTTATAGACAATGGACTCATATACCTCAACTTTTAATTAGCTACTGCAAGGGCAACTTGTGTGGCTGTCTGTTTTCTCTGCTTCCTGGGTGAATTTTCCTTCCTGTGCCAAGTTCTGCATGCCACACCTATATTTACCTTGCTGTTGGTACATGAGGTAACTAGTTAAAACAATCCTTGGCAAGTAGACACGCAGTGCTGTCATTGTAGTGATTGCAGCACAGCCCCACTGTTAATTCCCCACCTCTGCAAATGGGATAGTAGTAATTCCCTCCACTGCAGAAGTAAGATGAGGATATTATTATGATTTGAGGTACACTCAGATACGCTCATGGAGTCAGAATATTCCGAAATCTCCAAGGCCTGGAAGTAAGGTATTGTAGAAGTCAGTGAGTTCAGACTGGATGAAGGCGTGGGGTTTATGGTGAAGAGCACAGGAATGGATTAACTAGTTTAGAATGAAAAAGTCTAAAAGGAGTCAAGATGAGAGAAGGCTCAATCTGAGCATTGCCAAAAACACCTCCCCAAACAAACAACCTCCCCTCCCAGTTCATTGTAAACATAGTGATTCCTATGTGAGGTTTTCTCTGTTGTCTAAAAATACCTGTCAGTTAACTATAGCTTCAGATTGGGAAGCCTGATACGAAAAAGGAGGGGGCTTGAATTTGTAGTCTAAATGTAGTTCTCTGTGCAAGCACTTGCATAATGCTAGTTCAGGTTTCTTCTCCACTTAAAAACTTGTAACAAGCCCTCTCAAGGTGAACCAATTAAATAGAGTGTTGTGATTCATGTAGTCTGGATGCATTTTCCTTATTCATATTTTCCTTTTAACAAATGAGAAGGGTATGACAAAAGCATGTAAAATAATGAAAGGCTCCAGAGATGGCAGTCTGGGAATTTCCCTCTGCCTTATATTAGGAGAGAACGGGTCTGTGTTTTAAAGGAAAACAGTGGAACACCAAAAACTGAGTAAAGAACTTTTTGGGCACAGTAATTGATTTAATTGTGAAACTTTTTGTCACAAGTTTTTGTTCTGATCAAGAATTTGCGGAGATTCAGAAAAAAAATCTGAGAAACTATGTGCATATCAAGAATATCAGAACTGTAATACATGATCACTGTGTTTGTTATATAGAGGATATTAGCCTCATGCTTCATGGATTCTGCCATACTCTATACTTTTGGGATAATGCGGTCCACACTGGCAGGTGGATAATTCCATCGCTGCCTGCTGACCAGGAGGGCATTCCCAAAACCTCCCTCTGGGGCAGACGGTACAGGTCAGTGTCAGAGATGGGACACTGAACTAGGTGGGTTCAACTCATTGCTGTAATTCCTGTGTTCTCAATGACTTGCAAAGGGCAATGAACTGCTTGTCATGTGCAGGATTTTTAATGTAAGAGCAACAGCATTACTCCTAAGGACTTTCATATTCTTAAATGCTTATTTTCTATAACAAAGATATTTTCTCAAGCACTAGCTTTTCAAAATCAGAATGTGAAAGTTTCTTGAAGACAATGTCACTGAGGGTGATAATTCTTTCACTGGGATGATATTGTGTTTGAACCTGAGATGTTAAGAAAAACAATCCACATAAAGGTGAAGGGAATATTAAACCTAAGATTTGTCCATAATTTGTGACAATTTGGATTATACAAAATGTCAAACTAAATGAGAAATAATCTTATAATGGCATAATGAAAGTAGTGAAAATATTTTCTTCATACATTTTTGTAAAATATAAATTAATATTGTTAAGTATCACTGTTAAACCTACCAAACAGCTTCAGTGTGTCCAAAAGAGCCATAATGTTATTAACACATCTTTTATAAGTCAAAACCAAGATTCCAGTGATGGCAATAACCGTTACAAAAAAATCATTTTAGCTAACCATCATGAAGGCTACTCTCTTTCCAGCTGCAAGAAGAGTTTTCTGGCAGGTAGAATGCATTATACTTCAATTCACTGCATTTTTCTATCAGTAGCTGTGCTATGGAATTAGAATGGATTAGCCTTATTTGCTCTACAGAGGATGAAAATGGGAAACTTTCTTTTTTTGCATTTAATAGCATTAACTTAGAGATAAAACTTTGTGTTCTTTTTAAATTTTATTTATCCTTTGGCTACTTTTCTGGATCCCATTTAATGTAACCAAACATTTTTATACATTATTTCACCTTTTAAAAAAGAAACAGTTACTTGAAGAAGAATCAGCTTATTTGAGACTAAATATGTGAACCATAATGAAAACAAAATGACAACCTACATTTGATCTTGTTTCTTCAGATTTTCGTGGTCAGACATACAGTGATGGAAACCCAGCAAAGGCCATGATACACAGGTATCCATCCAATGCATAGTGTAAAACATCTTTGAGAGTTGATAGAGTTGTTAATCCTGAAAACATATCATTGGTCTCCCTAAAGAACAGAAGCAATGTCTGAGTGAATTTCATACTAGCCAGCAGGAATATCAGGTTCCTATCTCTCCCTTTCCTTCTCCCCGCTGAAGATATCTCTTGCTCCACAGTGCAGTCTGGCATCAGAGGTAGCTGCCTTGCTGCCAAAGAGAGAGGACAAAGGGACACAAATAACCAGTTGAAGTGAGAAGTTTTTTAAAGTAGCAAGACAACCTTCAGGTGCCCTGGAACAATCTCAGATTTGCTCAGCATGACATTCACATTATTAGCGCCTGCCCCCTGCTTTCTCCCTGACATTTGCAGGCAGATAAGTCCCCTCTGTGCTCTCACTCATTAGACGTGTCTGCTCAGCTGTTGCAGTGCTTTTTCATTCCCACGGCCCTTTGTAAACAAATCAGTAATTAATGCAGCCCATGGAAGTATGATTTGGTAGACCCTGAGCTCTCAAAAAAGCTCGTCCTTTAAGGATACCCTTTCAGAGGCAACCTAGAATAGTGGGAGCAACCTAGAACCCCAGAGAGAGTAAAAATGCTCTAAAAAGCCCTTGTTCAAAGATGGAAAAAATATGTAGCCTTGCAGAAGTTATGCAAGTTATGTGGTTGAGAAGGGGCTACCATCTTTGCTTTGAGGCAGTCTTTGGCTTTTCCCTTGTCAGAAGATACCATTCAGAATAAAGTATCTTGGTTTTGTTCATTTGTTCATATAAGTGCTGTTTGGACAGGGACAGTCAAGTCCAGAAGCTATAAACAAATGGTTAGATTTGTTATTTAATTCCAACTATGTATGAATGCAATGAACTCTCTCACGCTTCCACGAAAAAAAGCCAATCTTCTTGCCTTTTCTGTTTTCCCCCTAGAATGAAGAGTGTGCATTCCCTGCATTGAATTTAACAACAAATTTTTGAGGTCCTTAGTATCTTCTCAACATCAAGCTAAGCTGTCTTTTGGTGTAACTTGCAAATCTTGTCTAACTGGTCATCTCTCATGTTAGTAGTTTCTGCTAATTACTGTGAGATTATTCTTATGACTGAAGAATTTAGCAAGTTAAGCCTATTCTAACATGTCTAAAAGAAGCTGGATTATGATTCCTCACTTCCCAGTATTTCAAAACAAAAAATGTCTTAGATCATTTAGTTAGAGAATCAGGTTCGCATTTTCCTTCTAAATTAGTATTTTATACACAATATGCTACAAATGAGTACTTTCGCAGTACTTTGTGTGCCTATAGAACCATTATTTCAGATTTTCTTATTTGTAACCTTTGTTTTTAAACCATAAGCAAAAGTATTTTAGAAATTAAGAATGGAGGAAGTTTTCCCAGCTTTGTTACATTATCCTTCTTTGTAATTTCCTTTGTTTTCTGATGCCATTCGGATGGTTTCACCATGACAGACCATATTCCTTAAATATACCTAACAACTGCTTTCGGTGTTTGAATTTGTAGTTGACTTGGAGATAACTTTCCTGTTTGTCTGAGAAGGTACATGTCTTTGGTCTGTTAGCTATTTAAAAGTGTCATGTGGAAATCCAGCCTAGAAGGAAGCAGTTTTGTGGAAAGAACTGAAGTATTTTCTTCCATTATATCAGTATTTATACTCCATTGTTGAGAATAATATTGCACACTGTACTGATTATCAAACATTTGGCCTTTACTTCACTGAATACTCCTGTCAGGCATCCTTACTTCCTGTTGTGTAACAAGGAAATAAAGTCAACTAAAAGATGATTAATAACAAATCCTGAAACCATGTGGAATTGCTCATCTGGGATCAGGAATATGGGTGGGGAGTTAGGATCTGGAACAAGAAGTTGATCAATAAAAAAATATTTTCCATCTGAATGTGTTTTTTTTTTGTTTCAAGACTTTCAAATAGCAATTTACAGGAGACAAATATGGTGTAAGAAACATATCTGCTGTGTTGAAACACAAGGTTTCTGAGATGCCCTAGAGAGGAAAAATTCTGCTTGGCTCCTTTGATATCAAAGCTTCATTGTGTAGACTGCACATCTATTAGATATATTCTTATTCCAAGCAGTGCTACAGCTCCAAAAGCAGAGGTGGCAAGGCAGCTTTCCTAAAGCATTTAGTTACTTGCTTTGGCTGTGAAGCAGAAGCACTGATCTATTCAGACATCTGCTTTTCCTTTAATACCCTCCAGACTGCAGCCAGAAAAAAGACATTCAGCTGCTCAACTGAGAAAGCACTGTAACATTACTCTCTTCAATCTCCTCCAGTGGAAAAGTCTTCTCTGTAGGAAAAGTTGATCTGTACAGTGTGCTTTTTATTGCAGAAAAGTCTTAAGATCAACTTTTTGAATATGTCCTTAGACTGAAAATGAATATACATGTGTGGCAGGATCTGAAACCCTAAGTATAACTAAGACAAAACACCACCTCCAACGACAAGTTCATATGAGCTCCTGAGGCAACAATAGCTGTACTGAAGCTGGATGCTTTCAGCTGCACAGACACTAAATCTCTTGCAGTAGACCACCTCTTGTTGGCTGCAGAGAGGGAAATACCAAAGAGAATGTGACCAGCGATGGTCCTCATCAGTTTGGTGCTGTTTTACAGGAAAGCTTGAATGGTGAACATAGCAGCCATGTCACTTTGTCTGAAAGTAAAGCGTTCAGTCTAGACTCCCATGACAGCCACTGCAGAGAGATGGGTACTTCTCAAGCATATTTCATTCTGCTTGGATACTTGTTTTAGAGGGAACCTAGACACCTTGGCCTAAATGCTTACCATTAAGACATTCCTGCTTATGGCAATGTTTGCAAATAATCCTTAACTGTATTGCCATACTTTGGCTCAGGTCCTCCTGGTTGCATTTGTGTAGTGAGAAAATTGCTGGTACCTTTTCTGATTGACTCCAAAGCTGATCTTCTAATACATTGTTTCTAATACACTACTCAGGTAAACATTGACTCTTCTGATTACAAAATTCACGCTGCACCTGAGAGCTCTTTCGGATAGTGACTGGGCTACCCTATACATGTAATGCACTGCACAGAGTTCCACTCAGGTGATGCCTTTTCTGGCGAAGTTCAGAGTTCTGCCTTACTAAGCTACCAGACACTACTGTACTTGTGACATTACACCTGCAAAAATAAAGTTTTTTTTCTTTTAAGCATTGATAGGTCAATCCTGACAGAAGAAGGTATGAGAATCTTTCCCAACTCTAAATGTATTAATTTCACTCTGCTGACCACTGAAATCTTTTCTTTTTCTCATACAAATTATGCAATAGTTTTGCAACATTGACCAACGCACAAGTAAATGTGCTGTAATAAAGGTTAAATGCAAAAATCCCCTATGTGATTGCCTATAGACGTGGCTAATTCTGTAGAGCCTCCATTCTTTTGTTGAAGGAAATTCCCCTCTTGCTTATTGTGGGCCCAGCCCAATCACCCTACTTTGAGAAAACCCACAGTTATTTGGTTTTCATTTCACATGTACATTCTTACTATTATCACAGAGCATCAACGTCCCAGTTCTTCCAAGATGTTAGCATATATCAGAATATCACTGAGGGAGAGCAAATGGTGCTGATAGGTGCTTTGTAGTAATCTCTTCAAAAGACTTTCGATTGTGTCTAGTGCATTGCACAAACCTGAAACTAACATTTAAAGTTACCCCATAAATTAAAGCAGTTTTGCTCCACTTATTTAGGGATTTATTTTCACTTGCCAAGCCCACGCTGCATCTGGTGTGGGAAACCAGACTGGTGCTGCTACTTGGATGTGTTTATTTGCAGTAGTGGATATATTTCCTTGATAGCAAACTATAGTTGAATGGCATGCTTTAATTGACACATGCTAATGAATAGCTGTGTATTCATTTAGCCATAATAGCCACAGCAGACCTAGTCCAGTGCTCTGCAGGCTGTGTTCCTGACCCGTCACTTTTCTGGACTTTTGATATACTACTTCAGAGAAATAAATGTAAAGAGAAATAATGACTACTTTTGTAGTGTTAGTTTACTGCTGATTTTATCCCCTGAACTACAAAGTCAGGCATATATGAGCCAGCAGAAGGGAAGCAGCCCAGCTATAGGGGAGTGGAAACTGTGCTGCTCCTGTTAGTTCCTTAGATAGCAGATTGACTGGACTGTAATGTAACATTGCAACCTGGTCACAAAGAAAATGTACTTGCTTCAGTTTACTGTGGAAAGTTGCAATTAGCAAACTACCCTTGCTCATATCCTGTAACAGTTGCCTTTAAAAAATGGTGACTTTATCTGACCTCACATCCCCTGTAAGTTTTTTATTGTACACAGAAATATCTTTCCTGGATTAAGAAAACAATTTATCTCTCTTATCCAGAAAACCCTCTAATACAAACATGTAATGCTGCTGTGTTTAGTGCACTACTGGAACAAGTACAGGAGCAACCATGGGAGCTATTACTCCCATCCCTCTTCTGGTTTTCTACTGCTCCAAGCCATTGTCAGTATCACTGGCTCCCATTTTGCAGCAATAGGCCCTTTTATGTGGCACTAAGTGGCATTTTTAAAAAACTTTAACTAAATGAGCAAGGGTCAGTTCCTGTATTGGATTCACAAGAACTGTAGAAATTATGATTTCCTAGGAACTATAGTATCAAGACAGATCTCATCTACTTTTCATCTTACATTGGACTGAATGACTCGTTAATGTATAGTTGATACAATAAAAACAGGACAGCTTATCTAGTGAAAAGCAGATGATAATTTCTCTAGACAGCATCTTTCAACAGGTGAAATTTGTAAGGTATATTTCCTACCATTGACTACATGCTGACTAATGAAACTTAACCATCCTCTTTTAAAGCTGAAGTTCCTATTTAACTTCTAAAGGTCCAGTTTTCAAAATCAACTTGGGATGGGATCACGTTCCACATTGCTGTCTCTACATGCACTCTCTAAGGTTTCGGATCTTTTCATATTGTAGCCAATATAAGCAAAAAACTCTTGCCTTTGTGCCAACAGCCACTATTACCTTATATTTCACAGCTTCTAGTACATGCTTCATGGCTGCATACCCACTTCAGAGGCTTCCAAGCTTTGCTTTCATAACTTATATACATTCTGAACCTGGGTTTGTGCTTGGCCAACAGTTTTTGCATGAGAGGTTCTCTGATGGGATGTGTTTGGAAAAAGAAGGGTTGAAAGGCAAAAGAAGGCCCAGAGACAGGATGACTAGATAAAAGATGGGGAGAATGTACTTTGATCCATCTATGGGCACAGGTAGGGAGAAGCACTCAGCAGGAAGCAGTGTATATGAAGCCTGCAGAAGGAAGCCCATAAAGGGTGAAGGATGAACTGGACATGCAGAAGCAGAGGCAGGGGAGATGTACTGGAGGGGACAAAGAGTGTGAGGCAGGAGACGGAAGGGAGAGATGAAGCCAGCCAGCCCAGGTATGATTCACATTGCTGGCTCAGATCTACCCCTCACTGAGAACCTCCAGGTAAAATGGAAACGCAAGTGGAGAGGAACCAGGCATGAACTGCTCTGCATCCAGTGCATACATTTGCCCTACTTGGTTGCTTCTTACTTTCAACCCTGCCCTATGCTATCTTGTCCACACCTTCATGGAGTACAAAGTCATGGTGAGTGGGAAATAAACAGAACCAGAACCTCCTTGTCTGACAGGGAGTCCTCTCCAGTGTGTCTATGGCCTTCTTCCCCATAGGACTTCCCAGTTTGTTGGGTCCTCAGCAAGTCATCTTATGCCTCAGCTTCTAAATGCCGGGCATGAGTTAAAATAGTGTGGAAACTGCCCGCCATTTTTTTTCTTCTTCAATAATAACAGTGCTAACAGTGGGGAGAGAAAGTAAAAGTGTGATTCAAATGAGTGGAGAAACACTGGGTTACACAACAGCCATATATGTTTAATAGTCCCTCATGACCGTTTTCCACCTTAAAGGTACTGGCGCTTGACAGGGCTGTTTCTTTCATTTTTTTTTCATTACTGTCAGTTTCCCTTTATTTTTAGAAGTAGAATTTCCACTTTCTCTAGTTACTTAATATTATAATGAATCTCTTCCTCTCTTTCAGTGTTGGACTTCTGTGGAAGTCTGTTTCCACTCTGGTGGCTCTTCCTCTTCTGTTCTTGATTGATGTTCTCTGTGAAATCCAGAACCTCTTCTTACATCTATAGCTTCTACTCATTGATTTTTTACCTGCAAGACCCTGGCCAGCTGAGTGCCTTCAGACTGGGCTGTTGCCAGCTCACCCTGGAAGACATGGTTCTGTGTATATCTGCAGATACCAATATCATAATAACCCCTAATTGTTCTGCTTGTTCCATTGATGATTTTATCTGCCCAGTTTCTTATCTGTGCCCTACCCAGTTTACACTGATGAAACTTACAGCCGTGATGTCTGAATAACTCAGAATATTTCTAGACCACGCAAGCTTTTTCTGCCTGTGCTCTAAGATGGCTGTGTATCTGAGTCCTGGAAGTCAACTGCAGTTGTGTGGGAATATGCCTAAAATAACAAGATTTACTGAAAGGCAGGATAGAGCATTTTGACCATGGCACTAATGTGATTTCCAGATTCAGGATAACTTCTCCTAGGCAAGTCAGAGCACAGACAGCAATCTGGTATTTGTCCTCACCTTGCTATATAAACAAAACTTTAGCTTTTTTTTCTGGATATATGTTCTGTAGTGTTGTCTGAGCTGTGTTTCCTAAATTTGCTTTTTGCGTCTTGGCTTATTTAAGGTATGAGACTGAGCTGAGCCAACTGAGCTACCTCATTTGGGGTCCCTTCCTTCAGAGACTGTGTTGTTGGTTTTTTTTTTATGATTCAAGCTGAGGCATCCTTCCTACATCACTTTAAGTTTCTGTGAGTTAATGATGAGCAGAAAACTGTCATCAATATCTAGCCTGACTCAGCTCCTTCAGCCTGTTTTCCGGCATCTGACTTTTGTGGTGTTTTGTGACCCACAAGTTTCTTTCTAGAGGCACATTTCTTGCTGTTTAAGGGTGTGTTACAAATCATCTTTATTTCTAAGCTCCAAGGTGATCAGACTTCATCTGCTTCTACTGCCAGGAGAATATTCACCAAACATCTAGTTTTTGCTGGCCAGCTCACCAGACACCATCCCCACTTCCAAAGAGGAGTAGTACAACAGGACTTCTCAGTCTGTCAGTAAAAACTGCAGTCAAATCCAATCAACATTTTTCTTCTGCTTGACTTCATGTCCTTCAACTGTTGCTGCAAAACCTTCAGATGATGTCTTATTGTATTGTTTTTAAATTTTGTTTGCTACTTTTCGTTCCTGGGAGGTGCTCCACTGCAGCTCCATCTGGCCTCCACATGAAAATGAGCTCACAAGTTCTTGAACTGGATACCTTGGGGGGGATTTAGGCCTTTGTGGAATGCCCAAAGTCCAACAAAAGCCAGGGGCAAATCAAGAACTTGTGCCTTCATAGCTGAAGCATGTGTTAGTTCCTCGCTGACAAGCAAATCTTCTGACTTCTGTGAGCAGAGCTCTTCAAGTTCAAAGTGACTACTTTGCTCCTCTGCCTTTCTCTAGTCCAGAAATGGCTTTGGAGATCTGTTCTTGCATGAATGAAATTATTAATGGGTCTATCTCTTTCTCTTTTGTCCTCCTATTTTTCCTTGCATCCCATGAGGTGGAATGCATCTGAGGAGACAGCACTTTCAATCACAGCCAGCTGGAACTAACTTAAAGGAATATTTTGGAAAGAAAAACACCAACAGGATGCTGAGGTAAATGTGTTCCATTTGTAACAAAGGTCTCATCAGGCACTTAAAAGTGAGATGGGGCCAACTTTCAGGGAACAGGGTCTGAAGGGGCATTGTGAAATGACCCCCGGTCTTTGGGGAATACAAAACTCTGATATTTTGCTATTTTCTTTGTCTAAGAAATATTTTGTAGTCCCTAGCATGAAACTTTATTGTTCCAGTTTACTTCAGGGTTCTGAACATCCATGTTACATACATAGTAGTTCACTCCAGGGCTTTCATTTGGAGTAAACCAACTTTTCCCATCTGAGAAAAAACATGGGCACAGCTTAGGCTTCAGGGTATTTTCCCTCCCTTCAGGGGGTGTGGATATAGCCAGTCTGCTCTTGAACAAGATATATACAACCTAGTCTGCACAAGTCGATATTGCAGACTAAGATTTACTCCATGGAAAAGATCACAAAGATAATGTAAAAGTATTGTGAGGGCTGTTTATCACTTGTCATTATCTGCTTGGTGCAGAAACACTGGGTATCATGGGAAATAGCTGTACAAATATTGCTGCCTTTGTGCCACTGCCTCAGATGAAAGAGGACTCTGTGATTCCTGAATGGCTTTTTCCTTTACTCTACTCCAGCTTAGCAATGCTCTGTCATCATTACCAGAGAAAAGAAGTGACTGTGTTTGAAGAATGTAAGACATCTGTGTCTCTGGTATTTTATAAGACTCAAACACTACAGGCTAATTTGGTTTAGGTTTTCACAAGGTTTCATTCTCTTTCTCCCTTAAATACTCCAATATTTTGGTTCCAGCTCACAGAAGTGGAGAACCATTGCATCAAGTTTTTCCTGGAGACAGGTTTCCTGATCGGGTAGGAAGAGGGACATAGTATCAGTGTTTGTCTTTCAGGTGAATTTTAGCTTATTCAAAGTTGTCTTTCAGAATTGCTTTACTGTCAGGCAGGAGTCTAAAAGCTAAAATCAGTCAACTTTTCTTCTCTCTTTCATTATCTCTTTCCTCATTTATCTTTTTCCAGGCCTTCCTGAAAATTGTGCCAGTCCTTAAACTGTGTTAACTTCAGGCTGAATTCACAGACTGATTTTTAACTGGAGCATCACCACCAATAACAACCATTTCAGTGCAAATTCTTATTCCAGAATTTTATTTTTAGCTTCAGCTGACTGCATAAAAGGATGCTTTGGGGTGGTTCCAGGTGTTCTTTCAAGCAGAAAATATAAGCAAGAAAATTATGCCAGAGATTTCAGAGGGAGAATTCATATGGTCAATGCCCGTGCCATGGTGGCTGTGCCACTGCAGGAGATAGGTTTGCGTAAAACAGCATACAGGGTAGCAGCATTCACTTATTTATATCTTAAGGTCTGTAAAGAAAGTGCTTTTAAATGTAACAGGCAATTTTGTGGAATTCAGAAATACTCCAGCAAAGTGGGAGGGGCACTTAAAGAATGTCTATTGTAATATTGTTCACAACCACAGTTCCCATCCCATGTCTAATCTGACGGTTGTGAATTTTTGTGAAGGGTGTGTGTGTGTTCATGTGTGTGAAGTGTGAGACAAAGGGAGACAAAGAACGAACCTCATTGTGAGAAACTTTCTCTTGTGTATTATTTGACCTGTGAACCACTGCTTGACAGCAACAATTGCTGTGCCTGCCAGAAACAACATCATTCACTGCTCACTTAAAGTTGTCACAAAGAAAACAGACTTCATCCTGCCCAAGTATGCCTCTGATCTGTAAGTCATCTGTAGTAATTAGTAGTAAATCCCAGTCAAATATGGATTCCATTTGTCTTTTTGGCTTTTTTTTTTTTTTTGCTTGGCAATATATGCACACTACTGAGTTTCATTTCCCAGAAGCACAAAAGCTCTTAATTCTCCTGTGAAGTCCAGTGATTCATTTCCAGGTAAGTAGAAAGCAAGTTTTTAGACTATGAGACATACAGAACAGCTTTTGAAATGTGGGTAATTATAGGTTTTGTCCAGAGAGTACAAGTGATCTATACGGTATAGAAGCACAAGAAATCGAAGTCTTTTCCTCACTAGGGAAATTTTGATGGGCACTGGATCAGGACTTTATGAGCTTCTGTGCTTTTTCGGTCATCCTTGCAAGTTCCCCTCAAGGCTTGACTTTAGGTGCCCATTGATATAAGTCAGGGCAGGATGCACTCCTGATATTTTGTGGGGGTAGCTACTTTTCACAGTTGACAGGACTGTGTCCTGTGACAAAGATGCTCCTCCTTCAACCATGTTGTATAACATGAGGAGACAACCCCCTTCCCTTTATGCCATCTCCAAATCAAGTCCATCCTGGGGGAGGACTGGATGAAACTAGAGGCACACATTCCCTTTTGCCATAAACACTGCATTTTTCTCTCATGTTCCTGGAGCCCAGCTGGTTGGCGTCTGGGAAACAGGGACTGAGGAGCTGGAAGAAGTAAAAATTACTGTCCAGGGAATGTAAGAAATCACAGACAGAGGTAGGAAAAGTGAAATATTTTCTCCTGCAAATCCCATCCTTCCTTACTTGTTGCAGAGCACTCCAAAAACAATCTTGATGAGTTAGCCAGGGTTTTAATGCACACTGACAGCAGAGCTTCTCTGCACCACTACATCTTTCATGTTTCTATCCAGTCACCTCAGGCTTCCCTGACTTTGTATAAGGACATATGAGAGTTTGTACTTAGTCAAACCAAAGGTTCTAGCTTGCACTCTGCCTTCAACAGGTACATCTGCAGATAGCTATGACAAACATAGGGTAATATTCCCCAACCTCAATGCCCATGTCTTAAGAACTTGATGAATAAATTTCTTTTTTGCATTTAATATCTCTAGAAGTGTTGTTCTTATAGGAATTTACCTAAGTCTTTTTTTTTCAACTAATGTAAACTTCTCAAATTTTCTATTTCTTGTGGCAAGGTTCTTCACTCTACAGTTTAAGCAGGTGATGTATGAAGTATCTGTCTTTGCTTTAAACCTGTCACCAGCCAGTATGCCATTCACTGGCTGTCCTCTAGCTCTTGTGTCATAAGGGACAATGAGCAGTTGCTCTGTACTTATTTTCTCACACTCTTCATGCATTATTGACCTCTATGTTATCTCCTCCTGATCTTTTTGTCAGTCTGAAGAATTCAGGTCTATTTATTCATTCTTTATATGGAAATCACTTGAACTGTATACAGTATTCAAAATATGAGTGCTTCATGAATTTATACAGTGGCATAGTGACATTCTGTCCTGTTCTCTGTTCCCTACCTAATAACGCTGACAACAACACATCTGTTTTTAATCAGTGTTAGGAAGTACTGAACTGTTGACAACATGGAACTATTAGAAATCTGAGATCTTATTCCTTAGTGCTTATGGCTAAATCAGAGTTTAACACTATATTGCAAAAAAAATGCCTCTTTATTCTCTGTGCAGACCGTGCTTCTTATAGACCGGACAGAAGAGAGAGGGGCTTTGTTATTACTTCTTTAACTAAGCAAAATCAGAAGGAAAAAAAAAGACAACTGCTGGCATTTCCCTTGTATTAGACAGTTTTTGGTAACACTTCCATGCATATTAATATACCTCTGTGCCAATCTGCAGGGAACACCCAGCCGGAGGTTGTTCAGTCTGTACCTGGATCTTTGTATGGTAAGTATGTTGTCATATATGGTTATATGCACTTATAACTCTGTGCTCTGTGCCAGGTTTTAAGGGAAAATGGTTCTGATCCTCCAGTCCAAATCAATTCTATCTAGAGAAGGCTGTATGTGACTCTATCATACATGGGCTATAAGATTTTTCTGCAAGACAGGTAGCTTTAGAAAAGTTTTGCAACCTACTCATTATGGTAGGTTGTTTTCATGAGTCTACTGAGTTATTGTGAGCCAGCACAGTATACATTCTGCATATAGTTAAGATTTCATGGTAGGTGTGGTGATGGTGGTGGTGGGGTCAATGGTGTTTTCTGTAGCTGTGAAGTTAGGATTGTTTCTTCCCACACACATCACTTTATTTATCAGCATTGAATAACACCTACCATTTTATCACCAGCTGCTCACTGTTGCGAAACCCATTTGTAATTTGCCATATTCAGCTTGAATACCTTAGGATCATCAGCAAATGGTTTATATCAGTACCTAGATAATTTATGAGCACGCTGAACAGTTGAGAAACCAACACAAGCTCCCTCTACAGCAGTAAAAATTTACATCAATATTTCTTCTTAAATTGCTGGATACCTTTTACATGCCCTTTATCTCATACTCAGTTCTTTGTCACTAGAAGATACCATTGTCTTCAGATAGATTGCTTAATAGCACAGCTGGGGCCTAAAATAAAATCTGCAGAATGGATTTGCACTGACTGGCAATTAGCCATGCAGTGCTCCAAAGGGAAGTGCTCTGCAGTGAATAATGTGTCTCCCTGTATTTATTTCTTAATTTATGCAAAGTACTGTTTGCTTTGCATTAGTCATTCTCCTTCACCTTCTCAGCTGTGATTTTTATCAAGTGTTTCTTAACAGCTGCGTAGGTTTAGCATTTATTTGATTAATTGTGAAAAACTGAACACAGCATTCAAACTGTAATGACTGGTAAGGAAAGAATAGACTATCTGTTGGGCCTAGGCTCAAGTCTTGCTGCACTTGGGAGTCTGATAGGGGGAATTTCAACCTGTGTTGAAATGTACTTCCACAATTGCATGGTTCCTCTGAAACTGTGTGGCGAAATTCTCCATACGATATCCAGGATACTTGGTTATCTGCTTGTTTGCTCATTCGTTTATTCATTCCTTGATATCTGTCAGTCTTTCTGATTTTCAAGACAGGACATTTGGCAAACTCTCTGGACACCACTGCTCTATGTGTTTTCAAGGCCCAGTGGGACTCCTCAGCAGCAACTCAGCCTGTCTTCCCTCTTAAAAGTGACATAGAGAAGAAGAAACAGAGGTCTTCCCTCCTTCAGTGCACTTCAGTACTGAAGGTTACGTTATGATGGTTTGGAAGTTACCTTATCCGGGACCTTATTTAGTAGGATGTGAAGCCAGGTGATTGCTAACCCCATGTGTGTCTGAGCTCTAGTATTGACTTTTTTGTACTGCCCCATCTCCAGAATTTGGGAATTGCACAAAGCACCTTTTGGGTCTGACAGAAAATAAGAAGGGAAAGAGGGGTTCCCACCCACCTATGCAATAATAAATGCAAAGCAGGGGCTTGAGGTACAGTGGGGAGAACAAACAAGGCTGGAAATTCCCTCTGGGGACTGATGAGACTGAACCTCAATGCAAATTACTTATGACCAACACCCCAACACTGACGCACCCCTGAGATGCCTTTGTCTGGCATCTCAGCAGCTCATGGGAAGGAATGGGAGTTTCTCGGTCAGAGCCCAAGAGCTGGCCCCTGTATATACGGCTGTGCTGTGGGGACTGTAAAAGCAGGACTGCAGCTTTGGTGGGAGTGACTCTCAGGCAGGAGGAGAGTGCAAAGTTCTTGCTGAGCGTGCTGAAAATAGACTGCAAAACCAAGGGCTTGGGCCAGCTTGCAGACTGGGAGAACTTACTGTGTGCCAGGAAAACACCTCCGAAGCATTTATTTGGAAAAGAGGATGGATAATAGGTACATGAAGTGCTCTACCTTCCTGTTCTAACATGCATTTCATAAAGCAAATGCATATGTATGTAATGTCAATTAACACATGAGGTACAGGGAGCAGGCCCAGGTGAGGCTCTTCATTTGGGCTGTTGCTTATTCCAGAGGGAAGCTGTTCATCCTGAGGTGGAGGGATTACTCTGGAGGTGACTGCCCTGCTGCTCCACTGGAAAAGAAATATGGATTCATAAAAGGAAATGAAAGCTAATTACAGATTAAGTAGTTCTATTGTGGTGCTTCATGACATTTTTTACTGGGAATTATTTTCCTCATGAAAAGCAGCAGTGGCTTTGCCATGATGGCTGCGGGGCTTTGTTGCACTCTCCATAGATGTGGCTCCTCTGGTTTCCCTGTGAGTTGGTCCACACATAGCTTTCAGAAGAAAAATGAGTGTACGGTGTTGAATCATCATAAAACTTGCAAAGCTTGAAATCCACAGTTCCCTAATATTTTTCTGTCAAGGCAGCGAAGTAAATTTTTTAGATCCCTTTTGTGTCTCATGTATCTTCAGACACCTGTTTCCTACCCACTTCTACCTACTGTAGGTCACCCTCAGCAGTTTCCTTTTCATGATGCTTCTGTTTCAGCTCCAGGGTTCCCAAAGCATTCTTCCAATCTGTACAGGAAAACACACTCAGAACAGCAAGAACTGCCATTTTTACCTCACAGCTTTTCAACTTCGAATTTCTTATTAACTTTACTTATTAATATAGCAACACAAGACTCTGTGGGAGGTCCTTCCACTTCGCAAACACAAGAATGGGGAAGTGAATGCAAATTTGCAAATGTTATTTTTCCCTATAAAACCTCAATTCCACTTAAATGCAAGGGGAACAAATGGAGAAGAATGCTAAAATGAAATATGAAAGAGAGGAATGTGCATGAGAGGAATGTGCAACCTATGACTAATGCAGTACCTTTTGAAACGAAATACAAAGGATATATCTACTGTCAAATTATCCCTTCCTCTGAGGTAATGACTGAGGTATGAATTGCAGAGCCAAGTCTTCAGGGACCACACATGCACACACTAAGAGGTAATTTCTAAGGAAGGGGAATCGCTTGACTGTGAATCCTGACTTTGAAAGTGACTTGGATTTACTGCTTTGGTTCTCCTTATTACGGAGGTATTAGTTTGTATTAATACTTCTCCCAGTATTGCACAAAGAATTATCTCCTGGTCTGTTCATAGTGTCCTTGGATCCAGCCATGTAGACCAAAGATTGGCTTCCTCCTCTGCACCCTCTCTAGCCCTTCTCTTAGCTTCCATTGGGAAGAAAAAAAAGCCCATAGACATAATATCATTTTATTGCATTTTGATGACACACTCTTTCCTACTTTATTTTGCTGGAGGTATTCAAATGTTTGTTTTGCTCTACACATTCCTTGTGGTGAGAAACTGGCTTCAGAAGTAGTTTCTGCATTTTCTGCAGTTATCTATTTTACTTTAGTAATTTGTTATGTTTTACTTCAGTCATTTGCATCCTCCAGCTCTTTATGTGGAAAGCCATAATTTGTCATTGGGTAGGAAGAGGGACATAGTATCAGTGTTTGTCTTTCAGGTGAATTTTAGCTTATTCAAAGTTGTCTTTCAGAATTGCTTTACTGTCAGGCAGGAGTCTAAAAGCTAAAATCAGTCAACTTTTCTTCTCTCTTTCATTATCTCTTTCCTCATTTATCTTTTTCCAGGCCTTCCTGAAAATTGTGCCAGTCCTTAAACTGTGTTAACTTCAGGCTGAATTCACGGACTGATTTTTAACTGGAGCATCACCACCAATAACAACCATTTCAGTGCAAATTCTTATTCCAGAATTTTATTTTTAGCTTCAGCTGACTGCATAAAAGGATGCTTTGGGGTGGTTCCAGGTGTTCTTTCAAGCAGAAAATATAAGCAAGAAAATTATGCCAGAGATTTCAGAGGGAGAATTCATATGGTCAATGCCCGTGCCATGGTGGCTGTGCCACTGCAGGGAACAGCCCATTGCTTCATCCAGGTAATTATGTTACTCCCTTGACTCCAGTGGCTGCATGCTGTGTCAGGGAGCTGAGCCTTGACATGGAAATGACAATAACCAAGGTTATGATCTGACACACAACCCATTACAAAACTGCTTATCCTTGGCTACTTTCCAGTTACAACGCAGCTTTTTCTCATTTTCAGATGACGGTAACTCAGGGAAAGTCAACCAGCTAATTCTAAAAGCACAACCTCTCCCCAGTTTCCTATAAGGAAACTATTAAGTTTCCTGTAAGGAAACTAGGTAAATATAATATAGGCTCTAATCTGTGTAAGTTTGTTCAAAGTTGGGAATTTCCACTTGACATGCACTTCTGAAAACTGGTGCAATGATCAGGAATGATGAATCCTGTGAAGAATAGCAACAACAGGAATGACAGTTTCTGGTAAGGCTGTCATGATACGACCAAGTCAGCCAATTCTGGGAACCCCTGACAGAACTAGAGAGCAACATGGTGTGGCAAAGGGAGAAACTACTGCAATACAGCAAATGCCATTAGTGTCAATCATCTTTCATGTGGGTGTGTGAGGAAGCATGACTTCCTCTTCTCTGCTGGTTATGGGTTATTTCAGATGAGAAAACCTCTTGGAATTTGCATAGATAACACTGAGCAGACTCTGGCCTTTGCAGGCTGTGATCTTTCTGTGTTCCTTGAGGGACTGACACTGCTCAGGCTTTGCTCATCTGGATGGTCTTAAGTGGTTTGTTGTAGAACTGAAAAAAAATCAAATCACTGCACTTAAGGAGGGCACAGATCAGTCAGGAAGTAAGTTCTAAATCACTGGGTTTTTTTGCCGTGCTAACCAATCCTGTTCTCAGCCAGTTAGCAGCTACTCACGTTGCAAGGTTAATGAAATTATATTAAAAAACATTAAAACCCTCTACAGAGTTTCTTTTTCTTAATACTATCTCATGACCAGAACAACTTAAAGAACCTTCAGAGGAGGTCAAGGATATAGTATCCCAACTCCCTGGATATTTTGGACATCTGGAAGAAGAGAAGGAGGCTTTAAGTGTAGCACTGTCTAAGCTATACCATGCTGTTGGAAACTACCCCTTCCAGTAGGCTGCTTTCTGCAGGAGGAAGGTGGAAGACTTTGCAGAGTCTGGGCTGATGGTTGCCCACTCGCATTTCACACTGCTGGGATTTTGAATTGGAAATTTGGGGGTTGCCAGTGGATCAGTAACACATGGAGTTGCTGCTCTTAAGCTGCAGTTGGGAGATACTGTAATAGTTTTGTTTTCCATAGAGCTTCAGGGGTCTCAGAGATCTGGGCTGCTGAGGACAGTCAAGCTGAATGCTCTCCAAGCTGTGTGGTTTATCACCGCTCCTCTCCACATGGGTGTTGAGGGAATGAACCAGCATTTCCACTTTTAATGAGGCATATTAAATATGAAAGTTGAGGAAGAGATCAATCACAGACTGGATATACTCCATTTGCTGTAGAAATTTGCTCTTTTGCAGGCTAGCTCATGCCAGATTGTTGGATGATGATACACCAATCTGAATTATGGAAATACTTAACAGGAATTTATTTGCTGATATGTAGTAAGCCACAGGAGTGTAAGCAAATCCAAGGTGATAGGAAACTGCTGCTTCCTCTTTTGGGTGAACTTCTCAGCTTTCACAAGTATGCTGAACAATTTATGCAGTCCTAGGCCTTAAAACAGTATTGCTTGACTAATGTACTGTCTAATGACTTTTTTGGAAAATAATTACAAATGACTACATCAGCCTGATTAGACCTATCTGAAACATCAGTGACAAATTTATGCAAAACAGAAAGGGGTTGCAACTTTTTTTCCACTTTTGAATAATGATGGAGTTGATCACAATTTCAATATAAATTTCAGATTTGGTATAGAAAGAGAAAATAAAAATTTTTTTTCCAACTGAAAACTCATTTGGGATGTACTTTCTGATCAGTTGCTCTGGTCAGGAGTCCTCTCGGAGCCCAAAAGAATTATAGTAGGTCTTTTCATAAAGGTCTGTGCTCCTTAATATAATTTGTTATATAGGCTTAAATAGGAAGGAGTAAGTGTTTTTTTGAGCTTCTTTGTCAAGCAGCAGCAGACCCAGCTCAGGAGCAGAAGAAAACTTAAAATTTCTATGTAGATACAAGCAGTGAAAAGTCCTCTGGGGACTGGGAAATAAAAGCAGAGGATAAAGCCATATTCATATCATTTACCAGGCTCTTTAAGATCTAAGTGCTGGTGTTGTGGTACAGCTAGAAATGCCTGTGAAGTGAGGAAGCACATGCCTTTCTGAAAAGGCTTCTGTAGAGTGAATGCCGGTTTACAGAGCAGAGATAGACAGGCACAGTCTCGGGGACCAGAGTCTGAGTGTCACCGTGCTGTCGCCCCAGGGAACATTCCCTTCTGGCAACACCAGCCATGGGCTGTCCAAGGGGTTAAGGTATGGCCTCAGGCAGCCAGACATTTGGCCTGTTACATCTGTGCTCTGTGTTCTCTCCCTGCGGCTAATTCCAGTAAGGAGCTGCCTCCTGCAGCTGGCATTTTCTCACCCAATGACAAGGCTATTTACACAAATTCTTCCCTCTGCTCCCTCCGGAGCAGAATGTCTCCACTTCCTTGTTTACTTTTATTCCCTTCCCTTCCATCGAGTTAAAGGAAAGATGACCAATTTTTGCCTCCTGCCCAGAAAACTGTAATTTTTGTTTTTTATAAATGGGAAGCCAAGCTTTAAAAAGAACAAAAAAACAAACAAACAAATCAATCTATTTTCATTCTGAAAACTGAATTGCAGGGAAACCTGAGACATTTCAAGCCATTCTAGCTAGTAACTCTGATTTAGTTTAAATAATAAGAGTGGAAGATACGTGGACTCAGGGGTGATAAAACTGAATTACAGAGACACAGTCGTGTGGGCTTGATTAAAAAAAAAAAAAGTTTGCATGTATGGGGATTATGCAGATGAAGTGAATACAAGTTATTTGAAAGCATGCTTATTACCTATACAGTATAATGAACAAATCTTACAGCCTGTGTTTAGCCATATGCCTCTCACTTTTGGCTTCATGGTTGTTTCCATGCCAGCAGAGCTGCATCCTAGTCAGCCACTTTCCTTTCTTACTAGCTTTTAAAAAATGCCTAGATTCAATTCCTTTCCAGTAGTGCAGAGATGATCTAACCTATGAGCTCATGTGGGTCACTCCTAGTTTTATCTTACCCCCAATATTTTTGCTGTATTGCTTCTTCCTAGAAACCAAAGTACTTCTGCGTTACCTAATTCCTTGCATGAGGTTTCCCAAGCTTGTTTTGGTTATATCATCAAGTCAGTGCATCTCTTGAAACTTTCTGTGTATTTCTTTCTGGTTGCCCTCTTCACCATGCCACGCTGACTGAACAGTGGACCTCAAGGTCAAAATGCACAGAGTGGCCAATGCATGGTGGATGTCCTCGGATAGCCTTGCTGCACAGCTCCTCGTTGGCTCTACAGCCCTGTGGCTCTGTAGCTAGCAAACACACGACTTTGCTGATGACTGCCACGCATGTGGCAGCAGGTAAGGGGTTTACAATGTAGGACTATGCATGGGACTAGTAGATGATAGGTGAGAGGTGGCAGTGTCTGTGGTGCTGAGTGGAGCTGGCAGCAGGAGGTCCCAGATCTAATAGGCGTTTTGGGTGATGCATAAGAGAGGGAGATGCACTGGTACACTGGGGATTTTGGAGGTAGGCTGCAGGTACAGCTGTTTGGTATTGAAGCAGTCTGGGGAAAGAGAGACTTGTTGCTGGATGTGAATGTCTACATGTGCCTGGCCTGGCAGGTAGAGTCCTTGCCCCGCCACCTCCCAGCCCAGAGGACTGGGCTAGGTCTTGCCATGCATGAAAAAAAGAAGAACTCTTCTTCATTTAATTGACAGAAGATGCTATCACACAGATCTGAAATGATTTCACATTTATTACATGGTTTATTGCTATTGCTCTGAACCATGGTTCTCTGTGAGGAGTCACCAGTCATTCAGGTTAAGATTTAAACATAAAAGTCTTTTTAAAAAAAAGTGACTCTTCAGGGTGTTTTCCAGTAGATTACAATATCTTGTATCAAAAAGGTTTTGTACAGAGTCTTGGTTATAATAATCACTGTTTCTACAAAGACAATGAAAATAACGTGCTTGTACAGAGCTGGGATCTGGCTGTGAAACACCAGTCCATCTCACAGATTTATTAGTCCGTAAAAATTATAGGCATAAACCCAGCCTTCTTTTGGGTTTTTATGAAATCTGTTAAAAAGATGTAACACTATAAAAATGTGATATTTGTGACATCCCTTAAGTTACCAAAAAAAGACTGAACCAGGGCAAACCAACTCACATTTAAACATACTGTCTACACTGCTGCCAAAAATATAAAATCATGCTTGAGTGCCACAGCCTTACTTTATAGCACATGCCTGAAGATAAATTTTATGGTTTAGATAAGGCCTTTTGAAAATAGACATTTATGAATCTTTTATTATAGAGGACTCTTCACTGGGCACCACTATAATAAAATCCTACCTCTGTAAAACAGATCATAGTGTCACTTTGTTACCATGCAACAGAGCATTATTTCAAAGCCTGGCCACAAACCATATGCAAAAATGCTCCAGTTTGGAGAAGCAAAGGTTTAGGTTATCCTTTGTGCAGAAATTGTACATTCCCTTCCAGTCCAGTTGTTTTAAAATTGAAAATGAAATGTTGACATTGGAAAGCTTTGACTTTAGAGAACCTGCGAGCTAAGCATGGTTTGACTCTAGAGGCCGGTTCTCCAGTCTACAGGGAGTTCCCAAAGGCAATGATGGACCATTGTTAAACATTTTATTAGAATCTGAAGGTGATATGGCTGCTAAATGCACAAGGGCAAAGGAGAAGGACTTTGATCATCCACCCTGTTTAGCTGCAGTTTCACTCCCTGGCTCTGGTTTGGCCCCCTCCAATCTACTTTAGCTAGGACAAAGCCCACTTGGGGCAGTTCCCTCCAGGCTCTTTTCTCAAAAGGTAGTATGTATGAGACTACCCTGGCTTTGGCTCTCTTCCCTTCCACAGCCTTTCCCCAATATATCAGCATCTTTTGCCCTCTCACACACTTCCACACACTCCTATAGCATATCCCTGGACATGCAATACACTCCCCACATCGTTTGCTATGAAAACGTCCTGATGGACTGCAAAACAATTCTTAACATTATTTTAAACATTTTGAACCGAAAGCAGCAGACAGAGCAGTAGAAGTTTCTTAGAACCACTGGTGTACCACATGAGGCATGAGGAGATCTGGCGTGTGCTGTGGGCATGAACCAGCCTGTGCTACTTAGAGCCTTTACTTAGCAGTAGCAAACTAAAAGCAAACTGCAAGCAAGCTAAACACGGTCCAGACATTGGCTTGAAAAGCAGCATCTATCATTTGTACTGTTTGGTGTTTACGGCTGCTCTCCCTGGCTCAGATTTGGCCTGATCATAACTAGCAATCCCTCAGATGATGGAGTGGCTTGAGGCCACATGAGGCCAGGGACTGGTTGCAAGACACCGTATGGAGGTGGCCATGCTGTTCTGGAGACGAAGAGGGTCAGGCTATTCTGAAGCAAGAAGTCAGGCTGTCCCCTTCTTTTGCACGGTCAGAAAACAACCCCAGTTGTCCAGTTTACTAATATAGATGTGGCCGGTATTTCATAGCCATCAGCATTATGGTTTGCTACAGCAAATGTAAAAGGAAAACACTACAAAGCTGTACGTTCCTCTTTGCTGTAATATCCTTTTGTAACTTCATGACCTAATTGGCTGAACTCATAGCATGTTTTTAGTGCAGTTAAACAGAACCCAGTTTCAATCTCGAGCAAAATTCCAACATTTCAACATTAGTTTTTGTTACACATGAAGAAAAAACGTGAGCATGTAGCTCTTCACAGATGTTCCCACAAAAAGTTAATTAAAAACCTACAAGTTTTTCTGCTGTTTTTAAAATCTAAATTAAATGTTATTGTAGTCCACAATCAAAAGAATCCACTTTGGTTTACTGAAGTGAGCCCAAATGATTCATTTTCAGGTCTTCACCTCCCATCATGCACCCAGCATAATGAAGTAATATGACTATGCAGTGATCAAAAGAAAGCATGTATTCACAATGAAAAATGTAGGGATTGAGAAGCCTCTAGTTTAGTAGCTGGGGCAATGATTTGGCTGATGATGGGATTCATCTGATCAAGTGTAGACATCTACCGCTGAGTCTTTGTCTGCTCACTTATTATAGTCACTGGAAATAGGCACTGTCTGGAAAATGAACGAGTTTCAGTTTCTGAATGTAACTTAACCACAGAGACTGAGCTAATGATCTAACTCTAGGTAATTTTAATGAGTAGAAACAGGCCTTTTCGGGTTAAAACCTTTGCCAATATTTACTTCAGAGAGAGACAGAGAAGGACCCAGAGGCAGGCACAAAACTTGTTCAACTTGCATTTTGCATTTTATCATAATTGGGTAAATTTCTGCCAGGTATTTTACTGCCCGTATTGCCTGAGAGACAGGCATTCTGCAAGCTTCTCCGGCACTAGAGTCTAAAGCAGCCCAGAAAGTCTGTGAATGATCTCTGTACCGTATCTCAGGAGAATCAGTGTAATGCTAGACAATGACAATGAAGTGAGAAGCAGTAAGCGATTTTCTGAATACCAGGAGGTAATCAAGATTTTGAACTTGTAAATCTGGCATCAGATCACTTTGTGCTGCAGTTATTAGAACTGTTGGATAACTTAATCAGGCTGTTTGGTGTTATTTAAACACCAAAAGTGAACAGTCAGAGTCTGAAGAATAAGGATTTTTTTTTTTTTACTTACTGTAGGTTTGACTTATTTTCAGGACTAACCAAAAAGAAATGTAACTGTTTCAATTTCTGAAAAGCTCAGAGTTAGGAATGTCCTGCTGGTGTCTCCTGGACAATGGAGGAATCTCTGTAGGCTTGCTCTCAGCTCCTTCTGATTGCTATGGCTCTTTCCAAAATCAGAGGGGGATCCTGTGACTCCACCCAATCCAAACCTTCTGTATCCCATTCTGTTGTCACAGAATGGAGGTGGGAGGAAAAGCACCCCACCACCCCTCAGCCTAAATCTGGATGGTTGCTGTGATGAGCAACAATCTCTTCTCTACTAATCTTTACTACCTTAATTGTCATTGGCAGAATCACCAGGCTTTATGATGAGCCTTCCCATCTGAGAAAGACTACCTAACACTGACTATCCAAACCTTCTGTACCCCATTCTGTTGTCACAGAATGGAGGTGGGAGGATGTCGTGGTTCAGCCTCATCAGCAACTAGACACACAGCCACTCACTCCCCCCACCACTGTGGGATGGGGGAGAGAATTGGAAGAGCAAAAGCACACACAAAAAACCCAACAAACTTGTGGGTTGAGATAAGAACAGTTTAATAATTACAATAAAAATAATAATTATAATAATAATGATTATGATAATAATAACAATAATGATAATATAATAAAATGGAAAGGGGAAAAAGGGAAAAAAACAGAAACACAAATGATACAACCACTCACCACCCGCCAACCAATGCTGCCCATCCCCAAGCCGCGATTGCTGCCCCCCTCCCCTGGCCAGC
Organism: Phalacrocorax carbo; assembly: GCF_963921805.1. NCBI lineage: Eukaryota > Metazoa > Chordata > Aves > Suliformes > Phalacrocoracidae > Phalacrocorax > Phalacrocorax carbo. The sequence continues at coordinate 22,459,298 of NC_087513.1, read as the reverse complement.
CCCTCCCAGGTAACATACTGGGCATGACGTTACATGATATGGAATATCCCTTTGGCCAGTCTCTTAGCTGTGCCCCCTCCCCTCCTGGCTTCTTGTGCACCCGGCAGAGCATGGGAAGCTGGAAAAGTCCTCGACTAGTACAAGCACTACCCAGCAACAGCCAAAACATGGGTGTGTTATCAACATTGTTTTCATGCTAAGTCCAAAGCACAGCACCCTGCCAGCTGCAGTGAAGAAAATTAACTCTATCCCAGCTAAAACCATGACAGAGGAAAAGCATCCCACCACCCCTCAGCCTAAATCTAGATGGTTGCTGTGATGAGCAACAATCTCTTCTCTACTGATCTTCATTATCTTAATTGTCATCAGCAAAACCTTGATCGGCAGAATCACCAGGCTCTACGATGGGCTTTCCCGTCTGAGAGAGACTATCTAACAGTGTGTGACATACTGCAACTCTACACCCCAAAGTACTGTCTGGAGATGTAAGAAGCACTGAATTAGCCTATTCCTAAATTTGATGATGCTATGTTAGCAGATCCAGACTATGTTGTTTCTACCTGGACATGGTATTTCTTAAAAATCCACTTTTCTGTGAGTGATTGGAGAATCTTTGCTGAACTGAAAAAGTTCAGTTACATTCTTCTCCAGAGCTCACAAATCCCATCTAGGAATAGTGGGCTAAAATCTAGGTGCCAGACAATATCCTATTCTTTGTCTTTTGATTAATATATTTTGGCTGTCTCCTTGAGTTTTGCTATGGCCATAATGGAGGCAAAGGATATGTCAATCTCTAACCATTTAGGGAATCTCCAAAAGGATGACGGGTTGCATAAAGAGCTCTTACAAGATGGTCAAGATGGACTTAGTTGTGAATGTATTTGTAGCAATTTTAATGGACCATTTTCTGTTGATGTTATGCTATTTACATTTTTTTTTTCATATGCGGTGACACAGAGCATCAGAGATGCCTCAGCAGCGTCAGTGAAAAAAATACATTTGAAAGACCAAACCTAAACCTCTGGTGACACATAAATTTACAGAAGCCTCTGATTTAACAGCTGGGAAAGCACTCTTGTAATCACTGTTCTCCTTCACTTCTGCACATTATGGGTTTGGTGTTGCCCACACCAGAAAATCCCTCAAGGGCTTCCCTTTTGAGGGATTTTCTCAAGGTAATTTATGTTACAGTACCTGGAGTTTTTCAGACTGTGCTGCCCACTCTAATCGATCTGCTTTTCCTCAGCAAGTGAACGGCTATGGTATAGGCACAGGCTGTCCCTTTTGCCCCATCATGAACCATGAACCACCACAGAGTGCATGCCTGCTACATATCTATATACACAGGTATAGACACATAAATATTCACACTGTTGTCTCTTGAATATAGACAGCAAAGAAACTGGTAGAAGGTACAAGTGCCATGCATATGCCAAGATGTGCTGGTGTTGGTTAAGAAAGAGTTAATTTTTGTCAGGGTAGTGCCTGTAGTAGTCAGGGACCTTTCCAGCTTCCCCTGCTCTGCCACGTGGGCAAGAGGCCGGGAGGGGCGGGGCCACAGCCAAGACACCTGACCCCGGCTGGCCAATGGGATGTTCATTCCATACCATGTGACACCGTGACCAGTATATTAACGGGGCAGTTGGTATGGGGGGGAACAGTTGTGCCTTGGGGGCTGGTGGTGTTGGGTTGGTGGGCAGCGAGCGGCTGTGTCATGTGTTGGTTTTGGTTGTTCATTCACTCCCTGCTCTGGGTTTCGTGCCTCTCTCATTGTTTTCCTTTCAATTGCATTATTGTTGCTGTTGTTTTTATTGTTTTATTTTAATTATTAAATTGTTCTTATCTCAACCAATGAGCTTTACCTCTCTGTTTCTCTCCCCCATCCCACTGGAGGGGGAGTGACCGAGCGACTGTGTGGGGCTGAGTTGCTGGCTAAACCACAATAGTCTCTTTTGGCGCCCAACGTGGGGCTCAAGGGTTGGAGATAACAACAGCTGCTGGTCACAGCACCATGCTCTCGTTTTTGCTGTTTGTGTTAAAGATTGGTGTTGGTTTGTTTAGTCTGCTGTGTTCTGCTGTGATTAGTGATGTTTTGCCTAAAAGATTTGTTATGCAAACACTGGTTTTCAGCATTATCTGGTATTTGGTGTTTTTGCTGGAACCGTTACTGTACTTTGGATACCACCTTGTTGAGGGTATTAGCAATGATACCTCCTTCTTGGAGAGATTTTATATGGAGGAAGTACAGAATGGTATCTTTGTATCTTTCTTCTATGATGTCTCCACCTTCACTGCAGCAACCTTTTTGTGTCTTGAACATCCTTGGGTAGTTAAGATATACTTGTTAGTTTTTGGGCATGTTGTTTTGGTTTTGACTAAGGTTAGAAAGCAACTTAAGAATATCACCCAGAGATCTGCCCCAAGGCTTGATAGTTACGAGTGGCAGGGCATGTGGGATAGCATGGGCAAATACCTAGGGCAGTGGGCACCCCCAGTGTTTTGGAGCTTTACCCCTGAACAAGTGCAGAATCCTGAAAAACTAGTAGAATATTTGGAGAAAGTATGTTGTTACGCTGGGAACTCCAGAGAGACACAGATAACTGCAACATGCTGGGGCCTTGCCCATGCGTACCAAGCCCTGCTCAACAGTATTCAGTGCTCCCAAAGGGGAGAGAAGGTCTCTGGATTGAAAGACAAAGTGACAGGCAATGTGGTCACTCCAACCCTGACAACAGGCACCGTGGCCACTCAAACTTCCAGGACAAGCACTGTGGTTACTCAAACCCTCACTATAGGCACTGAAGTGGAATCAGAGAATCAACCCATGCCAGTATCAGTCGCCCCCATACACAAGAAATAATCTTGGAAGCGGAAGTCAACTCATTTAGAAAGGGATGATGAAGAAGCAGGGCCATCACAAGGAGAAGAGGAGGAAGAAGTTATAAATGAAACAGAGACCACCTGACCCCTGTCCTTGAGTGAGTTGCGACATATGCGAAAAGATTTTGGCTGTCATCTAGGTGAGCAAATTGCCATGGGGCTGCTCCAATGCTGGGATAACGGGGTCAGTAGCCTGTAATTAGAGGGAAAAGAAGCCAAACAACTGGGATCCCTTTCTGGGGAAGGGGGCGTTGACAAAGCAATTGGAAAAGGGACACAAGCCCTCAGCCTCTGGAGGCGACTCCTGTCCAGAGTGAAGGAAAGGTATCCCTTCAAAGATGATGTTACTTATCGCCTAGGAAAATGGACAATCATGGAGAAAGGTATCCAGTATCTGAGGGAATTAGATGTGCTTGAGGTGTTTTATGGTGACCTGGACAATCAACAGTCATCCAAAGATCCAGATGAAGACCAGTGCACACGACCCATGTGGCGGAAGTTTGTACGGAGTGCACTATCCTCGTATGGAAACTAATTGGCAGTAATGTCCTGGAGACATAATGAGGCACCAACAGTGGCAGAGGTGATTGATAGACTCTGGGATTATGAAGCAAATATCTCTTCCTCCCTCATCTCTACTGTGGAGAAACTATTCCAAGAGGTTCAGCAACTCAAAGAACATATGTCCTACTCCCCACCTCTACAGAGTAGTGTCTCAGCTGTTAGGAATAAGTGTCCTTTTGATCAAAGGAAAGGATACACACCGTGGGCCACCCTATGGTTCTACCTGTGTGACCACGGAGAGGACATGATGAGGTGGGATGGCAAGCCTACCTCAACCCTAGAGGCACAGGTGCATGAGCTGCAAGGAAGAACAGTCACTCAGGGAGGCTCTTCCAGGAAAGCTGCTGCTCCAGTTTCCAGCGAGCAAGTCCCCAGACAGAGGAGAGGAGTAGAAGTGCTGATTTTATTTCTAGGTGTAATAGAGAGACTCTTGATTCACATTTACAGGAAGTGAGTTGCGAATGCCATGATGGGGACTAGAGGGGCCCTGCCTCCAGCCGGGTGGAGGAAAGGGATAACCGGGTTTACTGGACTGTGTGGATCTGATGGCCTGGCACATCCGACCCACAGGACTATAAAGCTTTAGTGGACACTGGTGCACAGTGCACCTTAATGACATCAAACTATACAGGGGCAGAACCCATCAGCATTGCTGGAGTGACAGGGGGATCCCAAGAGCTAACTGTATTGGAGGCTGAAGTGAGCCTAACCAGGAATGAGTGGCAAAAACACCCCATTGTGACTGGCCTAGAGGCACACAGTGGAAGTGTGCTGGGCCCATAACCCAGAGGTCGATGGATCGAAACCATCCTCTGGTACCCATCCTTGGCATAGACTACCTCAGAAGAGGGTATTTCAAGGACCCAAAAGGGTACAAGTGGGCCTTTGGTATAGCTGCCTTGGAGACGGAGGAAATTAAACAGCTGTCTACCTTGCCTGGTCCCTTGAAGGACCCTGCTGTTGTAGGGTTGCTTAGCGTCAAAGAACAACAGGTGTTGATCGCCACCACAACAGTGCACCAGTGGCAATATCGTACCAACCAAGACTCCCTGATTCCCATCCATGAGCTCATTCATTGACTGGAGAGTCAAGGAGTCATCAGTAAGACCCACTCACCCTTTAACAGTCCCATATGGCCAGTGCGGAAGTCTAACGGAGAGTGGAGGCTAACAGTAGACTATCGTGGCCTGAATGAAGTCACTCCACTGTTGAGTGCTGCTGTGCCAGACATTCTAGAACTTCAATACGAACTGGAGTCAAAGGCAGCCAAGTGGTATGCCACAATCGATATCGCTAATGCATTCTTCTCAATCCCTCTGGCAGCAGAGTGCAGGCCACAGTTTGCTTTCACTTGGAGGGGTATCCAGTACACCTGGAATCAACTGCCCCAGGGGTGGAAACACAGTCCTACCATTTACCATGGACTGATTCAGACTGTACTGGAACAGGGAGAAGCTCCAGAACACCTTCAATACATTGATGACACCATAGTGTGGGGCAACACAGCGGAAGAAGTTTTTGAGAAAGGAAATAGTCCAAATCCTTCTGAAAGCTGGTTTTGCCATAAAACAAATTAAGGTGAAGTAAGGTGAAGGGACCCGCACAAAAGATCCAGTTCTTAGGAATCAAATGGCAAGATGGATGTTGTCAGATCCCAATGGATGTGATCAACAAAATAGCAGCCATGTCTCCACCAACTAGCAAAAAACAAACACAAGCTTTTTTGTGGGTTGTGGGTTTCTGGAGAATGCATATTCCAAATTACAGTCTGATCGTAAGCCCTCTCTATCAGGTGACCCGGAAGAAGAATGATTTCAAATGGGGCCCTGAGCAATGACAAGCTTTCGAACAGATTAAACAGGAGGCAGTTCATGCAGTAGCTCTTGGGCCAGTCCGGGCAGGACAAGATGTAAAAAATGTGCTCTACACCGCAGCCGGGGAGAATGGCCCTACCTGGAGCCTCTGACAGAAAGCACCAGGGGAGACCCGAGGTTGACCCCTAGGGTTTTGGAGTCGGGGATACAGAGGGTCTGAAGCCCGCTGTACTGAAAAAGAGATTGTGTTTTGTTTGTTCGTTTCCCCTTCTCTCCACCACCAGCTTTTGCGCCTCTCTCATTGTTTTCCTTTCCATTGCATTATTGTTGCTGTTGTTGTTGTTATTGTTTTATTTTAATTATTAAACTGTTCTTATCTCAACCCATGAGCTTTGCCCTTCTGATTGTCTCCCCCACCCCACCAGTGGGGGAGTGAGCGAGCGAGCGGCTGTATGGGGCTGAGTTGCTGGCTAAACCACAACAGAAGAGCCCTTACACAGTTCCACCCACTTGCAGCCAACATGAATTCTCACTTCTAAAACTGGTTTTCTTTCATAATCTCATTGCTGTCTTGCAGCCCATGGTGATGGTAGCTCTGGTATCTTCAGTCATGGAACTTTTCTGCCATGGATTGACTGGCAGAAAGGAAAGCATAATTCATTCTCTTGCCCAAGCTCAGGGGCTGGGGATCCCTAATTAATAAGCACAGGCACACACAGTTTTGCACTCCCATGCAGAACTGTGGGGAAATTAAATTAAATTGGGGAGGCTAAGCCAAGCTCTCTAGGCTTTGAAGAAAAGGTTTTTCCTCAGTCATAAGCAATGCACTGTGCAAATGGGTATAAACAAAGACAGCATGGGGGGAGAGGAATAAAATACATGTCATGAATATTCCTAAAGGCAAACTACCACCCCAGAATATACTGGTGCTATGCTAAATCCAAGTTTTTCCCCTGTGAGGGTGGAAGCAGGATGTAGCGGCTCACATCAGACAACCGCAACAACTGTCACCTGTGTGCTCATTGAGCTGGAAGATTGTGACCTCTGCTCCAGAAGGTTATTGTTCAGGTCATGGCTGAAAATGAAGGTCTGGATTTTCTTGGAGAACTGCCTGAAGTTCTTTTTCTTTAAGCCAGTTGCAGTGGACATGGAAAGCCATCCTCACCCATAGCTGCGCTGGGTGACACGACATCTGAATGGAGGGCAAGTCACTTGAGCAAATTATTAATATTTTATATGAAAAAAAGGATGAAAGAAAATAATGCGCAAGAAGAGTAAAAATATACATTTGATGTATGAATCAGCTTCCTAATACAACTTCTTCCACTGCAAATGACAAAAGAGAACTTCTTTTGTATGAGCTATTAATGAGTAAGTTTTCATTGGTAAAGGTTTTCCAACATTGCTATGTGGTCTGTCTAATATAGAAGTAATGGGATGTCTTTGCTGGGTTCCCACAAATGGGGAACGAATTTAAACTGTGGCTGTTTTAGCCCATGTACAGGAATTTTAGTGGTAGTGGAACCCTCTTTCAGAGTTTTCATTTTACATAGTGACTACAAATTACCTGGCCAACTTCATAATCAACCCAGAAAAGATTTGAACTTGGCAGTTTCTCTTTTGCATTTTGGCAGCAGCAGAAGTTTCTCTCTATACCTTCCAGCATGGGGGACATTTTGAAACATCTTGTGCACCCTGAGTTGCTCATATGGTTTGGGAATCGCTGACCAAAGGCCAGTCTGAGCTGCCTCCCCCGCTTCTCCCAGCCTCTCATATGTATTCCAAGGCTCTGCTCAGAACAGACATTTTTGGCTGTTTCAGAAAGCTGTGTTGTTTATTCCAAGAACTGGTCTGAAGAATTTACACATCAAAGCCCATGCTGCCATGAATATGGAAATTATAACTATAATACAAAGGATGTTTAATAAAACCAAGACATGATCCTAATGAAATAAATGCTTATTGCGTCCACTATAGCAAGCAGGGTATATTCATTTGTGTGAAGGTATAGGACAAAATTCTTGCTGCTCAAAATGGTGGTATGATTTATAATATATAATAATAATAAAATATTATATTTATTTTAATAGCCTAATAAGTAGGTGAAGACACATTCAGGTCATGTCAATGAGTTCTACCTTTTACAAGCAGAAGTGTAGAGATTACACCTGTGCTTGGGAAGACGTTGTTCCTGTGCCTCGTCCATAAACCATGGACATGGTCCCAGAGCAGCTGAAGGGCAGGGACCTGCATTTTCCTGTCTGCTGGTATCATCTGTTGCTCATCTGAGATGAGATGTGCCTGAACTTGCTGCCTTCACTCCTCAGCCTGCACTGCCGATATTCCCACTGTTTCTGCAGATCCTCTCTGACTGGTTGATACTGCCTTTTCAAGTATATGTTAGATCTTGATGAACAGTCAGTGTCTTGACAAATGATAGTCCCATGTGCAGTCATACAGCAACGCAGAAGCAAAGCGTCCTTCTCCTCCTGCTACCCGATTGGCACTGCTGTCAAAGAGAATGGAAATGTTACCCAAGCAGGTGCCCGCCTGTGTGGAGAACGTGGCACTGAGCAAGACCATTGCTCTTCTGGAGGTCACGGTCACCACCGTGAGAATCCACAGCATTGCCAAGCATACTGCCGTCATCCAGTGAGGCATGGGAAAGCTTTTGTAGAAATCCAAAGGATTTCTCAAGAATGGTTAAGAAAAATATAAAGTCAAAAGCAGGAATGGTAAGTGCTGCCCTTCCTGTGCAAGTACAGTTCTGAGGAACTGGGAAAAAAGCAAAAAAGGGAAGTTACATTGCAACACAGGGCTACTTCATCCAGAAGCACTGAGTGCTTCCATTTTTTTGAGAAGGTGGTTCAATCAACGCTGTTTTCTGTCAAGTTAGGGGGAAGAAAATATGCTTAAAGTCAGGACAATTCCATGCACTTGGGACACAGGGAGGTTTTATTTGCTCACAAACTTTGTCTTTTAATAGAACTTCTTGAGAAAAGCCCCCATGGAAGGACTGAAAACTGTATTATCTTTTTTTGGATTTTTTTTTTCCTTCTGGCAACATCATGTATACTTTTAAGCTAAGGTCACCTACAGAATGAGTCCAGATGTGACAGGCTCCAAAGCTAATCTTCACTCAGGGAGGAGAGGTTGGTGTATGTAGTTTTTACTGGTGGTGAAGCTGATGGCTTAAGATGGCTTGGGCCAGTCATCAGTTGAAGGAGGGAGGTCCTTCATCCTACACTTGTCTCCCCTTGCTCTCTGTTGCATGATTTCCCTATTCATCTTGCACCAATTTGCACTTGTCAGACCCTGAGATGATTTAACTCCCTTACTTGGCAGAAAACTGACCCAGGAAAAAAATGGTCTTCTGCTTGACTAGAGGCAGGTTAGGGCTTCATGGAGAGAGAGGTAGAGAAAGCAGTAATAACACCTCTTTTAGAGAGCATATCTCTTTAGCTATTCTGCTTAAATTTAACCCTGGCTTCAGAGGGGTCTTGATCCCTGCACTGAGAAAAGGATCTAGTCCCAGCGGCACTGAACTAAATGTTTTAATTCTCTTAATGTTTCACACAGAGAATAAATTCCTGCCCCCTCTGAAGTAGCAGGATTTGGCTTTAATGGAACCATGGTACTGCCTCTATTTGTGGAAATTTGTAAATTTGTTGAGATTGCAAATGACAATTAGTATCCCAAGCTGGTAACGGTTCTTTTCTGCCTCTGCAAGACATGTTATCAGGGTTAGTATCTTGCCAAAGTTGCTATGAAATTAAAGCTGTGCGAGAGTAGTACAATGAAAAGCACCAAACTATATGATGCGGAAGGGTGTGAATCGCTGCAGAAGTCCTGTACTGAAGTTTTGTGTCGGGTAGGGAGGTGGACCGGAATACAGAGAATCTGAATTCTGGCCTGCGCTTTGCAAGTGACTTAGTTTATGACCTAAAATGAGGCATTCAACCCTTCCTGTGATTTTGTTACGTCATGTACAAATGACACCAAGTTGATATTCACTTCTTGCTTTGACATCAAGGAATAAAAAAACCCCCAAACCCTTATGTAAATTATAAGTAGTAAGGTTTCACAACTCAGTACACTCCTGGAGATTGTGTCTTATGTGGAAATGTACCCCTTCATAAGTTACGTTCTTTACCAAACCCACCCCTTTTTTCAAACCACAGAAATTCTCTTACTGAAACATACAAACTCTTGCAGAGTTTTATCCCGGAGACGATCCTCTACTGTTGCAACCCATTACCACATTTTGATTTGCTCAGTATCATTTGTCAACAATCTGAAATGGCATTTCTGGGGTTTCATCTGCTCTAGGCCAGGAAAATAAACCGAAAGTCTCAGTACCCCGATGAAGCTCAATGCCTTTCCCTCCTCCCCTGCTTTTTATTCGACAGAACGGGGCTCTGGCTGTCGCCGCAGCTTAGCGAAGCTCCTTTCCCCAGCGACATCCATCCCGTCAGGGAGAGCAAACCAGCTAGGCAGCGGTCCTGTTGCGAGACCTGCGAACCCGCCCGGGAGCGCGGGGACCGCAGCGCCTGCCCGCCCCGCCGCCCGCCCCTCCCCGCCCCGCCGCCGGCCCCGCCGCCCGCCCCTCCCCGCCCCGCCGCCCGCCCCTCCCCGCCCCGCCGCCCGCCCCTCCCCGCCCCAGCCCGCGCCGGGGCCCTCGGGCGCCCCCTGGCGGCGGCGGCGCCCCGCGGCGCTGCCCGCCGGCGCGCTCAGCTGCCGGGTGGTGGCGGAGGTGGCGGAGGGACCGGAGGGGGGCCGGGGCGGGGGGGCGCGCTCCGGGGCGCCCGGGCAGCCGGTGTTCGGCCAGCCCCCGGGGCACAAAGGCACCGAGTCAGCACCGACGCAAAGTCCGCTTTAGTGCGCCGTGCGGACAGCCATCCCACGGGGCGGCTGCTGCGCGCCTGCTGCCGGCAACTGCTCTCCCGCCTCGGGCCCCGGGGGGGGCCTCCTGCCCTGACGGGTGGCGCTGCCGTCACTCCCCCGCCTGAGCGAGACGTGTGGTAAACAACTGCAGAGAATGAAGATGGATGGCTGAATGTGTACCACCCCTTGCAGATTTACCATGAATTAACTGAGAAGATTGAACGGAAAGTGCTCTGAAGCCTCACAGCGTTCAGCAGAGAATTATATTTTCCATAAACTGTTAAATAAAGTGGAGTTGTATAACAGGAATTTAGCGGCTTTCGCACGTATTCTGACACTGCATGTATCTCTCATGGTGCAGCGCAGGCGGGCTGGGGGCCGGGGGCGCTGAGGACTGACTGCCCGTGGGGTCTGTCAAGGCAGGGCCTGACTCCTAATAAAACAGAAAATGTTTCCATGCTGGGCTTTCAAATGATTACTGGCTACATCAGTCTGCCTTAGTGGTGATAAGGGAGGGTGACATGAAAGCGTTTGTGAGGCCCTAGGCAGACAGTAGGAGAAAACTCTGGTGGCAGGATTTTTGCCTGCCACGTGGGACAGCCAGGCCCCCCTGCACCTGCGCAGCCTGGGGGCTGACTGCCTGGTGGCAGCGCTGCCCAAAAGGACCTGGCATACCACAAACATTCTTAGCCAACCGTGCCAAGTGGCTCAGCATCATCCTGGGCTGCAGGAGGCAGTGGCACCAGCCGCCTGAGGGAGGTGATCCTTCCCCACCCCAGCTCAGCCCTAGCGAGACCACAGCTGGAGTGCCCTGTCCAGGCCTTCGCTCCCCAGGGCAAGAGGACATGGACATACGGGAGTGAGTCCTGCAAAGGACCACTGAGATGATTAAGTGTTTAGAGCCAATCCTGATGTATAAGGAGATGGGATTGTTCAGACTGCAGAAGAGAAAACTCAGAAGGATATTATCAATGTATGCAAATATCTGCTGTGAGACAGTAAAGAAGACAGAGACAGACTCTGCTAAGTGGTATCCAGTGAAAGAACAAGAGGGTATTGTCACAACCTGAAGTATGGGAATTCCCATTTGAACATAAGGAGAACTTTTTTACTGTGAGGGTGGCTAAACACAGGCACAGGCTGCCCAGAGAGGCTGTGGAGTCTCCATCCTTGCAGGTATTCAAAACCTGGCTGGACATGGTCCACAAAACCTGCTCTAGGTGACCGTGCTGTTAGCAGTGAGGTGGGACTAGATGATTTCCAGGGGTCCCTGCCAACCTCAGCCGTTGTGATCCTGTGACTCCAGGAAGTGTTTTTAAAGTGAGAGACGTGTCCTCTTTTTAAAATAAATGTGAAGAAGAAAAAGGTTGTGGGAGAAGAGAAGATTTCCCTTGCTCTCTGGATCCTAAAGACTGAGACGGTTAAGAGGTTTGTTTTATTTTTTATTTCTCTCCTTTGTTGTTGAACTGAGTTGGGTGGAAATATAAATAAGGATGGGAAGGGCACTGGTAGATATAACACTTTTATTATTACTCAGTCGAAAGGATTGCAAACCTGAGATGGGGAATTTTTTTGCTGGCCTGTGAATGTTGGGAATAACCTTATGTTTTGGCTGGCTGCCTTTTTCAGCAATGAACTTAAGAGTAGGTTTATTTGTCATCTTTAGGCTTGTATAAGCCACCTTCAGCATTTGAATAGTTTGTGTGGGCTTGTTCACTGCAACCTTTTAGAAATTCATTTTAACTACGCATTTTGAATGCCACAGAAATTGAAATAAACTTTTAAACTGGGGGTCTGGACTTGGATTTAGAACATCCAGCAATATAGAGTGCAACGATTTGCCCTTGCAGTGCAAATGTCCAAATAGTGTTGCTCCCTGAAATAAACTGGGGCATAGCAATCAGCCTCTCTGCTAAACTGCACGCTGCAAGATCCTTTTCCAAGGAAAGTTTTTGGGTAACTATTAATCCTCTTCATAACTTTTCCATAAATACTATGTAGCTAGTAAGGGCACAGAGCTGACTTTTGATCCTGCTGGCTTTCAGGAGATGTCCTTTATACGATCTAATTAGAAAATCCATTGGCCGAATGCCAGTATTATTCTCCATTCCTATGTCTATCCTTGAAAACACTGTGAGATGGGAACAAATCTAACACTAGCATAGTGGAAAAAAAGATTGTCATATATTTTGTCTCTGTTCATTCTAGGCATTATTAGTCCATTCAGGGCAAAATGTCTAAAAAAAAAATTGGAATAGAAATCTGGCCATTTTTCTCTGTGTTTTTTTTTTTTTTGGTTTTGGTTTTTTTTTTACAAGCATATTTCAGAACTTTTGCTTTCATGTTTGGATTCAAGCAAATCTAGGAACCTAAAAGAGAATTTAATCAAAATGTTGATGAAAGCATGTGTCTTGCTCAATAATCTGTATTTGCGTCTCAGAGCTTGCTGGGGACAAATGCTGTCTACTTATGAAAGCATACTTTCTACACCCTTGTCGTCTATAAAACGTTGGCCCATATTAGGCAACACGGCAGCAAAGTTGCAATGTTCCTGTCTCCGTGCAACAGGAAGTATGTATGTTTCTTTTACGGGTTGTGCAGACTTCTGTTTCGGAAAGCCAGTCTTCTGAAGGTTTTGCTTTCTTCTTGCACAGAGTTTACACACTGTAGATGAACTTTGCCTAGGGATGCATGACGAACAAGCTGAGAGCTTATGGGTTAGGGTTAGTGGGTGACCAACAGGGGTGTTGTGGCAGGTGTCTGCTACAGACAGGAGAAAGAAGCAGATGAGGTGTTCTGACTGAAAAACATAGTAAAGGAACACAGAATAGGTAGAAGCAGAGTCAGGCCATTTCTCCAAACCTTGGAGGAACAGAGACACTGTCTGAGTGTGCAGAGATTTGAGTAGGAAAGGGAAAGCCTACCTGGAGTTGAATCTATCTAGAGTTGTGAAGGGCATTAGGTGCATTAGGATGTGTAGCAACATGTGCTAGGATTACAAATGTCCATGTTATTAATGCATGGCAAAATAACCTGAAATGAGCATTTTTCATAAGGAACATATTCAAACAGAAAAAGTGTACTTTCTTGAAGGAGGGTATCTTCTTCCATGTGTGAATTCAAAATCACTTGAAGATTAGATTGCTCCCAGCCTCCTATTTATGTATAATGCATTCAGTATTTGTATTCCTATAACACATCAGTGTTGTGGTACCACGTATTTATTCTGTATGAAATAACCAACAATGTAGTAAAGTTTCCAAGTGTGATCTTCCTGTTTGCATGGCTGCCTTCTGTTACATTGATTCTATTCACTTATCCCTTTGTGGCCAAAATATAAGATTCTTGAAAAGGAGAAAATTCCCCTTGCAAGATCAGAAACTTCTGAGAGAAATCCTAATTTTTTGGTTTTTTTTTTGCAAAGCCAATACCAGGAGTCTGGGCCACAGGGTGGAGTGAAAAGTGGATATGTTTGAAAAACTAATTGTTTTCTAAAAGCAGTATTTTTCATTGTATTTTCACTAATGTGATTAAAATTTACCATTTTTCACATACAGATCTTCTGATCTTTCTTGTGGCTTGTGCTGCTACGAGAGGACAGACTGTTCGTTTAGAAACTGATCAGGGTCTGGTCAGTCTCTGTCCCAAGAACTGGCCCTTCAGTCACAGCATTTTGGTCTTCTAGATTTCTGTCCCAGCAGACGGTTGGGGCAGCCTGTTGGAAGTTAGCCTGTGTGATGTGAATGTTGTGCTCAGACTAGGACAAGAGTAATATCTTGATCACTGGATGCAGGCAGCCCTCCCTCTTCTGGGCAGCATCATGAACACCTAGGAGACACTGGAGCTAAGCTGTGAGACCTGCAGGAAAAGAAAGATTCCCACCAGGGACTTAAGGAGGCACTTGTAGAGCTTTTTATTTTTCAGTGTGGGGTTGCTGTGTTTCTGTCTCATCTTCCAGACTGAAATTTGGGTGTGGATAGTGAGCAAGCCACTCACAACAGATATGAGGGACACAGATTGGCGTGACGTGCATAAACCAAATAGGATCTGCTGAATCCCATCTGTATCAGGGTGACTATATTTCAGCTGTTGATTTGCAACTGAATGAGCACCAGCTTGACTCAGACTCCTGAAGTCCTCACAGGCTGCCTGGACAAAACTTGCAGATGGAAAGAATTGACAGATCTGAGAACTCAAATGGATGACAGCTTGGTTTCCAGGCAGTTCCAGGTTGTACCTGTAGGCCCTTCATTGTCAGGGACTGAAGAGCCATCTGCTAAGTTCCAGAAAAATCATGAAATAGACCTTTTTCTCTGAATTTTTAAACAAAGATTTCTTCTTCTACCCTACCTGTTTTACTCCTAGTCTTTGTTTCCATTGCCCTGAGACTTGCATGCTTTTCAAGAGCTGCAGTCTCAGTATAACTCTGCATATTGCGAATGCTCAGTAAATTAAGAAGTTTGTATCTGAGAGAAGTTGGCTGTTTCATTTCAGCTATTAGCTTCTTCAACAGAATTGATTTCCATTCTAATTTTTTTTATTGTCCTAGTTTGATATTGGCCCATTTCACGTTTATCAAAACAGACCATAGAAATAACTCTGAAATTTGAAAAGCTGAAAATATTACTGAAATTCATCATTTGGAGGGCTTTTCTGTTTCTACAGTTTCAACTAGAGAGGGAAAACTAGAGAGGGAAGAGGGAAATAACTTTTGCCTGGTTCTCCTTCAGTTGCTTCTTAAATTAAAAGTTTAAGAGTTCAGTTAAACAGAAAATTGATTGCCCATGTCTGGAACAAAGTTGAACACACTTGGAAGTCAAGAAACTCAAATCGAAGTTTGTGGGAATTACCAAATTGCCTAAAGGTATCCTTAAAAATACAGATGAACTATTTTGGCATACATCTCTTGGGCTCAGGCACCAAAAAAGTTTAGACTCTCAAATGTAGCATCTCTTGGATTTTTGAAAGGTACTTGAAATTAGTGGGCTTATTGCCTAGAATCAGAGCATTCCCCAATTCTGCTCTGTCCATTTCTCTAAATACGTAACTACACTGGTAACTCCATTCCTAAGAAGCTTGAAAATGTTCAGGTGTATCATTGAGCAAGACCAGTGGAAGTAAACATTTGTAGCTTGGATAAGAATAAAGTTTCTATAAAATACATGTTGCTGAATGTCTCATTCTGCTTTCCAAAATGCATTACTTCTCTTGAAGCCAATGGGATTAGGCTAAAGTTGGAAGATAGTTCTCTTTTACTCTTAAATAAGATATTTAAAGTAGAATTATCTCTTGCCTGCAGCCTGTAAAGGAATTTTCATAGGTGTTAAACCATAAACACCTTTTGGAAGGATGGCACAATGTGCACTATACATATTTATAGTTAAAATGCCTCAGGTCTGTATTTTAAACATGTAGTTCTGATCTAATAGTGTCAGTAAACTGTAGATTGGCCTTAAATTATGTCTCAGTTTGGATATGAGAATCAGGCTACAGATCTAGAGTTGATGACAGTGTGTTTTATAGCTGTCTGCCTGATTCGCATAGCATGGATTTTAGTACTGTTCTGGCATTTCATATTCTCGTTTAGTGGAAATACCAACATTAACACCTCTGGTGTGGAGCAGTGCAGTAAAATGATAGCACAAAGGCCTTCCTACTTGTAAACAAGTCCACTAGATGTCCCTCCAGCTCTTTGTGATGATAATACATGGCTGATTTACTCAGACCAAATGGACCTAAGATGAAGAGCACTGCATTTTATGTCCTGTATCTTGATACGTAGCTCTTCCTGGTTTCCTACAGAAGTTATGAGTCCAACATATATCTACTTTCAGAAGGTGAAGGTAGACATCTTCCTTCCATATGTGTACACATGTGGTTTTGATCTTTCAAATTATTTTTGTCCTTCTAACTTTCCTTTTTAATGGGATTTTTGCAATAATTTGAATGGAAGGAAAATGCAATCTCTCACTGTATGGATAGTAAGCAGGTATAACCCTGGGGTGAAAAAGTGAGTGCATTTGTAGGTTTTGGCTGGCTTTTTACATGAAAAAGACAAATTAGATCAGTCTCAACTTTTCTACTCTGCAGGTGAAGACTCGTATAGGAGTTAAACTAACATAGCAGTCTAGTTAGGTGGCCTGATCAGCTGTTCAGTCTGACTATGAAAGTGGCCAACTCAGATACCTCAGAAAAGTTAAGACACTTTTTCACTACATCCTGAAACATGAAGATTAATCTCCTCTGAAATGCTGTTAGCTCTGTTCCATATTTTCTTCTGTTACCTCTGAACGTGTAACCTCTTTTTCCATCTTGCTACTATCCTGATGCTTGTGACAACTGGAAATGTAGTTCCGGAGTTTGGGTTAATATCATGTGAGATTATATTCTATTTTTATTGAATAACCTCTTTTGTGCTTTGACGCAGAGAAAATGAAACTCCCAGTCTTGTTCTTTGTACTTTTTAATCCCATAGCCTCTTATTCACCTGCTTTCTAAGGAAAATAATCCTCATGTTTTTATGATTTCTACTGATATCCCTACGCTTTTTTATCACATTTTCCTTGAATTTTTTCCCTCAATTTCTCTATGTTATGTTTTTCTTTGTGAGGTGAGTAGTGTGGCATAAATTTCTTTAGATGACAAAACCACACAAAACCACAGGAGATGGGGCTAATATATTGCTAACTTCTTAACAAGGTCACCAATTCATACGTAGCTGTATGGAACAGTATGTCCATATTTCTGTTGGCAAGATAATATACTAGGAATATTAGATGTAGGCAAAATAAATTAGTTAAGATACAGAAAAAATAGCCCTTTGGGTAGCTTCATCTACAGCACTACTCATATAAAGATTACACAGGCTGATAGTTATTTTTAATAGAGATAAAACTGTGTAGGAAATAAGGGATATTCTTTATAATTAGGAGGTGCTTCTGTTGTTAAATTTAATTGACCATTCCATTACCTTCTGCTTGCTGTGCATCCTACCTCTTGAAGCACATCTCCTATACATTGATGTACCAGGTGTATCTAGATACAGAGTTAAGAGAGACAGGGCTCTGTAGAATCCTTTGCTAGATGTCAGGGATGTAAGTAGTGTAGGACAGACTCTTGCATTTTAATCTTCTGCTGTAGGCTTATACTCTTATCTCAGACAAGAGATGCTTTGTTATGTGATGTGGTAACTAAAAGCAAGGAGACCTCACACAAAAAACCTGCTGATTCAGAGAGACAAGAACAGTGCTATTTAGAACCAGAGCATTAGTTCCTCAAATCCTCCAGGTTCCTTCTGCTCCAGCTGTGATCGGCATCGCCCAATTATGAAATTTAGTATTATTGAGCTGAATATGAAGGTAAGACATGGTGGAAAGAATTGTTTTCTCTGCATGAAGATGCCAAATGCCTTGAACATATCTAGCAATGGCAGGGGGTTGGAGTAAGGATGGGGGGAAAGAATATACAAAGAGGCAGCAATGTTGCTGTGCTGATTTACGTTAGTAAATCAGACCACTGGACTCTGAATCAGCTCTGGTGCAGAGGTGCACTACTACAAGCCCTTATCAATAAAACAGGCTAAATTGCATCCAAAACAGAAGGTGGTAATACTACATATCTATTAAAAGCAAAGATCAAATTCTGTTTTTCTCTGTTGAGAATTTGACACAAATCATGAAAGACATTTTTCTCTGACCACAGACACATAGGAAGTTTAGAAATCTGCATGTTAATTCACTGTGGGAAAAATATTCTCAGTTACGTATACAAAAAAAAAACCCACCCCAAAAACCAAAAGGAAGGAAAATTAGAATAGCAAGTCAGAGAAGTTATCCCTCTGCTTGTAGGATTTCCTGGAGTAAGCAGAAGTGGGAAAGCTAGAGGTGTTGTTCTGTACTGGGAATTTGGAAGCCAAGACTCAAATGTGGAAGGATCTGTATAAAATTGTTACAAAGGGATAGGATAGGTTTTACCTTGAATATTTAGCAGTGTCAGAGACACATCCAGACATTTTCATGATGGTAGAATCTATGTTCATATGCAGACTGGGTTGCTAAGGAGTTTCTCAGGGCCTAGCAATAATAACGGATCTGGTGATTCCCTGTATCCCCATGACACCTCCCTCTTAGACCTTCTAGCCTGTTTTGATCCTTTGTACCTGCTGTTGTTTTGTTACTGTTCCTGTGGTATTGTCTGTCATGGATAGGAAGGAGCAGGGGAATAAATTAGCAACATGTTTTCTCCTTTCTTTTCTGCTCATCTTTTCTTCTAACCCTTTTCTTCTCCTCTCTCCTTAGATCATGGGAAAACAGACAAGGGAAGGAAAATTAGGGAGGTTGATGGGAAATTCCTTTCTTATCTCTGTTCCACTTCTGAATGAAAACCAGGTGCCTGTACTAGTCCTCTAACTCCTTCTAGTCCTAAAGTTGTCACTTTATCTCTTACCCAGCCACCTGGCTCTGTTTTCCTATCCACTTCTCCTGCTGGCCAGCTGCTGTTTTTAGGGATTATTAAATAGAAACAATCGCTATTTGTTTGTTAGATAGCCATAACCATGACAGAAGTATTCAGATGGCAATACTCCTTAAATTCTTTGCTGCTGAAGTTGATAGTTTGTATTTTTACAAGTATCTCATTGGCAATGTTGAGAGTCCCCATGAAGACAGATTTCAGGATCAAGTCATTGTCATGGAAATTGGCTCATATTGTTCTAGTAGTAAATAGCATCATCTGCACCAAATTTTTCACTTTGGGTCAGGGATGCAAACTGATGCACTTTTAATACATTGAGGGTGCTCTTTGCCATCCTGGACATATAAAGATGGGTGCATAAACTTCTGGCCTTGCTTTGCTTTGTAAGAGAAGCCGTATTACTGATCCTTGCCTGGACAGATGCTCATCATTTATCATGTAAAAAGAAGCATCAGACTATGTAGGATTCTTTGTGTAATGTTCTTCAGGGTGGTTGCCACAAGGAAATAATTAGCTTTTTTTTTTTTATTTAGAAAATGGCTTTTACTAAATCCCTGCCTGTTACACCTCAAGTCTTCCTTACAAAACATAAGATAGAACAAATCAACCCAGCTAATAACATAAATAGGATATGTTTTCCTGTTGGACAAAAATGTCCTTTTTTAGATTAAATGACAAGAGTAATATATTCTTTTCCTTATTCATTACTATTTTAGAAATTAGGTAATATTAATGTAATAATGGAAAATCAAGAGATAAATATTTCTTGTTAAACACTGAAATCTCTTTTGTAGCTCAGACAGTCATAACAGATAGATAATTCATGACAATAAAGCCAAGCAAGAGCCCTATTAATTGTTTTAGATGGAAATATTTCCATGATAAAAATTTCTGTAAGGATTTTCTGTGTCTATCTTTTAGAAAGCCTGTTATTTGAGAAGTCAATTCTATACAGTAACTCACAGCAACTGCAGTTTTAGTACTTTGAAAGACATAGGTTCATAGCTGCCAAAATCCTCCTCAAATGTGTGTATTATGGGCCAAAAGATAGTACTGAATAGGCTGTTAATGATTTCAGCTTACAGACCTGCAATCTAGTAAATATTAGTCTGATACAGAGCTATCACAAAGCGCTACTTCCCCCTGATGACACTGTTTTAAATAACACGACTGAAAAAAGCTCTCTTGTCAAGGATGCTAAGACTTAGTCCCATCCTGGAGAACATGGAGAAATCAGATTGCATCTAGGTTGCGTCTTTGGGATTGTCTGGCTGTGGAAATTTAATTTGTGCTTATGAAGTTCACATGGTGGCTATGCTCATGATTACATGGTGTAGTTTTTTAGGGATACAGTTTGGTGGCATCATTTGTATGCACTCAGCTTTCACCAGAAAGGATGGATTCATGTTTTAACAAGGGTAAATTCTCAACCCATAATTTAATTACCTTGTCGTGAGAATGAGAGAGGCCATTTGAAGATCTGGATTTATTTTTCTTCTTCACTCTCCCATCCATTTTTGATTGCTGATTCTTAGGAGAAGAAATGCATGACTGGAGTGAGGCCTAAACCTCTCCTCACTGCTCTTGGAGAACTTTGTCAAGCTGAGTTTTTAACAATACCATTCCTTGCCTTTAATAAACTACCAGAAAAAAAGAATCTATAGTTTGACTTGTCACAGCTTGTATGGAATGTAAGGGTTTATAGTGTAGTTGGTGACACCATTAATAAGTTACTTGGTTTAGGAACAACCTTAGATACTGTACTAAAATATGCCAGTTTCTTAAAAATAACTGCAAGCAAAATGTCACCAGTGTTCTCTGACCTGAGTTGTCTTCTCTTCACAGCAGAATCTGTGCACATTAATAGATAATTGCTACAGGCAGTCCTTGGCACCAAGTGCATTTCTTGACTGTGTCTAACTCCACATTGGAGTAAGATGTGGGTAGCCCCCTTCTCCCATCCTCCACAGAGAGCAAACCCAGGCAGAGAAGGCAGGCAGGAAAGGAGGGAGGTGTGACATGTTCCCATAGCTCCCCCAGGGCAGAGGATTGGGACAGCAGGGTTAATGATGATTCTGGCACTCTCTTCCAAAATTTAGGAAAAATATGTGCCAATAAGATGGGTTTATTTGACTTTTGCTCTTCTGCACCCTACTCTACCACCTATATTTTACACTAATAAGAGTTTAAATTGAAAGTGTGGGGCATCTCCTGAGATGAACTGGCACTTGTACCCCTTGTGAAGTGATGAAAATGACAGTACCAGTTATGTAGGAACAGATCACCTTTACCCTGATTTCATCAGATCAAAACCCATCTCTTCACAATTTTATGTATGAGCATGGTATTAGCAAAAGCTGTATTCCTTTGGTTATTAATGGGCATAAAGGCTGTTTATTGAAAGATACAGTTCATTGAATGCTCTCTGAAGTGAGTTTCTCAGAAGTCAAAGATTTGTCTTCTGTGCTGAATGTCATGGAAAACACTTTCTTTTTCCATTTTAGTCATCCTATTTACTATGTGCTGCTTCTCAAATCTGTCATCATGCTGTTGTTCTTGCCTCATGTTTTCATCATTTTCTTTCTGTACATTAGGTTATTTTGATCCAGGCTTTTATTTTCTTTCAGTTGCGTAATTAATAGAGCTGGCTTCTCTCCTTTTATAACCATGATGAATTTGCCTCATTTCTGTTTTGCTTTTCAATTCATACGTCAGCAGAGATCTCTAGTTACAATAGCTTCATGTTTCCTGGAAGTTCTGCGTCATGGGGCCAAATTTATCCCTGGTGTATTTTCCACTGACACAGAAATTACACCAAGAATGAATCACCCTCTGGTGTTTATATTCATCTGGTCTTATTTTTTTCCTCAGACATTGTTCGTTTATATTAATCATGTAATACTAGTAGTCATTTGAATAATGTGAAATCAAATTATGTTGTTTTGGGGACTTGGCAAAGACAAGAACAACGAAATAAAATTATGGAAGTCACAGATCCAGGCTAGATCTGTTTCTTTCACATAATGTGCGTAGTACTCACGGTAAGTACTAAACCTTATTACAGTCTATTTTTCACTGTTCTGAACAAAAGAAATATAAGATGGGAGAACAGATTTTAGAGATAATCTTGCATTTGGGAGTACAAAAGCTGCAGATAACTCTGACGCCTATAGAGAATGAAAGGGTGGCTAGCAGTCAAGTAGCTTTAAAGTGATGCACACTTAAAAACATGTAGACCCTTCTGAGGTCTGATATGGGTGCTTAATATGGAGTTAAACGATGGAGCTTTTCATTGTGTTTGTTAATAATCCTAGGAAACTATGCATATAAAAAAGTAAAGATAGGAACAAAGTTGCAAAATATTTAAATCTAGTGTTTTCTTCTCAACGCTCTCTGGTTGCAAGCAGTCGGGACAGAGAAGCATAAGAAAAATGAGATTTTTTTTTATTCTCAGTTCCGTGCCTGTCTTCATTCTGGTCCTAAATAGCTGATAAAGGAATAGGCTACATGCCTGCATCCCTTGGCTGCAGTACATTCAGTGAGCCTGCAGGATGGTCCCTGCACCACCGATGTAGCAGGAGGAGCTGTAAGAGGGCAGAAGAGTTTCTGAAGCTGTTTCATTGATATTCCCCTGAGCTGAGAGGCAGCAGTACCTAGCAAGTTATTAAATACTCCTTGCCAGCTGGCCAATGTATCAGCACATGCTGGTGGGATCTGGATGTGAGACTCTTCCCTGCCCAGCATGCCCCTAGTCAGGGAGGGCAAAGGAATTCCAGAAGGCAATCTGGATTATCATGATGACAAGCACTGTTGTCTCCCACCATACTAAGGTTGAATTTCAACCCACCATGAGGAACCTTCTCTTTGGTGCCTTGCAGAGAGCACTCTGCAAAGGAAAAACAAGCTGTAGAATGTAATAGTTTGATTGGTGAAAGAGGAAATCTTCACACATTAATAAAATATGTTCTGGAAGTCTTCCCTCCTGCCTCTGCTCTTCAGTGGTGCATATTGCACGGCATCCAGTTGTTTCATGTGAAGTCTATTTAGGTTGGGGGTGATAAGTGGGGCAGGCTCTATTTACAGAAGGTGAAGTTATGAGATCTCTGGAGCCATTTTAAACTCACTCTGAGTCTGCTTCTGCCTCTGTCCTATAGCAGAACTGCGAGCTGGGGAGCAGAAATGAGCCCTAACTTCTGTATCTTCTGCAATCCAGTGCTGTGATGGCTGGAAAATTACTCTTTTAGCTCTGGCATCAAAGTGAAGCAGATTGGGGCCAGGATAAATACACATGTGGGTGCTGGAATGTGTCAGTAGGTCTTCCTGGCAAAGACGGCTGGCAAAATGGGTCCCAGACTGTGAGGCAGCAAAGTAAGAAAGATGCAAGGAGAGCTGGGGAAGGAGGTCAAGGCGTGAGTCTTTCATAATGCACATACTCAGTGTCATTGTCTTTATACATATTTTTGTAGAAGTAAAACTTGAGATATCTAATCCTTGTGTGCTCTCTTTTTTTTAAAGTAAAAATGAAACTGGGAAAAATATTTTTGGGTTTTATTTCAGTTGTCAAAACTATCAGCAATTTTAATCCTAAACTCACCAAAACATTGTGTCCAAAAGAAAAAGACAAGCTTTGACAACTGTATTTTTGCAAATTTGTTGTAAAATCATGAAGAAGTGACATATATTAACTAAACAACCAGACAGAAAAATTACTCTTTTTCTTACTTCTCCCTACCCAGCCATTCTGGACTTGAATTTTGGAAGATGTGAGAAACCTAGATTCAATTCTCTTGCAATTCAAGGGTATTTGAACCCACACCTCACAAGGGAGTTC
Source organism: Phalacrocorax carbo (assembly GCF_963921805.1). Lineage (NCBI taxonomy): Eukaryota > Metazoa > Chordata > Aves > Suliformes > Phalacrocoracidae > Phalacrocorax > Phalacrocorax carbo. The sequence goes on along the minus strand of NC_087513.1, from coordinate 22,435,853 downwards.
ACTAACCACGGTTGTATGTGTTACTCCAGAGTGGATTTCTCTCAAGTACTCTTCTTAATGATGTTCAGCATTGCATAGCATACTAAACATTTTGGTGGAGAAGGGATAGGAATTTATTTGTCTTGTCTGTCTCTTCTCTCTTTACCCTGATGGATATTTCATGTTCAGTGGACCTACTCTAATAGGAGAGATTAAGAGCAACATTCAAGTATACCTTGGAATGGTTCAAACTCTCTCTGGGAGGTGGGAGACAAGAGTTTAACTGCTCCTAGGAAGTGGAGGCGTCCTGTATTCTCCAGATAATCTTAACTCCAAATATCCCTTGTCTTTCAAATACTCTGACACTGCACTGTTAGTGTCTGTGACATGGGTAGGATGTTCTTATTATTTATTTCCTCAAATCTGCCTCCTCTTGTATTGCAAGTACAAAAGCCCAAATACTTTCCGTGATGATTCCTTCAAGTATGTTCACCTGTGAGAGAACTAGAGTGAAATATGTAAAACCTCATTGTGAAAGATGTAAGACTGCACTCAGGAAAGCCTTTAGGGAACAGACACAAGAGCCCATCACAACCTTCTGGTAGCAATAAAACAGGAGTGAACAAGCTGTTTTAAAGTAACCTTTCAAGGAGAAGTGTAAGGTCATGCACCTGGGAAAACATAATCTGGGAGTGCAGCACAGACTGGGATGCACCCAGCTGGAGAGCAGCTCTGTGGAAAGGGACCTGGGGGTCCTGGTGGACAGGAAGCTCAACATGAGTGAACAGTGTGCTGCTGCGGCCAAAAGGCCAACAGGATGCTGGGTTGCATCAAAACGGGCATCACCAGCAGAGATAAAGAGGTCATTATCCTGCTCTACTTAGCGCTTGTCAGGCCACACCTGGAGTACTGTGTACAGTTCTGGTCCCCGCTCTACAAAAAGGATGAGGACAGGCTGGGAGGGGTCCAGAGAAGGGCCACCAAGATGATGAAAGGACTGGGAAGCTGCCATATGAGCATGGGCTGGGAGAACTGGGTTTGTTCAGCCTTGAGAAAAGGAGGCTCAGAGGGGATCTCATCACCATGCACCAGTACTTAAGGGGTAGCTACAAAGAAGATAGAGGCTCCCTTTTTACACAGAGTCCCACGGAGAGGACAAGGGGGAATGGACACAAGTTGCTCTTGGAGAAATTCCGATTGGACACCAGAGGAAAGTTTTTCACAGTGAGGACAGTCAACCCCTGGAATAATAAGTGGTTGACTCGGCCACGTTGGACACCTTCAAAAGTCGTCTGGACAGGGTGCTGGGCCATCTTGTCTAGACTGCGCTCTTCCTAGAAAGGTTGGACTAGATGATCGCTGAGGTCCCTTCCAACCTGTGATTCTGTGATTCTGTGATTCTGTGATTCTTACTCAGCCTTACAGGTCCTGCAGGCATATCAACAGCACCTCCACATCAGTGACTGATGAGACATCAAATAAAATTGGCAGGAATACTTACTGTTTCGAATGATAAGTAATTATAATTGAAAAAAGTAAAAGAAAGCAGGAGTTATGCTCAAAACTACAAAGAGTTATGTGGCATTTGCACATGAATGTGACCTGCTGTTCTTTATCTCCCAGTATGTGAGCGTGAGCAAATTCAGACCAAGTACTGTCTTTGTTCACTGCTTTAATAGCTACAAACCTCCTTAAAGGAAAGGCACTTTTATCATCTCATCAACTTCATGTGAAATAGAACTTCGCTATCTAAAACAGCCTTGTGTCTCAAGGTGCTCCACAAAGTAGGAGCTTTGTAGAGACTGATTGTGCACTGACATATAAGCAAATGGAATGGACAGGTGTGTTTGAAAATAACTTTTACACAGTGTTTTGTTTGAAGGCCTGGAAAGAGCTGTCCAGCTGTGCTGCATAATCTTGTTACATTTTTTTCCTGTCATAAAGTCAGCCTGACAGAACTAGGATGTGATGAAAAGAAACTGCTCTTATACACATTTAAGTGGACATCTTGCTTATCAGGCTGTTGTTAAACAATGGTAACTTGGATTATGTGCAGATGGTGTTCATGTGGTGGCAGACCTGTCTTTGTGTGGTTCTGACATGGGAATGCCATTTTCTATATGAATTAATGTATAACAGACTGTTCATATGTTGATTAAAGATTTATGTCTTGCAAGACAAATTCTCCAGTGTTTTAAACTATTATTGACACAATGAAGGCAGTTCCCAAATGCGAACATTCCTCCACATCAGCTCATATCAATGTTATTTAGCTGTTGTTTAAAAATTTAAAACTCAATTTTATTTAAAAAATACAGGCATTGTAAAAGATAATACTTACTTGTTTTTAAACAACTGTAAAGGCAGAAGAGGACTGAAAGTACAGTTATTCTTAGACTTAATTTGAAGTGGCTTGCTGATTAGGGTAGTGCATTTAATTTCAGAGTAAGATTTTTGCTCTCCTTGCAGGTTTTGGAACAACATGTCCATATTATGAATTCACTCTGATAAATATTTCTTGTCTCTCTCTTTCAAACAGAGATCCAATGCGCAGCATGAGCAAATGTGAATCTCATATTTGGAGAAGCATGATAAGCATTTCAAAATTCAGCCCAAATACAATCAAATATATTCCTTGTTGGAAAGAAAAACTATAATTAACCTACTAAAGCTTTTCACTGTGGATGATCACAGTTGTTTTCATTTCTTTCAGGAGCACATCCTTGGAACTATGTGATATTTTAAACTATAGATAAAACCTCATGAATTTGTTTTACTTGAGAAGACAAGGCTATTGCCAGATTCAAGAGTGTGCCTTCTCAGAGACACCTCTTTATAGGGAAGTCATATTCTTTTATGAAAAACAAGGGACCTATATTCTTCCAAATTTGCACTCCAATGACAGCACATAGCTCCATATGTGGAACAAAAAGAACCCTTGCTTTCTTGGCTCTCAGACTAGGTATAAGCATGTCAGGGTTTTCTTGGAAGTTTTGAAACATCTGTGTGTACTACTGGGGTTCTCTTTAAATAAGGCACAGCTTTTGCTGCATCTAGAGATCAACAGTCACCTGGCAGCAGAGTGTAATGTTCCCTGGCATTGGCGTTTTGTGATCTGCCTAACCCAGACTAACTCTAACTGTGACTTTGAGACTTTTGTCAAGTGAACTGGAGCCTCCCAGCGGGGAGGGGATGATGATATCATTTACTGATTTTCTCAGTCTTTTGTTTCACTGAGAGATCTGTGTTACTGGTCTAGGAAATACGCCTTGCTTAGCATGTCTGCCATCAGCCGTGACTTCACAGCACCTTATTTTCCATTTCTAGTGCCGCAGTTGTTCTCTGGGCTTAGTGGCTTTGTCAGAACCGTTTCTCATGGCTTGTGAATAGGTTGCATTCCCCCAGAGCCCAGAGAGTGGTGGTGAATGGAGTCAAATCCAGTTGGCGGCCAGTCACAAGTGGTGTTCCCCAGGGCTCAGTGTTGGGGCCGGTCCTGTTCAATAGCTTCATTGATGATCTGGATGAGGGGATTGAGTGCACCCTCAGTAAGTCTGCAGATGACACCAAGGTGGGTGGAAGTGTCAATCTGCTGGAGGGCAGGAAGGCCCTACAGAGGGACCTGGACAGGCTGGATCGTTGAGCCGGAGCCAACGGTATGAGATTCAAAAAGGCCAAGTGCCGGGTCCTGCGCTTGGGTCACAACAACCCCATGCAACGGTACAGACATGGGGAAAAGTGGCTGGAGAGCTGCCTGGAGGAAAAGGACCTAGGGGTGTTGGCTGACAGCCGCCTGAACATGAGCCAGCAGTGTGCCCAGGTGGCCAAGAAGGCCAATGGCATCCTGGCTTGTATCAGGAATAGTGTGGCCAGCAGGAGCAGGGAGGTGATCGTGCCCCTGTACTCGGCACTGGTGAGGCCGCACCTCGAGTACTGTGTTCAGTTTTGGGCCCCTCACTACAAGAAGGACATTGAGGTGCTGGAGCATTCCCAAAGAAGGGCAACGAAGTTGGTGAAGGGTCTAGAGCACATGTCTTATGAGGAGCGGCTGAGGGAGCTGGGGTTGTTTAGCCTGGAGAAGAGGAGGCTGAGGGGAGACCTTATCACTCTCTACAACTACCTGAAAGGAGGTTGCAGCGAGGCGGGGGTTGGACTCTTCACCCTAGTAACAAGCGATAGGACGAGGGGAAATGGCCTCAAGCTGCACCAGGGGAAGTTTAGGTTGGACATTAGAAAAAACTTCACTGAAAGGGTTTTCAAACATTGGAACAGGCTGCCCAGGGAAGTGGTTGAGTCTCCATCCCTGGAGGTATTTAAAAGAAGGGTATATGTGGTGCTTGAGGATATGGTTTAGTGGTGGACTTGGCAGTGATAGGTTGGTGGTTGGACTTGATGATCTTAAAGGTCTTTTTCCAACCTTAATGATCCTATGATTCTATGATGCTCAAAGGTGATTAAGCTATTCCTTTCCAAAGAGCACAGCCAGTAGATGATATCCCCTGCTGCTGCTACTGCATTTTTACCCAGTAATTGTTCCATGCAAAAGCAGCTATGCTGGGAAGGAATGGCAGAACCTCAAGTTCTTTTAGAGCAAGTGAACAACACATCTGTACTGTTAGGGTTCTCCTTGATCTCTTCTTCTGGACTCAGAAATAATGAATTCCATTCTTTATGGAACAGCTCTTTCAACAGCAGGGTTGGGCTGTGCTACTCATTGTAGTCTCAAGCTAGGTTTTAAGGACAATCTTTAGAGAAAGCAAAGCATCTAAGAAATGCTTTGGGTCCAGTTTTCCTACTTGGCGTTACAGTAAGACCACAGCTCACTCTTCAACATTTGTCAAACCGTGAGGGTTAAAGTGGATTTCTGGGCCACAGTTGGCAGCATGTGCTGGCTCATTAGAGACTCTGAAATGTCAGGCTTTAGGTGAGCATGCTTCTTCTCCAATATAAACAGAACTGAATTTTAACCCTTAGGCTGTTGCAATGTCATGCCCCACTTTTATGGGTAACTGACTTGCTCTTTTTTATTTGCTAATGGAAATGATGCAGATTCCAGGAGAGTTGATTGTCCATGCAGTTTCACACAGCATGCATTTGTGCTGGAGGAAGATCCCTCTAAGTTTGGGAGGGTGGGATTCCATTTATTAACATTTTTACTCACTAATATAGGTGTTTTCCTCATTATTTCTCTTAGATATTTTTCTGTAGTTCTGCTAGATACATATATCTGGTCTGAGATATACCTTTACCTGCAGTCAACTATTTCCCTGCCCTGGGGATTGAAGGTTTCTCCACCTGTGTTTTATCAGCGTAAATGGGTGCTCTACTTATACCCTAAATATTCCACTTGCAGTAATGTGTAACGTTTATTTTCCTCAGAGAAATGTAATCCAAGTCACAATCCTGCTTAAAGTAAATGTTGCTCTACAGCCTGGTCTCTTAATGTATGCATACAAACTCTAGTTACATGAATATTACCTCTCATGCAATAGTATATCATAAGGCCAGAATGAGTGTTTCTGGATATTCAGTTTTGATTTACCTCACAGGTTGTGACTTCTTGTGAAAGGTGAACTGGGTTCAGCTTCTTTGGAGCTGATGCTGTTTTGGATCTGGGTTCATGGGTGCTCTGATTCCACTGAAGATAGCAGGGCACATATCATACTTCATGTCATGTTGTAGTTTCAGCAGAGTTTTTGTGCCAGGCATTCCAATGATATTCTTATTCAGAACACATATCTAATTTCAAGCAGGCTCTGCTAGTCTAGTGCCATTAGACATATTGTTTGCACAGTTGGTAGAATTTTGAGGAGTGTTGAAAGTAACAAGTGGATTCACTTGTATCTTCAAACTGCCAGGGAAACACAACCGTGCAATCAATTTTTCCTGTGACACTGCCATCCTCAGCCAGCTTTGTTGAAAGTATCTAGCTTCAACATGTGAAGCATTGATGACTTTAGTTGTTCTCTATCACATTTAGAGTGAATAAGAGCTCACCATTTGTGTTTTACAGCAACTGAAACAATTCAGCATACAGTGAATTGCAGTCATTGAAGTCAAAAGGAGTTTTTGGTCTGCCTGAGCAGTAACAGCACCTTCAGCAAGGCAGAGGGATTGGCTGTGGGATTTGGAATATCCCAGGAGGAAAGGAAGATGAAACAGTGAGGTGGTCATGGGGAAGGAGAAACAGCATTCAGTGAGCATTTGAAAAAGTGCGTGCCCCATCTTTATAAGCAGAGGAGTCTGACTGTTGTTCTATGCAGCAATTGGGAATGCTCCATCAAGGCAACAGAGCATACATGCTCAGGAAGGAGCTTAACTTCTGAATCACCAATAAGCAATTCAGAAAAAACAGTAAGTCATCTTACTGGCAGTAAAAGTAAGCCTGATTTCTGTCTTCTTTTTAATTGTACTTGTTAAAATATTTTATCTTGTTGCCAGTAGCCAAATTCTTTGCAATGTGCATATCAGTTTGGTTTTTTTTTTTAATTTCACCACCTCTCAGGATTTGAGTAAATGGTCCAAGGACGGATCTCACTGCTACTGTCCCCAGAAAAATAGGCTGTTTCTGCCGCTGTATTTCCTTGATCTGTTACAGAGAAGATTATGAAGAAATTTTGAACCAACTATATTTTTTTTATTTAGCTTTTGTATAATTTTGTAATTGCTTTGCCCTAGAAATTGCATTATCCGATCTGTGTTGCAAGTCTCAAAAGGAAGGATCAAAAATCTCCCATCTTCCAGTGTAAGGAGAGCACTGTGGAAATACTGAATGCTTTGTTCACAATTTTGTTACTGCACTTGCCCTGTCATTGCTGTTTAGAGCTTTAACTATTTCTCAGTGCCTCAGTCAGTAACTTGTTGCTCCTTACATTTAATATAAGAGCACAGACCATTTTGTAACATTTGTCAAACTGAGAAGGATATAATGGAGCTTTTAACCATAGCTGATGCAATGTACGTCTCATTCATAACTTCTGGAGGTGCTGGAATCCAGGCAATCCTATTTTCTTTTGCAGTATGGGGAGAATTGAATGCTGTGATGCCTATTTCCCTCCATTCTTTTCTCTATTCCCTTTCCCACACATTATAGTTTGTGTTTAGAATGGCTTCCTGATCCTCACGAGGTGATTTTGATTTCCAGACCTGTACTCAATGACTGCTAGGAGCCTAACAGCTATACGAGAACTGAAAACATGTAAAAGGCTTGCTAACCTGAAGCACTGGTTCAGAACATGGCACAATCTGTCTTTCAATGAATTACAGTTTTCAGAGGCTTTAATCCAACTAGCTGAATATTTCATTGACATGGGTTACACAAAGGAATTGAGAACTGGTCAACTGCAAAGCAACCTTAACAAATCTATGTTTTTAAACAAGTTAGCTCATCTCTGTAAATGCAAAAAAATTACATGATTTTTGCAGTGCCTTGGAAAACTCAGCTGCTTTCCAGCTTATTGTCATTTCATATCTTTTGTTTTGCCACCAAAAAGGCTGAGAAATCACACTGCCTCCTTCAGAAAAAGCTTTGTTTAGGGGATAAAAATGCAAAAGCAGCCTGCAGGAGCCTCTTCTTTTTCAGCATCCTTTGAGGCTGACTCATGGTTTAGCTTTTTGTTTTTCCTCAACGGGTGACCTCCACAGACAGAAATCCCTCTAAGCAAGCTTATTCCACTTGCTCTGAATTATCTGACCAGCACAACTCTGTTATACAAAGCTTCACATAGAGCAAGAATTTTCTGTCCTGAAAACCTCTCATCAATCAGGAAGCCCAAGTGAATGCATACATCTTCTGTTCTGAAATTTCAAGGGAATAGGTTTGGGTAAGAATATGCTTTTAAATGCACAGTCTCACTCCAGCTGCCTTATGTTACAGCTTGCCACCCACAGCCTTTGTGTTCCATAGCAGTATTAGAATATGCTGGGGCTCCTGTGGCCTAACTTTCTATTGTAAATCTCACACTGAAACCCCTGGTCATCTGAACCGCTGTATACATAAGGTATTTATAGAGAGAGAAGGATACAGTGGCATCCCTCTTGTCACAGCAGAGAAGTCTGCTTCATTGCACAGAGAAATTAGTGTTACTCTAGATGCTTTTAAGGATAAATCAGATGGAAGTTCAATGTTGAAACCTCAATCCTATGGATCACTAATAAATAGCTGCCATCTGCTTCAATGTATGGATGCATGCATATCCTTTTAGTTCCACAAACCTTCTCTTATTACCCTACAAAAGGCTAATTTTGAGCTCTTATGTATTTCCCTTTGCTTGTACATGTTCTCAATTACTAGCATTGTGCCTATTTCAAACTGAGGCTTTTGCCTATCTATCAGCTCTTAGTAAAAGGGAGGTGTAATTGCCGAAAGGGGTCTTTTGGCATAGTAGCTACTTTTATATGTAACATTTAAAGAGGAACTAATCATTAAAACTAAGTCAAACCTTTGATCACAGTCAAAATCTTCTTTGATATACTGAGGAATTGAAAATATTTATGTGGACACCTGTATAAATCACCTGTGTGTTTGTAGGTATTGTATTTAAAGGGCCTGGATCACCTGCTGCTCCAGCTGCTGTGCACCTAATATTGTCAAAAACAAACCTCCTTCCTAAAAAAATTTCTGAAACAAGTAGGAGGTAGCAAAACCATTTTCCTTTAGAAATGCTAACTTCCCACCTGCAATAGCTGAGTATGTTATACAACAGCAGGCCAGGTTTCAGCATATGGTATTTTCATACTTGAAAGACATGGTATTGACTAATGAAGTCTACCTGATATATAAATTACCTTTAGTTTGGTTGTGTTTTTTTTAATGTATTTTATTCACATCAGCTGTGGGCCTTGCAAATCACCTTCAAGGAAAATTTAAAGCATGAACAAAAATGTATGCCACTTCCAAATTTCCAAGATCTGTTGGTTTGCATGAGTGCATCAAAAATTTTCAGAGTGAGAATATTTGCAGCTGTGATTCTATATTAGATTAAGGAACAGCCCAAAATCAAACCCAACATTGATTCAACCAAAATTAGTGTTACACTTTTGTATCTGATTTTGGGATTTGAATGGTCTGCTTGCCTGGCTTTTTTTTTTTTTTTAAAGTTGATGTGTCCCTGCAGAAAGACACTCATAGCCAATTAACATAGTGGATTTGATAATAATAATAATGATGAATCAGTCCATTTTTGAAGGAAAGAATATAGTCTATAAAAGAGTAAGCCCATTCATTTATAGGCTAAATGGCTAGTAGACCAGAATGTCAAAGTAGAAATGTTTGAAAGTGTACTTTTCCCTTCTCCTTTAATACAGCACTAATATTTGCTTAGCCTTTTATTCAATATGCTTTATATTGATGACATTTTATGAAGTCATGCCAGTGGTCAAAAGGAATGTAAGTTTATGGGTTGTTTCATATGTACTGAGCTTAGAAGGATGAATTAAAATAAATGAGACAATTATATGGAATATCTTGGCAAGAGTTTGTCCAAATTCATTAGGATGAACTGCAGGCTTAATCTGCACAAATTCCATTCTGGTGTAAATAAATGTTGCTAAAAGAGAATCCGTGAGTCTGTTTCACAGAAATATTTGTATCTGTTGGAAGTTTTTAGGCTAGAGATGATGTATTGACTAAAGGGGCTGAGTGGTTTATGTTGTTGAGTAAAGAGAGAAAATTATTTTATAAAATCAAATAGATGCCATGTGTAACTGCTTATATTTATAGTGGAACTTTTTCTTTTTACATTTAAACAGTAGCAATAATTCTAAAGCAAAAATATCTGCCTTTTTTTCATATTATTGCTGTGAATATACCTGCCATTGGGATGTGCAGTCCTGGTTAACTGAAAAGACTTGGAGGTGTATTTGGCCAAAGATTTGATGCAGTTATGAACAGTAGGATTAGTGGAAGGCAATGTGACATTGTTACTGTTTTGAAACATGTTTTCTGCAGAGATGGCAGAACTTTGGAGAATAAATGTTAAATGGGGATAGCTTTTGCTAGCTTAAAATACCTGATTCAGCCTGTGAAAGGTCTGCATAATTGTAACAGAGATTGTTCTTGGCTAAGAAATTCTGCAGTAAAAAATGGAGTAAAAAATCCTGTTTGTTTCAAAGTCATAGCTAGAGAAGAAGGAATTTCAGAATCTCTTCTTCACATGTAGTGGCTTTGGGTAGTTGTGATCTCTGGTAAAATAGGATCAAGTTTTCAGCTTTTACTAAAGCAGAAAGAGACAAATGTGGATCCTAAATGTGAATATTTTGCCCCACTTTTCCAACTGGGTGAACAGAAATCAGAACTTTTTTTTTTTCCTCACTCTGCATCCATTTCTGTGAATCCTGTACTGTATCCAACTTAAGAGTGAGTAGTCTCTGCTTCCTATTGTTTGTGCATTTTTTTATCTGTTTCTTAGTTTACCGTTAATGGTTTATATTTTATATAGATGTTAATGTCTTTGTCTCTACTACCATTCCATTTCTGGGAAAGACGATAAAAAACTATATTTTATGTCACATTGTTCACTAACTTTTAAGAAAAGAAAAAGTATTTTAATTTTAAAATAACCCTTCCTGAAACAAGCCACTCCATTTTTCTTAAAATCAGTGTCAGGATTTTTATGTAGGCAAACTTTCAAGCTCTGCATATCTGGATTGATGTTTATGTTTTCCCTTTGAATACAAGTAATTATTTTTAAGATTTTCTTTGTATTAATAATATTTACCAGGGCATATGCTCATCTATTCTGAATGTTAATTGATAACAGATTTCAATTTTCCTGTCATTGCATGGGGTTTGTCAAGGACAGACAATAAGAACTCACAGCTGGGAGACTGCAGAGCATGCATCTTAGCTTGAGGAAACATTGTCTTCCATCACAGCAGGCTTTCTAGTGTATTAGAAAAAAGTTAATATTAGGAAACTCTCTTCAATATTTGTAGTAGTTTGAAACAGTGACACTCTTGCTACAAATGTGTATGGTATAATGTTGCTGATGTACTGTCATTCAAGCCCTGAAACCCCTTTGCTTTTTTTAGTCCTGAAGGTTCAAGTCTGTACTCCTAGAAGACTTGGGAAATGTTTCTGAAAATTCATGGAACATTTCATAGGCGGGCAATGCTCTTGAAAGTGAAGCTTTGATGGGCTTGTTACTACTGTTATGCAGAAGGACTGAAAAGTCCCAAGAACTAGCTGCTGTCTGCACTTCCCTGCCACGAGGAAACAGCTGAATCATGAGGAAGCTTATGCTATCTCCAGCTCCTTGAAAAGAAGGCTTTTTGAACAAGATTGAAATACAGGAATTTTCTTGTTTCTCTGAGGAGAACAGTGAACAGAAAGGGTCCAGAACCTGGGGAAAAACAGCTCCCATATTCTTATGCAAAAAAGTAGTTGAAATTAAGCTGTTGTTCCTTCTTTCTTTCTTGTTTCCCCTTTCTCACAGTTGAAGATCTGAAAAGTGAGAATGGAGAACTCTCTTGGACCTACAGATCTCCCCAGGGAGAAGAAGCAGAAACGCCTGAGGAATGGTGGTGTCAGGCACACCTGCCCCAGGGCTGGCAGAGGTGCGTGGGGTAGCTCTATCCTCGACCGGCACAACCACCGCTATAGGAAGAAGACGGAGCATGCTGGGGGACGCAAAGGCAGATGTGGGGCCTGGGAAGAAACTAGTGCTGGGGAGCAGAAGACAACCTCCTGTTTCCCATTTTAAGCTGTGTGAGACAGTAACTGCACTGGAGATGGGAAGAGAGAAGCCAAAATCACAGTGAAACAAGTAAAGTTTACATTCACTCACAAGTTTAACCTGTAAATTGAAAGGTTTCTGATGAATGTCTTTGGATTAAGCAATAATGAAATACTATTCCAGTCTACAAAATACTTGCTCTGAACTACTTACTGTCTGGTTTAAAAGCAGAGAAAACAAAAAAGCTTAGCTCTCCATCAGCATGTCACTTCTTTTCTTTTTTCTTTTTTGGGGGGGGGGGGGGGGTGGGCAGGGAAGCTGCATGGTTTCTGAGTCTCTCTGGGAGCAAATGTCAACACTGTGGAAGATTTATGTCCATTTGGAAACAAGGTCTGTTGAATCAATTACGTGTGCAGATATACAATCACTCCAAATCTGGGTATGGTGTTTTTCCATGCAAAATTCAGGTTCTTGCACAGTGCTTCCAATTTCAATATATTATGTGTTGCAGTTCTGTATGCTGAAAGTCCATAGTTGCCGTTATCCGACAGTTGTACAGTGGAGACTCTGGGCAGCCAGATATGTGGGACTGGCAGCAGTTTTTGGGTAAGCTTTCTTAAAGGAGTTTGAGTTGCTGTGTAATCTTGAAGGGCTGATTCTTCCTTTCTCCCTCCTGTGAGCAGTTACATACATGCACCGCTCTGCCCATGGCCCAGGGCTTCATTTAACCCCCCGCCAGGGCTCCCCTGACCCTGCGCATGGCCCAGGACCCCGATCCAGCCTCCTCGGAGCCATCAGCCCCTGCCCCAACAATGCCACAGCAGGGCCGGTTTCCAACTCCCCGCAGCCCTGCCCTGCCCGGACATGGGCAAGGCCAGGCCCACCCATGGGCCCACGTTCTGGCCCGGCCTCAGCCCATCCCCATCCCCAGGGAGGTGCCTGATGCCCAGGGCTAGGGCTGCCCCTGGCTGCCCTCCTTCTGGCTGGGGAGGCACAGCCGGCTGGCTCTCCTGGGGAGCCCTCACCGCTCGCAGTGCCTGACCCCGAGAGACCCACCAGCCTTTGTGGCGCCTTGACAATGGGAATGTTTATTAACAACATATTAATAAAAAATAATTCAAGTAGTTTTTTTCCCAACTTAAACACTTCCCAGAGGGAAACCTTTTCTTCCAATTCAAAGTTCATATTCACAAGTCTTTTGTCCTCTCTGGCAATTTGCATTGAATTAAATAGTGCAAAGTGAGTTGTGAGTCAGCTGCCACACTCTGAATCATCAAAATACTTCTGTATTATTAGCAGACATTAAAACCGCCATCTTGTTCAAATGGGAAGAGTAATGCAGGTTTAAAACATCCTTGTAACTCAGTGACGTGTGTAGGAAGCACCGCGGTGTTGTGTAACAGGAAGAGCAGCCTGGAATTAATCCTGCCAGTTTTTCCTGAGGAAAACCACCAGAGACTTGAGCTGTTAAGTCAATGTTGCGTTTTAATGACATTCCTGGCTCATCTAATGCTAAAAGTCCCCTGAAGGGAAAATATTGTAAATGTGACTGGTGGTGCTAGAAGTGAGGCTCATAGGTTGGGAAGGAGGTTGTTGCTTCTAGCGTTTGTTGGGAGCTGAAGAGAGGCACCACTTGCCATCCCGTGGAGTTAGCCCCAGGGAAGCACGTCTGGGAGCTGCTACCCGGTCGCTTGCTTCGAGGGTGTGTTTGCTGTGACTGCTGGTGCTGGCACTGAGCCCTGAATTTGAGCAGGGACGCAAGGGCACCCAATGGAACCACTGCATGGAAACTTGTGTCAATAGATAGTGTAATAAATGAAATGAACTCTGAGAAGATAAGGGGAATATACAGACCAGGTGGCTTGTGAGACTCGAGTGTTTCAATATGGGGCAATATGTGATGAAGTTCATGACTTTGTGCATAAGTGAGAAAAGAAGCAGTTGACAAAATGTTTATATCGAAAAATAAAACTTTACTTCAAAGATTGCTCACAGGCATCAGTCAGTTCGGGAAAACATTCTTTTTACTTTCCTTATGAATTTCCAAATTTGGGTTTCAAAGATGATTTCAGGGTACTTCCACTTGGGAAGTGTAAGCAAATACACTAGTGCAATATATGTGTTTAATAATAATGCAGTTATCACTTAAAACTGATGGATACTATAACATTAAGTACATAATGTAATGTGTGTGTGAATGTGTGGGCTGGGTGTTCAGCTGAGCAGTCCAGGGACTCGAGCTGGATCTGCCACAGTCTGTTTTGGTGTATCTCCCTGTCTTCATTCCTGATGCTTCTGTGAATTTCTCCTGCTTTGAAGAAATAAAATGTTTAGTTAAAATCCAGTTTTTCAGAGAATGATGTGCAGTAAATTAGGAGTGGGCTTTCTCTGTAGTCATCCCATCACTGCCTACTGCACAGCTTGGGCTGAAGCAACAGGATGATCATTTGTCTGATCTAGATAACCTGATGAAGTGCACCAGTGGTCTTACGATGAGCAGCACATTCAACATTTCTGCTTTTCATAATGTATGAAGCTGATTCAGCTCAGAAATTTTGTTTTGGCCTAATGGATAAATTTGTGTTTAAGAAGTTCAGAAGAAAATTGTGAATGCTTGTAATAGGCCATAATAGTAGCTTAGAATCTTTTCTGCATGTACAGCAAGGTCATTTCGTACTATATGCATTGCATGATCAGTTTAAAGAGTTCTTATTTTAAGCAGACATCTTGATTGGTTATGTAAGACCAGACTTGCTAGATATTTTATTCAGTCTCTAAAATGCAATGTCTTTTTGTAGCTGGTGTCATTGTAAGCATATATTTAGGCTTCTTGTGAAATGATTATCCAAGTTCTTGAAAGTTTTTTCTGTGGAGTAGTTGAACTTCAGATTATTGGGAATTACTAGTATGCACTAGTATTACATGCAATTACATAATTTAAGACCATGCAGTAAAGCACAACTTTAGAAAAGTTTGGAAGTAAATTTACCATTTAACCTGAATAAATATTGCAAAAGAACTTCCAGAAGTATTTCAATCTTTCAGTAATTTCACCATATAACTTTTTGTAATCACTGCCTGTAAATATTTCCTTTGAATCGTCAAAAAACACAAGTAAGATCAGTTTGTTTGTAGGCACTTACACAGCAGTCAAGTTATCTCAATCAAATTCTGAATTAATCATTCTACTATATCATTTGCTTAAAATTGTGTGCAGTCTGTGGCTGAGGCTGTTGCAACCAGAGTTCAAATGCTTTTTTTAATTAAAAGTGGTTTTCCTCAAGGAACTGTGTACCGTCTGTATTTTAGAAAAAGAAAGAAGAAATAAAATGGCATTCCTAAAACCCTTCAGACTCCTTATTTTTGGGATGATCCTAACTTTCAAAACAACTGTCAGTTCTATAAAACTTCATCGGACTGATTTATCTGACAAGCTAGCAGAGGAATGTTTACTTTAGATGGTATATAAACCAGACCCCTTGACTTTAAAGTCCTCAGTATCTCTGAAGCTGGGAGAGGCACAGTGGTGCCTTGATATTTACATCAGTGAATTTCTTAGTATTTAAGGTAGCTGGCTCTTCTCTGCACTTTCCTTCTATAGACAGTGCAGGAAGTAAGCAAAAGGGAGTCAGCTCCAGGGGCAGTTTAGATCAAGGAATCCTTTTTTTTTTTTTCTTTTTGTTTTTTTTTCCCCTCTTCCCCCTTGAGAAAAAGCATCTTTCTCTTCCTGTTGACTGTAAGTGAGAATAAGTTGTTAAATTAGATGCCTAAAATTGGTGAGTGTTAATAATCACCATGGTATGTGTGTATATCTCTGTGCATTGCACATGTAGTAGCCTATGTAGTATTACCACTTCTCTTTTGGGTTCTCTGCTATTTAACTTTCCTGCAGGAAAAGTTCCACTGCAAGGAAACAAAAGCGCTTCTATCCCTCCAGATTGGGACCCAGATACAATCCCACTTCTGTTAACTCCTTATTATGGAACTGGGCCAGCTCAGCTACATTTCTCTCCTTCCAGAATATGCAACCAAATAGTTTTACTAAAAATAAGGGGTTAGCCAGTGGAACAAAAGATCACTTTAGAGACATGATTTTATAATTTTAATTGTATATTTTTCTCCCCTAATATTATTACATCATCGAAAGCTAATGTGGATGGTATTCTTCTTCTGGGATAAAGGGAAGGAGCAGACTCAGTCTGCAGTCCTCTGGCAAACCCAGAATTCCTTGAGGCTTGATGTGGGCTTTGTCTTCCAAAGAACATGCCCTAAGCCTGTTTTTCTTAGTTTTTTATTATTTTAATTTTATGGTTGTGGTTTGTGTTTTGTTTTTTTTTTTAATCATCCACATGTAAAATAAGAGTTGATTCTCAAATTGCACCTTCTTTTCTAGAGTTTTAAAACACAGAGAAGTTACCTTGCAAAGAACATCTACATACAATTTGGCCACCCTGTAAAGTATTGAGAAGGCACTCTTTAGACAAGCAGATAAACTCAAGTGAGACCAAACCATTTGTGTGGGAAAGGCTGTGATGCAGCAGAGTCAATCACATCAGTATGGAAGCTTATGAGATTTCAAAAAACATTCCAGGCAAAGCATTTAATGTGGAAGTGGACTTCCACTTGAGACTTGAGACTACTCTGTCCTGTGAATCAAATGGAATTTGATTTGTAAATGGGGATGATTAGGAAATTCCCTTTCAAAGCTCCATTCTGGTCAAACTTAAAACAGTTGTGTAGACATACGCTTTAAAGTTCCAGCTCTGAGCCTAAATCTGCAGCCTTTTGAACACTCCTGACTTAATGAAGTCAAGAAAAACTGGTGATGTTTTCCACACACAATAGGTGCTTAAGTCTTTGCAACTTTGAGTCATTAGTGAGCTATTGTACCCTTTTGACACTTGCAAAAAGAACATTTGAGACAACGGCATCTTAATTGCAATCCAGAGTCTCTACATTGTGCTGCGGGAGGCAATCACTTAAAGAACTGTAACATAAACCAATATATAACCCTGGCAGCAGGACACAGGTTGATCATCAAGGCTGCTGTTTTTGGTGGTCTTCTACAAAGGAGAAATGAAATTCTAAATCTTGTTAAGCTGATGAGTGATATCTCTCTCTCTCTCCATATTGAACCAATTTTGCAATACTTATGCTGAAGGTACAGTTTAAGAAAATTCAAAGATGCCTTCTGAAGATCCCACAGGGCAGAACCTATAAACATTTAAATGTGATTTCTAAGTTTGCCAAGACAAAACTGCAATATATGTGAAAGAACTGAAGCCCACACACTTTCTAACTTCTTTGCAGGAAAAAGATGGGGAAAATAGACATTATAGACCATCTCTATTGGAAAATAAGAGTGTTTGCAGGAGCTTCAAGAGACCTGGCTGTGATGTTGTTCCATGACTCTGACTACATTAAAATGGTATACTTTTTTTTTTCATGTATTCTGGCTGCATTTGTTTAACAGACTACAGGACAAACTCTCCAATTTATCTACTTTAAATTCCCATACTTATATTCTTATATTTGGAAAGAAATCACTATTCTAAGCCTATAGAAGGGAAGCTCATTTTGTGGCCGTAGTGCTAAATTATGAAGTAGTCATGCAACTTCAGTACCTCCACTGGACTCTTCCTCAACATGATTTGTGTATGCAAACAAAGATTATGCATGTGAACACCCTGTTCAGGACATTTGTATGGAAGCGAGAGCGGGGGAATAAAGAGGGACTAATTAGAGATGCTTCAAAATTATAAGGTATTAAAAAACATAATCTTTTTAGTGTTTTTATAAAACGGTAATCCATTTCTGAATTTTATCTCTTAAAGACAACCAATGAATTTGGCTTCCATTGCCAAAGTCACCTGGGACACTTTGTAATGCTTTCAGGGCCATGACAATTAAACATAAAACCATAATCTCAAAGATCCATATTTTAAAAATTTTTTTGCACAAAAAAGGGCCTGGAGTACTTCTAGTCTCTGAAATATGATAAATCCCAATTTAATAATCAATTCAGTAAGGATCTCTTTCAACAGTTGGTTTGGTATATCCCGGGTGAGATTTTCAGTGAGACTCCCAAATAAGACCTAAGGCTCTCAAAATAAACAAGGAATCCAGATTTTATTAGAATAGAAAATGCATATTTAACTTTTTAATAGAGAAAACTCAAATTGCCATCAGAAGTTAGTTCACAAGACCTGTTTATTCTCATTGTGTCCTGCCCATTTTAAGCCTGCTTGATTGGTTTCAGTCAACTCAGTAGGCTTCTCTGTTGCAGAAAATTTGCACAAGCTTTCTTCAAAGTGGTGTGTGGTTTTTTTGTGGGGTTATTTTTGGTGTGGGGTTTTTCTGTTTAATTATTTTTTTGTTGTTCTTCAATATTGTTACTAACGATTTCCTTGTTTGCTTCTGGAAGTGGTTAGATTCAGACATGCTAATGCTATGGTGTTAAGGATGTATATTTGGCTCCTATATTCAAGGAACTTTCGCTTTCTGTAACCTCCTGTTTCCAGAGGTACATGGCATGGAGTAAAGTGGCTCTTCTGTAGTGTTTTGAATTAAAAATTCTACTGCAGCCCTTTCACTACTTTAGCATCATATTTAGGAAAACTTGCCTGTGTTGACAGCTGTTTAAGTAGGTACACAAGAACTTGTTTTTAATATGCAAATATTTTTGTGTTTCCTAAGTGGTCTTTTTCCTCCTCTTTTTGCCAAATTTATGTTCCTTAACTGTAAACATGTATTTCCTAAAATACAGGATGAAGGAAAACAGACAAGGAAAGTTCTCAGAATTGTGTTTCACAGTCCTTGGATATTTTGTTGCAGTTTGTTTTCTATTTTAAAACTGAAGCTTGTCTTTGTCTTTACTTAGGAGTCTCCTGAAATTGCTTGTTTCCTTCATATTTCAGTTAATGAATTTAGCGTCCCTCCTCTCTCCACCTATCTCTTACGATACTATCATATATAGCATCTCATAAGATTCAATAGCAGTGCAAGCAATTTTGCTGTCTTCTACTCAAAAACTCAGTGTTTGAATCAATATTGAGGTTTGCAGTGTACAGTTGTGGTCTAATCTATGATAAATTATCTTTTCATCAGTGTTATTAAATGTAGCACTCAGACGTTTTATCTATTAACATGTTGTCATCCTGGAGGAATTTGTATGAAACTGGATTATGCTAGCATAAAGAATTCCTGTAGTTTCTTCAGATTCTAGTAGATCACATTTAGGATTAATCTTTCCTCTTCACTTCTTCCCCCTCCACTTCTTCCCCCTCCCCCAACAACTTTTTTTCCTTTCCCCTCCTTCTCTGTTGATATACTCATTATTTTCTGAATGAATGCCAACACCGTAGCAGATTTTTCAAAGACTCTCATCGTAGCAGACATTTTGAGCTGTGGCTTTGACAGATTGCACATTTTGAAAGTGCGATACTGCAGCAAGCTTTTTAGTAAATTTGGCAGACTACATACTGTCTTGAAATCCACTGATGAAAAGTGAAAAATCTATTAGTTGTAGGTTGGCAGGATACATGTGACCTGCTGACAGGCTGTGCACATATTTTAGTTGATTCCAAGAGCAAGGAATCCAATTCTCAGGGGTTTATGAAGAATTGCAGTAAATGTCACTTACAGAATGAAAAAAAGACAGTCTTGGAAGGATTAGATTGTAGGAGATGACTAAAAAAAGAGTTGTAAAAGTCTTTGTCTTACATATAGGGGTTTTACTGAAATTATGATTGGTAGAGAATAGATAGGAACCATGATAGTAGTGTATGTTATACTACTGAAGAGCTGCTTTGATTATCCCCGCTCCTTGGAGAAAGAATTTGCAAGTAGAGGAAACCCTTTCATTTTCCAGTGCTCAAAATACAGGCTCACATTTGTGATTTTGTCTCTCTGTTTTTGATGCTAGAGCTGGGACACTCAGGATCCCGTGATTGTTCTGCACAAAAAAGCTCAGCTTCCAAAAGCAGAGGGGGTTTTACAACAGTTTACCTGCAGGCAGAATGCTGCTCTGAGGAATTTGCCTTGTGGTTTTATAATCTGTTACCTTGCTTGGTGGTTCCTCAAAAAGTGTGTTTGTTACACACTGCCTTGTATGAGAGGGTATTGAAGCTAATATTCAGTGCATATGGACACAAGAAGCACCTTGTACGTGTCTGTGGGTCACCTGCAGTATCATGAGTTTAGTTTGAATACTCAGGTCGTGACGCTGCCCAGAGGGGTGATAGGACCCTCCTCTCCATCCTTGACTACATATTTCCACCTCCACCTTTGTATTGGCATTGGCTTTTGGCAGCCTATGGTTACTTGAATCAAACTGCTGATCTAAGTGAAAATTAATTATAGCACAAAAGAAAAAACAGTTCACAGCTGGATCAGGAGGCTTAATGGGCATGTGGGTATTAGTACTGATGCAAGGAGAGAAGGAAGTACACTGTTAGGGCAAGTAAAGGGCAGAACTACATTTTCGGTAGTGACTTCAGTTTGTAATTTTTTAAATTCAGTGACATGTACTCATCAGAGAAATAGATGGCTTACCTAATTCTCTCCAAGACTGCGGTTGGACTTAGGATGGTATTTAAACAATCACATGTAAAACTGGAGGCACCTACATTGCACCTCATTGCAGTGTAAGTGAATCTTAGCAGTTGCTTTTTTACTCCACCTGTAAAATTCCTACATTAGATAATAATAGTGGAATATCAAAACAGATCTTACCAAAACAGATAAACTGGCTATCAGATTTTCTGTCTTTTATGGAAGTAAGTATACGTCATCACATGTTCATGCTCATTTCCATTTCTCAAGGGAAGTGGTTGTACTACTTGTGTGTTTGGAAATGAAAAAAGATTATGCTGTTCTGATTTTTTAATATTTTATATTCCCCTTGAAAATGTGTAACTGTAGTGCTAGGGATGTACTAGTGATATACTAGTAAAGAAATACATACAAAACATTCCTTATTAGTTTCTGATTATCATTTGCACAGGCAGACCAAAGTGGATGGATTTTTCATATCTGTTCCTTTCTTCCTAAGTTTTAGGGATGTTAAACTGGGAAAGGAAAGATAAAGAATGAAAAAAGATGAAACACTCTTTAACAAGAGAAAGGAATATAAAAAATTTTTAAAACCAAAACTACTGACCTTGGAGTCTATAACTTTGGGCTTTAATATCTGAAACTGGTTCCTACCTCTAATACTACTTTTGTCTCTCAAAATATCAAATAATGAAAGTGTTTCTCAGATGAAAAACAGGATGTAGGGATTATGATCCATGCTGCATCCTCTAAGTTAAAGCCTTGGGTTCTTCTATTTTAGGTTTGACTAAGAGACTTTAGGCTGCTTTAGGGAGACCTATTCTGTTTTAGAAAGACCAACACTGGCACTGGAGTCAGAGCGTAACTTAAAACGTCACAGGAGATTGCAGATAGAAGTGTGCTATGGGGCTAGGGCATTTGTAGTTTCTGTGAGTGGGTTGAGTGGGTTAGGATGTAAAGGAGAGAAATTATAGTCTTATAAAGATGCTTATAAGGACATTCATACTGATTTTTGCATATCAGACATGGCCAACTGCTGATACACAGTGTGGATCTGTCCTATGAGGAACTTTTACACAGCAGCTAGAAATCTGAGGGAAGAGCAGCACAATTTGTAGCCTGCTGAACATTTCTCTTGGCCATGAGGATCCACGAGGATCTGAGGATGGAAGGAAGAATAGGTGATATGGAAAGGTGGTCAGATTGCTCAGTTGGTTACTGACATGTGAAGTCCCCTTGCCGGCGCACAAGTCCTCCTAGCTCACCCCACCCTGCATCAGAACCTGCTTGACAAGCATGGGTTAAGCAGCCTGGTGCTGATGTCTGAAAACACTGGAGAAGGAACACTGAAAATAGGTGATAAAGAAATATAGGGGGTGTAGGCAAGGGGATGGATGTTGAGAAATAAAGGAGATGAGATAGTGCTAGGATGGAAGTTAGAGACGCTGGGGTAAAGTGAAAGGGGCATGTATGGAAGAGTGGAGGAGTCCACTCCTTCCTGTCTAATACAGCAGTCTCTGAGTTGCAGATTACTGTGCCAAGGTTACAGAGGTACTAAAGCTGTCAGATTCATAAGGTTGGGTCTGACAGGATAAATGGTAAAATGTAATCAACTATAAAAATCAAGATGGCATTTGCTTGTATTATTTGTGTTATAAGGGAGATATTTTTGAGTTAAGATGATATTTTATGCAGTTGCTGTAAATAGCATAGTATTTTTCTCTGAACTTTCAGTATATGCTATTGTGAGGGGCAGTGTATCAGATAAAATACAACATTTTTTGTTCAGCTCCACCATGTCAGCTCCCAGCTTAAGTATTAATTTAGAATAATATACCACCCATCAATCACAGCTTCCATGTCTTCATACTTTCCTTTGTTGTCATCTTCAATCTTGAACTGGCATGTTCCAAATATGTGTCAGTCTTTAATCGGTGTAGCCAGAATGGCATCCAACCTTTTGCAAGTTTTAGTGTACTTTTTCTGAACTGACATCTGATCTGACAAATTCACACCTCTTGAAAATGTGAAGATGTAGGCAACAGGGTTAGTATAAGAATTATGTAATTGTGAGACAAAATGTATAAATGCTTTTCAGTAAATTCTTTTTTTAACACCATATATAAGAATACTGTCATTTGTATTAAACGTATGTATTAAAAAAAATAGTTCCCACAATTCAAATTGTTCTCCCAATATAAGTACATTAAACCATCACCCTTATTAGTGAGGCACTATCCTTAGGGAAAATATAATTCCATTTATTGCAGCTCCTTGCTTGTAAGGAACAACATAATTGTGAACAGCAAGGGCTGACTTCCAAAATGATAAAAAAGAAAATCCTCCACAGATTTCATAACAGTGGTCCTTTCTGCCTTTCTTTTTTTTTTTTAAGTGTTGTTTTCACTTTGAATGCACAATTTAATGTGTTTTACTGAGCTATGAAACTACTTTCTTCAGGTCACTGGGGAGGAATTGACATTCTTGCAGATGCATGTGATCTAGCTACTTAGTTATAGAAAGAAGAATTGGAAATGCCTTTCCAGTTGCATGCATTTGTATTAAAAACTAAATGTACAATATCTTTGGACTAATCACTTTTGCACTTGTCTTACAGATACAGAAGCACTTGTGCAGACAGACAGACTGCACTAAAATGCATTAGGGACTGAGATGAGAGCAGGCACATGGGGAGTACTTGATCCTACAAGTGACTAAGGGCTAAGTTGACATGTGGTCTGTTCACTGGCTGTCACTGTTCAGATATATGAAGTCCCTGTCCAAGATCTGTTGTATCTCAGACACAGGAAGAGAAGGGTGTAAACTAAGCATAAGTCCTTGGAAGGACTTGATTTATTAAGCAAATGAAATGCATGCTGAGGATGCTGAGTTCAGCTCGTAGTAAAGAAACACTGACCATCTTTTTTGTGTAACATAATGGCTAGAGCACTTAATTGACAGTGGAAAACCTAGGGCTGAATTAATAACTTTTGTTAAAGAGAAAGGAATCCTGAACTCCCACTTCACAAAAGAATGCCATGGCCGTCAGGGTACAAGCAAGTCTCAGCTGGCAGAGTGAACAGTTTGACCTGTGACAATATTAGTTCCTCTGTGCAGAAAGGAGCACTGGAATCATGGGCTAGAGACATCAGAGAAGAGTAAGTAGAAATCTAGATATGGACACGCATGTGGATGTTACTGGAGGAGAAGCATGCTCCTGGGGTCGCCTATGTGTTTTGTGTTAAGGACTTACTGGAAGGAGTGCATCAGCAGCAGTGGAAAGCAGGGTCACGCCCCAGAACAGCAAACCCACAAAGGAATGATTTGATTTTCTTGTCAGTATAAAAATGCCACTTGAAACATTTACTTACTCTTTTACATTATTCTTGTCCTAATCAGAAGCCCTCTGAATTTGATGAGCTTTTCTGTTGATTTTGATAGTGAAGGCTTAGGCTGTAAATTTAAAATTGCTTGTGCCTCTGTAAAAGAAGTGTTGTATTACATTTCAAACAATGTTTACCACTGGTGATATGGGTTGTCATTTTGATTACAAAAAGAGGCTCTGCAGGGAGTTGCTAATAGTAGCTCTAATAAAGAGTCAGATGTAAAAGACCAGAAGGACTCAATATAAATTATAATTGTGCTTTAATTTACAATTGTTGTCTTACAAAATGTTCTCTAAGGAATCTTTTAAAAATAAGTCATCCATACGGCTGTTCTTAAAGGAAAAAGGACTCTGTGGCAGAATGGAGCATTACATTTTACGTGCAGACAATAAAAAATATTCAAACAATTGTCTTTTTATAATATATTGCAAAACAAAATATTTGAAATACCAAATAAGACAGTTAGAATTCAAGAATTTGGAGGGACTGTGAGTCTAATTCTCTTTCTCAGCAAAACATGGCCTCTTCCTTTATTGCACTGGGAGCAGTACTGTATTAACCCCAGGCAGCATCAACCATAAAGTTAAAGTGACAGGACTATGTTCCTCAAGGGAGGACGTGAGGATGCTTCTTACATTTACATCAAAGATCAAAGCACAATTCAGGACGGGTGCTGACTGAATGTACAAAATTCAAAGGACGTTTAAGGCTAATAGCTCTAATTAGTAGTTTACCAGACTGCTTTAATGGCAGAATAGGAATTTCATATAGCATAACATAAAGAAGGGAGCCTCTGTAGCTGAAACTAATTGAAAATCTAAATTCAGACAAAAATCTACCTGCTAAACCAGCTATTTTTTTGTTCTGCTTTCTACTATGGAATAAAATTTAAACCAAGATGTTATGGTTTTTGTCAATATATAACACCTTTCACCTTTCAAAACATTAAGAGCAATTTAAGACTATAAAAGTAACTTTCAGAGTATGGCAAGGAGCCATATGCATTATCAGATAAGTGATCATTTGTCATTAATTAAGTCCTCTTCCTTTCTGTACGGCAGGAATGGGCAAATCAAATCCTGTCCACAGCTCATTAATAGCGGTCCTACTCCCTGGGTGCTGAGCACCAGGAGTGCTCACTGCAGTCTGTCATCCTGGCTCCTCTCTTTCTCTCCATGCACTAGGACAGTAAACACAGAGGTATTAATATTTAGACTGCAATCATGCTGTTTTAAATCATCCTATTATCATATTTATTTCTTCTTGTCTTTCTTTCCTGTGGTGAGTTTAACTATCTGCTGTTTTATGTAATTTCTTACATAAAGACTTAATTTTAGAGATTCTACAACTAGAAGCAAAACACTTAAAAACACACACACACTAGAATGGATAAAATGACCCTTTGTTCCCATCCGTTGCTTACGCATTTTAAAATTGTGTACACGCAAAGTAAGGCTATTTAATACTCTGTGAATTTTCTCAAAAGATTGACCCAAAGTGATATTATATTTTTCCTGTAATTGTAATGCAGAAAGAAAAAATGAGAGTTCAATGACTTCTTTGTTTTTGCTGCAGTTTAAAATTTGCTTTTTAAAATGAAAAAAAAAAAATTGGCTTAGAGAAATGAGGAGAAAGTGAATTAGTCATCACCACAGTGTAAGAACTGTAATATAAAATATCTAAAAACTTATTTATGTCTTTCTTTATTGGCTGACATCTGATTTACCTTTTTCTATCTGTAAACTTTCCTGGCTTAAGCCAGGTAATACTTTGGGGATGGACAGATATGCCCAGAAAGGCAACCTGATACCAGATGGCCCTGGGGATGTTGTGATATGAGTATATGTTTCAAAAGAGAAGCCACAAATAAAAGAACAAGCACATATTTAGCATTGGCCTTTGAGTTGGCATCGCAGGACTGGCAGAACCGAGCCATTTAGGCGTTTTGAAGGTGGGCACATGAAGTTACATATGCCATGAGCTGCGATTCTTGGTCTAGAAGGTTTGCCTAATATCTTTTGAAACAAATGGAGTATTTTGCACATCCAGTCAACTGAAATAATGTGGATTTGTTTAATATTCCCTGTAGAAGCAATGAGGCCATGGTAAAATATGGGATTGGCGTGGAGTGGCAGCAGCATATAACAGGCTCTTCTTGATTTGAATACTCAGTAAGGGAGTTTTTCTGGGAGACTTGTTAGATGTCCAACAGACCAGTCCTCATTTCTAGCCATTTCTCTGCATTTCTGTAACAGGCTATTTCCATATCTCAACCTAGTCTATGCAATATTTTGTAGCAGGTTTTGAGGGTTGTGCTTCACTGGATGCTAAATTTTCTTATTAACACTGAAAATATGACCACAGAAAAGAAGAGTTTTTGGATCTCTCTTGCTCACCTCATTAAAAGCTGTACAGATATTGGAACATTTCTCTCATGGAAGATCTGAAGGTGTGCATTAATCTTTTAATTAATAATTTAAAAGAAAAATTATTCTCTGTGCTTATGAGTTATTCTTAACAGGGTGTTCAAAATGAGATGCAAGGGACAAAAAAAGCAGGTCTGAAATAGCTGACGCAGCATGTTTCACCTGTGGTTAGGTTTCAGACATTTTCTGTATGCAATTAAAATTCATTACAACTTTGTACAAGAGATTATTTAAGAAGTCTGACATGGAGAAATCACTTGAGTGATTTGACTTACTGTATTTTTATGCATATAGTAATCTTTGAAAGGTTTCCGTTAGATGGAGTGTTCAGAATTAACAATAGTTTTGCCTTTAATTTCCAACTGTAGCTCAATAATACAATCCAATGTATTTTTAAAGACAATTCTAAACATTTTTTATCAATTCAATTCAATTCAGCCCAATGAATAATAATAATGAATGTTATTTTTAAAATATTGCTTTTATAAAGACTGACAGAAACGAAGGTATTGATGTAAATCTTGGGAACAGTGCCTCACTGTTTATTTATTGATGTGAGATTTTCCAAGTTTTCTTATAAACCAATGGCTCTTTCCTGCTATACATAACTTGGATTTCCAGACTCAGTTATCATTTAGGAGTGAACCAGCCATCCATTGCCCTGAGTGAACTTTTCACTTTTATCTAGGTGACTATATTAGCTATGTCTCCAGACACAGATGAGGCAGGAGCAGAGGGAAAGAGGGTGGGGAGAAGAATGTTAGCCATCCTGTAAATATCTAGGCCACTGGCACAAGTATGTATATTACTGCATGTTAACTGGTTGATAAGTTTTACGGAGGGCCAGTAGTTAATTTCATAATACTTATTAAGGCACATGGCCATGGAAATCAAGATGGTAATGCTTTCTCCACACTGAGTACATTTATTCACATGAAATCTTTGATCAAAGCCACCTAGACACTATATTAAGTACATGCACTGAAGGTGCCTTGCTTAACTGTAGCAGCTGTCATGAATTTTTAGGCTAAGAAAGTGACTGTGGAGAGCTTGATGTCCACAACTGCTGAATGCCTACTTGCTAGACTAAGAGGAGAGTTAAATTCACAGCTGTCACATATGGGCACATTGGAGTCCCTTACTCTTTTCCCTCTCCCTACTCCCCCTCAAAATCTACAAACTTTTTATTCAGAAAAAAATAAGTAATAATGAGAAACTGTCTTAGCACAAGAAATATGGGCCAAAATGCTGTAGGGCCTGGGTCATGATTTTCAGTAAAGCACTCTTACTGGTTTTGTTCTGAAAACATTTATAACTAAGAATTGGCCTCTGTGTGAAGTAGAAGAGCCCCGCTGATACTGGATTGATGCTCTCCATAGGAATGTGAGCTGCAGAGTTTTGGCCCCGAAAGCAGCTGCCGTTATGGGTTTGTTTTTTTTTTTTTCGCTCTGTGTGTGTGCATCTCAAGAGGCCAGTTGCTAAATTAGAAGCTGTGATTTGTATTCAGAGTGGAGATGGAAGAATATCTACTAACTTTCAATATAATTGCTTATGTTGCTGAGTGGGTTGAGTTTGAGGTGTTTGTAGCATTGCAGACTGATGGTTCGGCAGCAGACTGACAGAAGACTGCTTGTACCAATTAGGCACTGCATCTTTAGCTCACAAGAGGAAGGCTGAATGTATTGATTTCTTCCTATGTTTAGGGTACAATGAATGAAAACTGTACCTTATGCCTTCTGGGATCTATGCCTGAACTAAACAGACTGGAGAAAACTGTAACAAATGCAAGAACAAAGCAGCCTGTTAAGGATTTAGTTTAAAGAGGGAATTGAAATATCTTTTTGTCATCTGACAGAAGTGTCTGAACACTTAATGATATTAGTTTTGATTCTGTAGAAGGGTTATCTTACAAGCTTCCAGGAGCTTAGTTTGCTGTTGTTTAATCTTGGCTTTCTTGACGTCTAAGGAACAAATAGGCAAAGGGACGAATTGAACCTGTCTGAAAAGCTGAATCAATTAAAATTGGTAGAATGGATACTTCTCTTATCAGAAGTGTATTTATAGCTCTTCAAATGGGAAAGATGAGACATTCTTAAAAAATGAAAATGAGGACTTGAACTGGTATAATCATGAGGGTGTCCACTGCAGGTGTAGTTAAAGCAGGAACCAGCATTGTTGACCGTCGTTTAGTTGATCCTAGCCTGTATACCTCACTGTCTTAGGTTCATAAAAGCATCGATGTGATGCTTTGAAATGATTGAAATGATGTTCTAGCCTACATTATTTTAAATTTAGGGGTGTTTTATGTTATATATTTTCACTGTTCATGGAAATGAGACAGGAAAAACTCCTGTCTATATTTTGCTCACTGGATTGAAGTGGGCAATAGCCTGAAATCCATCTGTAAGTTCATTCTGTGGATTTTCAAAAAGTTTGTGAATTTAGTAGAGAAGACACTGAATACAAGGCTTGTGGTGGTGTTTCCACATGCAAGTATGCATATGGCTTACACTACAGGTAGAAATGGATTTCTTCTCAGGTCAACCACAATGATTCATGAAATGGAGGCTAACACTGGAGGAAACTACAGCTACAAGACATCTTTACTGGCCGTTTCAAATGGTAGTATACGGATGTCCTTTCAGTCCTCCCCAGAGATTTGTAAGCACATGCCAGAAATAAACAGCTGACCTAAGGAAGAGAATTCTCCTCTGTGCATCTGCTTGGGTTATAGGTTTATGGCAGTAATGAGCTGCGGAAATCAATCTTTTGTAATCTCTGCCCTTTATGCTTTACTCAGAGGGCTGCTGTCACATCTATAAATAATCCATTTGTGGATCTGTTTGAAGATAAAAGGGGCTGGCATGCAAAAAAGCTTTGCCATGCTCTCCAGTTACTTATCCAAAAATGAATGCACAAGACCTCGGGTGTTTTGGGTTCACCTTATTGATTTAGAAGTTCCTTCCTACAAAATTCTGTTAAAGCAGATTGCATTTTCAAGACCAGGCTTACAGTACAGGCAAGACTTAAAAATTTATATTACCTATAAAATTCTAACAGAATAAACCTGTCCAATTCCCTCTTGTAAGCAAGGACCCAGTGAATAGACACAACACAAATTAAATGTAATAACTTGCAGGTGCAGCTGTTTATATGCGTGTAATGTATTTCCTCAAAGCTGTGCAAGACAAAAGAAGAAGGAAGGGTGGAAACATTGTTATAATTCTTATATAATTCTTAAAGCTTTATATAGCTCATTTATCCAGCTTCAACCATGTTGACTAATTGAAAACTAGCAATCCTAAATTGGAAAAAGAAAAAAATCTGTTAACACAGACCCCTTTCCAGAAATGCTTACATTATATGATGAGCTCATTATCTTTTTTGCATTCACAGCACGTATTTTGAAGTCTGTTGTTCATTTGCCCCATTGTGCTACCTCCTCCTTGTGCTCCAGTGGCAAAGTCACTTTCCCTCAGTAGTGGCCCGTCCAGTGAAATAAAACCCTGATATGTAATAAACAGAATGTGAAGAATACACTTCAAAGGCGGGACAGCTTCTCCTTTGCTGCCTTAGCTCTGTTCTCTTGGGAGAGCAGTTTTCCATATGTATCTTAGTGACAAGCCATGGATGGAGGGTATTATTTATGATTTAGCTACTCTTTATTGTCCCTTATCTTAGGGACAATAGTGTCCCATAGTCAGGCCTCCATGTCTTTGCAGTGAACCACAGAAAGCTGAAGAGCCTTACAACTGCATATGGGGTGGGGGGAAGACTTTTACACTTCAGAATTACAGCTCTCCCCTTATGGGTGGTGAAAGGCAGGGAAACCTTTATCTTGTATTCTCACTGGTGATTGAACTGACCTTCTCATGAGTCTGTGTCTTTCCTCGTGCGTGCTGGATCTCTGTGGAGACAGCATTTGTCATTTTACTAAGCTGATAGGGACTTCTAATGATGCAGAAATCCATCTCTTTTCCACCATTTATTTCATGACTTTCATCTTGCCTGTTTGACATTCCTCACAAAGCCTTGCATTATCATTTTCTTCCTGACTTAGGATCACTTAGGAAGACTTCTTGAAAGCTTTGCTAATACAGGTTCTCTGATTTTATTATAGGTTGCTTCTGTGAGGTATAAGCTTATGTTTAAAACCAAAAGCAACAAACCAGACAATGGAGCTGGAAATGCCACCTAACCAGAAGCCATTGGCTACTGTGAATCACCGCAGAGCTGAGGAGAGACTGAGTTTGAGCCACAAATGGTGCTGTGAGGTACCTCCTCCTGTTTTCAGTTTGATTGTTATCTGCTGTTTGGGTACCACTGTTGCTCAAGAGCACAGTTAAGGTCAGCACTTTTAATTAAGTGAATGTCCTCAAATTGCACTAACTTTTGAGTTTGAGGGAGAGATTAATTTTTGGAGGACCTTATAGAAATGGAGTGATTGGTGTAGCAACGAGAAAAAGTTCTTTA
This sequence comes from Phalacrocorax carbo, assembly GCF_963921805.1. NCBI lineage: Eukaryota > Metazoa > Chordata > Aves > Suliformes > Phalacrocoracidae > Phalacrocorax > Phalacrocorax carbo. The sequence continues at coordinate 22,405,364 of NC_087513.1, read as the reverse complement.
CTGGAAAAGAAGGAAAAAATAAACAAGGATGCCTTTAAGGCTGACACAGTGAAAAAGGTCATGTAGAAAAATGATAAGTACAGTGCTGACTACAGCGAGGATACAAATTATTCAGGCTGATAAACTGGCTTAAACGACACTCTGTGCTCTGTGAAAGTGTATTGTAAACATGCATTTGTTTCTATTATCTTAAGTCCTAATGAGAGCTCCATGGAAGTAATTGGATTTGCTATTGTTAGGATGGCAGCAGCACTATCACCCTGCATAACTATTGTGTTTAGCTAACTTTGTGTTGTGATTACCATCTTGTGAGGGTGGTCTTTCTTCACCCACAACATTCTTCACAGCAGGCAACTTCAGCCAAGCCTGATTTCAGCTTTCATTCCAGTTGGATTCCTGCCCCTCTTTAACCTTGTCAAAGCCAAACCAGAGTGCCTGACATACTGCACGGGTGGTTGCTTTCAGAAGAAGAGTATTGCATATGCATTCCAGACTTGGACAAAACATTCCTGTTAGAGGAGAGGTCTGAAAATTAAAAGTACAACTTACGGAATTTTAAAGAAACTTTTAGAAACTATGGTTTTAAAATATTTGCTTTATTTCGTTGCTTGTGGTAGACTTGTTCCTTTTAACATTCTCAGGAAGTGCCAGAATGGCCACTGGTCACGTGATTCACCTGTAGCGCTCTGATGCGGTGAGCTATGCAATAGCAGCGAAACAAACACTGGGGTTCCCCAAAAACCCAGGAATCATATTTGATTAGAGCAGATGAAACAGTAATGAAACAGCTGTGAGAAACTGGGTAATGCAGAAGGAATTTACAAAGAACGTACTCGCCAAATATGCCTTTGGTACAATGAATTGAAAGCCAATGTTAACAGCAAAAGCAGCTCTATATTGTGGAAACTCTCTGTGAGTCTATTTGTGTGCAAGCATGAAACTGATAAGCAGGCTAAAAAGCTAATATCTGCTAAAAAGGAACTATTTGTAAGAGTTACAAAATACCTTCTTAAAACTCCTCCTCTTGATTAACCAGCTTATCGTTCTTTCTTGCTAAGTATGTACGGGTGGCTGTACCAGGCTTGCTAACTCTAGAGATATTTAAATATCAGACCTCTCTGAAATGCTGGGACTAGTGGATTCTGCTGATGACAGTTCTGGGTAAAGTTGTCAGGAGCCTTATATTGACTTGAGAAATACTGGAACTTCAACTCTAGCTTTCAACTACAAGAGAAGGGTGTTATATTAGGATAAACTGCAGATAAGAAGTACCGTTAAGTATTTGATGTTGATTTATAATTGAAAATCCCAAACTCTGTGGAAGTTCATTTTGCTTTTGCCTTGATCTTTCTGAATATTTAGTACAATTATTCGTTTTAATGGCATACACACCTGAAATAACTGTTTAGAGACTTCATTATTCAGATACTATATAATACCCAATACTACAAGAACATCTGGAAATAGAAGGCAACTGTAAAGGCTTTAGACAAACATATTTTGCTTTACTGTTGACTTAATGAAGAGAGACATATGGAACTTCATGTTCCTAAAGGAATGTGTTGGACTGAAAATAGAAAAACAAAATGGAGAAATCCAAGTTGTTAATTTCCATACTACATTATGAGATTAGGAATATGCTGATCTGAATAAGAACCATAAAAATGCATAATGCCTTTTGACTGAGATCATAAATCATGGGCTTTTCGAGGCTATTAAAACAAATTCCACTCACATTGGTAGAGCTGTTTTAAAAATACTTATGTTAAGTAATGGCTTGTGCTATATTTTGAAAAATATGGTCTCCCTTCCCAAATTATTCAAGTTATTTCAATAGCTTAATTTCATAGTCAAATGTATAAAGAAACCCTCAATTTTATAATGTGGTGGTACTAAATTTATTGATACATAAAGTATAATGCTTTCAAAATCAGGATGAAATGCTAAAGATAAAACCTGTGTATGCAGTGATATTGTGACAGTATCCACAAGGCAGTAAAACAGAGATGTAAAGCCAAGTATTTATGTTTATTTTAATCTGGAATTAATAATGTGCAGTTTTGATTTTTTATGTCTAGATTGAAAAACATTTTCAGATAAATTATGCTGGAAAGCTACATAAAGAGTTCTGACTCTAATACTCTTACTTGTTCAGAATCTTATGTTGAGTAATACTTTTCACTGAAACCTATTGGTTAAGATTATTTCATATTAATAAGAGTATCAAAGTTCTCCAATGATTGAACAGAACATCATGTGTGACTGAAAACTCTTCGCAGAGAAAAAGGCTTGCAATATTTAATTCCTTCTTCAGGAAATTGAAAGGAGCTCTGGATATCCTGAAAACCTACTGAAACGCTCCATAATATTCTTCCTTTTATTTTCTCAAATATGAAAAATTAAAAAAGTTTTTATGTGGGTTGTTGCAAAGGAGACAAAGTTCCTTAAAAATGATAGTCTTTCTTTGGGTGTGTAACAATAAAGACTTCATTGTATAAATGAAACTTTGCTAACAAAACAAGAATAAAATTCTCATTTTTAGGGGCAAAAGAAAAGGAAGAGAAGAATGATTAAGTTGACTATCTGTATATATGAAGATAGTATTTACGGACTTCAATTTTTTCCCCAGAAAAAACAAAGCATTTTACAAAAGCTTATATAAATTAAGCTTGCAACTAGACATTTAAAAAGTGTGTATTAATACCTCTACTTTACAGAAGAATGAGAGAGTAGTGAGGAAGACACCGAATTTCCTGGTGGTACACACAAAGTCACTGGTAGAGTAATGAAAATAAACAAAACTATTCATCTCTTGTCCTTGGTTTTAGGCATGGAACCACACCTTCTCTGGTGTGATTGAAATCTGAGGTTAAAAGTGGCAAATGACAGACAAAATGAAGAAAAAGTAAATGTTATTTGTATTTCAAGAGAATAAAGTCTCACCCTTCAGGGGAAATTTGTGTTGAAAAGTTGCATTTTGTGATTGGAGTAGGCTTTCTAAGAGGGCTTTTGGGGCACTGAATTTGTGACACTGTGTTCAAAACATTACATGAGTTCCTGAAGGTTACTCAAAATAAAGTAGTCCATAAGATTATTTGGTAATAAAATAGTCTGGAAGACTACCCTGCATTTGAGACAAAGATTTATAAGACCATACCTGTTTTTCTAAAGGAAAAGAGTCAAAGTGCAACAGAACTATCTGCTGGCTAGGAAGAAAGAAATGCTCAGCTAGTATGGTTTATAAAATTAGTGACCTACCTGCACAGTTTTATGTCCCCTTTTAGCCCACAGGTAAGTTTATAAACACTATTAGCTGAGAGATAGTATCTCAGACTCGGGAAAAGGTGTCAGGGAACACTGAGTTGGTAGCATAGGCAGGAAGCAGAGCAGCTCTGGGAGTCTCTGCTCTGCCTGCCTTTATAGCGTGATCCAGACCAAAGCTTACTTGTATTTCCAGGAAAAAGGGAGGGAGGACAAATGGCAGACTCCTCCTTTTTCCTTCCCCTCTTATACATCTGTTTGTGGAGCATTTCATAAGGAAGGTTAAACCCAGGAGAAGTTTCTTTGTTAATGCAAATGGTTGGTGTGGCACATGAGAATGCAGATCCACAGATTTCAGACACATGGTGGCTGGGAACCTGGTGCCTGCAATCCCCAGACTGGGCCATTCTAAGAAATTTTTGTTGTCACTCTCAGTTATGTTACTTAATTTCTATCTTGGCTGACAGATACCATCTCCATTACATTTGTGGCTGTTTATATTTTCCCCACCCTCCTTAGCCATCAAGACAAGCTTTCATTTTCTTTTAGCAACTCTTTTTCAGTAACTAGATCTTAAAAGCCTGCCTTGGTACCTAAACACATATTGCGTAGATACCAGTGTGCCTCAGGAGGAAATGTGACCCTGCTTTTTTCATGTCAAAAGAGAAAATTGCTTGAGTGTCATGAAACAGCTGGAGATCACAAGAAAAAGTTTTCAGTTAGGCCAGAGCCTATCCTGTGCCCTGGGTCAGATTAATACCCTAGATAGCTCCTGGCAGAATAATTGATAAGAGCTGCAAAGTCTGAGAGTCAACACTTGAACCACCTGAATCCAAGTGATATTCCCTACTTCATCCCTGGTAAGTGCTACTGGTAGGTGCTACAGCCTGGTTGGTCTTTTTTAGCTCTCTTTTCCAGACTGGTGTGCTGCCTCTGTTTCTGGTTTGATTTAGTGGATATTTAGGCAGTTTCAGGCCTTAGGCTGTGATTTTTTTTTGACCTGTCTGGTAGTCACTGCATATGTGTTCTTTGACTTCTTCAGGGAGACTTCTGAAAGAGTTAAAGATCTAAGGAAGTGGAGCCTTAGAGATTTTGTAATGCTAAGCTTAACTTCAGTGCAGCATGAATGCTGTTTAATTGATTATGTTACTGTCTATATGTTACCTAATGTGTCCTGTCTTCCTTAGTTTTATCTTTTAATACTTCAGAATGTATTTAGTCTAGAGTCTTGATCTCTGAAAATTTCCTTAGATTTAGGATTTTAAAATTACATTTAAATAAGAATATAAATTGTTTAGGAGGAGAGAGTTTTCTCTGATATTCTGTGATTGTAGTTTACAACTTCTCGACCTCTAAAGCTGATTTTTAATATTTTTCATTAAATCTAGTATATTCTTTCTTCCCAAGAGCCCTGCCTCTTTATTATAACCATTTCCATCAATGACAAGATCAGAGAGCATTTTTAATGTTAAATAGGATAGAAGGGTAGAAATTAGTACGTAAAGGGTGAAACCATTAGTATTTCTGAGTGCTTCTGTGTATTCATCACTGCCTGATACAGATCAGTATTAATAATGGGAGCAGCCAGACATAATCCATCTGCTGGATATTCCCTTTCTCTCTATGCACTGACTGCCTTGTCTTCTTTCTCAGACACTGCCTGCTCCAGTCTCCAGACAGGAAATCCAGACATGGCCATTCATCAATGCTGCTATAATCTGTCTGATTTTATTAGCTTTTGAATTTTATCACCAAAATGAAAAAGAAGAGGGGGAAGGAGAACCCAGCAGTATGATTCTCCCATACCTATGCATTCTCCTCAGTACCGCAGATCAGGACCAGACAAAAATTAAGAAGTAAAAAGGTACCTGGCAAATTCACTCCCCTCTCATTTTTTATTTTTAAGAAATTGATGTATTTTATTTTATTTCTTCTTCAACAAATACATGTGGTGTGTTGCACCAATCTGGTTGATTGATCTTTTTCCTTCATTTCAGATTTCATGGGTGCATATTGAATATTCTGTGTTATTCTGAGACCCATCTAGGATTGCATCTTGTTTTGGAGTGCAGATCCAAACAGCAGTTTGAAATTGAGTTGTTTGGAGCTGCTGTATGGAGTGAGGCATTCCAGTGCCAGTTGTCCCAGTTGGAAAAAGCGGTTGAGGCAAGGAATGTTAGACTATGTAGAGACCACTGCTCTAACAAATGGAGAGAAAACAGGAGCAGACTAATCCCTTTGATCTTTTCTGGCAAAGTGACACAAACCATTTCAACCCAGAGGACCAGAACAGATATCACTGAAGGGGACTGCATATTTTGCATTTACCCCCTGTTCTTGGTTTCTGGTGAGGCAGAGAAGGTAAAATTTAGGTTGTGAGGAAGGGGACGTCTTAGAACTGTTTGGAAATTATTAGGTTTTCTCAAGGAGAACAAGTTATTTACAGACTCCTGTGGATATTTTGCTGGGGCAGTGCAGCTGGAAGTTGAGCATGGTTTCACAGAAGTGTGGTATGTGCATGGAATGAAGGAATTCCCTACTCATTGCCCTGCAAAGGCTGTACAGAAGCGAAGGAATAGTTACCCAAGTTTCTCTCCTTATAACTTGTACTGGGCAAGAGAATAAATTTAAGCACTTCGTGCTGCTGCATTATTTTCATACTAGATTTTTAACATTTGTGAACTGTCTGCTGGGCTGTCTCTCTCAGTGCAGGCTTCAGAAGAAGATGGCCCAGAGGTGCTGTGACACTTCCTCATTGACATGCTGAGTTGCTGGTAGGTTCAAGACATGTATGGTAAAACTTCCACCTTGCACTCTACTTATTGGCCTAGTCTTCCCACATGTTGTGTGAAAAAATGTTCCTTAATATATACTATTGTTTACATTTGAAATATCATCAACAGTTTTACATTAAGTTTTAAATCACCCCTTTCATCCAAGAATGCTAACCAAGTATGTGGATATACAAATAAATGATATGTTGAAATTCAGTTTATAAAGTGTTCCTCAATACCAAAAATAGTAGTACAAGTTTAATCAATTTTATGGAATTTACCCTTCGCTTAATATTTAACTGAGGCAACTGACCATATTTGCCTCAGGTAGCCTAGATAACCGGTTCTTCTTTGCTTTCTGATGAGGAGGAGTCACATACATAGGCCAGTAACATATTGATAATTTTTATTACTCAACTGAATCTTTAGGAGTTTATGCATGTTAATTTTCTAAACAATTCAAAATCATTTTAATAAAAGCTATATGTGGTACTACAAGAAGTCAAACTGCTCCCTCAGGAAATTACATTGAGTTACATTTAAATACAATTAACTATAGTTAAAACTATTAAAACTTCATTGTCTCAGACTTTTTCATGCATAACATAGATTTGGGGGCAGAGACTTTGCTGTATTTCTGAATGCTTCTGCAAATGGTTATAGGTTCAGAAGCTCTCATACAAATGATAATTTGGGACATAGCAGAGTAGAATGTATATATCAGTTAGCAGAGATCTAAAGCTTTCATTTTACTATAGAAAAATTATATGCAGTTCTAGCTGAAGATGGAATTAAATATTAGCCCATTTTCAGATGTATGCAACCTCTAAAGTGGTTATACTGGAAGAATCTGGAGCTTTACATAGCTTCGCATTTAAAGTATTTTAAATGAATGTATATGCTATTGGTGTGAGAGAGAAAATGTGGTTTTAGTATTTTTAGGGTAGTTGCACATTGAAACAAATATCATTGTCTATTTCTTGGCACACAGGGGTGTACAGAATCATCTAAATAAATACAGCTGAATAATTAGGCACTTCAATGCATGTATATAATAAAGACCATTGAATATTTGATATTACGTGATCTGTATGTACACTGTAATCAACAAAGCAATATTTGCCCTAATTTTCACTTAGAAAACAAAGCACAAGGCTGTACATATTAAATGTAAATTCTTGGTCAACTTCTGCCAGTATTTAAAGGTAATTTGACTGCTCATACATGCCTCCAAAATTCTGTATTTTCATTTATTTGTATGGCATTTCATAGATATCATTTAGCTGAAAGAACACTGCTTTGAAAGTGTGGAGTAAACTGGAAAGCAAAGCACATTCCTCTGGAAAATATTTACTCTGTGGAGCTGTCCATCTCTTTCATCTGTCAAGATGCTCACTCAAAGTCTTGATCTTTAGAAGCAACCAAAGAATAGTAAATTAACTTTCAAGAACATATTTATTCAGTTTTCCCTCTGTAGGGTATTTGAGCACCAGCCCAGTACACATCTGCTTTCCTATGTGGAGATTAGAAGTGTGAATATTATGGAATAGAATCTGGAAAAGGCATCAAATTGATGTCTTTGAAGAGACAGATTAATTTTGGAACTTCCTTAATTCCATGATGAAATCATAGCATTCAAAAGTGGAAGGACGTTAATGGTATTTTTCTGGAATAATATATAGCAGTCTGCAGTAGCAGCATTGTGATGTGGTTTGCTGTTTTTTATAAATTCACTTTGCATTATAATGTTAAATGCCATTAGTGTGGCTTTACTGATTTTGCAGTATGGTATGTGGAACAGAGCAGTAAGTATTCTATCAGTAGATTTCAAAGAGCTTTTGAAGCACTCAGTGTGTCTGGCACCTGGGTATATCTGTAATTCCGTAGAAAAAATATACACTAAAGCATCTGTAGAGAGTCTAAAGTTCTGTATTGGCATAGTATAAATCTATAACCAGTGGAATAATACGTTTATATGTGTCTTGCATAAAATGGAGCCTAAGAGAGAGAATTTTTTCTGTATTTCCAATTCCTCATTTTTGGAAACCCAAGAGCTACTCCACTGCAATTTACCAGAATGGGAAATGTAGAAAGTATAGTTATCTGAAATATAAATCCTGATCAAGAGAAAAAGGATTTATTTTAAAAATAGCACAGTTCAAAACTCACTCTTTTTACATTCATAACATAGTCACAAATGACCTGTGGGGTAGAAGCTTTTTGTGCAATGGCTTTGTCCTCAAAATACACATGGAGGAAGTGGGAAACTCATATTTGATCTTTTTGCCCTGAAGAGATCAAAACCTACTTTCCTGTCTTTCAGGAGTCAACTGTAAACATCACGCTGTAATCAGTTCTCAGACCTTGCAGTCTCCACATCTCTTCTTGGAGTTAAGAAAGTGTTTGAAAAAAAAAGGTAAGATTCATGGGAGGGGAGAAAGAAAAGAGGAAGAAAGTAAGTGCTCGTGCAAAGAGCTCCTGGATTTTAATTCAGTGGTCAGCAAAGTCCTCTATTGTTGAAGAGCAGTAGGTCACAAGTCTTGCTCCAAGGACTGCTGCTTATAACTGATGTAACATTGCTGCTTCAGCAACTCTATTTTGCAAGAAAACTTCTTTTGAAGAAACAAAATCTATCCAGGATCTGAGAATTGTACTGTGAAAATGCCTACCTGTTATTCTGGATTCATTAATTGGATAAAAGAGTAATGGTGTTACTGGAAAAAAACTATTTACAACTATAAAAATATGTTACAGAATTACTAAAGGCCTAAATTTTGGTTTTAATCTATACATAAAGAGAGGTGAAAGGTCAAGGCATTACAGTGCACACCTTAGAAAACACTTTTTTAAAAATATAATTGTTGGTTTTGTTGTCTTTGTTTTAAGCTAATTTAAAAAGCCATTGATGTCCCTTTATGCAAAAATGTATTCAAAGCAATAGGGACCTCTAATCAAAGTAGATGGACATAATCATATATGAGGGAGTGTGTCAGACTGACGGAAAACCAGCGGGAGACAGGCACCATCCGATGATGATCATCAAGTCTCGTTTATTGGCAATTAGCAAATATCTTTTATACCGTTCGTTAATTAGCTCATACATATTGCAAAAGCACAGCTCATCATTGGCTGGGAGGTAGATGCCAACTCCTCCCATGCTTATCTCTTGTGTTCAGCCTTGCAATTAGCAGTTACTTGTTCCTCACACTCCTTTACCAGTCAACAACAGCTGGGCCCAAGGTCGCTCCAACCCTGAGCCTGTCCTTCTACTTCAATGCCCGCTTTCTGCTAGCCGTTCCCGGGCTAGAGTCTCCCACATTTCCCCCTTTTTCTTTTGTTCCTTGAGAAAGGAACACGGCACTCATACTTCTTTCCATCATTTGTTGCATACATTGCGATATACAAGGGACACACATTAATATAATAATAAACAGTATAAATATTATTAATCCCATCTGCAAAATACTCTTGATCCAATTGCCAATGCCCCATCCATTAAACAAGCTGTTAAACCAATGCCATGGATCATCCTGTCTTACAGGGTCTACATCTAGTAATAAGTCAGATAATGCCTTTGATGTGGCATTTGTTTGCTTAGCTAGCCAACACCCTAGCTTGTTTAATGTCGTGAGGCTTTGAGCAACACCAGCTCCAGGAGCCAAGAAGGAAACAGCTACGATCTTTGTAGGATTCCAAAATTCAGCTGTAGAGTCACAGTTATCCTCAAACTTATGAGTGCTCCTTTCGCTTCTCATCTTTCTATGATGTTGATAAATCATTGAAGTGTTAGGGGTAAGAAACGTTAGGCGACCTATAGAGCAAGGCTCTCCCTTTATATGTGACGGGATGCCAGGCCAAGCCCGATCTCCACAAATTAAAAACAAACCTGCAGGTAGCGCAATAGGCATATTGTTAGAGCGTGATATATTTACAGAGGTATAGTTACACCAAGCAGTAGCATTAAGAGAGCCCACAAGGGCAAGCTCTTGTGGTTCTGGGCCTACGGGGAGTACATCATCCCAGATATCATACTCAACAAACACCGAAGGGGCGTCACGCCACTTAAAGGGACGCTTCCGAGTTATATTATGCTGCTGTCGCAGCTCTGCTACGGACTGGGCAAAGGTCATAAAGGTTGCATTACTTAAAGGCACCCCAATAAGACATGTGACAAATGGGGAGTCAGGCATTGCTAGGCTGGCACAAAAGCTAGTTGTATTCAATGATCTAGCTAGCGTGACCCAGATATTTTCTCGTGGGTCAAACACGTTAGGCACAAGGGTAGTGCTACATACACTTAAAAGGGCTAATACCCATAATTTCTGTTCAGCAGAGCTCATTATCAGTCCGCCTTGTATTCTCGGTCGAAACCAGACCAAACCTCGGGCGCTATGCACCCTCTGGGACCTTTGTTCCTCCTGGACCGTGGTTATTCACTGGTGAGTGCTGCACAGCGCTCCTCTGGGTTCCTTCCGCTGATCCCAACCGTTCAGGTGCCGCTTCGGCTGGTGCCGCGGTGGGCAACTGTTCTGCGTCGCGCTGTGTGGGGGAGGTGGCGGGTCTGGCACATCTAGCTGGAATCCATTGCGGCCCTGTAGGGGTAGAAACACAGAGATACCCCCTCCCCCAATATAAAACCTCCACAGGCCCTGACCATAGACCCGTACGCGGGTCTTTGTATTTGACCCAAACGCGGGGTAGCTCCCGTTCGTCTTTTTTCTGTCTATAGTGAACGATGACAGCAGGCACTCCCTCAGAGCCAAATACACACAAATAGTTTAACACAAACAGTGCTTTTACCAGCCGCTCTTGCGGGTCTTTTATATCTGCATACTTTTGAACATAGATTTTCAGCAACCCATTAGCTCGTTCCACTATTGCTTGACCCGTTGGGTTGTGAGGGATACCTGCAATGTGTTGTACTGACGCACCCACACAGGAGGGTTATCGTGTTCTGCAAATAGGCATAAGTGATTTAATACAAACAAAACTTTTGCACAAACAAAACTTTTGCCATTCCAACACCCTTATCTTCCCCCCCTTTTTCTTTTTGCACTGAGTAAGTGCACCCAAAATGTGAGTAGAACCATGGAGTATGGTGAGATTGATGGGGAGATCGGGGTCCAGGCGGTCTACTGCTCTCTGGACGATCTCGGAGCTAATACGTTGTATCATAGTGTGTTGTTCAGCAGTCGGTCGGACCGGCGCGGCAGGGTCAGTGCCCTTTAACATTGGGCGAAGAATTGAGAGTCACTGATGCGCCACCCAAGGTATTTCCATACCGGTGAACGTTGAACCTTCTCTGCTGCTATTACTAGGTCGTGTAGCTGGAGCTGTTGCTGTAAATATAATTCTTGCTGTGCTGAGAAAGGTTGTACTTGCGCAAACAAGATGTCATCCATGTAATGGTAAATTATAGTGTCCGGCCATTGCTGCCTCACTTCTTTCAATGCAGCATCTACGAAGAGTTGACACAGAGTAGGGCTATTCTGCATGCCTTGTGGCAATACTGTCCATCCGAAGCGTAAGTCAGGACCCTCTCTGTTGATTGCCGGTAATGTAAATGCAAACCGCTGGGTATCCTGAGGATGCAGCTTTGTAGTAAAAAAGCAGTCCTTTAAGTCGATAATTAGTAAATGCCAGTCAGTTGGTAGCATGGCTGGATTTGGAAGGCCAGGCTGTAAAGCTCCCATCGCTTGCATTTGCTGATTCACTGCCCGTAGATCATGTAACAGCTTGAGATGTCCTTGATCTAATTGTTGTTTTATTAATATACAGGCTTGTTGTAGACTTTCCCGTTTGAGCGGTCACTGCCCGACCCATACTGGCTCTGCTGTGAGCCATGTCAGTGGGATTGGGAAAGTCCATGTGGCAGTGACCCTCTTTGGTTACTGTTGAGAGTTTTTGGCTGGACCCAATGGGGCGAGAGCGGCACAAACTTGTTGCTGAACGTGTACCATTCCCTGCCCAACTTCCCTCAATGCTTCAACTAACATAGCTCGGGGGCCGGGAGGTACCAGACTCATGCGTTCAAGCATCACCTCAATGCCTGCGTCTAGGGGAAGTGTAATTAAAATGCTTTTAGTAGCATGGTTGGAGTTTTCCATAACACATTGACGCAGCAATGGGCCCTTCATAAAAATTTTCCAATCAAGAGGATTATGGTGTGCTAATAAATTTTGATTGTTAGCAGGGTCCGGTTGATAGATGACAGGGAAAGCCTGAGCTAACAAATCGGCGGTCTCTAGGTCCCCGTTCTGTAATGCCTCTAACCCGATTTTTCGCCAGTCAACCTGGCTACGCACAGCAGGCACAGAACGGTGACTAGACGTGCTCGGCTTATTTTCCTCCACCGGAGAGACTACATCACATAAATTTTCAATATCTTCACCTCCCTTTCCCAAGCTTATTCCTCCTCCGCTAGTTTCTACAGATGTAGATTTATCAGGGGCGGGAGGGGGGGGAATAAGGGGTTTTCGAGGTACGACAACTGGGATCCCCGAGAAGGGAGGAGAGAGATTGTCTAAGCCAATTCCAATCTTTCCAGCATTGGGGTCACAGCTGTCTAGCCGATCAGAGGCGGCTGTTGCTAATCTTTTTTCAGTTTTATATTTTTTCATACAGTTAATCACTTCCCGCCAAGGTTTCATTAACTTTTCCGCTGTCTTATCGTCATCTATCACCAAATCCCACAAACAATCATCATAGGCTCTCCCTTGTTTTATTCCCATATAAAAGGGGATCCCTCCTGTATCCTTAACCTTAGTCATAGCTGCTCGAGCAACTCTCATCGCTTCTCTACACTTCTCTGGTCCCAATAAAACCTGTGCCTCCGTTCTAAAGAACGCTCCCAGTCCTAACAGTTCATCCATGGTAACGCCTTGAAGGGGGTCTCCCGGTGCCCTCTGGGTTGCAGCTGACGCCTGTGCCTCAGCTTGCCAGTGAGCCTCCCACAGCAATCTTTGGTGTGGCGAAAAAATCAACTCGGCGAGCCCTTTAATATCGGCAGGCAACAAGACATGTGCAGTGAACAGATAGTCCAGCATTTGTCTTACAGGCTCACTCGATACTCTGAACTGACTAACAGTGAACCGTAATTGGGACAATAATTTCCAGTCTAACGCAGTAATCTCCGCCTGCAGTCCTCCCCCGGGATTCGGTCTATAAATTACCGGAAAAGCGAGAGTACCACCGGCTTCAACTAGTTCAGGATCACCCTTTTCTGCCCCCTCCCGCGCTAATGCCGCCCATGCCCCTCGCCGCTCCCGTGCAATGGCTTCTGCTAAGTCAGATTCCGCTCCAGGCATCGGCTCATGGCCTAGGCCGGGAGCCGGTACCGTTGCGGGCTGGTTATTCGCAGTAGCGGGAGTTGCGGGTGATGAGGGCAAGCTTGAGGGGTCTGCCGGCCCAGGGGGCAGGTAGACAGTTGAAACCGCAGGCGGGCCCGGGGAGCTAAGTCCCCAGCCTGAGCCGTAGCTCCGATTTCGCTCTTGAGCTGAGACAGCTTGCTGCACAGCTCGCTTTTCTGCTTGTATCTGCAATAACTCGTTATGTACTACCTTCCATAGCTTACTCATTTTCTTGGCAGTTTTATCATCCTCTAACACCGCCTCCCACAAACTGTCCCTCATCTTTCTCCACTCTGCCAGTCCATGCACCGTATGTGGGTTTACAAAGTGTCCCTTCTCGCATCCCCAGCTTATCAACAACGGTAGTTCTTTACGTAAATCTATACCCTTAATGTTACACCTCTCTAAAAGAGATGTAAAGAAATCATATGCTGCTTGCCTCTCCATTGTGCTCGTCGGCGCCGTTGCAGCTCCCAAGGTCTCGGCAGCACGTATCGGCTGAGCCCACCTATGTGGTCACCCAGGGCATGCAGACTGAGCCCACCTATGTGGTCGCCCAGGGTACGCAGACCAGCTGCGCTGTCTGTTTTGCCGTCCCTCTGCTTGCAGGACCCGAACCCTACGCTGGACCGTCCGTGGTATCACGTCGGGGTCACCATTTGACGGAAAACCAGCGGGAGACAGGCACCATCCGATGATGATCATCAAGTCTCGTTTATTGGCAATTAGCAAATATCTTTTATACCGTTCGTTAATTAGCTCATACATATTGCAAAAGCACAGCTCATCATTGGCTGGGAGGTAGATGCCGACTCCTCCCATGCTTATCTCTTGTGTTCAGCCTTGCAATTAGCAGTTACTTGTTTCTCACACTCCTTTACCAGTCAACAACAGCTGGGCCCAAGGTCGCTCCGACCCTGAGCCTGTCCTTCTACTTCAATGCCCGCTTTCTGCTAGCCGTTCCCGGGCTAGAGTCTCCCACATTAGACTGATTAATAATTTGAATTACATAGATAGAGGGTTTCTCAAGGTATTGTTTTGATTTGAGAGACTTCTTTCTTGTAGTGGTTTGACCTTGGCTGGCTGCCAGTGCCCACCCAGCTGCTCTTTCATTCCCCCTCTTCAAAAGGCCAGAGGGAGAAAATATGGTGGAAAAGCTTGTAGGTTGATATAAAGACATGGAGATCACTTGTCAGTTAGTCTCACAGCAAAACAGACTTGACGTGGGGAAAATTAATTTAATTTATCACCATTTAAAATAGATTTGGATGGTGACAAGCAAAGAAGAAATTAAAACACCTTTCCTCCCTGTTCTGATTTTTTCCCAGGCTCAGCTTCACTCCTTTGTTCCTGACTCCTCGACCTCCTCCCTCCTTGAATGGCACAAGGTGGATGGGGAATGGGAGTTACGGTCAATCCATAAAGCTCCTCTTTGCTCCTTTCCTCTCACCCTTTTTCCCTGCTCTAGTGTGGGTCTTCTCCACAGTCTGCAGCCCTTCAGCAAATAGCCACCTTCTCTGGTGTGGGGTCCTCTATGGGCTGCAGTGTGGATGCCTGCTTTGCTATGGTTCACTGTGGTGTCCTCTGTGGCTGCAGGAGTAATCTCTGCTCCAGCACCTGGAGCACTTCCTCCCCTCCTTCTTCTCAGACTTCGGTGTTGCAGGGCTGCTTCTCACTTTTTTCCTCATTCCTCCTCGCCATGCAGTGTTTTACCCTTTCTTAACTTTGTTTTCCCAGAGACACTGCCATGGTGGCTGCAGGGCTTAGGGTGGGTGGGTTGGAGCTGGCTGGAACTGGCCGTGTCCGGCACGGGGCAGCCCTGACCTCTCCTCACAGAGGCCACCCCGCAGCCGCCCCGCCAACCTGAGCACCTGCACCCAATGCACTGGTAATCAAGAAGAAATAGCACAAATATGTCACAGAAAGAAGAAAGTGAGGGTACAACTATATAAGAATATATATTTATAGAATCATAGATTCACAGTATCACTGGGGTTGTCAGGCAGAATCTTTTTTTTTGTTTGTTTGTTTGTTTTTTACAGGAAACTCCTTGATGATGTTAAGTTGGTGGAGTGAGGTCTTCCACCAGCAATCTAGCCTGCAGCTATTCAACAAAAGATGTGAGCTCAGAAATGCGTGGGAATTAAAATGAATCCAGTGATATGCCCATCTGGTAATTTCTATTGTATATACTTTGTGTTTTGTGGTAGATATTCAAGCACCCACCAGCTTTTCTCTCGGACAGATAAGTCGTGCACAAGGGCCCCATCTAGAGCCCTCCACTTCCAGTGTGGAGGTAAGGTCCTCTACAGAGTGCTTAGCTCTCTGCCCATGCATGGTGTGGAATAAATTTCTTTTCTCGTTAATATGTAGTATGAACAAAAGGGCCTAGAAACAGTGGATAGCAGCAAATCAACACCCAAGCCGATCCTTTTTGCACTACCCCAAAAGGTAATGGACACACTCTGCGTTCAGCATTTCTTAGTGAAATCCTGTTGCTAAACAAAGAGTGGACATGGAATTCTCTTTCTGCTGAGGCAGCAGGAACAAAGAGAAAGCAACTGTTTTTAGTCAGAAAGCCCAATCCTGACATACATTATCTGAATCATGATACTTTATGTCTATCCTTTCCCAAGCTCATTCTAGGAAATTATTCTCTAGCATTTCTTTGGTTTTCTGGTTGCTTTTTACTTCCTGCATGCATAATCTGTGTCCTCAGCCCATTTTTAGGTCTGTCTTCAGGAAATTTTTCAGCTTGAATGGTTTATTTTTGCTTAAGGCTATGTAACAGGGAGATGGCTTCCCTTGTTTCAAGATAGCTTGCTTAACAAAGGAATATAATTGCTTTGACCTACATCCATGCCAGTCAGAAATTAGGCAGATACGAAATTCTGACTGAAAAGAAGAAATCAGCAGAGTAACTTAGGATGATTTAAAACAAGAGGGGTAGAAATGAAATACATATAAATGGGCTGCTTCACTTCCTTGAAACAAGATTATTTATTTGTGTCAAACTGCACGAAAACATTATTCTTAGCTTGAGGACAAAGGAAAAACATAGAGCAAAGAGTTTTGTCTATATTCCAGCTGCAGACTCCTCTAGTTAGCTCTTAGTTACTGTCTTTGTACGCATCAAAGTGATATCTACAGGGCCATTACAACAGACTTGAATAATCCCACCTACTCCCAAAATGCAACAAAATACGTTAGGGGAAATGTAAATGTATTGTAGCTGTAGCTGCCTTGTTTCAGGAGCTAAGTTTAAACAGGCATTCGCTTCATCTGCTGTTATATCATATAGAATTTTGCTTCACTAATTTCATATCTTATGTTAATTATAAGCAGGAATTTGTCAATAAAATTATTTCATTCCCCTAACAGAGCTAGTCCAAAAATATTTTACAGAATTTCCTTATTATGTAATTGTAGAATCAGAGAGAGGTTTGGGTTGGAAGGGAACTTTAGAGATCATCTAGTCCAACACCCCTGCACCCCTGGGCAGGGACATCTTTCACAGGTTGCTCAAAGCTCCACCCAACCTGTTCTTGACCACTTCCAGTGCTGGGGCATCCACAGTTTCTCTGGACAACCTATTCTGGTGTCTCACCCTTCTCACAGTGAAAAATTTCTGCCTTATGTCCAGTCTAAACATACCCTCTCTCAGTTTAAAACTGTTGCCCCTTGTCCTGTCCCTACAGGCCTTGGTAAAAAGTCTCTTTCCAGCTTTCTTATAAGCCCCCTCTGAGTACTGAAAGGCTGCAATATGGTCTCCCTGGAGCCTTCTCCAGGCTGAACAACCCCAACTCTCTCAGCCTTTCTTCATAGAAGAGCTGTTCCCGCCCTCTGACCATATTCATGTCCCTCCCCTGGAGCCACTCTAACAGGTCTATGCTTTTCTTGTACTGGGGACCCAAGAGCTGGAAGCAGTACTCCAGGTGCAGTCTCATGAGAGCAGAGTAGAGGGGGAGAATCACCTCCCTTGACCTGTTGGCAGTGCTTCTTTTTATGCAGCCCAGGATACCATTGGCTTTCTGGGCTGCAAGCACACATTGCCAGCTCATGTCCAACTGTTCATTTATCAGTACCCCCAAGTCCTTCTCCACAGGGCTGCTCTCAATCCATTCATCCCCCACTCTGTACTGATCTTGGGGACCCGATCCAGGTGCAGGACCTTGTACTTGGCCTTGTTGAACTTTGTGAAGTTCACATGGGTCCACTCCTCAAGCTTGTCAAGGTCCCTCTGGATGGCATCCCTTCCCTCAAGTGAATTGACTAAGCCACTCAGCAAGTGTCATATACAAACTTGCTGAAGGTGTACTCAATTCCACTATGTCACTGATGAAGGTATTAAATAGTATTTGTCCCACTATGGACCCTTGAGGGACACCACTTGTTATTGGTTTCAACTTGGACGTTGAGCCATTGACTGCAAATCCTTGGATATGCCACCCAGCCAATTCCTTACTCATCTAACAATCTACCTATAAAACCCATATGTCTCCAATTTAGCATCAAGAATGTTGTGGGGGACTATATCAAAGGCCTAACAGAAGTCCAGATAGGTGACATCCATAGGTCTTCCCTTGTCCACTGATGCAGTCACTCCATTGTATAAGGCCACTAGATGAGTCGGGCACTCCACCTAGCTTATCCCACCTAGATATTGGGTAATGTTGATTTATTATGATATATTTTTATCCCTGTATAGGTAAAACTAAATGTTAAAATACAGGATTTCCTGTAGGTTGTCATTTTCCATGTCTAAGAGATAGAAAGAATTGCCACTGTTTCTGCGAAGAAATTTTTGTGTGTGCGCTAATCTGAGGTGAAAAGGTCACCTCTAGGCTTCAGGCAAGTCTTTGGAACAAACAATTATATGACAGGTAAAAAAACCCTGCTTTGACTTTAATCTCATCAGCATAGTGATCATGTGGTACATTGCCTCGAATGTAGGCCAGCGACCAACAAGGGTATCTCTCTTGCTGAAGCCTGTGCTGGTGAGTTTTCATTACTCTTATATTGTGCTAGTAAATGTAACCTTGGAGCAGATATGTCTTCTTGTATTCAAACGCAGCCTCATCTGCAATGCAGATAAAACTTTGCTGGGAGACATTAATTTATCCTAATGTGCTCTCTGAGAGTTAGCTGCCTCCTCTAAACTTTTTGTCTCAGCTCCTTCAGTGGTCAGTGGAGATGTAATTGGTACCTCCTCAGGGTGATTCACCCTACTGGACTAAGACATCCAACCTAGGAAGGTGCAAAGCACTTTCCAGAGGGATCAGTCTCTGTCTTAAATCTATTTAATAGCTTTAAGTGAGCAAGTTCCACCTTTGATATGAATGAACTAATCTTACTAAAGCCATTTTTTTTGTCTTTTCTTTTGAGATTTTACTAAGCATCGATAAAGCTTTCTGACTGTGTATGAACAAGTATGCATTATGCCCTTCATGAGTTTTCATTGGTATTTTTACTGAATTGAGGGTACATTTTGGTCAGTTTTGTCAGCTATTTCCCATAGCACCGATCTTTCTTTGCCTTGGTCCTTTGCAGAGGGAGGGAGATCTTGTTAGTACAAACCCTTTTTACCCCTAGTTAACAGCGTAGAATATTGTTTAAAATAAAGTGTATATATTGAAATTTATATTAACTGTCATAAGTCTTTGTCATTTTTCTTCTTGGTAATTTTGGGACTTATTAAAATGTAGATGACAGTATTGGAAATGAATCATGCCCAATGCATTTTATTATTATTGTGCACTCTAAAGCAGTGCATAAAATGATAATCTGAGAAATCGACATACAGAAAGAGAGTCACTTCTTACAGGCATTCCTGAGTAGTACAGATTAACTAGCTCACATTACCTATAATGTTATTCTCTTGTGTGTGTCCTTGTTTGTAATAAGGAAATCATTGTGAATAAATCAATTGTTAGATGAAGTTTCCATGGTCAATATCTTATTTTAAAACAACTTTCTGGTAGCAAATGAAGAGAATGGACAACAGACAAGCAAAATTAGAGTCAGATTCATGCATTGTTCACAAAGGGAATGTATTACAAATGACCTTAAGTCATGGTCAATTAGGTTTTTGTTTCAGTAATTATTATAGGAATAATCACCTTCATAAATTTGACAATGTCTATTTTTAGAGAATAAAGTATATGAAGTCATTTTTCAGAACATGCCATACAGAAAAAAAATAAATGGAGGTAATCTGGATCTATTGTGAATCCAAACAGTAAGACAAAATGACTTACATTAGTGCAAACAGGTACTGTATTTATTTCTGGAAAGCATTTAAAAATGCTTCTGCTACCTGGCTATCTCAATATGGTGTTATGCTTAGTCTTTTTAAATTGCCAAAATGTGAGTTAGTAGGTTGGTCTTAAAGGGATACTTAATATAAAAATGCTAAATCTCTTATTGACTATGGCCTTCAGTAAGCATTTAGTAGTAAAGTAGCTTATTTTCTATGGACATCTCTTCACTGAATTCTATAGTTTAGTAACTATAGTTATGTAAAAGTCAACAATAGTTTAAGTCATGCTCTGCCTTCATGTCACTATTTATACAGTAGATGAGACTTTCTCAGCAAATAAAGGCTTTGAGTGAGCTGTAGTTGAAGAGACAAGCAAAACTCTTACTGACTTCAGTGGGGAGCAGGATTTTGTTTTTGCCCTTTTCCAGAGGCTTCTCTCATTTCAGTACCTGAGCCTTTGGATGCTGGGAATTTCAGATCACTTTGAGATTAATGTGAGCAAACAGCATTGTGCATCTAGTAGAACCAGTCTCCAGCTGTACGTGTCTGAAATGAAATCCGGAATTCCCAACAGATCATAGGAAAGCACTGTTGCAGACAAAAGGAGATGCAAATTGAAGACTGTATTTTGATTTTCACCCCTTTTATTTAGAAGACATTAAAGGGGAATGGGAGTTTAAGTGGTCAGCAGCTGAGCAAAATTAGTGGGGAAAGTAACCCAGACAAGGAAAATTAAGGAAAGTAGAAGTGATTGGCTGAATGAGAGACAGGAGATTGCAAGAATTGAAGGAAAATGGAGTGAAGAAATCGGTAGCTCACATCATGTATTGAAAATAAAAATGGAGAAGCAGTAACTGAGGTGAAAGGACTATACCTGTTAGCAGCTGTCAGAGAATATTTTTTTTATGATCACCTGCCCCAAAACTAAGTTGTAATTCATTTGGCAATGGAGACATACAACTACTTTGTATTTTGTAAGCAAGCTCATATATTGATATGACCACGTGAAAAATTAATCTCAAAAGGAAATTACCTTGCCATATTTGTGGTGTATCACATCAGGTCAGCATGTTCCTCCTAAGAATCTCCAGCACTCTGTACCCCTTCCTCAGTGGGAACGTCCAGACCTGATGTGGCTAGGGTAAACACTAGGGAATGCTCCTACTTTCCAGGAATTCTGGAGACACACAATCTAGATTGATAGGTTGGCAAATTCATAAAAAACTAAGCAAACACAAAGCTGCTTTTTAGGTGATGGAAACTGAGCCACAAACTTATTACTCCTGAAGTGGAAGAATTAGGTAACAAATGGGAGTAAAAATTAGTTTATGGTTCATGTGAATATCTATTCCTTCTTTAACAATGATTACCTCTTCCCTGTAGTCTCAAAAGGTCAGGGTTGAAAAAGGGCAAGATGGTAAGGTCATCATATCTTCAAGTAGATGAAATATGCATAGCTTGGTTGGCCTTTGCCCTGCAAATACAGAGAAGTTTAAAAAATGTCAACATTAAGTATGACAAATACTATTGATTTTTCCTGTTAGATGAACCATCTGCCTTTTTGATGCTAGGATGAATTATAACTACTCCTTGTCAGTAGCAGTCGTGGCTTTTGGGTTTTTCCTTCTGACTGCTCAAAATTTGTCCTCATTGAAGGTTTGCATTCCTGGAACACTAGAGGTTTTTGTAGCGTGGCCATACCATCTGGCTTTCCTGGTGGTAAAGGTTACTGCCCTCAGCTCCTTGTTTCACTGTCAAATATGATTGCCCTCTTAGATCTGCCTGCACATTGCGTGTGTGAGCACTCCCTAACCTTTTCCAAGAAAAATGAACTAGACTAGCTCAAATGGTTTAAAATAATAGTTCTGCTGCACTGTCTTCTTTTTTGATGAGTGACTGCAACCTTTTAATGAATGTTGTTTGCAGAGAACAACTCTCTGTATACCTGTGGAAGCGGACAACCACAGGCATACTTTACTCTTCACCCAGAATTTAACTAGCTTGTTTCCTGTCGAAAAGAGTATGTCAGTATAAGTTCTGGCAATGCATTTTATCTCTGCTATAGTGTTTTGGAATCTTTCCCTTGGAAATAAGATGCACTGATGAACTTCCAGCTCTGTGTGATGTACATTTCCATTTTATAATTACTGAGTCAATCAACCGTAACTTAGGCAAGGTATAAGCTGTCTTCTGAAGTGCATGAGCTTTATCATTCAGAACACTACAACATGATTTATAACACTGAATTACTGTAACTTGCTCAAAAACAGTTTGAGAGTAAACAGATTGTTTGCTACCTCTTATTAGCACAGTGGTCAGTAGTGTCATAACAAAGTAGTCTGGGTGTGTATAATTATGCCACAGTGGTATAATGAATACAGCAAACATAAACAGAAAATTTGATCAACTAAGCATTTTATGGAATTTTTTTCTAAAGCATTTTCCAGACTGCTGTGAGGAATTAAATTTTTCTACCTTGATTGGCTTAGAGAAGTGCTGATACTACTCATGATTCCTCACTGTTCTCTAGTAAAGTATTGAAGTAGAAAAGCGAATTGAACTGTCATAGTTCTTGGAGCACTTCTGCATTTGGGATATGCCAGGGTGTTTAAACAATGTCCCTAAGTCAAGGACTAGGCTACTGCTGGACTTCTCTTACAGTTATAATTTTGTGTTTATCTCAGTATTATAACTCTAATTTTAACCAAGCTGTGAGTTAATGCTACATTTGCTGTAGGCTTGGTGGCTCAGGCATTCTTAATGTTTTATAACATATTCAAAATTAATGTTAACTCTTACAGAATTTTATAATTTATGAATGCAACAATTTTAAGGAAGAATTATTTCATTAAAATAATTCAAATGATCTGAAATTCTTCCTCTTCTGTCAAATCCCTTCCTTCTGGCTGAACACCAAATCCCTATCACACTGATCTCTTGAAATTGAAAGTTTTGCCTTTGTCTATGTTTATGTGAAGTCTTGGCAAAATGTTTTACTGAAGAAACTTCACAATGCCTAAAAAGGATAACTATTGTTTACTTTAAACCTACAGTTTAAATGCCTATATCAACATTATTTTCCATCTAATGACCTTTGGCTTTATAATATCCTTTTATTCTTAGGAGAATTGGTTTACAAAACTCTAATCCATTTTCATAAAACAATTTCATTGCAGATACTATCATATTACTGCAATGAAAAGTCACCAGCACACCGCCTTTCTATATTCTCTCATGTACCTGTGATTGTTATAAAGTGTTGTTTTGTTTTGTTTTTTATTTTTTCCTAGTACTGGATCACTCAGGAAGAGGAGGCTTGCACAGTTAATTGTCCCAAGATAGTACATGTATTATTAATCAATAAAAACCATTAGTATGTTTGTCTTTGATGGGTTATTTTGAACACATAAAACCCAGGAAAAGTTTGAGTTGTCTCATAGATCAGGAGAAACTCACCAGAAGTCAGATTTTTTCACTGGGTCTTAAAAGGAGTGCTCTAAAGTAATTGACACAACAGAATGGTGGAGTAGAACTGAAGTTATATTTAGTTAGTTGTGTAATGCTTCCAAGTCAGTCAGGAAATGGCTATAATTATTTTCACGCAGTCAATGCCCCCCAACTCCTAGAAAGAGATAAATTAAAAAAAAATTTGCAGCAAGAAATGGAGAATTATTTTAGTAAGCCAAAAGGAATAGAATACTTTTAAATCCTCCAGTCCCAATTTTCTCTAAGTATTGCTTGAGGTAAAGATATTATTATAATGAATGAAACTGCAAACACCAGCTGAATTACTGTTTCATATGTCAGTTGACAACAAACCAGTGTCCACTCAGGAGTCCCTTTTATTAGATTTAAAAAAAAAATGTTAGCAATATGTATGCAAACTTTTACAATATTTTCTTTTGTATTTTTGGTGGTTTTTCTTACTTATACTTCTGAGAAACTTTTGTAGGCATACGTTCCTGAAACCAGAGTATTTTTAAAACCTGCTTGATTTCTATAAAAACATTTTACAGGTTTTCACATTCAGCAACGTCTGTACAAGTATATACAAAGTAGCTGAGGGGCCCTGACCCTGCTATTCTGGTCCAGTGGCAGTGTAAGATCTTTGTGAGCCAAGGGCTGCCTCTGAAACGTTGTACTTAATAACAGCTGATAGTGCTGTTTTCTCTCAATTTTTTCAATGATGAGGAGTCCCCTTGTATTTTCAGCCATTCTGTGACAAAAGGTTCCAAAATGTAACTGTGTTCCCTGTGGAAAAAAATACATCCCTATTGCATGTCTCTCAGTCCAAGAAATAATAACAGTTTTGCTTTCCCTAAACCACATGTGTATCATACATCTAACATTCATACATTCAATGCTAAGAGAGCTCTGGGTCAGAATTTAGATAGAAGTTTATACAAGCCTTTCTAATATATTTTTCTGAAGAGAGAAGTATGGTTTGTATTTTTACACTCTACCCAGGAAGACTGGGTTATGTACTGTGTATGCTGGCTCTTACGTATTATCTGAAGGTATGAAATCTCAGTTTGGTGGGTTTCAAGGAGAATTTCCTACATGATTTTTACATGCTCCAATTATTGGAATCCAAAAACCTTCCAACTGCTGCTCTATTCACACTTTTGCAGACCACTACATCTTCAGTTTAGCCTCAAGTTTGGATACTCTGACTGGTAAAACAGTTTTACAATTATTATTATTTTTTTTACACATGCTCCCTCACCATCTTCCTTCACAAGATCACTGCCTTGAGTGTAACTCTGTGTGGAGGTTTGTACAGGTGCACATTAGAGAAATGCAGATTCTTAGACTCCTCCATTCTCACTGAGCTTCTGTGGAAGGGACTGTCTCCACATATCTGTTTGTACTCATTTTGCTGCTGCCTTTGAAATCCTGATAGTAGCTGCAGGAACTGAGGCAGCCCTATGCTTTGGGTAATGCTGCCTCATGTAGTCCAGGGCCAATGAGAAGACATGCTGGAGGATATACACAAGTGCTCCAAGGCTTGTCAATATGTGGAGTTTCCACTGTGGTCCTAGGTTACTAGTGAATAGATGGAGTGTGACCGTTGTGTCAGTCCTCTTCACTTCGTAAATCCCAACTGATACTCAGAAGTGATCCTATCAGTATTCTGCTAATGATATGGCCATGACCAACAGAGTTTATGTCAGGTGCGTAGACATCCTTCTTTCTGTTAGCCACTAAAAGCAGGTGAGGCAAGTAAGCAAACCAAATGTTGCTCTGTACATCACTATTCACCTGTTAATGCAACATGCTTAGATTTTCTTCAATAATTCTGAACCATGTGCTTGGGTAGTGCCATTTAAATCAAAAGAGCTACTCATATGACAAACTGAAGTGCATTCCTGTTTAAAGTGACATTTTTATGCACTTAGTCAGTAGTCTTTTTATTGATTATGTTAGCAAGCTTCTTTGATAATTTAAAAATATTAGCTTTTACTATTGCTAAATATTGCTAAATATAAGATTTTACTTTTAAAAGGACTGAGGTTTAGATATTCCACTTTAACACTTTGCTGAAGCTGTTAGAAACAAACTTGCTAAAAGCTTAACATCTATTTGTTATGCCAGAAACACATCAGCAATTATTTTGTCTGCCCTAGAGTTTGACTTGAAAGAATCATAACTTTAAGAGTTTCAATTTTTTCACTGAACAATTTGGTTTAATAATCTTTTGTCATTTTATAATATAGTATTATATAATTGATGTTTACAATTTTGTCAAGAAGCTGCAGTATTTTCTTAATGGATTTATTATGTATTTTAACAGCTAGGCAAAAGTAGCTGTAGAACTCAATTAGTGTGCTATGATGTAATCTTAAACAGTGTAACTTCCTGTAGTACCTGCAGTGCCTGTGTTACCCTTAAAGCTGAAAGTTTTTAGAGTGAACTAACTCTTTCAATACAGATTTTAGTAGCAATTGAAGTCAGGGTGTGATTATATTTTAAGGTCATGTTTTAAGTGACGTGATGATTTGTGGTCAAGTATGATGGTGATAAAAGGTGAATGATTACAGTATTTGTCATCTAGAATTAAAATAGCTTTGGAACACTAGTGACATTGTGGTTGTACATAGCTCATGTCCAAAACAAAGTCACCTCTCCAGATCTTGCTCATCTCATGGAATTACAATAGGCTGATATAAGGTTCCTAAATGACCATTTCCAAATAGAAAGGGAGGTACTTTTGATTTACCTCTAAAGAAACGAATTTTTAAAAAAATCAGACACCTGGAAGTTTGAGATTCACCTCTGGAATGATATATCTCATCTCTACCTTTAACTTTAAGCAAAGTATTTAGTAATAATTTTAAAGTATCTTAAGAAAGGATCAGTTGATCTCGTTATTCTTCTGCCATCATTCATTTCTTTCACCCCTTGCTGTGAGTGTCATGGATATTTTTAGAAAAGAAGGGTGATTTCATCTTTTTTTCCCTTGATCTTCCCTCCTCTTCATCAGTCTTCTCTTCATCAGCCTTTTGGAGAAACAGCTTGACTGGTTCTCACCTCTCTTCCTGTTTGCCAGTGGATTTGTTCAGCATGCATGTGAAAAAATTCTAATAGGATATTCATTTAAAAAATTAGGTTTTTGGTGACTGTGATCTCAGATAGCAATCATTTCAAGAATCTTCCTCTGGAGCCCTTCAAGGGCTCTTCTCTGCCTGCTCCCCCTGACTGCATTGACAATGTAAGCATTTGCTGTAGAAGTACCACCTCGTTGAAATTTAGGTGCAAAATATCTCTCTGCAGTGGATTTTCAGGAGTTTCCTTACAGTTATTTCCATGTTCCTTTATCAGTAATGGATTTAATCGATAAATAAATGCAGTGGTTTCTCCAGTAGGGACATTTATTAAATATGAAGAAGGTGTTAGGACAGCTTGTTTGGATGCTTTGCAATTGCTTTCCTGATTAGATTGTGAGCACATGCCTGCAGTCTTTTAACAAGTGCCTTTTTAGTAACTGTAATGGAACATAAAAGCAAGTGCTTGAAGAACAAAGGGAATTTGCTTGCTTTTTTGTAAACACAGCTCTTTGAGATCTTCTGTCCATATGGGTTCAACAACTCTGTCCTTTTTTCTGCTGTAGTCAGGTGTGCTATCATCATCTTTCTGGATGTGAAAGGACATAGGGTTTTGTTGTTGTTCCACCCCCTTCTTTACCCACTTTGGAACTGGCATGATAATAACATACTGTAAATAATTAGGTGCAGACAGGTAAATAACATTTTTTCTCTCTTGATATGTGAATACATTAACCACACTAGTCCTCTTTCTGCACACACATTGGACAAAATTACAAGCATAACAAAGCAAGAATATTAATCGAGTACGGAGTCAAATGGCTACTTTGCATCAAAATATAGCAAAATATGTATCGTGATAATAATGTGATAGTAACGTGTGAGGCAGAAATGGGGCTGTGTCGTGCATGTCATGACAGTCTGATAGTCTGGTATATAGGAAGAACCAAGTAATTCATAAGCCATATAATCATGTATGGTAAAGCCTTGCTAGCCCTGCCTTGGCTTCTATGAAGAAAGTTGTTTCTCAGTTTAGGGTCCAGATGGGCTTGTTATATGCAAATGAGCCTGGGCTGCATTTAGGTTTCCCATGTCAAGGAACCATTGTATGCAGGCTCTATTTCAAAATGTCATTTGAATTTACTTAAAAATAACAGTAACTGAAAACTAAAATAAACCTTAGTTGTAACAAAGCTCCTTGAATCAACCAAGGTAAATTACCCCAACCCTGCATGCTAGGTTATGTGATTAAAGGTTCATTTTCGTGAAGACAAAGGAGCCCAGAGGAACAGGGAGAAGCCCAAGAACCTCATCAGGAGACCCAAACCTGGCTCCTACCAGGCCTACCCTGGAAAGGTGATCAGCCTTACAGTCCAGAGGTGACAACCACGAATTTAAGTTAATGGGAGAGACTTCCCCTGGGAAAACTTCATAGACAATGTTATCAGATTTTGCTAAAGGCTCTGTGCTGGGGGAGGTTTAGACTGGACATTAGGAAGCATTTATTTACAGAGAGGGTGGTCAAACACTGCAACAGACTTCCCAGAGAGGACGTTGATGCCCCAAACCTGTCAGTGTTTAAGAGGCATTTGGACAATGCCCTTAATACCATGCTTTAACTTGGCCAGCCCTGAACTGGTCAGGTAGTTGGAGTAGTTAATCGTTGCAGGTCCCTTCCAATTGAAATTATTCTATTCTATTGTATATGAATTGTTAGGAATACTTGCTACACAGGAAGCAGTATAGGGTATCATCCTTTGCTCTGTGGGCAGTTTTAAGGGGCTAGGATGTATAGGAGTATTGCTGAAGGTATTTTGGGATTATTATGAAACAACAAAGGACTGTAAACACTGAGTATCTTATGATCCTATAAATGACTTCCCCAAATGCCAGTGAAGCTAAGTAAAATGTACCTACCAAAAGTTTCAAGCAGATGGCTTACCATGCTCTCTACTTTGAGTCTTATAAGAGTTGAATAGTACTGCTGAATCCTGTTATGTGTCTGCCAAGAACCATGTTGTGGCAGGGCTTGTTAGGTGAGGTTATTAATATAGAAAAAAGTGTTTTAAAGTACCATAGACTTATTTGGGGTGAAAGATGCTATAAATACAAATCAGTATTGTTAATTGCAGTGATTCAAAATTTTCTGCTTGTGCCCACAGGTTGCCTTGGTGTTCCTCTTGTTGTGTGTGTATGTGTGCATGTCTGTGTGCGCGCACGTGTGTGTTTTGGGGAGTGGAGGGAGAAGTGAGAGAGACAGAGAGAGGAGAAGGAGAGAAGGGAAGCGGTTTCCCTTAAGAAATCTGAGACTGTTTGCTGTATAGAAAATATGTTTGCAGTTGTTGAAAGGTGTATTCGCTAAATAAATGATGTTGACCTCTTTTCTACAACTTTTTCAGCAGGGGAGAATGGCTTTAGAATTTGGTGACTAGTTTTAGAATAATGTTGAGAGGCTGTAATCTTGCAGAAAATACAGCTACTTTGGATGGACAGACATGTGGAATAAATGGCTTATAGATAATCCCCTGTGAATAGATGTGGCATGTCTGAGGCTGGTTATGGATCTGCTATGTTAATTGGTGAGAATGAAGTCGAGTTCTCTAGGAATAAATCAGAGCTGTCAAACAGTATCTAAAATGATAGTCATTTCCTGGTTGGCACAGATAATAATGCTAATGGTTTTCAGTGGAATCTTTGTACAAAAGATATTACGTTTCCCTACTATTTTATCTCTTAGTAATGTCCTTATTTTCTTTTCACTGGTTACAATCTTGAAAGATGCAGAGTATTAACACTCAGCTATTCACAACAGAATCCACTACCAGAATCACTAGTCAGCTATGAATAAAGCAGTGACTCTTCCTGAACTGGTTTCTCTGTCAACAGTTTAAGAACATGTATTCTGAAGTGGATTTAAGCTGAGCCAGGTTTAAGACCAGCGCACGCTTCCCAGCTCTTCCTGAAAGCTATTTTCCCCAGCTATTCCTGTTTTAGAGATGAGTTTAGAAGACCTCTGGCCTGCAGGGTGCAGTAGGTGTACTTCATATCTTCCTGAAGTCCTGCAAATGGTGGGACATTTGATTTATCTCCATGACAAGGTGATCACATCTAAACTGGTAGCGGGCAAGGACAGATTGTTCCCTTTGATGTAGCTACAAATTATAGTTCAAATGAAGCATGAATTCCATAGAAACACAGAAAAATGTAAGTGAGCCTGCGCATTATTCAGGATTCTTGCAGATGTAAAACTATACATTTTATTTTGTCCATCATTATTATCTCTTATTACAAAATTCAGGCTCAGTTTTCCTTATTTCATGACGCTTTTCTAACATGAATTCTTCACAGTTTGTAAATATACTTCTTCATTTGATTGTTTGGCACTTTTGCACAAGTTGTGAACAGAAATTTGTGTCTATTGACTTCAACACTGGGTAGACAATCAGAAAAAACTAAAAAAGATTCAGAAAGAAATTTCTTACAGATTTCAATGGGACCTTCCCTCCTTAAACTTTAGAGACTTTCCCAAATCACTTTTTGCCTCTTGTAATCTGTCCAAGTGCCTGGATTTCTTTTACTCTTTGCCTGTCAACTACTCTAACTCGACCTATGCAATTTTATGATTATTAGCACTCTGTCAGGCTTGGGCTAATAAAACCAGATTTGGAAAAAATCCAACTTTAGAATTGATTAAGCGTTCAGAAATTATTATTTTACTCATTTACTTAATTACTTTGAATTAGATAAAAAATCAGACATTAGTATTTCAAATATATCTGAAATACAGCCATACAAAATTTGAAAATGTCTTCAGCAGTCTAAAAATATGTTAACTGACTGCAAAAGAAGGAAAATAGAGCAAGTCTTTATCTCATTTCTGTAAGGCCTCCATACTAGTCTGACTTAAGTGGAAATAATGTGATTTAGATAACCAGTTGCTCAATGTGAGTAGGAGATAACACAGTTAGAAATTAAAGGTTTGATTTTGGTTGTCTCTATTTTTAGACTCCCTTGATGACTTAATTTCCAGGCATAAAAACTCAGCACTTTCTTAAACAAGCAAATATAAAGAAACAACACTTGACCAAGGGTGGTAATTTGCTAGCCATCTGTGTATGGAAATGTGCCCCAAACCTATTTAGGAGAGAGGGGTTATGATTAAGATGCCACATGCACACTGTAGGAGCCTATGTGTGATCAGGGTGCAGAAACACCCATTACAATCAATGGAGTCTAGGTCACAGGTGCTTACTGTCATTTGAACCATCTAAGACTTGTTCAGATGTTACATGAGTGAAGCTGAAGTCTTGTGGAGTGGCTGCTAGCAGCCGGGCAGGATAACTTAGACCATCTAGATGGAAATCTAGTCCTGTGTCTGGGTAACTGAATTTAGCACCTAGTCAGTATGGTGCAAGGGGAGACTACGAATGGGTCAGCTCACCCTAAAATAGATCTTGGACTCTACATTATGCTGTGTTTGTACAGCATCTAGTAAAATGGGGTGGTTGTTCACCACTGGGGATACTACATACTAGTAATATGGATAATTTTTTAAGACCATTTCAAATGTAGTGCTTTGCAGACTAGCGTGTTATGACAATAAATATGTATTAAAAGACTGTCACTCACTCTGGTACTGTTGTAATGGAGGCTGCATAAGTACCTAAGTGAGGCAGATTTGCAAAAATCAGCTTGTTCATGAACAAAAAGATGCTACATTAGCTGAATAAATAATTTACTGAAAATAGTTTCCTTGGCTTTTATACCAAAATTGATTTACACAAACAATAGAGCATATTGTAGGAGGATGTTGTACTGTTCTGCCACTTACTCAGGAAAACATCAGAAAAATGTTTAGAAATTAAACACTTTTCATACAGAATGTCTGACTTCACTCTAGTAACCACAGTGTGATTTATTCAAAGTTCCATTTAGTAGAGCCATTGCCTTGGCATATGCAGATGAAATAAATATTTTGAGAACTGTCTGGGCTGTTTGCTTCTGACCCTCCTGGGTATGCACCATGAGTCTTTGCTGCTCCATAATTAAGGGTTCGTTACTGATGAAGAAAGCCTGTATTACTCTCTGAATACTGAGTGTTGTGTGACTATGGATTCTTTTTTTCCATATAAAAACTGGAAGCAAATGTTTGCTTCCTCAAAGACTAGAATCATAGAATCATAGAATCATTAAGGTTGGAAAAGTTCTCTAGGATCATCAAGTCCAACCATCAACCCAACAATACCATGTCTCCTAAACTATGTCCTGAAGTGCCACATCTACACGTCTTTTAAATACCTCCAGGGATGGCGGCTCCACCACCTCTCTGGGAAGCCTGTTCCAATGCTGACCACTCTTTCAGTAATTAATTTTTTTCTAATATCCAATCTAAACCTGCCCTGGCTCAGCTTGAGGCCATTTCCTCTCATTCTATCGCTAGCAACTTGGGAGAAGACACCAACACCCACCTCACTACAACCTCCTCTCAGGTAGTGGGAGAGAGTGATAAGGTCTCCCCTCAGCCTCCTCTTTTCCAGACTAAACAACCCCAGCTCCCTCAGTGGTTCCTCATAAGATTTGTTCTCCAGACCCTTCACCAGCTTTGTTGCCCTTCTCTGGACACGCTCCAGCACCTCAATGTCCTTCCTGTAGTGAGGGGCCCAAAACTGAACACAGGATTTGAGGTGCAGCATCGCCAGTGCCGAGTACATGGTGCCAATAACTTTCCTACTCCTGCTGGCCACACTATTCCTGATACAAGCCATGATGCTGTTGGCCTTCTTGGCCACCTGGGCACACTGCTGGCTCATGTGCAGCCAGCTGTCAACCAACACCCCCAGGTCCTTTTCCTCCAGGCAGCTCTCCAGCCACTTTTCCCCATGTCTGTAGTGTTGCATGGGGTTGTTGTGACCCAAGTGTAGGACCCGGCACTTGGCCTTGTTGAACCTCATGAAATTGGCCTCAGTCCATCGATCCAGCCTATCCAGGTCCCTCTGCAAAGCCTTCCTACCCTCAAGCAGATCAAGACTCCTGCCCAGCTTGGTGTCATCTGCAAACTTACTGAGGGTGCACTCAATTCCCTCATCCAGATCATTGATAAAAATATTAACTGTCCCCAAAACTGACCACTGAAGAACACTGCTCATGGCTGTCCACCAACTGGATTTACCTCTGTTTACCACAACTCTTTGGGCTCGGCCATCCAGCCAGTTTTTAACCCAGGAAAGAGTACACCCATTCAAGCCATGAGCTGCCAGCTTCTCTAGGAGACTGCAGCGGGAAACGGTGTCAAAGGCACCATCAAAATCCAGGTGGACAGTGTCCACAGCCTTTCCCTCATCCACTAGGCGGGTCACCTGGTCATAGAAGGAGACTAGTGGAATAGTTCTGCAGTTGGGCATCTGCAGTGTCATGTCCTGTTATTCACTCAGTTGTAGAGAGAGTTCACAGGTAAAATGGCATATGATACAATATTATTCTGAGTGTGTCAAGGACTGAGGGCATTTTTTTTTTACACTGAAAAATTTGAATTTAAGTCACTAGACTTCACTGTAGGAAATGTGTGCTGAACTTGTGAAACATTAGAGGTACAGAATTGCTTGGACAGCTATGAAGATTATGGGCATCTCAAATACTGGGGAAAGCTGTAATTCCACTGAAGTCTGAATTCAGCCACGGTAGAGCTGAATGAGAATGGAAATGGTTTCTTTGTGCTAGTATTTGTACCTCTAATGTGGGATGGATATCTTGTACAATGACCTTTTCATGAGTACACCAATATAATTATGAAGGCTCAGGGTATTCCAGTATTTTGCCTATAGATACTTACAGCTGATTATCCAAACACAGCAGATCCTATTTGGGTTTCCACCACTTTATCACCCCTTTTCATAGCAAAACAGCTAAAAAGTCCTAGAATGTTTAATTTTCTTTATTTTTAGGCTAAGAATTTCAGAGTTGAAGAAACAAAAAGATTTCAAAACATAAAAGAGATTAGAGACACAATGACCAAAATTCATAATACTGAGAAAATGCATTGCCTTCTTATAAACGATGATTTTAACTTTCTAATATGACATATGTGAAATGTGAGCTCGATTGAGCATTAACTTCTTTCTAAAGAGATTATGGAAGTTTTATTCAGGCAAAAACTAGTCTTATTCATAACTGTCATATACATATTTATAACTGTCATATTCTTATTAGTTCATCAAAACATATTTTCCTCACAAAGATTTTTAATTAAGAGTTATGAATTCTAAACTTTTTTTTGCCTTTGAATATTATGGTGATCATCATATATATATACAAGCATTTAGAATGAACACAATTTGGAAATACATTCTTAATTTCACTGTAGTACAAATTACTACATTCAGTAAGGTTCTGCTGTAGCAGATTGCTGATGATATGCCTTTATTAATTCTGGGAGACAAAATGTTATTTTTGATATTTGATTTGACAATCTTTTAGCTTGAATGCCTTCATGCAGTTTTCAATCAAAAGCTACCCTGTGCTGTGCAAATTGCAACCAGTTGAAAAGAACACACTCCATCAGGAATGTACTGTAATACATCCGATACTCTTGAAGTGAAGCCATGAAAATAAAATGTCATTAACCCTAAATCTGTTCAGTTAGATAAAACTCTCGTTTGAAGAGAAGAAGTTTCCATAATCTAACATTATTAAACATATATTCTTATGATCACCTCTGTGTAGGTATTTCATGTGTATGTGCACACATTTATGCATGTATATTGCATTTCCAGATGCAGATTGTAAAGCTGGACGTAAATATTAAAATATACATTGGAAACTTTAAGGAATAAATACTGTTAGAATGCTGTAATAATTCCGGAAGGATATCTTATGATTACAATAAATTCAGAGCAAGAAATCTAAATATCTGAAAGGTGGAAACAGAGATATTTGTGACACTGGAGGCAGCAGGATTCATCCCTACCAGACCTTTATAAACCTCTAACTCATCCTGAGCCTTAGTTCCCTGCGTTAAGTGTGGTGGGGCACTATACCAGCACCCAGCCAGCCACCACGGCATGGGAAGTACACTGCACCTACACAGTAGCCCACAGTGCGTGGGCATTCCCAGCATTAGTCATCGCTGAGTGGATGTGTATGGGAAAAGAGCACAAACTCTGTAACACTTATTATATAGAGGTGGTAATTGTAGTTAAATTGAGCTTATTTTAAAAAATTATTTAAAGTTTTTTATCCTGTTTCAAGTTTCCATTAGAGTATCACTGAGGTTTGAGTAACATGATTTATAGGGCCACAGGTGGATGTTATTGACTTGAACTACTTGCATGCCTCATACATGCCTTTATTGCTTTGAAATCTGATATATCATAAGCAGGAAGATGAGCAGCTAATGTAAATCCTTGAAAATCCATGCATATTCTTGATTAATGCATCCCTAGATTTATGATTCAAATATGGTACTATTGTATTGTCCATTTTCTTAAAATGAGTAATCAATTTGCAACTGCCATTTCCATAACTATGCAAACATGTTAATGCATTCCTGGAAGACACAGGTACAAAATTATTTTCAAATACTAAGCTTTTAGATATCACTAAAGATTAGAAGCTTTGTACATGATTAAGACCATATTAGGAATTCCTCTGTTTTAAAAATGGCTTTAAATCCACGTATATTAGATGCTTAAATATTAGAACTCAATTACTTGATGACAAACCACACCCAGTTTCTTTTAGTCCTATTTCTGGAAATACTTATGCACACCTTGTAAATTCCATGTCTTACTATGTACTTAAAATACTGAAAGTTATATATTATTTATATTTTTATTTTTCAAGACAAAAAATGAAGTTATATAGACAAGACTGTAAGTCTGTAAGACTAGAGATCATAACTGAAAGTCTCAAATTCTCCAGTTCAGAAAGAAGATTTAATCACTATACTTTATAGAGATGAGTTGAATTAAGAACTAAGAATAGCTCTTAATCTTGCAGATATTTTTGGTACCAGATATTAGCTAAAGATATTAATTAAATGGAAGTGAAAGCTGCAGCAACTTCCATAAAAGATGATTTCTAGTAGAAACATGAATACATAGGGAAGAAAGGAGCTTCTTTTGCAGCCTACCATTTCTAGGAATGTTCTGTTTGAAAGATTGCATAGATTGTGTTAAGGTTATGTTGCTGAATTTTCATATGAATTAAGACGTTAAGTTTGTTTTGGGTAAATATCTATTATTTAATGAAAAATAATGAAAATGCTTCAAGTAACTGTTCCACTTAAAAATTATCTGTAACAGATTTGTGAAACTTGCACAGAAGTGAGATGAAAACTGAGTCAGGGCTTGTCATCACCAATTTTTTTCTGAGATTTCAGATTTAAAATTTTCTGGAAACTCAGAATCAACTTTTCAACTCTAAAATGTAGATTATGACATAAATAACACTATCTGCAATGCGTAAAAACGTATTTTTAAATTGATTTATTATGCAGTAAGATTTGGAAGGGAGGATATTCCTGAGTTTTAAGGTCCAGAAGTGAGATCAAAGCAATCTAAATTCTACCTGTAACTCTGGCTCAGATTTATGTGAAATAGGACTTTGTTTGCCTATTTTTAAATACCTTATCAAAAATATGGTAAGACTATATGACCTAATATGAGAAGTCCACTGAAATCCTTAGAGCAAGTAGTGTATAATAGCTACTTTTATACCAAATAGTTTACCAGTGTCAACAGCTGCACATGCAATATTGTATGATTTGGGAGTTTGGGATGGTGGTCAACTCACAGGTTGCGTTACATGCATTTAGAAGTCTACATGTGCCTGTCTGTAAGTTGACTCCTTTAACTTCCATTTAATTCAAGGGAGATGTAGGGCCAAATTCAATTTCCCATTCATGGGTGTCTGAAACCATTGAGTTAACCTAATGCATATGCTTAACCTCTAGCTGCTGCTGTCCCATTTCATATCTGCCAGCTTGGTGTGGATCCCCAAAGGCATTTCAATGGAACTAGATATCTATTGACTAAGTGGAGTGAATTCAGTGTAGGGGCACCACAATCGTTGGTAGATGGAGCACTTGTTCTTTGAGGAGAGGCTGAGGGGATGGGGTTGTTCAGCCTGGAGAAGAGATGGTTTTAGGGTGCCTGGACAGCATCCTCCAGTGCCTAAGGGGAGGTCATCCAGAAGACAGGCAGTCTTTTCACTTTGGGTCATGGATGAAAGACAACAGGCATAAACTGAGACAAAGAGAAGTTCAGATTGTGTATAAGGAGAAATTTTTCATCATGACAGGAGCTAAACATTGGAAGAAGCTGCCCAGAGAGGCTATGCTGTGTCTCTTCATCCTGGGGACTTTTCAAGACCGTAGTGGATAATGCTCTGAACCACCTTGTCTGACCTCCTGAGGTGCCTTCCAACCTGCACAACCTTTGCCACTGTGGTCAGGAGAGCTAAGAGCTATTCAGACCACCAGTAGGTGCCTGGGACTCACATAATCTGCTTTAGTTTGCCTACCTTAGAACAAGATACAGTACCTATGAAGATACTTACATCTTTTTGCTGTATAACAAGCTGAGGGTAATTCACTTAGATGTCTAGCTTAAATGCCTCCTTTTTATTCATATCATGCTAGCTGAAATAAAGCCTACATATAGTTTCTTAGTTGCAATTTTAATTTGAAGAAAATATAGAATAAACTCAATTCATTGCCCTCAGTTTATTTACATAATATGCTGCCATTTTAATGATACAAATGAAGGAAGATGGATATAAGATGAAGTGAAATCTAGAGCATTTGAAGAACAGCACAGAATAAATTGGCCATTAAAGTATTTCAGAGTTCCTGTAGCTGCCTCAAATGGATGCTGTGAATAAACTGTTCTGGCAAGAAAGAAAGTGAAGAAAGTTGTGCAGAATGAAACAGGTATATCAAAAAGTCAGTCAGCTTCATGGAATAAGTCAGTTTAAGAAGTGATTTGGAAGATTTGTTTTGATTTCAAAACATGGGTACTTCGAGAAACAGAAATGTAACTGTCTGGTTTTCCATAAAAGAAAAATACAATCTGAAATGAGCTCTTAAATTTCATTGTAATATCTGAGATTATTTGGTTAACTGCAGAGTAACACTGATTAATTATTTAGTTGCCATGAAACATACTCCTGTATACAGAGCCCAAGAAAAGTCTGCAGCCTTATTTAAACAAAATGCTGTGGTATAGACACATTTGAACAATTTTCTAGAGAGAGAGAGCAGATACAAATGCAACAAAGGAGGTTTTCACCTCCGCTAATCCCAGTTCAGGCTGGTGTCCTCTGGAGCTCAACGGAAAAGTCACTGGTGGTTATATTCTTGGCTTTAGTATTTCCTGGTTTGTGCCAATGCAAGTGTAACTGATGCAAAGTGTAGGATTCTGCTCCAGAGGAGCTGGATATCTCAGCCCTCACTGTAGTATCTGGACAGCTAATCAATGGAGCCTAGAAAGAGATTCAGGTCATGCTAAAATAGACACTTGGTACTGCATTGCTTTCCCCCGTAAATAGATATCTAGAGCAGCTTGGGATTCCTTAGGGTATCTTGCCTGGCTTCCAGTTGCCACTCCAGAAGGATCCAGAAGGCTTTCTATAGGTCCCATGCCATATCTGCCAGTCACATGTGGCCTGGTGTTACTGAATGTCTTGGGGTACCCTAGATGCCTTGTCACATTTAAATCTGTGATGTGATTTGTGAAAAAAGGAGCACACTCTATATATGGATCCAAAAATTTGTTTCCAGTCCAAGTAAAATAGGGCCACAGCAGGTGCTAGTTCAGTTAAATGACACACTTCTGCCAATAATACAAACTGTTCAATTTAAATAATTTCATTTGTGGGGATGAAGGTAGAATCATAGAATCATAGAATGTCCTGAGTTGGAAGGGACCCACAAGGATCATCAAGTCCAATTCCCGTCCCTGCACAGGACAACCCCAAATTCACACCATGTCTCTGAGGATGGTGTCCAAGTGCTTCTTGAATAACATCAGGCTTGGTGCCATGATTGCCTCCCTGGGGAGCCTGTTCCAGTGCTCCACCACCCTCTGGCTGAAGAACCTTTTGCTAATATCCAACCTAAACCTCCCCTGGCACATCTTCCTGCCATTCCCTTGGGTCGCCAGAAAGAAGAGATCAGCGCCTGCCCCTCTGCCTCCCCTTGTAAGGAAGCTGTAGACTGCAATGAGGTCTGCCCTCCATCTCCTTTTCTCTAGCTGAACAAACCAAGTGACTTTAGCTGCTCCTTGTATGGTTTCTTCTCTAAACCCTTCACTAACTTTGTGGCCCTTCTCTGGACGCTCTCTAGTAGCTTTATATCCTTAATGTACTGTCTGCCCAAAACAGCTCACAGTACTGGAGGTGAGGCTGCACCAGCGCAGAGTAAAGTGGGACAATCACCTCCCTCGACCGGCTGCAATACAGTGCTTGATGCACCCCAGGACATGGTTGGCCCTCTTGGCTGCCAGGGCACACTGTTGGCTCATGTTCAGCTTGCCATTGATCAGAACCTCCAGGTCCCTCTCTGCAGAGCTGCTCTGCAGCCTCTCGTTCCCCAGTCTGTGTGTACATCCAGGGTTGCCGTGCTCCAGGTGCAAAATCTGGCACTTGCCCCTGTTAAAC
The DNA here is from genome assembly GCF_963921805.1 of Phalacrocorax carbo. Lineage (NCBI taxonomy): Eukaryota > Metazoa > Chordata > Aves > Suliformes > Phalacrocoracidae > Phalacrocorax > Phalacrocorax carbo. The sequence continues at coordinate 22,366,522 of NC_087513.1, read as the reverse complement.
TTCATACAGCTGGTGATTGCCCAGCTCTCCAGTCTGTTCAGATCTCTCTGCAGGGCCTCTCTGACCTCGACAGTGTCAACCACTCCTCCCAATTTTGTGTCATTGGTAAACTTAATGAGTATTCTTACAAGTCCTGCTTCCAAGTAATTTATGAAGAATTAAAGAGTACCGGCCCCAAGATGGATCCCTACAGAACCCCACTAGTGACTGGCTGCCAGGCCAATGTAACCCCTTTTACTGTGACCCTTTGAGCCCGACCCATCAGCCAATTGCTCACCCACTGCATTACGTGTTTACCCAGCTGTGTGCTGGACATTTTGTCCAGGAGGATACTGGGAGAGACAGTATAGAAAGCTTTACTGAAATCCAAAAAGATCACATTGACTGGCTTTTCTTGGTCAGCTAGGTGGGTGCCCTTGTCATAGAAGGAAATCAAGCTTGTTAGGTGGGACCTTCCCCTTGTGAACCTGTGCTGGCTGGGAGCAATGACTGCAATGTCTTTCAGGTGTTTTTCAATAACTCCCAGAATGATCTCCATAATTTTATCAGGCACAGAAGTGAGACTGACAGGCCTGTAGTTACCGGGATAATCCCTTCTTGAAGATTGGGACAACATTTGCCAGCTTCCAGTCAACTGGGACCTCTCCAGACCCCCAAGAGCATTGAAAAATCATTGAGAGAGGTCTCACTGTGACATCAGCCAGCTCTTTAAGTACCTTTGGATGAATCCCATCAGGCCCCATCGACTTATAGGGATCCAGGTGGACCAGCAAATCCTGTACAAGCTCAGGGTTTATTAGGAGTTTATCATTCCAACAGTCATGGTTCACCAGCCCAGGGCTCTGGGAGTCCCTGAGCCCACCATCGGTGTTGAAGACCAAGGCGAAGAAAGCATTAAACGTCTCAGCATTATCTATCTCCGTGCTTGTGAGGTGACCATTCTCATCAAGCAATGGGCCAATGTTATTTCTACCTGCCTTTTGCCATTAATGTATTTTTAAAAATCCCTTCTTATTATTCTTCACAGTACTGGCCAGCTTCAACTCTAATTGAGCTATCGCCACATGAATTTCCTCCCTGCAGTGGCGAACAGCATCCCTATAGTCCTCCCATGTCGCCTGATCTTGCTTCCACTGACCATATACTTTATTTTTTCTCCTTATTTCAGGAATAACATCCCTGGTCAGCCAGGCCAGCCTTTTCCCTCACCTGCACTTCCTACACTTTGGGATGCCTGCTACTGTGCTTTTAGGAGGTGCTACTTAAAAAATGACCAGCACCAATGGACCCCAGCACCTTCAAAAGCATTTTCCCAGGGGACATTACTAAGTAGTTCCCTGAGCAATCTGAAGTCTGCTGTCCCCATGTCCAGAGTTGAGGTCTTGCTGGCAGCTCTCCTCCAGTCACCATAAAATTTAAACTTGACTGCTTCATGGTCACTGTGGCCAAGGGCCCCCCCATCTCCAATTAATGTTAATTATGCAATTAATATATATGGGCTATATCTGTTAAGAAGCAGGAGCAGAGCAGCTCTGCCAGGTGGTACAAGCCAGGTGCCACAAGCCAGGTGCCACAGTTGAGCCCATCACTTGCTGTGCCCTCATTGAGGAGTGCTGTCCTGTAGCACCCAAGAAGGGTGAGCGGAGATGGGGTGGTGACAACAAGAGTCCAGACTGTAGTAACCTGCCTGCTTTGCAACTAGAAGAAGCAGAACATCTTTTTGCAGTATATGAGCTGTTAGAGAACCCTATTTCCTGGCTGCAGGACAGTGTGTGGGCAGCAGAATAAAGTGCTCTGTCTCAACTGACAGTGGCTCATGTAGACACTTAGATTTGGGAGTCTTTATTTAACACTGCTGCACCCACTGTTTCCATGCCATGGTTGAAAACTCTCATCCAGCTGTAGGAAAGAGATCATTAGTAATACTAGCAAATCTGACATAGTCTAAGCAAAGCTGGGAATATTCAGCAAATATCTTGAGAAGGCCTTAAAGTGAGTTTTCTTAAACTTCTCTTGCCACCAGTGATTAAGTGGAAAAAGAATTTTTACATCGGATCTAAGAACAGAGATCAAATACTTGGAAATTTATGCCCTATTCAATTTACTAATAGTCATTAATCTTCAGTGTATTTTGAAAGCCAGTCCCATTTCCTTGGAAAGACATTCCAAATTCTAGATGAATTAATGATCTGAGCAGAAATGTGTGATTCTGTAGAACAGTGTAATTATACAGAATGTGAAATTCAAGAGCTCCTAATTCATGGAACAATTGTATTTTACTTCAATATTTTACGTGGCTGTTTGATATGCACACAGCATGTGCATATGAAAAGTCTGAATGAGATGTATATGTATTTGCATTATGAACATTGTGGCACACATTCAGGGGATACAGTTAACAAAGAAATAAAATTGCTGTGCCAACAGTTTTCCTGCCCTCCCAGACTTAGCAGGGCATGTATTTTTATAGTTTAACAAGCTTTCCTATTAGATTTTGAAAAATGAATCTAGTTATTGACATACTTGAAGCATATTCAATTAGTCTTGATTTGGTATATTTGATTTAAAGGTTTTTGATTATTTGTTCCATGTTCTAACTTGACAACTTAGAAATGGAATGAAATTAACCTGTCAGGAAGGATTAATGAACTGATTTTGTTCACTAGTTTAGATGATTTACACGAATTCCACTGCGGCTGATCTTGCCACTGAACCAATATTAATTTCTGAAAATGGATTAAAGGTTGATGTTATGATATCCTATACTTTCATATACTAATTAACATTCATTTGCCATAGGAGCAAAAAGAAAATATGTAAAGCAGTGAACTGCTCTGTAGTTTAATTAAAACCACATTGTTTCTTGTGTTAAAGAATGAACATATTAATAAATTATTAGTATATTCATCAAATATCAATAAGGATAATCAATGGACAAAATAATTAATTGAATGTTAGTTAAGTCTACTTTTATTGCATTAAATATCCTGTAAACCTACTGCTTACATGCAGCACAGTACTATTGATTGACAAGTTGTGTTTCACTGAGAGGGTTAGTCAGCTATTACGAATATGAAAAAGCACATCAATATGCAGAAGAAGATACTTCTGTATTCTGCTAGTAAGCTATGAATGATTTCTTAATTCTTGAATGTAGAAAATTTTTCAAATTCAGCTCACTCTAGCTTTGGAAATCTGATAGATGGCATCAGTGAAAGGAGCAGGTTTGGGTGTGCCTGAAAAATAAAGTGCCTTCATTCCTCACCATCTGCAGCTCCAGCTAAGGCAAGTGAGGGGAAGGCATGGACTGTGGAACTCTTTTTGTTGTAAAACATGTATGCTCAGATTGCCAAGGAGGAAGAACTTTACGTTGTAACTTCACCTGCACTAGTTTTCTTACTTCGTAGCGTATGTAAATGTGGACAATAATAGAGCAGAAAATATTAGTAATAAATTTCATCTTCTGTAAAAAGGCATTAAAGTACTTGGGTTAAATATTAAAAAATGATTTTTATTCCTGTTCATATGAAATATACACCACCTGCCACTATATGCAAATAATATGTTCCTGTTTATCCATCTAAAATCTAGTGATTGCATAGAATTTGTTTTGCAGTCTCATTTTGATTGAAGTAACTGACTGGCTTGACCGAGATGCTCCAGTGACTTGGAAGTGATTAATGTGAAATAAGTATCTTATTTCTGTGTTAGAATCAGTTGACTAGAGAGACATTTGCTTTTAGTGGATGGACACAGTCAATCAGCTGGTTACATGCGTTGGCTATTAATGCCAGGACTACTGCCTAGAATTTATTATCGGCTGTATCAATTTGGTTGTGGTGTGGAGTTAGGTGCAACTACAGTACAGAAAGGTGAGGAAAAGATGGTAAAACCAGGGTGAAGAAATTGTTTGGGAAGCAAAACAGTGGACTGGGACTGGTGCTAGATAAGAGCTGAACTGTGAGATCTGGCTGGGAAGCCAACAGGGAGACATTTTACCAAATAAAGACTATCTACTGCTGTTTCCCATTACAGCTTTAGTGTTACAACTACTTTGGTTTTAACAGAAATTATTACTTTGACATTTATTATTGTGGCACAGCCAATGCTTGAACTGCGAAAATGCAAGCAGATTTAATTGTCATCTTTTCTAAGTAACGTAGAATTTTACTGAAGACAGCAAGCAAATTTGCATCCAGATTAAGTGAGAGACTTGTACTTGTTCTAGAGCACAAGAACTGACCTCTAGGTTTTAAAAGTACTAAGGAAGATATTTTTCATTTCTTTAGAAAGCATAATGTGTACAAAGACTCTGTGTAGATAATACTTTTTGATTTCACTGTTGTGAGGTAGTATATCCTCTTCCTTATTCTGCTGTTCTGTAAAGTATTCTTTTTACTTTTTGCAAAACACTGTACCTTAAATGGGGTAGTGCAAAAACAGTGATTTCATTATTCAGGCAATGGCTGTAAATTCTTAACAAGTTGAGTGTTAAAAGGTTACGTTAACTTTCTTTTAATCTACGTAAGAGTGAATGTCATTTTATGTGGAGCATGTTACATTTAGTATTGGAGTGATATTTTAAAAAAGACAGTTCATTAAGTAACTTCAGTGTATTGACAAATGGGCAGGATTAAAGACCATTAAAACAAAGGCTCTTCAGTGTGGTGTTCCCACCACAATACATTTTAGTATGAACAAGACAACCCTAGTTCTCTAATGGGGCTAATTCTTAGATGTAGTGATTTCTTCAGGACACTACCTCTTTTGAATATATCTTCACTGGAAAGATCCTGAAAGTTTTAAAATATAAGTTATCCTGGTTATTTAATTGCAACACAAAGTAACATAGTGATAACATTAGGAAAGAAAGCTCTTACATCTAGTATATTTCTGCACACTCTCCTTATGAGGAAGACACTGCCCTTCAGCCAAGACAGCTTCTGTTACTTTCTTTAAGAAGGTGTAAGCAGAAGAGGCAGGAACTTGGTGAGATTTCACCAGCAATTTACACATAAGATTATGACTGTACTTAAGTTATAGGCAATTCAATAGTAATGTGTTATCTTGAGTAACCACAGATTGCTAAAAGTTGCTGGACAAGGGAAAAAAAAATAATCTCCTTAGAGCCTATCTACTTTGCAACGTAATGATTTCACTTTCTACTGAATTAATAGAAATCTCTTCTAATCCGGGTGTGTTACTGCTCTGTGCAATCCTTTATCCTACAAATGGTCCAAGTTCCCCCTGGTCTGTCCAGTTACTTGTGTTGTCATATGGCCAAGTGTCTCCATCTCTTCTTATGTCCTTTTAAGAGTCTGCTTAATAAACAGCAAATGCAGAATGTGCACTGGTTACCCTGGTTCAAGCTTAGGCAGACTGGGGGACCTGAGGGAAAGCTCCGGTTTACCATTCACCTCTGTAAGCCACACTGGGATTGTTATCTACAATTTAACTGCACTTCTATGTACTTCCAGGTACCTTCACTAATCACAGTGGATCTTGCCTGTATACATTTCTGAACCAGCAGCTCCCTTCTGTTCCAACTTGTCCTGTACTACCTTCAATAGCATCATTGCTATTACTTATTCTCATTGTGGTAGTCCAGAAGTGCCCTAAAGGCAGACTTATGCTAGGTGTATGGCCACAAAACATCATGTTAGTACTCCCTGAAGCAAGGCCTGCACAATCCCTTCTTCTATTTGTCACCTTACTTTCCAATTGCCCTATATTTTTTCCTACTCAGAAGAAAATTTATACACCTTAAAGTGTTTCTTAAAGTGTTTCTTAATTGGCTACTTCTGAAATGGTGGAATAATTTATATGCAATAGCAAGGCTCAAGTAAAAACCATGTGGATGATTGATTTTGTGCTTGTTTTAGTATAGTAAGATGATTCTGAGGTACATCAGATTTCTATTTATAGCAAATTAATGGTTTCAATGTAATTTTACTCTGGGACTAATTAGATGTGCAAAGTTAAATATGTCTGAAAGTATTTTTTCAGAATCAAGGCCTTTCTCTGTGTTTTTTTTTTTTTTTAAATTTACATAATTTCTACCTTTTCCTATCTTAAACTTCACTTAACATCAGGATTATGAAAATGAGGGTCATTCCAAAAAACAGGCAGCAATAGCAAGGGCTGTTATGCACAGCTTGACTTTCAGTGTTTATAATTTGTAAAACAGCAACCAAAGAACATCCCAATAGTATAAGGTTTTTGCAAAGGGAAATAGTCAAAGTGTTTACTGTTTCTTAATTTTTCTTTGGGATCTGTAAAAAGACAGTGCAAGAACATAGATAGATAGATAGAGCTCCTTCATTAAAATTGCAAAGGTTCCTGGGGCCAGGAAAGCAATTTATGAAGGCACAGAGGTAAACATTTTGCACAAAGAAAATTAATAAAATGTTCCCCAGTGGTTCTCAAACAGGGTTGCTAAAATATTTTCCTCACTGTGCATGGAATAATGAGGTCACCATAGCAAACAGGGAGTTGCACACTTGGACCACAAAAGCACAATGGATCAGGGCTTTCAGCAGTGTCTAGCAGCTTTTTGCACCTCTTCCCAGGGCTAGGGTGGCCTGGGAAGCAACTGTCCCCAGCCCCAGGCCTTTCCCACAAGACTGCCACCATAGTTATAACCTAGGAATTTGGAGCTTCCTTCCATGGGTAAGCACCACTGGAGATATACACCTCAGAGCCAAATGTGTTCCTTGCATGTAGGCTGCTGCGGGGAAAACCTCTGTCAGGCTTCTTACTCCTGTCACTCCAGGTGTAAATATATTTTCTCCTATTATCCGCTTACATACATGTGCAAAATGAAACACACATTCTGCTGAACAGATGCTTTCAAAAATATTCACAACAGCACAACCAAGCAAAATATGACCACCTGCACAGAATGCAGCTGGTAATGAATTTTAAAGAAAAATTGTGGGATAACAAAACCATGTAAAAAATGTGAGAAATTCCAGGGTAAAAGACCTTCAGCCCTATTTCCTTGCTGTCAAATTCTTTTACAACCTGTGTGTTGAGAATTGAGGTTGCTCAAATACATTTCTTGTCAGTATAGTTGCTAATAAATGAAGGAACTTAAAAGACTGGTTTTAAATTGTAAATCTTGCCTTCTAACACAATTATGCCAAAATTGATGTTCTTTTTTGCAAAACACAAGTAAAGACAAAATTTATATTAAAAGTCTTATGTTTCACGCGTTAATATGTGCTTGCTATTGCATGCACAGAAAGAGAAAGGCTTATTTTGCCATAAAAAAGGTGTATTGTTGTTATTACTTCAAAATTATTACACTGTAAGTAGGCTAATGCTAGCTGGGGAATAGAAAAGGCAAAGAGATGGGTGGAAACCTGTAAATTGGATGAAAAGAAGTCTACTTCTGCTTTAGAGAAAAATGATATAAATAGGAAAATAGAAGAAAACTGCTAAGTGGAAAAAATCCAAAAGTAAAAGGGGTCTGTGTGCAAAAATGGAGACAATGAAAGATCTGTTAAAGAGAAATTTTGGAATAGATGAGCATGAAAGCTTTGATTGTTTCTGACTTGCTGTGGAACCAGTCTGCTTGAGATCAGGATTTAGCGCTCTGCAGTCTCCCTTTGGGTTTTACTGAGTCTGCTTGGACAAGCTCAGGATGCTTTACAAGTCCAAGCTTTCTCTGCAGTCATGTTCACTGGAATAATTAGTAAATCACATCTCAGAATTCCAAAGGAGTAGCTAGTGACTTCTTTATCCAGTATCCATTTCTACGGACATGCTAAAAATTATGCAGGGGAGTTTCAGTTTTTCCTAGAAGTGAGAAATAATCATTTAGCTAGAAAGTGTTGAAATGTTTACCCAGTCATCTCTCTTTTTGCTTGCCTAGCTGCAGGCCAAATCAGTGTTAAAAGAACCTCCTTGAAAACTGTAAAAAAAATTAAATCTGTTCCTATTTTACCAAGAGGACACTGAAATGTGAATATTCTCTAGAGTATCCCCTCCTTTATGTAGAATGCTATATAATCTTCTTGCATTTTCACTTACTTCTAACAAAAACTCTAATACAACCTTAATTGTGATTTCTCTGGGTGTGAGGTGAGAAGACGTTCAATACTACAAATCTATTACGAGGCAGCTGTTACATTACCGTGGAAGATGATAGCGCGGTACATATTTCTAATCAAAATGTTTGCTTAACAAGAAGGTCAAAGAAGCAATTAGTGGAAGAATACAGTTCTATTGTGTGCCACACACTATTTGACTACAATACAAACTGACACCAGGGCAATTTCAGCTATTGGAATCACAGAGGTGAACTAGGGCACTCTATCAAGCTTAGTTTGACCCTGACAGCTTTTGACCAGCTATTTGTTGTCATATCTTTCTGACTGAACAAGATGACAAATACATACAAGACCTCACACTCAAATGCTGCATTCTGTGAAGTGAGACAGATTTTGACCTTTAATTGGTAGAGGTCCCTGGGTCTTGTGACTTCACATCTGCTATCTTTATTGTCTTGTAGTGGACAGAAATTCTGTTAACTACTGTAGAGGTATGTGCTCCCAGAATAGGAAAAATGTAGTTGCAGTTAAATAGCATCAGAACATGTTATTCCACAAGACAGCTTTCTTTTTTTTTTTTGTTTTTTGAAAAGAGATTGAACTGACTTTAAAGAAGAAGAGAGGTTTTTCTCTGAGTAATAAGCCTCTAATACTTCATATTATTCTTTACTGTTGCAGGGGCCTAACCTGACAGAACAAAATTTAGGATTTGGGCTGAGTTTGAAAATAGATGAACAAATAAAAGAACTTTGTCCTGGGCTAGCACATTTGAATAAATATATATTTACACATTTTTATAAAATAGAGGACAATGAGCAGTTTCAGAAGTTAGCCTTTCAAAAGAGGAGAAGAAATTATTGATTTTTTTTTTTTTTGTGGCAATAACCAAAATGAAATGACTATTTTATTTTTTTTTTATATAAAGGATTAGAATTTTTCAGTTGACCTTTAGGAGATGTAGGTTGCACAGGCAAAATCCTTTACCACAGATGTTTTCATTTACCATCAAATGAAAGTTGGCTTAGCCTTGAAATATAATTTCTTTACTTGATTTCCCTGTTTTGTGTTTTCTCACGTTTCCATGCATATGAGGTTGGTGCCTGAGTACCTTCAGTTGCTTGTGGACTACTGTTCTGCCTTTCTCAAGACCAACAGTCTGCAAACTACAAGCTGAGAAGTACTGCCTTAGAGGAATTAAGTACACAAAGGCTCTTCAATGGAGACCCGACTGGCAGAAAGAGGGTCGAAAATAACAACACAGTAGAGGATAATTTATAAATTAGCACATAGAGTATCGATAACTTAGTCCTATGTGGCTTCTCATTCCTGCTCTTGGACTGCTTTTGTGAAGCCTTTAATGGTTGAGTTGGCTAGATGAATGTCCTGTGATCTCAGTTCCTTTTGTCTTAGCCCTTCCACACATAAGAGCTCCAGGAAGGCGTGAAGAAGGTGATTTCATGGGTCCTTGCTCAAAGGGACCAGATATTTTTAAGGTACCACTCGGCTGCTGTTCAGTGCCAGAGTTTCTGGCCTCCTGCTCATCATTCCAGATCCCTCCTTTGCCTGTAAGGGCCCTCATCAATAAGTATCATTTCCTTCTTTCCTGTGCTTGCTCTTCCTTGATTTTGCTGTTCATCTCTCAGCTTTTATTGGTCCTGCTATCATCTACCTGCTGCCAGCTTCCCTTTCCAATGGCTATTCCTCAGGCATCTGCCTGTAGCTAGAGGCTCATCTTAAACTCAGTCCCCTGCTTTTTCCCCCCTGAAAATCTCCCTCACTGGATTGGTCTTTTTTTGCTGGTTCAGCAAGCATACGCTAGAGTGGTGCTTCTGTCCTATCTATCCCATTTAGAGAGGATGACAGGACTACTACTATATTAACATGGGTATTACAATATATGTGCAGGTATATAGACTTATTTGATGTGAAAATGTAACTACATTATTTAGGTTGTGGTGAATAATTTAAGAATATCTCATAAAACACCTTCTGACAGTAATAGAAATCAAAAGAAATGTGAACATCTTCACACTACTTATTTGAAGCTATTTTAAAGTAAAATATATATAATGATTAATGGCAGTGACTTATGATGGGAGAATGTCTAGTGGGTACTGTGTAGTCAGTATTGTATCACTACTGGAGTCAGTAAGTATTTTTCACTTAGGAGAATGTAGTTCCTCTATGGACTCTTTAATCATATAATTAATCATATAGTTGATTTTAATAGGCATATACATGAGGACTATTGTTTAGCAAGGATTTTCAGGGCCAGGCTGCTTTTTAACAATCATGCTAATGATAGAAGCAGGATATAAAATGCTTTGACAGTAAAACTTTTTAAGTACCAGCCTGAGATATATTACAAAAACTAGCATCAGTTAGGTAATACAAAGGGATCTGCAGAAATCTGCACAGAAATATACTAGAAATATAGAAGGAAACTATACTGTGAGTCTGAATGCAAGGAGAAAGTAGCCTATAAAAAAAAATATTTAGCAGAATCTAGAAACCCAGAAAGTAGAAAATAAGGCATTTGTTTGCAGCATGATAAGGGCTTGAAACTAGATTTTTGTCATCAGAAATACCACAATTCAATCTCTTGTTCCAAGTGAAAGCTGTGGTAACAGCCTTGATGAAGTGTATGCTGATGAATACCCTGTAAACAGTAATCATTTGCAATTATTTCTAGTAGTTGGATTTTGTGTCTTTCTGTTTTATGACTGCACTTAGTTCAAGAATGATGTGAAAGGAATCTTCTACTCCAGCAGTTTGGCTTCTTGACCCAATTAAAGCTGCATGAAAAGAATGAAACTCCCCAAACTTTGTATACCTTAACAATGTTAGATTGGATTACTTTTTTTTGAAATGAAAGTCCAAGCATAATTATGCAGTTCCGTCTTCTGAATGAACTACCTTCCTGTGGTTGAACATTAGGGATTTTTGTTCTGAAAAATGGAGGGCTTGATTCAGTTGTCTAAAGATAGGTTTCTGTTCAAGATACCCTGTCTTAGCCACAAGGGGCTGGTGGATGTCATTAAGACCTATTGGATACCTGTGCCCCTCTGAAAAGGCAGCTAGAATATCTCATACGATGCAGTGTATCTGTGCGAGGCAATTAGGTTGTTTGCTCAGAAACGCTGAATGTGGAAACAGTCATATCAACACTGTTTCTTCAAGCAAAAGTAAGAATTTTTTTATAGATTCTGATTTTAGTTTCTGTTAAAATGCACACACTAATAGAAAAGACCTACAGGAGTAAGGATTCCCTGTGCAGGCGTGGAAGCATGCAGCTCATGTGGTGGAGCAACCTCAAAAGGTGTGTCTAATTTGGGGTCTTGCCAGAGCACTTAATCAGAGTCCTCAAATTGTCCAGAAGAAATGCGCTATTGAGGACAGACTTCATGGCTAATTGACGACCTCTTTCTCAGCTAATTTCCTGCCTACAGAAAAGATATTTCTGTACAGATGCTCTGGGCAGCTGATGTGCCACCTGCCCAGTGGTCTTGCAAATCACTCGGTCTACAGACCCTGTGCAAGTAGGTCCCATTGTGATGCAGTGGGAATAACATGGCCTCTGCAACAGTAGAAAAGCTGAACTGGTCACATGTTTTGGTAAGGCAAGAGATACGAGTCCAACACATCTATTTGTTCCAGAAATTATTGGCCTAAATATTCTTATCTACACAGTGCAAACCATGCCACATTCAAAATGTTGTGTTTTTACACCTTTGATTCTGAGATGTTCATGTTTGCTTATGGTACAAAACAATGGTAAATTGCACTTTTACAACATGTCAGGACAACTCCTTACCTTTTAGTTGTGCTCAGATTCATGCTAAAGCACATCACTATCCATGGTTTTATGCTTTCTTCTGGATCATTGCTGGGTTTCCTACTATCTTCATGTTAATTATGGATTTTTAGCAATTGCTACAATTCTAGTTCACACAACAAGTGTCCTAGGACAAATTTGCCATTTGCTGTTTAATATTTTATGTGCAAATCAATGTTTTGCTGATTTTGTATTATGCATTTAATTATAGCAAATTCACCTAGATATCAGGAATAGTATTTTTTTTTTTTCTTAAATATGAAACTGAACAAATTCTTCTCTGTCCTTTGTTAATTTTGATAGAAAAATAGGATCCTTCCCCACCCCCTTCATCTCCTGCTTTTACCTTCCTGTTGGATTTAATTTCTCGGTCTTGTTATACCATGTGCCAGGCCCTACATACTCTGCTCTTTAAAGTGATTCCCTCTCCAATAAAAACATGGAAAACAAATAACTCTGCCTTGATGGTTCTCAAAAGCAGATTGTTTTATCACTTCATCTTCCAAAATTTATTATTAAAATGTATTTTTCTGAGACACCGCTGTTAACTCTTTCATTTCCCTTTATATTCTTAACATTATGGTTCTGTTTCATTTAGCCCATGAAAATGAGTTGCAATGAAAGGCTGCCCTTTGACTTATGACTTGCTCCTGTTGCTTATTCCATTTTACCTCACATTTTACTTACATCCAGCAGACATCAGTTTAGCAGCCCCAAATGGCTTTGATTTAAGATCAGTGCTCAGAATAATAGTGCAGAAACAAATTATAATAAACGTTTCCAAACCAGCTTAATGGCTTTTCTCTCTGCTGCAAGAAGTATAATGCGGCTGCTGGGCATTCCCTACCAACTAGCATTTTACAACAGAGCAAGAAGTGAGCAGAAATGTTGCAGTGCTGCCTGCAGTCAACTGTGTAAAATCAGATTCTGGCTGGTCAGGTTTAGACACTGAAATAGACACTACTTTTGGCTGTGACTGATTTAAAAGATTATGTAGTTTCGTATTTATCTTGGTTTTCATTCGCTTCGTGCTCCCACACCAGCTTCTGCTCTTTCCCACTTGCTCAGACGTTTCCAAAGCAAGAGAGCACTAAATTTTGCTCCAAGAAGAGTGACATTACTTCCTGTGATATGATTTCAAAAGGAAGTTTACAATGGTTGAAATATATGGAATTTCCCCTGTAAACATGAGCTTTAGGTGTAGGATTTCAGGAGCTTAGGGCCTAACTCTGCTAGCTGTGCCCAGAGGCAGGTCTGCCCTTGGAGTGGGGGAGTGGGGGCTGCTGGATGCTGGCCCCTGGCCCTCCCCAGCACGGCTCCCTGGGGCTCTCAGAGGAAGGCTTCTGGGGCATCAGAAGGATGCAAACTGCTCTTTAAATGCTATGCACAATCACACATATATGTATGATTTATTTAGGATTCAGAGCCTCTTAGGCAGAACTGATGTGGCAAGTAAAGAGCAAGACAGGAAAAGCAGACGCTTTACTCAGTCTTTAATACTGCTCTCAATCTCTGGATAATCAAAATCCCTCAATAAACAAGACCAGTTTGGTGCGTACATCTGTTCCATATTCAGCTTATATTGTCAGTGGTGTCTTGCTGAATTCTTTGAGGCTCAGAGCCTTCACCACCTGCAAGATCAGATCCTTGACTGTAACCAGATGGTGGCATTGTAGCATTACAGCAGGTTTCTAAAGTTGCCATAATTTTGCTTGGGGTAATCCAGAAAGCTATGAAAAGTAGAGAATACATTTTCAAGTGGAATAGCTGGAGAATTTTGCACACTGAAAATGGTGCTGGTGCACCTAGAGCTGAAAGAGGATGCATAACCAGAAGATTCTTTTAATCACCAACAATAGAAAATAAAATGTTATATTTAAAGAATAATACATTTGTTGGAAAATCCAAGCAGGCAGTGATAACTTTCTATTTACATTGCAGGCACAATCATACTTAATTTGTTCATGCATTAAATCTGAAAATGTCAAGTTAAAGAAATAATATAATTTTATTATATTTATCTTTTACATTTTTTTTTCTTTTACTAGGAAAACCATGATACACAGATTGGGGCACAGAAGCATGAAGTGGAAACATAATAATTCTAAACCTGACTCTACCATGTTATTTCACTGTCATTTCCTATAAGTTATTAACCTCCTCTGCTTCATTCTCTTCAGTTCTGAAGAAAAGAAGATAATAATGCTGTAATGCTTTCAACACTGAAAGGACTAATTAGTTAATATCTGTAAAATATGTTGAAAAATGCTGTGTGCTAACAGCATTTTAGCATGTCGTTCACAGATTAAGGTTACAGGGGAATGACTGCTAACCCCTTCTCCAAACCAGCTATGTTTTCTGGCTCCTCAGTACTTGCACGTGGTTAATGTTATGCTTGCACCGCTGCATTTACATTTATTCCTGGAGGCCAGTGCTCAGACCCTGCTCTGCCCAGTTCAGACTCATGACTCTAATTTATTCTTAAAATAATATTGTCACCACCAGCCTTTCTTTTTAACTGTGCTTTCACCCTGATGAGACCTGAAAACATATAACAAATCTCAAAACCCAGCATGGAGAGAAAAAGCTGTTTTTTCAGGCTTGAGTTTGCACATGGGTCTAAATCCAGCAAAGAGCAGAGCAAACTGGGGTTAGGTGCTTATGTCACCACTTGTGTGGAATGGTGTCTTTCCTAAGACAATTTTCTCTGGATGTTTTTTAAACAATAATTAAACCTTAGCCACACTGCCTGGAGGAGTCACGGTTGCCAGCTCACAGAGATTTTGTGAATGGTGGGGTTTTGCACAGTGGCTTGATAAGAGAAGAAACTTTATCTCTCCCACTCAGCTACAGTCCTACCTGTCCCCTGATATGCTGCCTGCATCACTTGCCTGTTCCATAGCAGTGAAGCAGCTAATCAAGGATGCTCAAAATCAGGTAGTACCTTGGAAGGAAAGAAGGAAAATGTAGGAGGGAATTACTAGAAAAAAGCCCAGGAGTTTTGAGGAGCTCAGCCTGCTAACTGGCACTAACCCTTTATGAAGTGCCCAGATGCTGATGGGAAGATGGAGAAACCTCTGTTGTCTGCCTCTGAAAGCTGGGGAGACACCACCGTGGAGGAGTGGGACTGAACTGAGATAAGGGAATAACTGAGATGGAGGCTGAAGGGACAGGGCTGATTCTGATCTTGTGATGTCCTACAATGAAGACCAAGACTTGTTGCCACAGACTCAAATCTGCTGTCTCAATAAGTCTGTGAGAGAGGACAACAAAAGTCTTTACTTGCTCACCTGGGTACACGTCAGGGTGGACAGGAGCAAAAGGAAAAATGAAGAAGTGCAACATTTTATGAAGCGAGATGAACTTCTAACTGAAGCTACTGATTCTGAAAGGGACCAGCTCCTCATCATCACGCCTTTTATTTGCTCTTATTTGCATAAGAGTTTAATGAAGTCTTTAGGTGTACCTTCACTGTAGTTAGCTTGAATTTACTTACAGTTGAATAGCTTCTCTCAAGTAAAATTAGTCTGAGTGAAAACAGTGTGAAATATTACCCATCTTCATAGTGGGACTGTAGCCATTACTGTATGGAGCCTCTGAGACCTGCAGGGTAAATCCCACAGCTTTTTTCAGATGCCATATGCTGACTTGCTCTATAGGTTATTTCCCTGTGCCCCGTGGCTCTGACTTGTGCAGCCAACCCAAATTTGCATGTTGAATGTGGGTTTCACTAAAAACCAGTCAGGCAGAAATAACCTCTTAAGATCTGGCATGTTATCATGAGTTCTAGCCCATACCCTCTATGGAGAGTGAGCTTGTGTTAAACATGTTACCTTGCCAAGCTAAGGCATTTACTGTGTGGAGGAAACTTGATGCAGGGACTACTATAACTCAAGATAACTTTGAAGTGAAGACAGTCCACAGAAATAGTGATTTTGGCCAGAATAACATTGTAAGGAACTGTGACAGACCTGGCTACAAAAACTGGTAGATTTGGCCCTAGCTTCTTGCTTTAACTGGAATACAAGAGCATTTCCCTCATAAATCATCCTAAAATAAATAGGGGGAGAAAAAAAGGGTAGTTTTTCCATCACTTTAGTGAAAGAAAGGTTTAGCATATGGCTTGAGTTTTGCCATTGATTTCAACAGCAGCCCATTGAGCCTATATTATATCTGGAGCTGAAAGCTCACCACCCGTTCAGCTTTTCGCCGTTCATGTTGTCCGTGCAGGATGGTGTTATGTGCTGTGAAGGTGTAGCTGGGGACCCAGGTGTTGCTTCTGACTAAAAGCCTCTCTGCTGGAACTTCCTGACTCATTTCCCTGATTACAAAGACAGCAGGTGTCAAACACATCAGAAAAAGAACAAAGGACATTATCTATCCATACTTAATTAAAGGCAGAAATGCACTCAAGCCTGGCTGGCTGAACCAGAAGGCCGTGAGGGTGATAGTGTTTTAATTTATTTTAACTGTGCAGGAAGAAATTTAAGATGATTGCTGAGAACAGTGTAATTAAAGTATAGAGTTATTTTCCAATTTTTTTTTCTCCTGTTTTGATTTTTTAGAAAAGGATTATATTTGCATTTCCTTACAGTTACTTTGTTTTTATAAGTACTTTTTGTGAATACAGCACATGACATAAATTTAAAATATACAAGGTAGCCTGATAAATATGCAGTCTTATATCATCTTAGCTTTAGTTTAAATGTCATCGAACAAACAGGCTTTCAACTCCATCATCTTCAGTGGTTACATTACTGGATTTTTTTAGCAGTTTAAATTTTCTATTACATGAATCCTATCTATTCATCAAGTAAAAATGTGGCTCACATATCTTATGGTTCACCTTGCTACTGTATGTTCTGCATGAATTCAGTCACCTTTTCAGTTCTGTAAAGATTTTCAGCATAAAGGATTAGGAAAAGAGATGTAATCTCTGTTTATAAAAGGCACTTGGATACATTCCAATGAAAATGACTGTCATGTGTTAGTAGCTTAACCATATAATAGTTGTGGTGGAATATCAGTGATTTTCATATCTAGCTTTTAAAATTTTCACAAATTATCTTACAACAAAAACAGAACTATGCCTGCCCTAGAAATGTTCTGGAACATATATAATTGTAATGTATTCATATTATTTTCTGTATCAGTGCCATTAAAAGACTTAAGATCACTGCATATTGCAGTGTATGTAATTTTCCAGTATTAATTCAGAACCCTTATATTATAGAATGCTTTTATAATATTAAGGAAAAAATCAAGGATCTGCTAAACAGTAGGGGGTCCAGTGGGGAAGTAAGGGGAGATATTGTTGCAATAAGGCTAGCTAAATAACATGAACTGACTATTCAAAGACGTAGCATGACCTGAAGTTTTAAGATGCTTTGAAAATTACAATTACCTTATAAATACAACTGCTTAGTTTTTAGATTCATTACTTCATTAGATTTGTGATTATCACCTGTAAATGTCACAGTCTAACATCCTGATCCAAACTTCAGTGACCATGCTGGAAGGGATCTTGACTGGCTTGGAATCAAATTCCAATGTTCTGATTCAAATTAATGAAAATATTTCAAGTGTATCCTAAAAAATGTGATTGTATCAAATCCTAGTAACTTATAAGGGACTCAAACACTTGCTGAGCTTATTTTCCGGAATTAAACCTTAACTCACAGTTATCCCAAGTGATATTTTACGGCATCCTCAATGAAAGGTTTGGAGTTAGATTCTGCTACCATAGGCTAACATGCAAACTCTGAAGCTTTCAAAGAGCTGATATAGATGTCATTTGACTGATCTTCTAAGTTTAGTAAGCAGTTGTAGTTATGATGTATCGGAAATATTTTCGTTGAACCACATCATCACTTATGGGAATACCTAGGATGAAAAAAATAGACTTGTCACTGAAATAGTTAGGTGTGACATAGAGCATACTGATAAAGAATCTCATTTACTTGTAATAATGTTATGCTTGAAGCTTTTTTTTTTTTTTTTAAGATGGGAGCAATACTAATAGTACTTATGTCTTGTTTCAGCAAATTAAAACAGCTGGGCTATTTCTCAATATTGAACATCTAAAAAAGTCCCTTTGGATTTCCAGAACGTGTGCCTGAAGTAGCAAAAGTAAATATAGACCACAGAGCATTGTTCTTGTGTAGATTAATGTACCTAACAGTAAAATTTCTGGTTTTGTATTTTTAGCTCTCACCATTTAGTCATTGATCCAGGGCTTAAAACACTTAAATGGTTATGAACACTTCTTTTTTGTGTTTGTCATGATGTTGAATGCAAATTGGGCAAGTAAATAACAGCAACAGATTGCCATAGTGATTGAATGGTACTGGTATCCATGTTATAATAATTGAACAAAACCTTAATAACCTACATGTCAAGATATCAGCACAGATTGCCTAAAGAAAGAAAGTGAATGCTGTTCCTCAGAGCATGGATGAGAAAAGGAAAGCAAAGCAAAGTGTTGTACTTCTATTTGGAATAGAAAGGCTATGTGAAACTGCAATGGAGAAAATGGTTGAGTTGCCCCTCACTTGGAAAAAATTTCATTCCTCTCATAGTTTGGCTGAAGGAAAAAAGTGACCACAGTTATTAAAACCCAAACCCCAACAGATTCCCGAAACATAGTTCTCGATGAACAGTGTGAGACCAGTAAGGCGATAAACAACGTGCGTTAAGCTATATCAATATAAAGGTTGTGACTAAATTTTCCCACTAGGGTGCCTGTGGTTGGGCAGCTGAAAACATATTTAAATGAATCTCTCAGGCCACAGTTCAGGGAAGCTCTTCAGTACATGCTGAATCAATTCCTATTCAGGAAGACCCTATGCACAAAACTAAATTTAAGCATGCATTTAAATCCCATTTACCTCAATGGGATTTAAGCACAGACCTAATATTAAACATCTGTTTAAATATTCTCTCAAATAAGGACATTCTCCCTAATGGGGACTCAAGTTCAAAGTATTAGTTTTGTGCGTTCCTTTAATTCGTTTGAATTCAAGAGACAAATAAGGAATTTTCCTTGTGTGGAGTGTTTTATGATCGCATTATATGATAGTCTGTTCCAATAAATAACAGTTTAACTGTTTTCCATTCAGCAGTTAAAACACTTGGTTGTGTGAAGCTGAGCAGGACCCTGGAAAGTGGTTGTGGAAGTGTGGCTGCCAGCCACATGATTAATGCTTTCCAGTGTATGCCTGTTCTCAGATCTGCATTTCTGTAAGGAAAAAATATCTATATTATAAAACTTTGTGAGTGGGTTTCACCTCAGTCACCCTTAGTTGTTGAAAGCTGTATGAAAAGTCTTAATGGGTCACCCTGTGCTCCTTTTGTAACAAATGGAGAGACGTGACTATCCTTGGAGGATGATTCACCTGATTTGTCTTAGATGAGGATTTTAGATGTAATAAATTGCCCCTGGGAGGTGGAGGGCATTTAGATATTTTTCTCTGGAAACTGCAGAGGAATGTAAGCTGATGTATTTAGACACCCACTCCTCAGATGTCTAAGTAGGGTCAGATGACTCCCAATTCATGTGCATTACGTAAATCCACACAGCGTTGCGCATTTGACATGGTCATTAGCTCTGCAATGTCAAAGTAAGATTTTTTTTTTTAAATTAAATATATATGTGAAACATCTGTCTGGCTTTAATTTGCTTGATGTTTTTTTGAATATTACATGTTGCTAAAATGCCAAATGCTGGGAATATCTATAAACTAACTGCATTCATTAAGGCTATGTAGAGAAACATTTTCTTCTGGTCAGTTATAACTTGTCTTCTGTTGAAATGACAATATTTTTGCCCAGATTTATATTTTTGCCCTGAAATGTTTTTGAAAAATAAGGGTTGGTTTTTTTTTTCTTCATTGACCAGTCCTATACAGGAATGGGCTTAGAAAACTGGTCCCAGATCTAAGCTCCCATTTAGCTCTCTACTCACTGAAACTGTTGGTGCTCAAGTGCTGCAAAGTACACACTCCTAAATATTGTAGGGAGAAGGGAATGATGAGAGTGTACCACTAAGGTGAACAGTTAGATGTGCACTTCTAGCTATTCATCACCCTTTACCTGCTAATCTTAGATTAATCTTCCCCCTCTTGCCTTGTCCTGATGTTCAAAATCAGAGCACAGAGTACTGCTTGTACATTCTCTGATCCATTACAATGATATGACAATTTCTTGTACGAGTCTTGCAGTCTAAAGTTGATAAATATATTTACTTTCCCTAAAGGAACCAATTAATCACAGAAGTCAGAGATCAGTGCATCTATTTTCCTCACTCTCACAAGCATGGAATATATTAACTCATAACCAATACCACAGTAAATTTTAGCCAGAAGCTCAAGAAGTAGGTAAACATTGACACATTTGGCAGAGAGCAGGATAGTTTGGTCTTTTAATGTTGACAGTCTTTCAATTAAACACTGTCATTGTCTTAGGGGAATTAATTTTAATATAAGGAAAATGATGAGAAATATAAAGCTTCCTCAAGGTAAGTTTTGGCTAATCAAAAGACATCGTACAGGCTTTATTTAGAAACAAGCCGTTTCGAGGTTGCCTTTCCAGTATATATATTTAATCTGTAATTTCTGCACTGAGTTTAGATACATTCCTTAAAAACACTGTGCTCCTTTATATCTTTGTATCCCTGCCTATATAAGTATTAAATGAAACCAGATTCCCTTTGACATTGTTTTACTTGAGCGATGCATGATGATGTGTTACTTTTTTTGGTGATGGATTGCCACCTGGCCCTTTCTGGCAGAGTATTGCATTCTCCACTCCTAAGAGTTAAAATGTATTTTCCATTTTAAATAGCTTCCATTCTACAGGAATATGTAAGAATTATGGAGGCACCATACAGGATTATGTAAGACCAAGGCTGTGGATAAACAATCCGTACAATCAGTAAAATTAACCGAAATAGAGAAAAGAAATAAACATGCATTTGTGAACACTACATGGAAAGACAGAGTAACTAAGATTAGCAATGAGAGATACTGTTCCTTAGTGCATGCAGGCATGATCCTGGAAATTCATGGTAAAATGCAGCTGAGCAGTTTTATGACCAGCGATAATGAAATCAGCACTTTAACGATGCTGCTGAATTTGGCTGAAATAAGATAATGTTTGCCATCAGAACACTGGGCTGGTGGTTTCTGCAATTCTCTTCTCACATGAACTGCCTCCCACAGGAGAATCCTGCCTTCACAGAAATAAAGCAGGTTTGTTTTCAGAATTAGGCTTCCATTTTGTCTGTTAAGTCTTACTTTTTGTCTGTCAAGTCTTAATTTTTGTCTGTCAAACACACTACCAAAAGCTCTTGTTGACAGACTAGTCAGTGCACTGCAGACCCTATATGTTTTTCTGACCCTGATATAGGCAATTTTGAAGCTATATTTGTCATGTGGGATTAGGTCAAGTTTTTTCACATACTGGTAGGTTGGCAGGACTAGATAAGTTTTGCAATATCACTTCTGTTGATGTTGCCTCAACTACAATGCCAACTTTTCCAGACAGCAACTTGTGAATTCCTTGACCGCAGGTAGGTGCAACAGCTGAAAGCAAGGCATAGCAGCTCTCCCTGGAAAGTGGAACTAATATGTTTTCCCACGTATCACCTATATATAAGAATTTTTTTAAGGCTTGATTCTGACATGCCAAGACCTGGGTTTTCTTGCGGCGAGGCAATTTTGTAATTCTAAAGATTTGTGCAGTTCAAAGAAAGATTCCTGGGAATTGATCACGCTATGATACATTTCTCACGGATATATGTGCCTGACTTTCCCTGACCCTGTTGGATTGGTATCCCACTACCCAGAGCTGGGAGCTGGGAGGGGATGAATGGTTCCCATCCAGGTCTGGCAAATGCTGGGCTGACTGTGGCAATTCCAGCATGATTTTAGCAACAAAGGCTGAGTCTAATAAACCAAGAGAGCTGAGCCACACTTAGTGTAAAACCAGGCATTTTTATATCTTAAGAAAAGTGTGAAAGACTGGGGAAATATGTGAGACATGACTAAAAAGACTGCAGCTGTGGAGGGAATGGACTTCCTGGTATGGAACGACATCTGTTCTAACTGGGGACTGAACCTGTTTCATATGGAAGTGTTACTCCTTGAGTGCTTGGAACAGCAATGAATCTTTGTGGCAGAACATCAAACATGTTTGCATTCTCATTTTCTGACTGTTGACACATAGTAAGCAGTATGTGGCCAGGAAAAGCTCAGGTCAGCTACGCAGTTAGATGCTACCACATACAAATATCCTAAGTAAGTGTTTATGGATATAATTGCAAAATACAAAATAATATTTCTGTCTGGATCATCCCCTTTTAGTTAAAGCATTTGAATAAGGTGTCCAATATAACTGTCTAAATGAGCTATGTTTTCCTCCTAATATGACCAAGGAAATGTTCTTTATGGCAGACCTTGGCTGAAACACCTCTAAGAACCATAGTGTAGTTCTTACAATCTCTAGATTCTTTTGTCTCTGCTTCTACAGCTTCTCTTGTGAGAAAGTTAAAGAATTCTAACCTGGAAAAATATTTTATGATTTCTTTAAAATATCTCAGTCAATTCACAAATTCCACAATTCTTGTGGATCCCTGATCAAAAGAGGGAAGGGCTGGAAATTTGTCAATAAGATGATGAATATTTAGCTCTGGCAGCTCTCTGCACTCCAGTAATGAGTTGTTGAAGTTAATCTCTTCCTCCCTGTTGCCCTCAGGAAAAAAGAACCACAGACACAAACCCAATGAATATCAAAATTAAAAGCAACTGGGAAGGGGTCTTTTTTCTGGACTTTTTCAGGTAAGCTTGGAAACAGCTATTCCTTCTGATTTCACCTACAAAATTGACAACAAGTATGAAGTTGCCCAATGTAATTAAAACTTCTGATGGAACTTGCCAGCTGAGCATGAAAACGTTTCAACAGTTTAATAGTAATCAGATATTTTTAACCACAAATACTTGGGGGTTTTACTGAGTTTCAAAACTAAATAAGTACCTACCAAACACAGAGAAACGTTTTCAAGTTTGGTCATTGAATATATACTGTTGTGCTCAGTTAGTACAATTAGTTCCAGTATCCCTTCTAAGAAGAAAGTATTCACAATGTATTTGAAATAACATCTCTGCCGAAGCAAGCTGATAACAGGACTGCCATGCCTTTTTATGCAAAGAATCTGGAAAATATAATCTTAAATGGAGGAAGCAATAATGTTGTGTAGAGGCATTTTAAGTAGCTGGCTTAAGCTGCCGATTACTGTGGATGCTAATTTTGCAGTGCTGCCAGGATTTTATGTTAATGTTATTGAACAAAAGGCTAAAGTATTTTTTAATTTAAAACTACTGAACTATAAAATTGAACTATTAGACTTTCCATGGGTTTAAGTGGACAAAGAGAATATTATGTCAAAGGCTCAATTCAGTCACCTTCAAGCCATTACACCTTTTGAAATTTGAAGCAGTAAGTTGCTGTGGTCTATTATTTTAGGCTGAAGTCCTCCCATGGTTCCTACTACTACCCTTAAATAAACTTTATTCTTCACTTCATTAAATGCCAAATATTAGCATAAAGAAGTTCAAATGAATCTGTCCCCTTCTTCTTCTGTGCAGTACTCTCAGCCTGCTCAAAGAACTTTTTTCAGGGTAGCCCTAATCACGTGAAAATGGAGAACTTGGCCACTGACTTTAACCTTGTGTAACCTTGCAGTTCTCCACACCTTAGCAAGCACAGGATTACAGCACAGGGTGGAACAGCCTGCTGACACCCTGTCCTCTTTCTTGCACTCTGGGTGGAGAGCAGAACTGGAGCTGCACTACCTGGGCATTTTGCATGTAGGTATTGCTTCTTGTTCTCTGCTTACTGTCTACAAAATAGACTACAAAGCAGTAAGTGTGCCAGTGACATTCTCCTCCATGTGAGCCCAGTTATGAAGTGTGATGGCTTACTGACCTGCTGCTGCAACTGGAACAATATAAGAGGAAGGCAATTTAGATATGACCTGGGGATTGGTGCTGTGCACTTTGCTATGGGATATATTTTGCAATGTGAGCTAAATCTAGGTCTTTTACAGAGTTTGAGAACTGGTGTTACATCCCCAGGGAACAGGGCAGGAGACTAATGAGCCTTCAGCAATGAGGGCACAGAAGATGTCTCTATCTTCTGCAGCAGACTGAACCACAGTAACAAATATGGAGCCCTATTTATGAATTTAGACAAGTGTGTGTGTGCAGTTTTAAGGAGCTATGGCACACTTGTGGGAGCAAGGTGTGCCTCACTGCACACATCACCAGGCACCACCCTTTCCCCTTCTGGCAGAACTGAGCCTTTAGGTACATTAAGTGCTTTTTCTGGCCTTTACATGTGTCAGAATTTAGAGACTGTAGCTTCAACAAGAAAGATATATATACATATAAATTTTTAAGAGCCTATCTCATTTGCTGCTGCACAGTAAGTTTAAAAAGAGACCTAGACAGATTGCAATGCAGTCACGTGTGAAGATGGGACAGTGGACTGGATCAATGCTTTAATCAAAATGTTTGAGGCTTTTATTGCATTCCAATGGAAGAAAAATGCTTTTGAGTACCATGTGTTCAACACTTGCAACCAAATAGCAGATGAAATATTTGATTCATTTGCAGCAGACCTTTGGTTACTTTCCAGAAAATGCTTGACTGTTTTTTTGATGAGATCACTGCTAAAGTTGTTGTGGAGGACATATCGTGGTGCAGGCTGACTGTTATTCCTACTGCAGTTTTGTACGTTTTCTCCTCTTAAGGAAGAGTACACTAGAAATCTTTTCCTCTTCTAGCGATGCAAGCAGTTAATGTTTGAATTATGTGAAACCTGGTGTAAGGGATAAAACATACAGAAGACTAACTGGCACAAGCTGGCAATTCATACAGTACTGGATAATCTGGAGAACAAGTGTGTTCCCTAGAGAAAGGCCAGGCTTCTGGATATTTTGGCCACTGAATCCAATCCAGTTCTCCATGTTGTTAGAAAGTGTTTTTCAGTTTTGGGAGAAAAATATCTAACCCTGGCTTTGTACCTATTGCCAACATCAGCAAGAATTAGGTGTAGATGCAGAGTGCTTCACCGGACTGGGACAGGAAATAATGCATCTTGGCTCCCTCTGTGAATCCTACCCTGGGCCACATGATCCTCATAAAAAAAGCGGCATCTCTTTCCTCAGCTGCATGAGCCAATGTATGACTTCCATGTGATTAATTTGGGGAAAAGAAATAGGATAAACTCAAAGTAAGGCAGCAGAAAGTACAGAGTAGACATAAAATTTAATGATTACACAACAAATCCAGTTAAGAAGAGATCATATGATATGACAAAATTAAACTAGGCTGAACAGCAAGTGAGTTTTCAAGAGGCTCCTCCTTTGTTTTAAATTTTCATACAGAAACTTACATGTGAGTCAAGCACAAATTGGCTATGGCTATATGTGTCTTATATTTCTGTGACATTTCTCTGTGAGAGGACAGATTTGTTGTTTTTTAGAATATAAGTGAAACACAGACATATTTTAGTAAGTTTTGTGGGGTAATGATTTGCAACAGTGTTTCCTCCCACGTGGCTCCTGAGGCAGAGCTCTGGGAAGGTGATGCTGTGCATCTCCTGTTCCTGCCTGGCTTTGGTTCTCTCCCAGCAGGGAAACATGCAGCAAGAAGGGACAAAATGCAGTTCCTCTTAAGTGTAGCTGAACACACAAAATGCCACGGAACTATCCAGAGGTAAAGTGTGACATACTGATGCCTAGAGGATCTGCTCTTCTCTCCTATGTCTCTATAACCCTGTATTTATGCATCTGTGTGTCATGTCATCCCTGTCCCCCCCCCGTCCCTCCCCCAATTTCCTGGGCACAGTAGCTGGTAGGGATCAGGCATTTGTTGCCGTTTAGTGTATCTTGTAAAGACACAGAACTGGTAGCAGTATATCTGGTCTGCCCTAATTGTGTACTGTATACATTGAATACATTTACATAAGACTTCAGAGTTTACAGCAGAAAAAACCTCTTTGTTGGAACCATACACGTAGGCATAAGATTCAGTAACACTGCACCATGTGGAAGAAGGTGAACAGAGGGATTAAAAAGCATAATGCTACTTCTCTACCAGATAGCAGCAGATGGCAGGGACCAGCAGGTCACATTAGTTTCCTGTCGGGGGAGAAAAAAATCAATGATTCAGAGCCTTAGTACTTTCTTATTTCAATTATGTTCTCTGGTTCCCAGAGAGAGTTACTTACGTATAACTTGTTGGCTGCCCCTTCTTTCAAGAATCTCAGTAATCATGATGAAGCAACTCAGCTCCAGGAAAGAGGTTAGAGAGACTATGTCTACCTGAACTGCCTAAGTCATTCTCAAACCAAAGGCACCTTGCCTCTGTGTGTAAAAATCTCTGAGCTTTGTTATAAACTGAGCTTTGTAGTGAAGCTTTGGCCTTTCAGAAATATTGGCTCCAGGTCCAGATCAAAGCACTGCCATGCATCCTTCCGTTTCATGGGTATAGTAATTAGCTAAGTACTCAGTATGCTAAACATGTGAAAACCAGAGACACAAACCAAACTGCCAGGAAAAAAAATATTTTCCTCCCACTCTTTATATCCTTTTGTTCACCTGTTTAAATGACAAATTCACCACTTCCTGTCCATAACTTTTCCAGAGCTGCACTATTTCTAAACTTCTTTATTTGTCTTTTCCTCTCTTCATTGAGTTTTGTGGATGTTTTCTTCACCTAGCTTTTCAAAACTAACCCTCATAGTGGAGGCTAAGGAAAGAAAGAAACAATTTCCAGTTCCTCTGTGGAGAAGGTGTCCCTCTGTGGCTAGAGGAGTGCTGCGCAGTGCTGCTGACGGAAGAGGCATGCTGCAGAATGCAGCCAGGGTGTCGTGGATGATAGATTTGCTGAGTGGCTTGAAGGGACAGGTATAAAACCAAGCAGTGTCAGGAGAAAGCTAAGAACATGATGGCAAGTTTAAGTGTTTGAATAATAATTTGAATGTCACAATATAGAACAGTCCTGTACACAAAATATGAAATAATGCAAAGCTTTCCTAGCACAGAAGGTGAGTCACAAAGGTTGGATAGACTTTGCTTTATAAAGGTGAAGAATGAACAGAGCTTGCCCATTAAAGCATTTACGTTCAGGTGTCTCCTTGCGGGTGAGATGTCAAGGTCTGTATTACAGTTAATAGAGATCCAGTCAATGTAAACCAGGGAACCTTGAGAGCAATTCAGCTGACCAGTTGACCTGTCGGCTTCTGCTTTAGAGTGAGCTGACAGTATAGACTAAATCTCAGTTGACTAAAATAGATCTCATTCTGGATGCCCAGTCTAAGCTATCACCTCAGCTCTCTTTGTTATCAACAGGCAGAAATCAAACTGGCAGAACTCTCTTATCTCTAAAATAGGCTGTTGCCCCCTTTTTTTTGGCTATCTGTCTTACACAGACTAAAGGCTTGATTCTGTTGCCCACCCACAGGCATTCAGTGCCATCTGAGATACCTAAATCTATATTGTCTGTTTACCAGCCACCTCACCAGAAAGGCATGGGTCTTCTATGGCTATTTTGTCATATCTGTCAGATCTAGGCATTTCAAATAGGACCGAATACCTATGTGTAGACAATGGAACTGAGCCAGAAGGTCTAATTTTAAATTATTAATTGAAGTGACCCTCATCTTAACTTCTCATGGTTTGTTTCATGACATAGGTGTTGGAATTATACAGGGCTTAAGACTAGTTTTCTGCTTGCTGATAGCAAAGTCACTGACTGACTGTTTAT
The DNA here is from genome assembly GCF_963921805.1 of Phalacrocorax carbo. Taxonomy (NCBI): domain Eukaryota; kingdom Metazoa; phylum Chordata; class Aves; order Suliformes; family Phalacrocoracidae; genus Phalacrocorax; species Phalacrocorax carbo. Next base: position 22,338,806 of record NC_087513.1, on the reverse strand, counting down.
TTTATACCTGTGCATATCAACCAAGAAAAGAAAACCCTTAGTCTTGTTATGACATTACATCATAACTAGAGAGATCACCCCTCCAGAAGATGGTTTAAAACAGGTGGCATGGTATAGACATAAGTTTGGCATAGCTGAAAACAGTTACCGATCTCAACTTTATGGTATGTCCATGTAAATGCAGTCCATAGAGTGAAAGCAAAGCTACTATTTGCAAAAGGGTTTCAAGAAAATTTTTCTTCAAAGGTTGTAATATACTCAGAAAAAGAACTTGTTCTGGTTTCTTATATACTCGCTGATCTTGTTATAAAAACAATAGATGCAGAAGTGTTATGTGAAAATACTGTGTGCTTAGATTGCATTTTGTGTAGACAGCATACTGGAGTATGCAGCAAAAAATGAGCCCCTGAGAATCTGTGATCAACCCTGTTCTAAAATAGCCCTTGGTTTTGGCAATGAAATAAGTGCAGAGGTTTGGTTTCAGTGTGTTAGAAAAAGATATTGCAAAATGGTGAAAATAAAGGAAAAGTGGGCATCCTGTTTTAAACAGAAAGTAATTGCATGGCAACTTTAAAATGACCAGCTCACTCATGAAATTGAAAACCTCAGATCAGTACAGGAAATTGTAGATTATTTTTCTTAACATCCATTAGTCTGGGAGGAAAAAGCCCAGTTTTAATGGAAAGAACTAATGCCACAACTTTAGTGTTTTAGATGTTGAAAGTCTTGACATTGGCAATGGATCACGTTCATAATGACATTCTTCAGACATTGTGGTATTCAGAGCAGAAGTTCTCATCAAAGTAATGAAAAAAACCCCACTTGCATAAGATAGAAAATATGAAATTTCCTTAACAAGTTAGTTTGCTCCTGGCCAAGGAGGGCTTAAGGACATTACTCTGCCTGCTGTTCCATATTAGTATTTTATCATATTATTGTGCTTGCAACATAGCTAATTTATTTGGCAGAGATATAACATTATTTTTCTCCACCAGACATCTGAAAGAATAAAAATAAAGGTGTTTGGGGGGCTTCTATGTGACAGTTTCAACTAAAGCTACAGCCACTATAGGCCTAAGAAAGAAATGGATGTCAGAAATAAGCAAATTAAGTTACACACTGTTAGATACTCAGGGCATTGCACATTAGTGGATAATGATTGCAACTAACAGCTGTTTTGAGACCACAAACACCACAGACTTACTCTATGAACAGACCATCAGATATCAGAAAACACAATACAGTCTATTTTAATTTAGAAATGATTATACACTTTCATATATTTTACAGTGGGTGACTTGAAATTAAAAATTTAGAAATAACTTCTGTTAATGAGAATGAAAATAAGCTGTATATATATGTTTACTATCAGCAGAATATAACAAACATTTTTTCCTTAGAACTGGGTATTCTACAGAGCAAGACCTGATCAAAAGCAAAAAGATTGGGCTTTTTTATTAAACCGTAAGTTGGAAATCATCTAAAGATGACACTTGTGTGGTAATTGATGTAGGGGTTATGAGACAACAAGCCAAGGAGTTAAATAAAAGATTGATACAGCTGTGTGTGAATTGTATGGCATGTTTTGTTTTCTGTGTTAAAAGCAAACTCCTCCAGAAAGTATTCAGAAAAAATATTTTGGAAGACAAAGGGAAATAGAGACCTAACGTGCCTCATTATTATATATTCTATCTTTCTGTCTCTTTGTCCCAGTCTCTTCAATCAGACCATCACAACATTTTTCATAACTTTGTGAATATCATGCACAAGTGGAATATCAAAGATGAAAGAAGGGATAGAAATAAGATGACTGCAGAGTATGCGTGTCATTTGGTCATGTCAGTAGTTGCTAATTAACTTATCCCATGCCTTATGTCTGTACAGTACGTGTCATACATACAACCCAGTGACGAGCTGTTCATCACATATTCTGTTGAAATTAACTGTGGAATCTTAAACCACAAAATCAACTAGCTTGAGAAGGTAATTGAATAATTAGTTCCTTCCACCATTGCAGTTACTTACGTGTGCTGGTAACCACACAAAATATTATAAGCCACATCCTATACAGCTTTCTTGTTCTCGGTGCTTCTCTCAATTCTGCCCCCCACAACAACATATCAGTATATTGAATATGCATGTCTTGTACTGACTAGGTTCTCCTTTACTGATTTTTTAAAATGTGCATGTTTTTCCAGTAAGCCTTGGGGTGTTTGCTCTCTGCTGTCCCCTGATCAAGGAATGTCTGAGATTGTATGGACTTATTTTCTTTGTCTGAAATGACCATGAAAACAGAGAGATTTAAAGTGTCTTAAATTACAAAATGGGAATTTATTCCTTAAAAGAATACTGAGGGAGTTTATAGTGTCAATTGAATTGAATAGTCTGTTCCTTACTGGCACAATCGAAACAGCATGATGTTCTCAGAAATATAGATCCACCTAATTTTTCTTACAAAGACCCTACTGGCAAAATAATTGGGCTTTTAAAATTACTATGAGCAGGAGAGTTGTCTTTATATGAATGATAACCTCTTAAAATATCACAGTGTTTATACTCCATGTGGTTGTGCCTGAGGAGGGAGCAGAGTCATGTACCAGGACTCCTGGCTCTGTATGCATCCAGAGCTCTGGCAAGCACATTTGTGACTTTCCATCTAGCACATCATCACATGTGATTAGAACTGAACAAAACATTTGTGATGATGTTTCCGTTGGCAACGCTAGCTCGGTAGAATGAAAAATTTTTGGTAAACTGTGCCAATTGTGTCAGATCTCTGAGATGGGTCAGTATCTGGGAACCAGGGGTCTCCACCTCCCCAGCAGCTGCGGTGCCAAGGGCCCACCTAGCATTTTTTAGATTTTCCCAAACTGTAATTTTTGAAGCTCCTGTTATGTATCCAATTCTTATATATTTTGCTCTTTGAATAATTTTTCTTTTTTTTCATTTTCTCATGGTATGCCTGCACTGGTTGAAGTTGTGGAGTTGCTGGGTTTAAAAGGAGAGTTTGCACACAGCTGCCATTGAGTTGTGCATGTGCAGTGGTGGAGTGTCTGTGAAAGCCCGTCACATCAGGAACTGCAGCTCTATGGCAGTGTTTCAATGCTGGAGTCAAACCAAAATATACCTGATACTTCTGAGTCAAAGAACATCTTAACATTAAAAAAAAAAAACCAACCCATAAAACCACTCAAAATTTCACCTTTTTCATGATGATTCTCTCCAAGAAACACATTAATATCAGAATTTTTCCAAGAGGGCGGAGATTCTTTTTTTACCCTTGTTGACTTGACTTATTCTACCTCAAAAATGTGGGCGCAATAATCTAAAGTTGTGAACACGCTGGTAGTAAATAATGAGCAAAACCCCCATTGTTGCTAGAATCCTGTCAGGGAAGTTTTAGGGGGGTGGGGATGGGTTCAGAGGGGAGATGCGGCTGGGCCAGTCACGCGCGCGCTGGCTCCTCGCTGTCGGAGTGCTCCTGTGTGAGCTTGACAGCGACAATCTCATTTGTTACCATTACAGAGAAGTTTTGCTAAGTAGTCTGAGGACAGTTTCTGAGGCAACAAAAAATGATTTAGAGGTTAGGAGTGAATTACCAGCAGATAAAAAGCCTTAATGAAAGTGATGTTTCTGTTTCCTTTCATGGGTGGGCTGTGATGTTGTGGGATCCAGGCTTCCTGGCTAATTTGCTTCTCACGGTTGGCCGAGGGGAGAATTGGGGGAACTAGAGGATTATCTGGGGTAAATGCATTTGTGAGCTGATTACTCAGATTGTATTGCCTCATAACTGGGTTTTCATTTCATACCGGGTGTCACCTGGCTCCTACTGAAGTCAGGGGAAAGATGCCCTTTGAATTCAGCTACTGTTGGATCAGACTCTGGGTGTAGAGCACTGGCACCTATTTCAGCTGTCAAAAATTTCAGTCCTTGTCATACAAATGACAGGAGGTAAAGCAGGATTTAAAGACTGAGAAGGAAATTCAAATATGTTTCAACATTTGCTGCATTTGGAAGATGAAATGCTGCCAGCAATTTGATGTGTGTTTTCATATGCTGTACAAGCTTACATTTTTGTTTGTTTTTTTTTTTCACAATAGAAAAATAATCAACAGACTGTGGCCTTAGACTTGGGCTCTGACAATTCTTTCTACTTCCACTTTATGGCCATGGGGAGCTCTGGCTTTGCACATTTGGTATTTCATTCTTATTTATTAATTATTCAGATATTGGTCTGAGAACTGACAGCAATAATGCATTCTGGTGTTCGTGATGCTTTGGTTTGCGTCATTTCTTCTTTTTCCCTTCTATTTAATATTAAAACAGTGGTAAGCTGTGGCCAACAACCTCTTATTCTGGGAATAACATGCAAATACACGTGTCTATGCACGTGTCTGGTTATAAATACATACTGCAGGAAGCATTCAAAATGGAACTATACCGTGCAGGAAGATTTCAAAATGGAACTATAAGGTGAAAAAGCTGGTGGACACAGTGAAAAGATGGATGAAGCACAGTGTGGCACAATTATTTCCTCTTTTTCACTCCAGGGAAAAATGGTCTAGCTGTTTTGTTTCTAGGCAGGTGTGACTTCTTTCAAAGAGGTACAATACTTTTATCATCTATTGATTAGCAGAAAAATTAGGAAGCCAATTTACTTTCCAGAAGCTTGCAAACCCTGTACCCAGAGGCAGACTTTATGGAGTTTCATGTAAAATACTAGAGGCTTAGCTTAGGGGAAAGCAGAAATATCAATGTGCTGATCACCAGTGTAGCAATAAGTTAAGGTCAAAAGAGTAAATTAGACAATGAGATGAACCTCTGCTGTCCTTTGCTATAAAAGAGAGGAGGGAAAATGAGTAACTAAGATGGCATGAGCTCCTAAATTTTTTCTGTAATAGAATTACATTGGTAAAACTGTTCTCCTTGTTTCGAAAATGTAGAAGTAGATCCCTGCATAATAAGGTTTCTCAATTTGCATGCAGATTAATTGACCTATTTGCCCCCCAGGAAGCTGAAAATGCAATTCTCTGTGCACAAAATCTGGCAATTCCTGCTATATCGAATGTGAGGGAGTGATAGTTGCATACTGTGGTACTGTGGTGCTTTGCAAGCTCTTCAAAATGCTATGTACCTTTAAACTACTGCTAGTCCGTTTCACCAAAAGATACATAAATACATGTTTCTGGTCAGATATGTCTGTAAGAAAAAAAAGAAGACACAGGTAGGTAATCTGGTGAGAAATGTATGGCATGTGTCCCTTTTGCATCTGTCTCTGTAGTTCCGAAATGGCCAGTGGCTAAAATTTTTGTGAAAAAGAGTAATTGTCTTAGAGCTATCAACACATTTGCTTTTATTTCCTTAAATGTAGTATCTTGCAACTGCCATGTATTTATGGATAAGTTTTTCACTCCCTCTTTAATACTGTGAATTGTCAGCTGCACAGAAATTGTAGAAACTTCATCTCCAAGTAACCTCTTTTTGGGAGAAGGAAAACAGTTTAGTGATGAATTAAAAATTAATTTTGGGAAACCCAAAATAAAAAGATAGTTGTTTCAAAGAAGGTCTGAGTTTGGGGGTTGGCTGGAACTGGTAGCCTGGATACTATTTTAAGAAAATTCTATTGTATTTTTATTTCTGTCTGGAGCAGACTCAGAAAGGATTAGAAATATCAGAGGAATTGGACTCCTGCCAGCCAGGAATTTATTAAGAACAACACTTTATTGTGCTCACATAGCTTTCCTTTGGTCTTCTAAATTATATTTAGAGACAGATTGATTCAAAATGTTTTCTTTAGAAACTAATGGTAGGAAGCTTATTTCATTTTGCCAAAAAGTTGTGTGTGTGGGAAGAAGGGAGGAATCTTGTAAAGTACAGAGACCAATGTATTGCACACAAGGACCACCCTTCAATGAATGAAAAAGCAAAAGTTTAAAGCCTTTCAGGCCTTTCTTAGGCAGGGTATGGAGCTGTCAGCATTGTCAGTACAATTTATTCACACTGTTCAAGTGCTTATGGAAGCTACAGAGCAGCCTGATCTATAAGTGATTGAACAGACAATACTCTAGAGCTTTGAGTACAAATAAAAAGCCACTATTTCAGGCTCCATGCATCACAAATAGTGCTTTCTAGGAACACTGCCAGTCTAAATAAAACACAATCTTGCGGTAATTTTATACAACGCTTGAAAGGAAGACTAAGGCTATGCTGTGCCCTTCATAAATGCTTCTCTACCACATTTTTCCATAACCAAGTGATAATTTGACTTGACAATATGCATGCCAGATTTAATTACGCTTTCATATTCTGCTTTCCATTAGCTATTATACTTTCTTTTGTTAGCTGATTACGCTACAAAATTTCACTTTCTAATGGCAGGATTTCCTGATGCCTCATTTACTCGATTGATTTGAACAAATAACATCTCCTAGCCTAGGTGTTTGATCCATTATGCATGTGGGGAGGATATGTACTATCCAAGATGCATTTTATTCATTGGGCCTGACCATTACTTCACAGTATAAAGCTGAAAGTGCAAATGCTCTTCAAAGCTGAAACGAAGACATTAGTGCCCATCCTTACATCTCTGTTGGTTGCTCTGAGCACTTTCACTTGAGGTGAAGCTGGAAGGAGCCTTCCAGATTTTTAGCCCTCATTCATGTATACTGGGAAAACAACTCCCTCCAATACACATAACTTACTTTTTCTGTAACACCTTTCTGGCCAGGAAAGCCCTACCAGAAAGATTTGAACAAACCATTCAGAGGATAGTGATTTGGTTGATGACATGCAACAGTCTGAGAGTTAATGAATTTAATATATTTTGGAAGCTGACCATTGGAATATAGCCATAGCATATGTTATTTTTATTTCAATTGGTAATACAAAGACTTCACTTGTATCCTTAGGCACATTTCTCATAAATATAATTGAAGATTTCCTGAGTAAAGGCTGTATGAAGTTCTCAAGATTTTGTTCTCTTACATTTTGTGGCCAAGATTTAGAATTTCGTCAGTGTCATGTAAATCTCCATTTTCAGTGTTACAGAATAGTGTATCTGAATAACACGGTCCTTAGAAAAATATTTAATTTGAGTATCTTGGACATTCCAAATTGCCAGGGTCTATGCTGTCATGTATATTCTTATCCCAAATACAGTTTTTCAGAACAAATAGTTTAATCTGTGAAATCATTTATGATCATATGTTGACAAACCCCACATATTTCTTAACCGTTGCTTCAAGAAATAGTTTTAAAACAGTGCCTGTTCTTTCCAATTGCAACGCCCAGTGTTAAAAAATTATTGTACTGGCCTAAAAATTATGAGCTGAAAACGTAAACAAATCGCAGGCTCATTTTATTTAGCTTTTGTGTTTTGAGCATTTAAGATTTATATTTTCAAGCACTTTTTCTGAAACCACAAGTGTGGATGATTCATTTTATTTTAACAGAACAAAGATGAGAAGAGATAACCATAATAACATGACTCCAGGAGGAGTAAACAACAATTCTCATGAGGCTAAGATATAATAATGAAAATTTGCACTGTTGGATTCTCCAAAAAGGTTGCTTTTTATTATGATGTTGAAATAAAATTATTTAACTGTAGCAGGAATGTAGTTTTCTTTGTAAACCAGATTAAGCTGAAATTGGCTTCCATTAAAGTAAGCAATGAACATCAAGACTTACTGACATGAGAGTTAATATTTTGCTGAGGTAAAGCCAAAATCTACATTTATTTTGAAGGGCACTAAATATTCAGTTTTCCACAACATTAAGTCAGTAAATGTCATGGATTAATTTCCTTTATTTATCTTATTTCCACAAATACTAACTAAAAAGAAAATACACTGCAGAATGGACTCAGGTATTAAAGTACTTCACAAGCATTCAGCAACAGTGAAGTAAATTGATGGGCTTTGAAACAACTAAACAAAAATCTGATTGTGCTATACAAATTTGCACATAACAGAGCCAGATTTCCTCCACTGGTGCTTCCGGAGCTTGATAGCTGTTATCTATCAGTGAAAATGCATTTCTTTATGTTAACTGTTGTGCAGTGCCGATGACAGGATATTTCTCAGGTCTTGCATGCTGCCGTGATCAGTAACACCTTGCGTATGCCAAGAGGAAGGCAACACAGCCTGTGGAGGGCTGTAATGATGGTTCCCAGACACAAACACTGCAGACCAGGTTTTAGAGCCAGGTTGTGTTCTTCATTCTTTGAAATGCCTGATTGCATAGTAGGGTAAGGTTGTTCTTTCAGCTTCATCCCTGACCTGAATCAGAGACACCCAATATCTCAACTTGGATGCTTAAGATGTACAACTGCCAGCCTTAAGCCCTCTGGCCTTTATAGCAGTCTCCTTCACACTTCTCTAACCTAACACACCTTCAAGGGCTCCTGTGCTGCTTCTGTTTCAGTGAATGAATCCATTTGAATCCCCTTTCCCTGCATGGTCCACATTGCAGTTCTGGAAAAAATTGTCTGGGCTCATTTTTCTCCACTTTCTTTTCCCAAAACAGGTAGATAATTTTAGTGCCATTTTAATCACAAAATTATATACATTTAGTCAATGAAAAAGTATAAAACATCCCATTTTTTATATTTCTTTTTCCAAAATAGATTGACTGAAAATGGCACTCGGTCATCCTTAACTCCACAGACCGTGACACTAAAAACGCCTATTAGCTTTTGTTCCCTGTGCTTTTGCATGTAAAAAAAAAAAAAACCACAAGCAGGGATGGTGAGATCCATCAATGCCTGCAATATGCATGCAAACTCCCATTTTAGTCAGGGGAGTCACGTGTATCACGTAGAATCCAGACTATAATTCTTAGGTTAAAATGGATATTTAAAATTGCTCTAAAATGTGCCTATTATTCTCACTGCTTGTAAAGGGAGTCTGGAATAGCTGGATCTTTTCAGAAGCCACTGTGTCTGCAGTTAGATATATGAAGTCAGTTGAGATGAATCCCATTCAACGTCTTCCCATTCTCAGTCTCTTTTGTTATGGTTTGAGTCTGGAGTTCTCCTTCTGAGCAGCTGAACTAAGTTGCCCATTAGCTAACTGAGCTGATATCAGCCTGGCATGGCTGGGCTAGGACATCAGCTGGACTTCTGTATTGTCTAGTATTCTCCTGTTAAGGTTTCTCATGCATTTATTTTTCTTTACAATTGACTGAAAAATGTCAGTAGAAAATAAAATCTATTGAATGCCTTCTGAATACAGCCTAATAATGGGCAAACAAATGATTTCTGATAAAACCCAGCAAACATTGACATGCTAATATCAACATTTCTCTCCCTCCTTTTTAAAGATAAACTAATTATTTGTTGTTCACTTTTTCCTGACTTTTTCATTCCTACAGCATGAAAATAATGGAATAATAGGAGCTACTGTGATATAAAAATATCCAGATTGCATTTTTATGAAAATAAAAGTTATTTAAAACACTATGATAAAAAGGAAAAGAATGGGAAATATGACATGGCACAACCTTAACTTTTTAAGTGGCATTATGTTTTCATTGGAATGAAATTCTTCACAATCAAAGGACCTTACGGTGATTTCATATAGTTTATTTGCACACTATTATAGATATCTATAATTTCATTCATTTCCTTAGCTGTAATTTGCACTATTTATAAACTACCTCATAGCTAGGACCAAAATCTGCTTCTTTGCTCTCTTTCCTTTTTCTCTCCTCCCTAATGATGTCAAAAAATATAGGCCATCTGTAATATAACTCAATTAATTACAGAAACTATGAAGAGTATAGATAATGATTCTTATAGCAAGTCTTAGACTCTGAACTCTGAAAACAACTGTGTAGCAATAAGCAAAGACACGAAAACAAGTCTAACTGATAGACTTCACTGAAGGGGAGATCCTGAGGTGGTGGAAATTTTGCCACTGATGTTGATAATGAGTCTGTCTTTGTTATGGGAATACAGAGGTTTATACAAATGCTAATGGAAGATTACCAAGTTTCACCACTGTTGCAAAAATTGTACATCCTGTAAAGGGTTATATTCTGAACTGAAAGTGACTTGTGAGCACCTTGCTAAGCAGAATAATGGATGGGCAGGAGGGCTGCATTGCAGGCTTTACTCAAACTACTGATGCTTGATTAAGATGACTGATGATGTCCTTTTCCTCTCTGAGGCTTATTACATCTATCTGAACATCTGTCTAAAGGAGTTCTGAGAGGAACAGTTTTCTATTCCTGGAAAAAGATGTATGTTTTTCCCCCTAACCATGTGCTTTGTGCTTTGTGGTTGACATCTGTGCAATCCTTCATGTGTGTGTTTCCTTCTTTGTCGAGTAAGTTTCTCTGCTATAGCATAAAAGATTTTGAAACCTGGGGGAGCATGGAGGAATACCATGTATTTCCTGTTCTGGAAAATTTGTTTGGAGATGTGTAGAAAAAGGAGAAGGTCTGAAATGGGAAGAAACCTGAGGATAATAAAGAGGCTTAGAGTAATACAGGATTGCTGAGAATGGTGGAACTGAATGGAGGAGGAATTAGCAACTGTGGTGAAAGGAGGAGGGATGGCATAGGATATTTCTTGGCATGGGACAAGAAAAATGATCTGGAAATCTTTTCTTGCTGACAATACCAGAAGAGGCTTTGAGAGAGGGAAAGTTTTAAATCCTCTTCATTAAGAAGAAAGACCTTAAGATTTTGCAGAAGACACTATGGCATGTTTTTATTTGTTTGCTTGAAAGTACATGGATGATTCAAGTAATCTTGTTTGAAAGACTAGAGCAAGCAAACCAGGGAAGTGCTGAGGCATAACCGTAGGAATATTTCTAATGCCTGTTTCAGATGTTAATCCGGGACTGGCTTAGGGTAAACTGTACTGCAGGCTGTACACTTGGGAGGAAGGTTTATTGTCTGTGCTGGGTCCAGTCCTGTTCGACATATTCATCAATGACCTGAATGATGGGACAGAGTGTAACCTCAGCAAGTTTGCTGATGATACCAAGCTGGGAGGAGTGTCTGGTACACCAGAAGGCTGTGCTGCCATCCAGAGAGACCTGGACAGTCTGGAGAGCTGGGCCGAGGGGAACCTCATGAAATTCAACAAGAGCAAGTGCAAGGTCCTGCACCTGGGGAGGAACAACCCCATACACCAGTACAGGCTGGGGGCTGAACTACTGGAAAGTAGCTCTGTTGAGAAGGACCTGGGAGTGCTGGTGGACAACAAGGTGACCATGAGCCAGCAATGTGCCCTTGTGGCCAAGAAGGCCAACAATATTCTGGGCTGCATTAAAAGGAGTGTGGCCAGCAAATTGAGAGAGTTTATCCTCCCCCTCTACTCTGCCCTAGTGAGACCACATTTGGAGTACTGTGTCCAGTTTTGGGCCCCCCAGTTTAAGAAGGATGTGGAACTGCTTGAGCAAGTCCAGCGGAGAGCTACCAAGATGATCAGGGGACTGGAACATCTCCCTTATGAGGAAAGGCTGAGAGACCTGGGTTTGTTCAGCCTGGAGAAGAGAAGACTGAGGGGGATTTCATCAATACCTATGAATATCTAAATTGCGGGTGTCAGGATGATGGGGCCGGACTCTTTTCAGTGGTGCCCAATGACAGGACAAGGGGCAATGGGCCAAGTAGGAACACAGGAAGTTCCAGCTAAACATGAGAAAAACCTTCATTCCTGTGAGGGTGCCAGAGCAGTGGAAGAGGCTGCCCAGGGAGGCTGTGGAGTCTCCTTCCCTGGAGACATTCAAAACCCACCTGGACACGTTCCTGTGCCCCCTGCTCTGGGTGTGCCTGCTCAAGCAGTGAGGTTGGACAAGATGATCTCCAGAGGTCCCTTCCAACCCCTACCATTCTGTGATTCTGTGATTGTTAAAAGATAATTAAAAGCATTATATACTTGCTAAATTCAGAGGAGACATATAAGCAAGGTGATTGAGGATATGATTAGAGATGACTGTCTCTCATCAAACTCATTTTATAAGGCCATGGCTCTTAGTGTAATCAGACTAAGACTTCAAATAATGAAATAGTCACAGAATCTTAGACTCATAGAATCATTTAGGTTGGAAAAACCTTTAAGATCCCTAAGCACCACACCTATATGTCTTTTAAATAGCTCCAGGGCTGGTGACTCAACCACCACCCTGCGCAGCCTGTTCCAATGCTTGACAATACTTTAGGTGAAGAATTTTTTCCTAATATCCAATCTAAACCTCCCCTGGCACAACCTGAGGCCATTTCCTCTTGTCACAGAATTACAGCATCACAGCTTTATCCAAATGTTTTTTACCTGGGAGAAGAGACCAACACCCACCTCACTACAACCTCCTCTCAGGTAGTGGGAGAGAGTGATAAGGTCCCCCGTCAGCCTCCTTTTCTCCAGATTAAACAACCATAGTTCCTTCAACCTCTCCTCATAAGACCTGCTCCCCAGACCCTTCACCAGCTTTGTTGCCCTTCTCTGGACATGCTCCAGCACCTCAATGTCCTTCTGATACTGAGGGGCCTAAAACTGAACACAGTACTCGAGGTGTGGCCTCGCCAGTGCCGAGTACATGGTGCCAATAACTTTCCTACTCCTGCTGGCCACACTATTCCTGATACAAGCCATGATGCTGTTGGCCTTCTTGGCCACCTGGGCACACTGCTGGCTCATGTGCAGCCGGCTGTCAACCAACACCCCCAGGTCCTTTTCTGCCTGGAAGCTCTCCAGCCACTTTTCCCCATGTCTGTAGCGTTGCATGGGGTTGTTGTGACCCAAGTGTAGGACCCGGCACTTGGCCTTGTTGAACCTCATGAAATTGGCCTCAGTCCATCGATCCAGCCTATCCAGGTCCCTCTGCAAAGCCTTCCTACCTTCAAGACTCCTGCCCAGCTTGGTGTCATCTGCAAACTTACTGAGGATGCACTCAATTCCCTCATCCAGATCATTGATAAAAATATTAACTGTCCCCAAAACTGACCACTGAAGAACACTGCTCATGGCTGTCCACCAACTGGATTTACCTCTGTTTACCACAACTCTTTGGGCTCGGCCATCCAGCCAGTTTTTTACCCAGCAAATGGTACACATGTCCATGTCACGAGAAGCCAGTTTTTCCAGGAGACTGCAGTGGGAAACAGTGTCAAAGGCTTTACTGAAGTCTAGGTAGACAATGTCCACAGCCTTTCCCTCATCCACTAGGCAGATCAACTTGTCAGAGAAAGAGATCAGGTTGGTCAGTCAGGACCTGCCTTTCACAAGCCCATGCTGACTGGGCCTGATTGGCTGCTTGTCCTGTACATGCCGCATGATGGCACTCAGGATGATCTGCTCCATAACCTTCCCTGGCACCAATGTCGGACTGACAGGCCTGTAGTTTCTTGGATCCTCCTTCTGGCCCTTCTTGTAGTTGGGTGTCACCTTTGCTAACCTCAAGTCAACCGGGACCTTCCTGATTAGCTAGGACCGCTGATAGATGATTGAAAGTGGCTTGGTGAGCACTTCTGTCAGCTCCAAGAGAAGAGGAAAAAAAAATGTTGCAGACAGTCACGCAAGCTAATTTGGAATAAAAAGAAATGTACTAAAATGTGTGTGCGTTAATATGATCAGTCTACTAAGTAATGTGAGGGCTATGAAAGAGATAAACAGAGAATGGTTATTCACTCTTTCTTGTAACATGAAAATATGGAGGCTATTCAATGCAATTATAATCCAGCAAGCCTAAAATAAAAAAAAAACCCACATTTTTTTCCCCATAATCATAGAATTATAGATTCATTAAGGTTGGAAAAGACCCTTAAGATCACCGAGTCCTGTAATTAAACTGTGGAACTTGTTGCCACAGCATGTTGTGATAGAATATAAACTGATTGAAAAGGGGAGTAAGCAAATTCATAGAATAAATCTTGGCCACAAAGGTCTATATGAAACATCCAGCTCAGGAACTCATAAACCTCTGATTTCCAGAAACTGAGAAAGTAAATGAACAGAAAGAGCATTCACTATCTATCAAGCTTCTGATTATCTTTTCCTGTGCAGCTGCTACTGGCTACTGTTAAAAGCAGGATATTGGACGAAACAGACAATTTGATCTTAACTACCGTAAAACTCATTAGGCACTGAGAATAAAAATAGTGTAAACTTTTCTCAAAACAATAAATTTGTAAATATAGAAACAGAAAACTCTTAGAGATGAAAGAATTGTTCTTTTACTCAACAGCTGTTTTTCAGGAAGAAAATTTTCCAGTAAATGTTAGTGACCTGCCAGTATATAATTTTTCCTCCTCAGATGTGGTTAGAAACAGTAAAGTTGAAATAAGCCACCAGTTAAAATATTTTCTATGGATTTATTCTCTGTTGAGAACAGAGAAATGGATTGTGTCTGTTATAACAGTACTGGTCGAGTAAGATGGGTAGCAAAAAGTGACCATCTGTCACATGTTATTTTAGTGTTAACCTCGGCCTCATAAAATGGGGCCTTCCCAAGTCTCCTGTGGCAATGTAAAGCTATTTCAATTCTATTCACACCCTCTGGGCATCAGTGTGATTTGGAAACCTAATAAAGTAAGTCATCAAAGAACAACCCATGTGTCCAGAATTTGTATTACTACACTATGGGGAACCCAAGCGGTGCTATCTTTTAAGCCATATGTCTTCTAAAGCTCCATTTAAAGACATAGAAATCAATGTGATTTTGGTGGCAAGTACCAAATAAGACTAAGTAAGAAATGGCACACAAGATGCTGACGGTGCACTAAAGTGCTCCCACAGGAGCAGAAATGTACTGAGAAACTCTGAGGGCTGGTTGCTCCATCTTCTTGAGTCAGAGGAATTGGCCTCTGTCCATTCTTTCTATATTCAAGAATGCAAAAGTGAAACAAAGCTTTTCCTCCCCTGCCTTACATTTAAAATTATTTCTAGGAAGGAGGGAAAAAACTCCTTGACTTCTGCCCTACGATGTGACAGTTAAAAGAGGCTTTGTCCATTACCTGCATAGAATACCTTTGGAAAGGCTGTTAATAAGAAATCTGTCAAGAAGGGACCTGAGATAATCCTGTGCTGTGGGCATTTAACATCAACACATATGCTCAGACCTCCTTGGTAGCCATGGGAACTTAATAATTTTAACCAATGTCATGGTTTTAGCTGGGATAAGGTTATTTTTCTTCACTGTAGCTGGTATAGTGCTGTGTTTTTGACTTAGTATGAGAATAATATTGATAACACACTGATGTTTTAGTTGTTGCTAGGTAGCGCTTGTACTAGTCAAGGACTTTCCAGCCTCCTATGATCTGCTTGGTGCACAAGAAGCTGGGAGGGGAGGGGACACAGCCAAGACAGCTGATCCAAACTGACCAAAGGGATATTCTGTATCATATGACGTCATGCCCAGTTGAGGGGTGTTGGCCGAGGGAAGCAGCGATTGTGGCTCTGGACCAGCAGCATCAGTTGGTGGGTGGTGAGAATTTGCATCACCTGTTGTTTGGTTTTTTTGCCTCCTCCCAAGGTTTCACTTCTCTCTCTATCTCTCTCTCGTTATTTTCCTTTTCATTATATTACTACTACTATTATTCTTTTATTTTAATTTTTAAACTGTTCTTATGTGTACTGTTCCCCAAGCTCCCATGCCCACCTTCTGGAGAAGGTGACAGTCTTCTTGTGTGATTGCTTAAGGATTCAACATTAATTTACATAACAGTCTTTTGCTGAGCATGAACCCAGTCAATAATGGGTATAAAGATAAGTCTGGAAACAAAAGTGAGGTGATTTTCAAATGGCCATCACTTTCACTTTCTCTGACCATTGCTTATATCTGCTTTCTTTCACCTATTGGCATTTTATCCAATGAAGTGTTAAAAATCGTAACATTTGGAACACACTTTTTTCTTCCTGTGTACTTTCTCTGCCCCAGCTGCTGTAAATAGGAAGACTGTTAATTTCTTTTAAGGTAATACTGAAAAGCCTCCACATCTTTTCACTGTGTGACAAGTCACCATGCGATAAGAGGTCCAGATTCACAGGAAGCTCACCTATGAAAGTTATCACAGACATATCAGTACTTAGACAGTCCAAGTCTCAAATGAACCTTTAAATTAATTGACTGAGAACTGAGGACAAGCATAGATCAAATTAATAGGTAAATAAACTATAACACGCCCTTTAAGTCAGTACAACCCTGAAATAGTTCTCAGAATATCGTTCCACTTTCATTACAAATTCAGCTGTAAATCTTTAATGAAAACATATGCATCCTTCAGATTGACATTATTATACCTGAGCTCCTTGAATACATTCATTTATATAAAAGATCTAATTCCCACGGAGAGTGTTCGAGCTCTTTCGTTCTCTTTGTATGGTACACAAACATTTCTGAAGCAATATATTCTGAATTTTCTTCATAAATATTAAATGCAAATGTGGAGCATAGCTAGAGCTGAGTGAAAATGCAGACTCAGCATTTGCTAGCTTTTGTTTGAACTCTTATGGACTGGCAGGTTTAACAGTGATTAGAGTAGGAGACTGAATGTCCAGATTTAGATGCTCTTTTCAATAACATTTTCCAAAATTCTTGTGTCTCCTATGTATCAATAAGATTATGCAGTCTCTCAGGATAGGCAAAATGCAGAAAGAACCAAGGTCTCCCATTTTACCTCAGCTTTCAACTACAACAAAAACATGTGAAGGAACCTTAACATAGTGCTGAGTTTAAGCAAATATACTCTGATTCTCTCTGGGGTTCATTGTTTTGGACCCTGCTCTGATCTTATGTCCAATGAACCTGGAGAGTTTTAATAAGTGGACCTAGGATGAGGATAGGACCTTCTCCCTGGAGACCTTCAGAGGTTCCAGGGTTTCTGTATTCTCTACAGAGGGAACTGAAGCAAGTGTTTCAGAAGATCTGGTTCATTAGATACCTAAAACTTAAGGACAAATTAAGTGTCTATGTTAAATGGGTTGGATCCTATCCTAGAAGACCGTCTCACTTAGAGACTTTGACAGTATTTCTAAAATAACCTTATTGTTACTGAAATTGTGAAGTCACTTCTGAAGATGAAACTCATTTTCTTAACCATGAGTGATTTAAAAATGTTATCCTAAAATGTTAACCGAAAATGTCTTCTAATATGCAAAATAATTACATTGAAATATAGAAGCATCCAGAAAAATTTCTGAGAACAAAAAGTAATAAATAAAACAATGCTTCAGTACAAATTAGGGAAACTTTTTTGTGAAAAATGTAGTTACTCATCCTGACTTGCTGCTATGATATTATTGATATTCAAAATAGAAACAGTAACACTGAAGAAGATAACGCAATTAAACTTTTATTCCAAGATGTGGAAAAGTTGTGGCATTAGTTTTGTTACTTTTACACTGGAACCAAGACAACTTTTTGTCGCTAGAACAAAGAAAACCAGAAAAACCTGTGTGTCTATGGTGTTTCTGTTTTTCAGTTTTATACCAGAAAACTCCCAGTGATACAGGACAAACAAGGTAGCTCTGACAGAACTTTCTCTTCTAAGCACTATGTTTCCTGAGCCCCAAAACGCAAACATTTCATAATCAAAGCAGCTGACATACAATTTATCCTGGGTATTTTATCCCTCTGTCTGTGGAGACAGATTACCAGGAGCCGATTGAAATCCTACTGAAGTCAATATGGGTCTTTTAAATGACATCAATAGGCTTGGAATAGGTTCTTACTTCAAACCATTTGTGGCTCAGAGGAAAGTGCTTACACTTTATCATCACAAACATGTCACAGGTTTGAAAATGACGTTTGCCCAGAACTAGATCTTCTGTGTCACAAGACAGAAATTGTGTTTATATTTTGGAGGAAATGTGCAGACTGGAAGAGAAAAAAAGTGTTTTTCCAGGAGATGGGCTTTTTGATTAAGAAAGGTTTTTTTGACTATCAAAATCAGCCTAGTGCAGGTGGACTGGCACATGGGGAGCAGGAAATGGAATCAAATATATTATGTTGCGTTTAAATTACATTTATATAATTTATAGCACTGTTTATTCAACAGCATCAGCATTGAGCAGCTGTGACTTTTGCCAGTCAGAAATGATCAAAAGTTTGCTGATAATAGCAATCCATTTTGGTATGGATAATAATAGCAGTCTGTGCTGATAGGGATAATATAGTTGACACTAGATTAAATATAATTATTTCCTCTATAGATGAATCCTGCAGAATAAGTCAGTGTAAGAGTGCAAGAGAAGATTTTATGACCCTGACAAGTGATACTGATGCTGGCTTTGGAAGGCTGATCCATAGGCTTTCAGCTAGATCTCTTCTGTGGGAGAGAGTCCCTTTTTATAATAGTTCAAGCAAGACAGTTAACCAACTGTGAACTGTTGGATGCTCCAAATACTCATATGTTATACAAAAGATGTGCAAATTATAACATAGTCTTAAAATGGTCTCTAGGGTTTAATCATAATAGCAGTACAGGAAGCAACAGCCTCTGCTCTTTGTTTTCGAAGCTCCTGAAATCTCTTTCTGTAGTCTGCAGTATATGACCAACACAAAGTAATTTGTACGGTGACAGTGACAATCAAAGTGAGGAGGGAACTCTGTTACAGGGGGAATTCCTTCTACCACTTTTAGAAGTGGCAAGCAGTGCTGAATAGATACCCTTTAACATGGCTATGTTCCTTTTAATTTCAGCTTGATATTCACTGTTTCTTAGTTAAAAATATTACAGAAATGAAGTGGTGGAGAGAGGTAGCTTATGCCTGAGATGTGTCGCATGTTTTAGCTTTTGTTAAAAGGAAGCTGAGAAATCTCCCTCAATTCAGAGATTCAAAGTAAGTAGTTAGAAATTGTAAATTTTTGCAGCTTTTTTTTTTTTTTTTTGGTAGCAGTTCTCCATTTAATTAAGCTCTGTTGCTTTAAAAAATATTTTAAAATTTCATTATAATCTAAAGCAGACAATTAGTTATGTATCTGTAATTATATGAAATTGTGAGTGGGAGAACAAAAGCTTAGTGTTGTTTTGGGGGAAGCAAGCCAATTGTAAATTTAGCCCTGCAGCTGATTCCTCAAGGGCATTGGCACGTGCCACTCTGTAAAGCAAAAGGAACATGACCCACCTAATGCATGCATGATCTCCATAATGGAAAAGAAAAAAGACTAAGGTCTAGTGAGGTCTAACAGAGGGCAGGGACCAGAATTTTGAGCAGATGGTATTCAGGGGCCCACGGGCTGCTTGAAAGCTAGGGAGTGGAGAGAATAGGCAGATAGTAATTAGCAGAAGGTGATAAAAAAAAAAGGGCATCCAGGATCCCCCAAACATCTGTTTAAAAGAATAAAGAGCCTGGTCTGACCCTGAGCCTTAATGATCTTAAAGGATACAGTTTAATTGCTTGGAAAAAAAAATACACACCAGGCTGATCTAGAGTGAATCTTGTTTTGGGAGCATTGCAGGACTTTGTGTAATTATTAATTTGGTGTATTTGTTTTAGAAAGATTATATACAGCATTAAGCCAATAAAGAAAGTAGCTGTAATCAAAATGCCAACTGTCTTTTCTTGGAATCAGCAAGCTCTTAACAAAAATTTGAATTTCAGATAACTTACAAATTGGTATTACTTGCTCTGCATTTTAAAATGGCTATTTTGCCTGCTTGTCATGTATTGATATGGCTACATCGTTACATCTGTCTTTTTTCCTATTTATTTACATAGAAATAACCTAGATCCTTAGTTTGTTTATCTGATTTGAAGTATTTTGAGCTCCACAAATAGCTGCTAATTACAGCACCAGAGACCTGACTGCAGTTGTCATCATCTACTAGTGACCCAGTTACTTAAGAATTACTGTTGAACTTCACCAAGGAAAGTGCTGATTCACAATGAGGTTTTCTCCTATTTTTTACCTCTATTTCATTCTAACAATAATTTGATACAAAAGTCCATGAAGAAGGTGTCCAAAAGTATTGTTTACATGCTAGTTAATTCTTTATTTTAGACAGTCTTTTCAGAATGTCGTTCACAGTAAGTTAAAATGATCTTCTCTGCTTTCCTTGCCATTTCCCAGAACGAATAGCTTAATTCAGTGTTTTTAAAAACCAAAACAAACCAACACAAACTTCCCTGTTACAACCAGTGGTTAACAGCAGTGTATTGCAGGAGAAAGGTAGAGCTGATGATTTTCTGGAAATGTGTGTTTATGTATCAGTGTGAAAGCATGTGTGAGAACTGATCGTATTGAATATTTCAATTTGCATTCTGGAAGAGAGGGTAAAAAGCACTTCGAGAAAAATCACAAGTGATGCTAAATTAGAAGGTGCTGTAAACATTAGAAAAGACAGAAGTAAGTCTAAAGGGACCTGAAAGAGATGAGAAACATGAGAAGAAAATAACTGCGTGCCCTAAGGAGTTTGAAGTATTGTATGATTAGTAGATGTAGTGCAGGTGAGGTAATTAAATGTGCATGGTTAAGGCAGCTGTCACATAACGCACTGCAGAGGGGTGCTATCTCCCCACTCAATATGAATGAAGTCACCTTATTACTGCACAATGCTAAAAATAAGTATGTTTTAAAATAACCGTTTAAGAAATCTAGAAAGTCTTCAATGGTATACATGTAAGTTAAGGATTATCAAGACAGCAGTTTAAGGATTTTTTGTTAAATAACTGTGCTGAAAATACCATTTGTCCATGTTTCGGAGATGAATGTATATTAAAGATTCCATAGAAATTTGCTTCAAGACCAAGGCATATCACATTTATCTATTTAATCTAAGCCTAGATTTAAACTAAACTTTCATTATAAGCACATCGTGAACCCAACAACACTATGATCACTTTGCTGCTGCTAACTCAAACACTTTTTATTTGTTAATTGTTAAATTCAGGCAAAAAAAATGCAGTGAAAACGTACTAGGTTTTACAAAATTCTTTATTGAGAACCTAAATGTATTAAGAAAATGCCTGTGAATGTAAGAGCTTGCATGAAAAATCTTGACCTATGCACTGTTTCTTTTGGTTTATATCTCTGAAATGTATGGAATAATGGAAATAGATTTGTGGCTGCAAACTGATCTCAACAAAAGATAGAGAAGACCCCAAGCTCTACAGGGCTCTTCTAAATACAGAGTAGCATCAGATATGAATGGAAATGGGATTGTGGTAATATTATTTTGCTCTGTGATTCATTACATTTGTAATAAGTCTTCACCACAATCAAAGGAAAATAAATGAGAAATTTAGACATATGAAATGTTAATGAACTGAGACCTCAATTTTGCTTTGTCATCTATATGGCTATGTTCCACAGAGCATCCTTTCCTTCCTCCATCTCCTTCCAACTAGGGAAGGAATCCTGCTCGGGAAACTGCAACTCTGGACAAGAGGTGCTATGAAATGGTGTGAGCCACACATTGGTAATTAGGTGCAAGTTGGTCTGACAGACTTTGTAAAACACCTGACATAATAGAATTTACACTTTCTTGTACTGTGCCCTTTGGCTCAGTTAACCATGGGTTGAAGTGATAAATACAGCAGCAAGCTTTTACACAGCAGTCAGTATAGTAATGCATCTGCAGAAAATGCAGAATTGTTTCAAAATTATGCAGGTTTTTTTTTTTTATTTGTGGTTTATTCTTTTGGGAAATTTTTGTCATCTCAAAGGACTGGAAAAAGACTTTTTTCTTAAGAAATGAAAACTGCAGTTCTCATCTAATTACTTGGTTGGGAATCCAAGGTGTAAAGAGAAATACTAGGAATGGCAAAACATTAAACTGGGGAATCTGACCACAATGTGTACATTGTACAGGGGCTAGAGGAGAACACACACCAGCTCATCTGTGTAAACCCCCTCTGAATTTTCTTCGTATTTTATGAAGTCTTATTTCCTCCGTATTTTAATTTTTCCTGCGGTTTCAAAGAATTATTACCTCTTTGCCCTGCAGTCCTTAAATATTCATGGTTTATATCATGAACATAAAAAGAACATAAAAATAAAAAAGCATTTGTACCTCTAATGATACTGCATTTGTTTGTTCCTACTGCAACTCAGTGGTCTAAACATTTTTCATCACTTGAAAGAATTTGCATAAGGCTTTTGATTTCTCCTGGAAAGTGGGTTTTTGTGATGTGCTTACACTGCTTGTGTGTGTGTGCCACAAAGGCATATTTCTCACACCCCTGGCATACAGGCAATGGAACTGCAGGTATAATCTTTATAAACTTTGCAGGGCTTAGATAATGATCAACATTTGAGGTGAAAAGCACTTGGAATATATTTTGATAGTTATAAGAATACTTCAGATGATGAATTGCAAGATTTCATTAAAGAACATAATGTAAGAGACCCTGATTTTCATTTTCTATATGCCCCCCATATCACTTTGGCAGTGAACAGTTACTTTCAAGCCTTTTTATGCTTCCAAAGCAATGGCAAAAATCATGAATGTAAATCTGCTTCAGAGTACCCTGGAACTCTTATTTTTGTAGAAATACATGTGAAAATGTGGACATCGCAGTGTTAAAGGCATGTGTCTCTTTGTGGATGTTACTCTAGCTATGGTTGAAAAAAATCCTGTCATCAGGCTTGTGCGTGTGATCATCAGCTCAACGTTGGTCAGAAAACCAGACCTGAGGGAGGGGTGAAGGGGATGGGGAGGGGTGGTGAGAAGGGGAATTACAGCCTCTCCACCTGGAACTAGGCTGTGGAGACATGTTGCAGGAAACACCTGCCTGGTGGTGGGTGTCTGAGGACTGCAGGGGTGTGGGGACCTGGGGTCAGACAGGGGTGGAGATTTGCTCCTGCACCCCGTAGGAAGGGGCACAGCTGAGGGGGGTACCTGGAAGGCAGTGGGATGTTTTCAGGGAGAGCCCAGGCTGTGCTAACCAATGCAGGGATGAATGAGAAAGATGCTTTGTAGGTGCTTAGCAGACCACCTGGGAGAATAAAGGCTGCTGGGTGGGCTGGGAGGTGGCCAGGTGAGAGCTGTGGGTTATTGAGGGCCTTCTGTGCCCCCAGGCTGTGCCCCGAGCTCGTGCTACAGCCTGCAGCTTGCTCAGTGGGCAGCAGGCAAGATCCCTCTCCAAGGTAAGTAAATTTTCAATTTACATAATCCTCTTGGCTGCCTTGGTGAATTAGACACACCTAATACAAGTAGGTGAAGGCTGTCTTGGATTTAGTGGATCAATTTACTGTCATTAGCTAATGACCAGCTAATGAATCCCCCACTTCAGCCTTTCACCTGCTCTGCCACATGGTCAGAGCACCCCTGGCAGGGTGGGCAGCAGGGAACTGCCGAACTGCCTCATCAAAGGCACCAAAGTTAAACTACAGGGTGATGGTGCTCAGGCACCCCTGGTTAAGTGAAACACTGTCAGCTTAAAAAGTAGGTCACACATAATATGCCTTCCCTAAATTAATTCAAAATTAGTGGGTCAAAGTCAAATGTGACAGGTAAGAGGTAGAATGAGTATAATTCATTATGAAAGGAGCATCATGTGAGAGACTGGCTATGGTAGCTCATGTGTAGAAGGGGCTTTTGAAGGCTGTTTGTGCTGCAGTGTCTTCGTGTGGACGGGACCCAGTGTGAGCTGTGGGAACAGACAAGGAAGATGCTAACAGTAAATATTATTAAAGCACAGATTCTATTTGCGATGTAGCTCTACAGTTAGAACTGGCATAATACAGTTCTGCTGTTGTTTTGTATACATACATGTTATATACGTTTATACACAACAGCAGAATCCTATATTTGGCTAGATATCAGAAATATATCTATTTATTTTCATGTCACAGATGTGAATATTTCTCAAAAAGTGCTGCATGTATTAGGCCAGGGGAGACAATCCCCAGTCTGGGCATCAGTTATCCTTTCCCAGTGAGGGACCAGGATGCTTCAGCGTTTCAGAGTCCTGCTTAGGAGGTGAGTCACTACCTTTGCACTTCAAATGAATTTAACTGAAGTTCCTGCTTACTTGTTATATTCAGTGCTTGGGCTTCTGTGTTTTCCCCACACCTACTGGTGACAGCACTAATCCATCTAAGAGGAGGAAAAAAACCATGGAAAAATGCCTGTACTCAGATTTGTTTGGGATGTTATTAGTCATCAGAGGAAAGTGCAAAATCTTCCAGAGTGAAGGTACAATTTTGATTAGTCCTTAAATAATCAGAGGAAAACCTAACAAACTTTAAGTGCTATAACCAGTATCAGGGTGCAGACACTGGAGATTAACTTCAGGGGTTTCAGTAAACTAGGATCTTAAGAGTCCATTTATATTTCCTACATGCTTAGTAACTCCACCTTGCATTCTTTTTAATGTGTTGAAAACCATGTAATGCCAAATTGCAATATGTTCCAAGTAACCTTCTGTAGCACATGCCACTACTTTGTGTAGCTGTGTTCAGGAAACCTATCTATACATATGACCTTGGGAATGTACTTGGCTGAGTCCTGTAATGTTGGGTTCATGTGGAAAAAAAGAAAGAAAGTAAACCCACCCCACCTGCCCTTGGCACTCTGTAGAGAATGACTAAAGTCATGGTCCCATAGTTGCCAAGTCTAGACTGAGCATTAGTGACTACAAGCTTAGGTCAGTTATGAGCACATGTTTTTACAGTTATGCATTTCTGTTGAATTAGCCAGGGTGCATGATGTGATATTTATGCTGGCTGATAATATGGATGCCCAACACGCCAGATTGAGTTACCTGCTAACTTTGGCTCGCTCAGTTGCTGCATTGCTCATGTAATTGAGAGGCTGTACACATGCATTGGGAGTAACAAACGTAGCAGCCGTCTCAAGCTCGCAGGCAGCCAGAAGTGAGGAGGCCCCTTGTGAACAACATGCTTGGGGCCCACAGACCCTGCCTTCACACAGCTCTAGGGTAGACCCTCTGTGTCCATAGTCAGCCCTGTCTTTGAAAGTGCTCCCTGGAAGACCAACAAGAGGAGGATGTGTTTGCATCTGCACTGCACTGCTGCCCAGAGCACACCCATGCCTGCAGCTTTCCACATCCTTGATCCCAGCTCCAGGCCTCAGTATGCTGCCACACAAGTCTGTTCTTGGCAAGGCCTATGAAGGTCGCCATTTCCCAGCAGAATCAGGTGATGAAATAGTGTGTAAACAAGCTTTGCTGGGAGAAGCATTGCCTCCTTTTCAGGGACAGCATGCACTGACAAAGGATACAAGCTGAGAAGAAAGAGCAGAAGAGCCAGATGTACTGCTAGGCTTTTGTTCCTCTGCTCATGAAACAACACAAGCAAGGCTGAAAAGCATGTGGCTCTGACTTCACGTAACACCTGCAGCCACGAGAAAAGAAATGCCTCTGCAGAGTGTCATTCTGAAAATATGGGAAGATCACCAGCGAAGAGAGAATGATGAGGTGGAAAGGCAATATTCATGGAGGTCTTTGCTGAGTGCATCTGGCAAAGCAGAAGAGCATCCTCAGACTCTCAATTTAACATTGAGAAGATGACAGCCTTTTTCATTTAGAAGATGCCAGCAGGGAGGTTTGGGATAGGAATGCTGGCATCTATGGTATGAATTAGGAGGCAATAGTTATCTCTTGTAAGGTGGTCCATGCCACCTGTGGCTTACATGCCTCAAGAAGTCGCATACATCAATCACCCAGGGATTTCCTTAGTTGCTATTATCATCATCATATTCTCTGCCCTTTTCCAATTCTTATTTTACAGGGAGTGGTTCTCTGTTGTACTGATAGCCATTGTGATTATCAAAAATGTTTTACTGTTATTGTTGACTGATTGGTGACCCTACCTCTATTAATCTTGCCTTTTAGGTCAGTACATTGCTGCAAGCTCGTAAAAAGAGGCGGTCTACCCCTAACCCTTGATGACACTCTTTACTTCTTGATGCACTTGCAAATGAAATTATTTGCCAGGAAACTGGACTGTTGCCATAATGACTTCAAGTGTTATTTTTATGATATTTGTACTTATGTATTTATGATATTTGTGTTGAAATAGATCTTTAGCCTGCTGAAGGGAAGCAGAGGGAACATGTAGTCAAATTAAGCCTGATCATGGCTCCTACACCAGGATCCTACTTGCTTGCCATAGCCTAAGCAATATGAGTGCGATCAAAGAGGTGAATGGAAGATGGAAGCAGAAAACCAACACAGCTACCATTGCTTGCATTCATCTGCTTCTGAGAGCAGGCAATACCAAATTACAAGGACTATTCTGGCAGACCATTTCAGTGCTAAGTGCTTGACTGCTGCTTGCAGTTTTACTGATAATTATACCCCTGAGTTCCCACAGCCTTCCTCAGGGCTCATCTCTGACAATCCAGGTCCACACACATTCATTCCCCCAACTCTGCCTGCCCTTGGCCACTCTGACCAGCAACTCTACTTATTCATTAGGCCCCTGTCTTCCCCTCTCTAGAAATGGAAATAGAAGCTTTTTGACAAATGAAGAAATAGTGTATTTGGTTCAGACAAACAATATTTTTATATATGGAGAAGTTATTATCATCCAGTCTAAGAAAGTAAATCTGCAGGATTTTAGCAATAAAGAGTAAGGGAAGAAATACAGGGAAATAACGCATAACAAGTGGCATAAAGACAACATACTTTTCAGGGTTCCTACAACCATTAAGAAGTAAATTTTTTATTCACCTCTGAAGTGGTCTAATGACTGTTTAAAAGAACAGCAGAAATCTGGGATGCTCTACAGAGACTATGAATTATCATAAATGTGAAAAAATATCCCATAGTGAGAATTACTTTAAAGTACTCCAATGCATTTCAGAGAGATGTTTCAGAGAAATTGTAAAATACAGTCCTTACTCCAGCATTTTAGAGGCTTTCTAAATTGTGTGCTTAACACTAGCCACTTTATATCTACTGGCTTAGGAACAGACTGGATCTTTGCAGTATTGGGGCTGACGGCCATAGTTCTGCAAATGTTTATGCATGAGTAAGGACTGAGTCCTGAAAATCACAGTGTTCTGTGGGTGAGGAAAAAAATGTTGAGGAAAAGCATAGGAGAGTGTTATTTTTCAACCATAAATAATATAATGTCCTTCAAGACAAGTCCTTCATAGAAGTTATGTGTTGAAAAGAAACTTCTATTTTCATAAGTGAATGGCATTTTAGAAATAGTAAAATATGGAAGAGGAAAATCTGCAGCCGTTCAACAACTCTACAGTGTTATTGAAATAATATTTTAATTAAAAACCTAGAGCATCCCCCACCCCCTTGCCCTGCCTCTGTCCTGAAAAACACTCTCCTTACTTTCATGAGCACAAGCAAATCAACACTCTGTTAGCACAAGGTAGCTCTTGTTTGAATTGTGTACCCTGGAGATGCATAATGAGCGCAAAGGAACTGTTTTTTGGGGGATTCAGATTCTGAGAAAGGATAGAAATTACAGTGCCCTGCATATGTGGTCTGGATCCCGTGAAGGGGGTGGGATAAATTAAAAATAAATCAGTTTTGTGAATTTGAACTTGATACATAAAAGTTGGGCCATAAAGCTATAATTTCCTTCACCCAATATTTTTTATAGCTGAAATTTCATCTGTGGGGGAGATTTTTTTATGGATAGAAAGCTAATGATATTCAGAAAAGATTCTATTACTTCCAGAGAGGTGTATTCATGCAGCATATGTAGGTCCAAAGCAGTACCTGTGACACCTCAGAATCAGACATAGAAGAATATATAATTTTTAAGTCCAGTAAATGAACCAGTATTGAGAATAAATTTCAGATCAAGGTGAGGTGAAACAGAAATTGCCAAATTGTTTTGGCAAAAACCTACAATAATAAAATTAGTTGATCTGAAACCTTTAATTTTAGCTGAAGTACATTTTTTGTTCCTAGGAATTATTTAACACTTTTTAACTTATTTACTTGTTTTAGAGGGAGAAAAAAAAATATGCAATAAGAATTCAGAACTTCATTTAGAAAATATTAGAATATAGAAGCAAAATATATTGAAAATAAAATATAATTTCCTTTTCTGGAATAATTTTTAATTTTTTTTTAATTCACTGGTAAAATAAATAATGTGAAAATGATCCATAGGAAGAAAAACAATGTATTTCTCATAACTGGATTTAATATGTAAAATCTTTTAACTTTATTTGAAGCAGTCAACAAATCTGTGCAGTTATTAATGGAATTTGACAGAGCTTTCAACCTTGAGTGAAATCCTGGCCATTTTGGTGTCCACAGAAAACACTGATTGACTTCAGGTTTTAACCCTACCATTACACCTGCACTTCTGAGCCAAAAATAGTAATTTAAATTGATAAATTAAGTTGATAATTATCACCAGTGATAATTAGGCTGGTGAGAGTAGGCAACAGTTCAATTAAAGGAGCTGATTGTTACAGCCAGTCGAGGGGAGTAGAAAATATTTTTAAATAAATTAACTTACTATATAGTGGCAGAAAACCTGCCATTTGTTACATGACTGGTGGTTTCTATGGTAGATTTATTGACTTCAGGAGTTGGGCATTGAAATCTTTACGCAGAGGGGATCCGGCAGGCACACAGAATGCACAGAACTGACTCAAAAACAGCCAGGGTGGGGAACAAAGCAGCCATGGGGTTCCACATCCCATGTGTAACAAGACAGGCAGGCAACTAAGTCCCATCGTGGGACAGTGCACCAGGCTGCTGACATATTTATTCCACATCCTGTGGTTCAGTTCGGCCGCAGCAGCCTTGCCAAGGCCTGCCTGGGGCCTACAAGCAATGCAGGAGCCACTCATCAGCCAACCCTGCTTATTTTTAGGAGAAAGTGTGCTTGTGCCATTGCTTTGGTCTGCTAGTCTTTTTCTCTGAAGAAGTTACCTTTGGAATTACTGGATATTTTTGATAGAGGGTCTGATAATACACTTCTAGTGGATTCGTTTGCTTAGTTAGAGAAGTCCACAAAATCTTCCCTTGAAGGCAGAAGAAACAGCCAGCCAACAAATGCAAGTCTACCTTTCTACCCTTCACTTGTTCAAAGCGCTCTGTTCTGATTCGCTGCTCCTTTCCTTTACACTGCAAACTATACTTTACTTCAAGCAAATAGGAACAACCTCACCACCGTTCCAGTCCCTAATTCCTTTGGTTGCAATCAGTCTGTGCCATTTAAGACACCAAGTCCAAGAGGCCTGGATATTAGTTTGAAAGCAGCCAGCATATGATACTTTCCATGGAGCCTGTCTATCTTAGGCAGTACTCAGAATTGCCCTTGCCTGCCTTTTCTTGAAACAGCCCTATTCCTGTCCTAGGGACATATCCTAGCCCAAACAGTGCAGCCTTGCCTATGGCTCATTACATCAGTGGCTTCTTATAGACTCCAGTTCCCAATAAAACCAGAGGACATTTAATTACTTCAACCTGAAAGAAAGGTGTTTAGAAATTCCTTGTCTCCTAGAAGTGTGGATTGCTTCTAGACTGGGGTGTGTTTCTGTAGTTTAATCCCTGCAGCTAGTGTAGGCTACTTCAGGCTGGTGTAAGCTAGCTGGCCAGCATAGTCCCCTGGTGTAGTTACAAAGGCATGCATTCAGCATGCTTAGCATCTGGGATAAGTCCCCAGGCAGTGACCCTGCACTGAGCCCTGTGGTGCCATAAGTAGCTGTGCCATGGCAAGACAGCTACTACTGCAGAACTGACAGAAACTACAGTGTCAGCAATGATATTACTCACAGATCTGATTCACGGCAGTCAATTATACGTTGCAATTATGTTTGTCAAGCAAGCTTGTCCCACATCACCCTCTTAAATGGCTTGGCTCTTCTAAGTGGCTCAGCACCCCTCTGGTAACTTGCACTGCTGATGCAGCCATCATCTCTTAATAACTGAATAAAAGTCATGACCAACATATTTGGTATGTACTAGCATAGAAATATCTTTTGTGGATGGAGTGGTGAGTATGGTACAGTGCTGAAGGCTCATGTTTTAGTCTGATTCAGCACTCCCATGACCACACAGATCTGTCCCTGGCTGCAGGTATAAAGCAAGCAGAAAGAGCAGTGGTGGAGTGTATTGTGAGAAACAGATTTGGCCCTGGAGACTGAGCAGGTGCCATTACAGAAAGATTACATCCTCTTTTGCCTTGCTGCTGTATTCTCATCTTTGTCCATCCTTTCTGCATGTTTAACATTTGCTCTACTAAGATAATATTTTAATGTGTGTCCTTAACAGTGACTCAATTTTTTTTTAAAGGAAATGTAGTGAGTAAAAGTCCCTGTGGTCAGATTCTTAGCATGAATAAACATTCACACTTATATTCATTCAACTTTGGGATCGGCAAGTGCCTTCTCAAATACTCAGCAGCTGCCTGAGTACTCAACGGCTGAAAAGTTCAAGGTGATGACCCTGTAGCTCTTAATAGATTGACACACATATGACACAGTTCTGACTCTGCTGAAGGTTAGAGTACAAAACATACTAATCAGTATGCTACAGCATCAGATTTGTCAGTATTATTTTTATCTATTTATTAAAAGTTACAGGCTTTCACTATTCTCTATTGCTGAGCTTGTGATTTACAAAACTGATTTCCTTGCTGTGAAACTTTGCACATTTTTATTGCTCACTTGTATGCGGAAGAACCGTGGAAGCTGGTGATGTCTCCAGGGTTTTTGTAGCCCTCAACACACTGGAAAATGTCTGCTTCACCCAGCTTACGGTCACACAATAAACAGTCTCTAAACATTTTGCTGTGTCTAACATTTTGCTGCCATAGGCAACCACTTAATCTGCCTACACAGTGGAGCTAGCCCTGAGGGGATGCAATATGTGTTGGAAAGGATAGATTTATACTAAAACATTAGTTTTCAGGACTGGTAGAAAAAATAGCTGTTCATTTGAGATTTCCTGCTATATTCTCAGCTGTTCCAATAACAGAAGTGTTAAAGATTTCTACAATCAAGGTTCCACATGGGTTGCTTCTATAAGCAGATTTGTTTCCACCTCACATTCAGTACTGTATTCCTGCTTTACATTCTACCTTTTTAGCATATAAGCATCTTCTGTATAAACCAGACTTGAAAGGTACCCTTGTGAACCATGAGGAGACCAAAATGAAAACCCATGACAGCCAGTTGGAAATGAATTCAGCTCTCATGGTTTGACTCTCCTTTTTGTTTACATTTGCATTAAGTAGCACAGCAGAAGGAGGCACTATGCCCAGGGTAGAAGGGGAACCCCTCTCCTTTGGGAGGCAAAGTAGACACCGAGTCTCCATTTAAACCTCATTATGACATCAATTCATGTGAAAAAATAAAAATCACAGGTTTGCGGTTCATGCCTGTAATAAGCCCTTTAGAAACAAGCTGCTCTGGCAAGGTAATTTAATCTTTGCTACTTCCAGGTTTTTTTATAATTATATATTCCTGTGCCGTAAGAGAACCAGGATTTGTTGTGAATCAGGTCACCCTATAGCTGTTTCACTTGAATGAAGAACTCACACTGCTTCTTAGAGTCTGTTATGACTCCTTTAATTTAAGACTATTACCTGAAACAGACGTATTTTATTTGGATTTTTCCATGTTGACGGAGTGTGAAAGCTTGCAAAATGATCTCCAAGTGCCTCTATAGAATAAGAGTCATAAGGCTCATTGTGATCAGTGAGAGCAAAGTAACC
Organism: Phalacrocorax carbo; assembly: GCF_963921805.1. NCBI lineage: Eukaryota > Metazoa > Chordata > Aves > Suliformes > Phalacrocoracidae > Phalacrocorax > Phalacrocorax carbo. The sequence goes on along the minus strand of NC_087513.1, from coordinate 22,307,244 downwards.
ATAAAACTTGTCAGGCTGACTGCTCCACGTGAGGTGCTTGGGTCTCAGTGGAACCAAGCGCCCTGCTCCTCCCATCGAGTGAAAGAAGAGGGTCTTGCTAAGGATCTTTTATGAAAGATAGATTTGCCAGGAAAGCCTTGTTCTCCCAGAGGTATATTAAAACAGCCATGCATGGCTAGAGCTACTGCATTCCCATATCTTAAGAAGGGGCACGCTTGTTGGAAAAGTGAGAGCTTTCAGCTCCATGATGTTTTATATATTCTATTCTTAGGCAAATCAGTTATTGTTATGGTAGCGAATGAGTTTGGAGGATGGGCAGGAAAGGTGTTCACTGGCAAAAAACAGCCTCAGTTTTGGGATCTGAAAGAGCAGACTTGAACTCTGGGTAGTGAATACACTTCTCTCCCCTGCTCCACAGGCTGTGGACTTGACTTTTACTTCAAGCTGAGATACAGTCATTACAAATGAATGAGAACAAGTGTGGTTTTAGGCCACCTTTGTGTTTTGTTGTATTTGCATTCTGGCTGGTGGTGAGATTGGCCTGAGTTACAGCAACTCCAAGGCTAATCTAATTTACACTTGGATTGCCAAAAGTTGTTCTGGCAGCTGATAATAGTGACACCTGCCAAGGGTGCAAATGTAGCCCTGTGTGTTTTTTTCCTGATCACATTGCATGTTATAAGAGCATATGCCACATCAACTGCTACTACTGGAGACTAAAGCCATCATACTTTCCTTTCATCAGCAAGCCTCCAGTCTCCCAGTCCTCCCTTGATGCACCCTTTACAATGGATGTAGTAGTCACGAGATGCAGAGGTCTATGCTGGCTTTGTCTCATTCAAAAAGTTTAACATAAACAGGACATCTTTAGTGTTCAGGCTTTTCAGGCATGTGTCCTCTTATCAAATTAGCATAAAGGGACCACTGAGACATGGACAGCTAAGAAATCATGCTCCCATCTTGTATCTACAGACCTATAAATAATGTGACCATTTCTCATGTATGGCAGTAGATGAAGCTGTTTGTGTGTCTTAACAATACTTTGATGTAAAAAAGAAATTTAAATCCTTTCTCCAAAGAATATTGTTTCTCTTTTATTTACTTCTGATTTTTAATTCTCCCCCTAAAGTCTGGGAGTATATTTTTGTCATGTGTTTGTGGCTATCTGAGAACTTGCTTTGGTCATTCAGGAAAGTTGACACATCTGAGCTCACAAATGCTGCTAACCGGCATGGTTCAAACTTAGCATATGTGTTAATATAGTCACCTTCATTTTCTGAGTTTGGAGATTTGGCAGAACAAACTCCTGTGTAATATGATAGAGATCTGTAAAACCATGAGAGGCATGAAGAATCTGTATCAGGACCATTCACCTTCCCCTCCAGTACAAGAACTAGGGGTCATTACATTAAACTAGAAGGAGGAAAACTCTGAATGAACAAATGAAAGTGGTTTTTTCAGTGTCTAGCTAAGCTGGGGAAATCCTTTCCACATGATTCAGGTGTACGAAAAGCTTGCAGAAGTTCAAGGGGAGGCTGGTGAAGTTCACTGGGGAAAAAATAAATTACTAAACATGTAGAAAAACATCTAACTCAGGAAGTCATTGAACCCTTGATAGCTACAGGCCTAGACATTACTTAGGTCAAGAGTCTTTTGTGGTTTCTTGTAGTCTTCCTTAGGCATCTGATTTTGGCCACTTTTACAGGCAGGGTGTTAGATTAGATGTGCTTTCGGGCTGATCCATTGTGGCTGCCTTATGTTATATTATGTTACACGTTATATTACAGATGCCTGCAATATGATTGTGAAACGCCCTGAATTCCTGTGTAAGTCACATGCAATCTTCAAAGGGCCTGCTTCTTCCCATAGACTGTGGGACTAGCCTAAGGTAACAAGCTGAGATTTTTAGCTCCTAATTACCAAAAATTGGATGAAGTGAATCCTTCCCTGCATGACATAAACATTTCCCAGAGCAAAGAGTGTTTCTAGTTAAGGGAGACTTGGCTAAGAAAGAGATTACTCTCTTGCTGTGTTCATAAAATTAATTTACAATAATAAAGCTTTGCAAGTAAGAACCTTTTCAAGGAATGAGCCCTAAATCAGTCTGAATAACGTGGATCAAAACTTATTTTTTAGGTTAGCTAACTATTCATGAGCAGTTTTATATACTATCCAATCAGCTCTAGACTGCTCTGAGCTTTTGGATTTCGAGGGATATGAGGGATATATAGATATGAATGTTTTTAATTAATGCATGTCAATATAATATCCATCAAAGATGCTCATCTAGCAATGTGAAGTAGTCTGAAGGAACTGCTTGGGTAGCCTTCTTTTATACATATATGTAACAGTCTTCAGAATTATAAACCACTGTATATTAAATGAATAATCGTGTATAATTTACAGTAAATTAGAAATTTTCATAAATGTATGATATTTAATGTCAGCTAGGAGAAGAGGAGCACCCTAGACCTTAGAGCATCTTAGAAAATGCCTTTTGGTACACCTGGCTGACCTATTCTTTGCTGGTGACCCTAAGTGACAGTGAAAATAATGCTATTACTCTTTTCATTGAAGATGTCATAGTAACGGTTGAATGCTGACATATTAATGAGGTCTAGATGTAAGTGGAAAGACTCCAAACTTTGGAGGCAGCATGAACTGTTCTTGGCTAATTAGGACGTGGGTCTTTCTATAGTCTTAAAGCTGATGCAGGTTAGACCTGGAGTGGGATAGAACGTACTTCAGGACAGATTTCTTGGCAGTAATTCGCTTTACAACTGTTCCAGATGGTTTACAGATCTTGCTTGAGCTCTTTGAGTTTAAGAAATTGTTGAATTAGCAGAGCTCATTACACAGAAAAAGTGTGTTAGAAGCCTGTTAAGAATAGAAGCCAGGAAAGACTCAAAAGTTAGGAAATGCAGGAAAGAAGGTTGTCTTGCATATTTTTACTGATCTTTCTCTGTGTGCACGTTACACAGTCCTTAATTATAGGCACATGTTATGTTTTCATAAGATCCCAATCTTACTCAGTACTCACTGACTGAGCAGCTATTAAGTATATTGTTTTCATTCATCAATGTCTGGCCTCTCATTTATTTCACACTACTGAAAATCCCTTCTGGAGTTTCCTGTTGTGCTTATCAATGCGATATATAGTGTTTTCTAGACAATAATAAGTCTGTTTCGCTGTATCTGTGTTGAGAGAAGTGATGCTATTCTCTGTTTCAGGGATGAAACACTGAGCATAGAGGCTGTATCTGAGATACCAAGTCCTGAATGCCTGTGTGGTCTCCAGTTTTGTATCCATGTTTCTGTATTTCCCTTGAAGGGTACCTGATTTCCTATGTGAAAGATACATATTTATTCCTTTGAAACAGGAAACATTGTAGCCCTTCTAGAAAAATCTGGGTGATGTGCCATCACTGGCTATGGCTATACTAATAAACTGAGCAGAACCAGAATATAAAGTAAAACATGGGCTTGGCTAGGCTCCAAATACTCAGTCTTCCAAGGGCAGAGGACTGTTCTTACCAAAGAGGTCATCCTGTGGTGGGAAGGAGAAGACAGTTTAGCTCTATGGAAGCATGTTGTACCTTGCCAGTGGGTATTAGTGTCAGACAATGGGCTTGTTTTGTTCATCAGAGTAGATGGAGTCATTGGAAGGGATTCATTTCATTTAACTTAGATGCCTGTAATCTTATAATGTTACTTGGGTTACTTTTGAGCTAATCAGAAATATTAACTGTAAACATATTCTTGATGGGAAACAAGGTAGATAGTAACAAGACAGTCCTGAGGCCTTGAGACCATTCAGTAAGTGTAATGGGTATAGTCAGGGAGATTTGGGTCAAAACGTCTATTAGAGACTAATATTATTCTTTTAAGGAAAAATTAAAATGATATATTGCTAAGTACTTTTACAACATTTTCTCTGTACACACAGTATGAAGCCAAAATCTTCTCAGAGGTGCATACTGATAGGATAAAAGGCAATGGAACAGGTTTCTTTCACAGCACAACCCGGAGCTATATCTGTCACATGATGTGCTCCTGACCCTTGCATAATAATGTGGTCATGAAGAAAAACTAGGAAACCCAGGTGTGACTGCAAGCACCAAGGAGGAAAGTGCTGTAATACATGCCTGGGACATACCTCTTTCAATGTTTTTCTCATTCCCACCTCCACTTCCTCATTTATCCTCATCTTCTACCTTGTCCAGCTAACTCTTGCCCTCCTTCTCTGGGTGCTTAATCAGATAATAAATCAAGTGACTTTTTCCCCTCCCCTGCCACCCTATCTCAATAATAAGATCTTCTATCAATTTTCATTTTCTTTCTCTCATGTAGAGATTTTTCATTATCTTGTTTATGCTATTTGCTCTCCTGCTTCCCAGTTTTTGGTTTTTTTTTGCCATGCTCCACATCCTGGACACCTTATTTGATCCCGGCCTACATTCCTTTATCTCTAACATCTTCTAGGCTGCTCTTAGTATTGAAACTAGGGAATAAGCTGAATTTTCATCGAAATGGAAGATGAAATTTGTGACTTGCATTTCCATCTCACAAACTGTTGATCTGAAATATGGATCACCCTGGGCTAGTCAAAGACAGTTTAACAAAAGTTTTAGCATAGGCCAAATAATATATTTTTCTCCTTTAAGAAATATCTGATGTACTCTTATAAAATTTGACCACATGTTTTTTTTTCTTTTTTTTTTTTTTTCTGGAACAGCACTCAGCAGGGAAAGTTTCCAACTCAGTGGTCAAAAATTGGCAAAATTATAAGCAACTTGAGATATGGTCTTATAATAGGGCATATCAAGTAACTTTAAATCTAGACTTACCAGGGTTTAATGAGAGCTACCATGCTTTAATGCACTGTTTATGACACCCTGTAGAAGACCAGAGTCTATTGAATCTTGTGCATTTATACTATGGGAGGCATTGGTGATGAGTGAAGATAGTGTGCCATTCCTCACTCTGATGCTCCGAGGGAAAAGCACGGTAAATCATGTGAGCAGCTGAAAAAATGCCAGGCAATAACTGGGAACAATACGGCCCATAATCCTGCCACAGTAAGACTGTTAGTTCACATTTTTGGCAGTTCAGATTGTCCTCTCTTACTGCCCCTTCCAACCCATGGCAAATTAAAACTGTTCATAAACCAGCCATAATAAAGGTGTCTGATTTGTTTTTGCCTGGCAGTATGCTTCAGGAGCCAAGTTTGGTACCACTCTAATTTATAGATTAAATTAATGAGAGAGAATTTTTCAAGCTTGGAAAAAATTTTCCCCTTGTAAGTTTATTACATAATTTTCCATCCTGGAGCATTTACACTTTCTTATGAAGAAGTTGGTACTGGTAACACAATAGGCTTTATTTTCAAAATAAGCTTACCAGTGAAAACTGCAGCACCATCAAACATTTCTATTCTTCCCCAAATTCCAACCTGAACATCAAACAGTACATTTAGTTGCTAATCTTTGATGTCTTGCTCATAAGCAGAAAGAGTTGATATTTACCTTCCTTGCTATCAGTATCTTTCTGAGAGCTACAACAGATATATTTTAAGGCTTCGGGAACATGAAAAACTAATGCCAATTTTTATTTATCATTTTGCTCGGCTAGCATGAGCCATCAAATAGAACAGTCAGCTAATTCCTTAAAGACGAATTGAAGACAGTTGTTGATATATGACACACTGATCAAATCGCACAGAAGTTATTGGACAGTAATGCATCTGAGCAAATCAGTAATGATTTTATACAGCCCCCTAGGAAATACAATTTATGTGTAGTGCTTTTGGAGTTAGTTTAATAAAGTTAGAATCTTAAAAGAAGAGAATATTGAGGTATCTATTTCAGAAAGGATTAAAAATGTCTGTCACAAAATGATGACTCCCGCTATCTTTTCTTGGATAAGTTTTTCTAAAATATAAATCTTAAATCACCACTAGACAAATACCATGCTGAAAGGCCCTGGGACATGTCCTGTTTTCTTGTATGCAAAGACAGATATGCTCCCCTCTCGAACAGTGCACAGTTTCCCTGTAATAACTTCGTAACAAATCAGTAGTTCATTGAGCCAAGGAAAAGAAAGTGGTAGTGTTCTGTTCTATGAGAGTGACAGCAATCTGTTTCTCCAAGGTTTGTGTTGCTCCTATGTTTCAATTAGATGATTACTGTATTTTTTTTAATATGGCACCAAGTGTTCTGCAAAAGGGCATGTGCATTTTCACAGCTGTATTTATGTGTGCCAAGAGCTCCTAGCTTTCTAACATACTGTTTGCATGCTCAGATACTAAATACGTGAATGTAGTTGCAATAATCATGAACATTTCTTTTAGCATAGCTAAATATGTCTCAGATTACTTGGCCTTAAGGAAAAAAAATCTTATACTTTTATACATTGGTAGTTTATTGATAGCATTTAATATGATTAAAAGTTTCCTTATATTGATATGACAGATTGTCACTTAACTTACCATCTTTTAATAAATATTTCTCTTTCTGAGGTTTTCTTTCCATCCATCCTAAAACACTTATTCTAATTTCAGCTCCTGTACCCAGAGACCATAATGACTTTGTACACCTATTAAAAATCTAAGAAGTTCTGTTGTGGTGGATTTTACATGTATCTGTGGCAAGGCTTTGACTACCCTTTCACATAGAACACACCAGACTGTTTTTTTGTTAATCCTAAATCAGGTCCATATAGCTGGTGTTCTCCCTTCTTGTGCTGGTTTGTGGAAAGTGTCACTTCAGCAGTACAAGTATCACTGTAACAGAGAGTTCATGAGTGCAACAGACCTTTAGACTAGTCTGTCCACTATGAAGTACCCACACCTGAAAGACAAGAAGTGGGTTTTTTTTCCTTCCTCCCACCTCTAGAATTAGAGTTCCCCTTGCAATCTTTGAAAAGAATAATGCAACGGTATGCTCTACCTAGCTTGGATTTCATGATTTTACACATGATTTACTGAAAAAAACCATGAGTTTATACAAGCACAAAATACTGACCTCACACAAAGATAATTTCAAAACAGCGAAACCACAGCTGCGTCTTGGAGATGTAGAAGTTTTTCAAGACAGTGCAAAGAGATGGCGGTTGGAAAGGCAAATATTGAGGGTGCTGGAAAAGATATCTTTAATGTTGTCTAAAAAATGCAATTTAACTTCATGGCTACCATTTAAATTACTAGCTACTGCAATTATGTGGTCACCAATTTGATGCATAAGTTTTACAGTATTCAGGCACGATATGTATAGGGATATAACAATGTCCATTACCAAATAAGCAACCCTTTACTTAAGCGAGATAGCTCAATAAAGTTTCTCATGTTAGGTGGGGTATGTCATGTAAACCAAGCATACATTGGATTTGTCAGTTTTCAGTGTGGGTTTGGCATCTGACTAAAATGGATATAGCAGAGGAGGCTAAAAAGGTATCTCCCTGTCACTCAGCCTGTGCTGTGTTGTTTGTGTTGTGGGCTCTGCCAAGGAAATGCAAGATACGCAGCTCTCTCCACTGAGTGTTTGCTCTGCAGTGTTTTAACAAAAAGCTTCCATGAAATTCTCTCTCTCCTGCTGCCCTGTGATAAACTCCATGTGTCAGAAGTTGCAAAGGCTTTTAAAGAGGATAACTGTGAGTGCATAGCATCAAATAAGTCTTCTCCCATGTAGATGAAAATTGTGGGGTTTGCAGCTGCAATCAACAGGAGCGGCAAGACACCTGGTAAACTGCTTTATAGCAGTTTGACCTTAGTAAAAATGTTTCAATTTGATTGTGAAAGAAGTTAATTTGCTATATTGATTAATGTGCAGGCTTCATTATGTACAATTGCTGAGTATCTGCTGGTGCCAAAGGATACCTTTCTCGGTGGAGGAAATTTCTGCATTTTTCAAAGCTCAACCAATCACGCAGAAAAAGCTCCTTGCTATGTGGAGTTACTTGTGAGGACTGTACACCTTTGGGGAAGTGATTTAGCTGATTCAGCAGGGATAGTGGGCTTCAACAAGGAAAATTGCTCTAATTCTTCTCTTTTTATTTAACTGAATAATTTTAGTATGAGAACTGGAGAAACCCAAGAAGGACAGAATATTGATGAGTTTCCAGATACAATAACAATTAAGACTATAAATCCTTTGACAGAGAAATATTTACAATGTAAAATGATGAGAAATATTTATTTTATATTAACTGCTCAGTGGTACTTATTTTAGAGAAAGCTGTTGATGCTTTTGTTCTTTTTTATGCCTTCTTGGAATAGACCGATATGTAACTACTGCATCCTAAGGTATAGCTTATTTGTCATCTACAACTTGAAATACCAGCAAACTAATATACTGACAACAGGAAGATGATTAAGCATTTTTTACTGGGTAGAATGTGATCATTCTTCATAATTTATATGCTTTCACTTCCAAACTGGTTTCCCCAAGACAAATAGACATTTGCACATGATGCAATAGATTTTGAAGTGATTGGGACATTCTTCACTTATCTCAATGATAAACTTCCTCCTGCTTATGAATTTCTACCACTTGCACAGTTTTCAACAATTTTGTTCTCTTACGGGATGAAAAGTTTATTTAAGGGTACTAAGAATAGTCTATACCTCTTGAGTTTAGTTAAAAAACCCCACAGGATAATTTTGTTTATTGCCTATGAAATTATAGCTAAAGTTCTTGGGCTCTCTTTTTGATTACATAACATTTATACAATAGTAGAAACAAGAGTCTTAGCCAAGTCAGGGTCTTCCTGAGAGACACTATTCAAAGATTGATCTTAAACAGAGATCTGCAAAATATTTAGATGCTTACTTTCCATTGGAATCCATAATAGGTGTCACATTTAGCTCACAAATTAAGACACCTGAATTTGTATGTCTGCAGGTATGTCTTCCTATGTGCTAGATGCCTCCACTTCACTGTAATAATAGTCAATGAATATTTGCTGTATGCCTCGGCTGCCTGAATATGGACATGAAGTACCACTTGAGATGATCTAGAGTATACCAAGTAGAGTCCAGCAGACAATCCGAAGAGACTCAGATCTCCTGTAGGAAGCGGCATATTGCCAGTGCCCTGGAAAACGCAGGGAACCTCAAATGTGTTAGATGATTTTGTTCAGCCAACTGAACCAAGCCTCTAGTTATCACAGCCAGAAGAGTATGGAAATTATTCAGCTGATCAAATTTTAGGATCTACTTTAAATGCCTAAATTTAAGCACCCACATACCTCTGTGGGTCTAGTTCTTTCTATATGAAAAATACACTTCACACCATTTTTATTTTAGTTCTATCAGCACATGGACACTTTTTCAGCTGTGATAAACAGTCATTCCTGTTACCAGCAAGTGAGACTAAGACAGCAAACAATTGAGGTCACCAAAATCCTCAAAACAGGATCACCTAGAGTGGGTTGCTCAGGGACTTGTCCAGCTGGGTTTTGAATATCTCTAAAGATGGAGAGTCCACGACCTCTCTGTGTAATTTGTTCCAGTTTTTGACCACCCTTACAGTAAAAAATACTTTTCTTATGTTTAAGTAGAATTTCCTGTGTATTAGCTTGTGCCCATTGCTTCTTGTCCTTTTGCTGGTCACCACTAAGTATAGTCCGGCTCCATCTTCTCTACTGTCCCACATGAGGTTTTCATACACATGGGTAAGATACCCCTGAGCCATGTTTTCTCCAGGCTGAAAACTCCCATCTCTCTCAGCCTCTTCTCATATGCCAGATGCTCTAATCCCATAATCATTTCTGTAGCCCTAAATCACTAGATGTTTGTTCTTTCTCCTCTCTCTTTAAAGGAGCTGTATTACTTCTTTACACTGCACAGTTTCAAAACCTGTTTTAGTCTGAAATTTCCCTTCCAGTGTCTGTGAAGAGCAAACAACATTTCCACTTTTAATTGTTGCTTATTTTCCCTGATTTTCACCTCTAACCATAGGTTCCTAGTTGCCAAAACATCCAAGGAATTTGGAAGCACTCCTGAAATGTCTGGCTCATTTTTCAGTGTTCACAAGCCAAATTATTTTGTTTGGGGTATTTGTTTTTTTCAAGCCCCTTTGGTGAGCTTGGGAAAAGAAATTATTTTTATGCCTCAAACAATCTGCAAAGAAGCTTTTATATGTAATTTTGAACTTTCTTTTCCATTCACAGGCTCTCTTTCCTCCCCAGTCCAGTTATTACCACCTTTGCCACCAACTAAGCTGGTATTTAAGTGGAGAAAGATGAAGAAGTAAATTCATAATACTTGCTGATTATTGAATGGGAATAAATATAATTTGTGTAGGTTCCCTACAAAACCACTTACAAACAATTCTTTGAGGTGTAAAGCTGTAACCTCATTAAGTAACAGTCCATCAAGAGCCATTAATAATACAAGAAATATGTTATGCTGTCATTGGAAAGTCTTTTGCCAGCCTTTTGACCAAATTGTGTTTAATCAAAGTTAAGGGAAAATTGTTCCTAGGTAAATGAAAATCAGTCACATCCCACCTTCCCCATCCCAGGATAACTGATAAGCTTAACACATAACCAAAGAGTCTTATTCTGTCCACTTTCAGTTGTTACTTAATTTTAGCTGTTGCACTTTTGATAGGCCTCTAGAATCAAGAATGCAATGACTAATTCAGTCTGCTATCTACCCAAAGTTTTGAAATCTATCTTTCCAAAACGTTGATGGAAAGGAATTGTCACAGCATCTCCTACATTTAAGGTACTATTCCAGGTGTTTAATCTGCAAAACCAGCTATGTATGTCAGAGTCTGGAGATTAGCATCAATAGATGATATCTGTGAAATACATTCAAAAAGCTTAAAACTTATTTTTAGAGTTAAGTGTAACTTCAATTTGCAGTTAACTACTTTTTTAAAAAAAAACCTGACATATAAGTAATTTAATCCTAAAAATAACACGAGTGAATAATAAAATGCTTCCCTGGTATACATGCAAACAGGTTAATTCACAGGAAGTCTCGTTAACCTGACTAGTACTAAGTCCATGTAATAATGATGGAAACACTATATAATCTCTGGAATCTCTCCTTCAAGCGATGATACCAGAGCCTTCTCTGGATTCTAATCAGTATTCTCAGCCTTCCAGTAAATTACAAAGCATCTATTTTGTTGAGCCAGGTGTAAAAATGTAAGCAATTTTTATAGTATAGATAGGGAAGAGATGTGAATAACTTTCTATAAATGGGGAAACTAAAAGATATGTTCTTATTTTTTTATTTGTGATTAGCTGTCTTTGATGGGGAAGGATTTCCAAATTTATTAATTTTTGCTATTATCTTAATGGACATAAGGGCTTCTACACTCAGGATAAGACCCAGGATAAAATGTTAATATGAAGTAAGCGACAGTTAACTATCCAATATAATAGAAATGTACAAGAAATGTGAAAGGTGCAAGCTCATCATCTGATCACTCATTGAGCATAAAAATGACTTATAGTTGAAATAAATTACTTAATCTAAAACTCATTTGTTTCTTCATAAAATATGGCACATGCAGCTTAATGAGTGACAGTAGAAAATATAGCTCTACATGCCAACGTTTAAAAAGAACTTGTTTTAGAACTTATATCCTGTGTATACTTATATATATGAGCAATATAATTCCCATGATTAGAAGTGTATGTGTGATTTTTTAATTGGACTTGGAAGATGAAGGACAGATGTGTTAAATATAGTAGAACTGAAAGAGAATCTGAATCTAGAACTGTCTCTATTTGATTGGGTTTGTTTAAGCTAAGTATGAATACAGGTAAGCTAAATAAATTTTAGCTAGCCTATTTATCACAAATAAATATTAGAATGATACTTTCTGAGTATTTTATTTTTACTTGGCACCACCATATTACAGAAAAAGCTCTATGTACTTGAATTTGTCTGTGGAGTATGGTACTATTTAGTGTGAATGATCTCCTTCTCCCCAGTCTAATTTTTAATTTTTTTTTAATGGACACTGAAATATTTATTCACTTCTTTTGCATTTTGAAAGTTCAGTTGGTTTTATGTGACTGCTGCACATGTGTACATTGTGACAACCTTTGAAGTCTTCTCCAAAAAGTTAAAAAATATGCTTTAATTTCAAAATGAATTAGAATTAAAATCTCAGGACAGAGCTTATTTGAAAAAGATTGGCGGCTATATTATATAGCTAAGCTAAGCTTTAAAGCAGTAACTTCGCTTACTTGTAGCAGATGGATAATCGTCAGTTATCTTGGACTCTGTTTATGTCCTCAGATAATGTTTCTGTCCTATAGCCATCCACCCAATCCCAAGGACGTCTCTCATGTTCTTTCACCTAATCTACAATGGATTTTGCAGTCTCTATAATTTTAGACTTTGCTTTAAGCTGTTGTGCCTGGTTAGGCAGCACTGCTATTATTGTAGGTTCAAGCAAGTTTTCTGGTCTGTGAGCCATTAAGACAAAATATTCTGTGTCCTTTATAGTAAAAAAAAAACTAAACCAAAAACATTTGTGGGAGAAAGAAAAAAAAACCCACCCAGAGTCTGCACAAACGTTGATATCTAAAACACCCTGCTATACGATAAACTTAACTTCCTCTGTTAGAATCATGTAATCTACTCTCAAACGCCTAGTGCAGAATAGATGTTTTGGTTCATTATTTAATTAAAGGACAACGTTATGCAGTGTTAATGCAAAGATTTTCACCTTCACATAAAATAAAATTTAGGGTACGTTCAACTTACCTATAAATTATTTGGGGTTTTAAGTTTTTTAATTGCTTCTTTGGTTGTGCTTATGACAAGGAGTGCCTACACTTTATTTTGCTTTTATTAAAAAAAAAAGTCAGATTTCACACACTGATATTTCATGGTCCATCTTTTTAGGCCGTATGCATATTAAGAGCTCATTGGCCTATAGTTTAAGAACTGCTGTGGTACAGTGAGTGCTACAATTTACGGTGGAACCATTAAAGAAAACATGACTGAAGCATTAATGAACATAAAAATAACAGAGCTGATTTTTGCAGAATGCTATTCAGGATCCATAGAGAAAAAACCCAACATCTTAGCAGGGGCTAACACTCTTCAGCTTTTTACTTCAGAAATTCTAGAAAATAATTTTGTTTATATATATATGATAGCATATTACCTCATGCTCCAAACAAGAAAACCGGTAGCTTAAAATAAGAAGTAAGTGAATAAATGTGTTATTCAGCTGATGTGAATGATGAAATTTACTAGGGCAGGACAAACACACAAAATTCTTTGCCCTGATGGTGGCAGATAAAATAATTTTTAGTCTACTCCAACAGCATTATTTTCACTCGATATAACTAATTTGCAGCAATCACACTTTGAATCAATCTCTCCCCCTGCCATTTCCAGAAAGGTGCTAGAATGGTAGATTCAGAAACTGAAATAATTATTAATATATTGAATATGTGTTTTTAACACAGGCAGTACCTTTAATGATGTATTACAGTTATCTTGGAGTAAACCCAACTTTTATTCCAAATTAAAGTTTTCATAATTTAGGGTGTGGTTCAGCCTCCCTGACGATTCTGTTCTTTGCCTATGTGCTGAAGTTGTGAAAAAGCATAACTAATTAGACTCATATTAGCAGCCTAAAGTTTTGGAAGAAAATTTTTAGTATTAAAAAACCCCAGACTTGTTTATGTTTATTGAATTTCTCCTGAGACAAGAAATGAAAGGACTGAAATGCAGTCTTGTGAGAAAACCTTGTAATTTGATACCTGTGTCTTACTTAACTTTAGGAAATAAGAACAACCCTTATAAAACCTATTTGATTTTAAACTGAAGACTATTAGCCATCTACTCCAAATTTTGGACAACTTTTTTCTATTTATTGTGTCAATTATACTATTTTTTATTCATTTCTACAATAGCCTCAGGATTCAGTTCACTTCTTATATTGTTTTTGGTCCTGGAAACACTTCTAAAAGGAGTAGAAGTGTTTTTTGAATCCTACTTAACTCCTTTTCTCTATGGAATTTTGTAGTGGATTCTACAAGGCAGCAAGTGAAAATAAAAATAAGCAAACTCTATCTAAAGTATTTGCCATTACTTTATTAATTTGTGTATCTGTATTAATTTCCTGTATCTGTATATTCATTTCTTTTAGAGAAGATGGTTTCTTGGGAATCAATGTTTGTCGCCTTTCTACTAAACCAAACTTTGTGCTCTGAGTTCTGCTCCGAAATTATACTGGTTGAGTTTAAAGTAAAGGGTAATATATTTTCTGCTAATCCTTATTTGCACATTAAAAAAAGATGGAGTAGGTGTTTCAGAGAATTTCCAGGTGAAATTCACTAAATTGCAGGAACATTTGAGAAATCACTGGGAAACGATGTAATGACAATGAATTTGCATGTAATAGTACAGCAAAGTTACAACAGTGGAAATTGACTATAATCACGTTTAATGATTTTGATAATTTTCCAGGGAAATTCTTTCACAACTTGAAAACATATTTTTATTTGCTTGAGTTGACGGTCAGTGAAAATTCCTGGAAGCTGGCATTAAATGTCTTTTTCTTTGTGCCAGAGGTCCCATGGTAGCAGTCACTAAATCTCAAAATATGAGAGAATGAACGCATGTTTAAGACCCCATGCTTTTACTATTTGTCTATCATTTGAATCATAGGTGCTCTAAGCTGGGATAAAAATAAATTTTGTAGTGGTATATTAATGAACCTGTCCTGAACAATTATCTTAAAACGATGAGGATATAAATTAAATTCTTCTCTACTGTTTTGGAGGAATCTTCCACTCAATTCAACTGTCAAATCAAGTCAAATGTCAGCATAATTGGTTGCAAAGTAGTCCTTAATAAGTCCTTAGTAATCAGTATTTCAGCTGTCACTCTAATTTAGTGTGACTGCAATGTTCATAATTATAAGAAGTTTTAGAGCTGTAGTTAACAACTGGAGAGGCAGGGGGGCCCACAGAATGCTTCGGTGAGCTGTCAAGTGATCAGAAACATTTTAAAATGTGAATGTGCTTTTAACCACTTTACTGTGTAAAAGGAGTATGTTAAATGTCATCTTTAAAGGCATCTCTGTGATAATAGCGTGGACCCAACGAGATGTGAATAATACAATAATTTGCTGCCATTTTACTAAGTGATACAATAATAGCGCTGTGCCATTACTTGGAATACTTCTTATTAAGTGCTTGCAGATTAAATATCAAATGCCCTATTGTTCTACCTAAACAACTTATCCGTCAATTTTCTGATATTTTTACCCAAAAGAAAAGAAATTTTTAAATGTTACCATCGGGTTCCTATAGTAACAGTTTTGAATGGAACATATTCACTATGCTGATAATGGGAGAAAACAAAACAAAACAAACATTGCTGAATTAACATAATAGGCACCAAGCGACAGGAATATTTGCTCGTGTGACCTTGGAATCCCTGAGTGTGACTTGCCTCTTATTCTAACTCAGCTCCAATTCAGGGAAAAAAAGTATAGCATTTAGTATAATCTTAAAGAAGGTACAGATGTGATTAGTTTACAGGACTGTCTCCCCTTCTTTTCTTCTGGTATTATTTAACACTGTTTAGCATGAGAGATATGATTCCAGTAGAATATGGCGTTGTAATTCCTTGTATGCATTTCCACAGCACCTAGAACAGAAATGGTCAGTTAACTGTTGTTACACTTTGCTAGATTTGCTAAGTTTTACTGAGGAACATGGGCTATTTTAGAAAGGTCACTCAGCACACCTTCTGTGTTTTGAAGCTGGGGCCTGCTGGTTCCCAGGCACTTGGGAGAATATTAACAAGGTACTTCTTAAGGGAAGGTAGGGAGGATTCATCTGACCAAATGTAGACCTCTACAATCCCTAGCATCTTTAGGTTCTGGAAAACAACTCACAACACTTCTAGGGTACAATTAACCTATCCTCTTTAGATGTCTACCTGCAGATGCAAAGGATAGTTCTGTAGAAGTACATGTTCTTTCCATCAACCACAAGTTAGGTGAGATGAGTCCTACACCTACCTGCAATCTTTGTGATGCCTAGACAATATTTTGACTGGCTCAAGCCTTAGACTGGCCTTTGACTAACTCCAGCTTATATACTGCAAAGACTGCCGGGGTTACATCACAGGAAAACATGGGTACATACCCATAATTTTGATAGGACTACCTTTTGCTAGATAGGGTGTGATGCAGTAAAGACAGACTTTTATATTTAGAGGAAGACACAGAATGGATAAATTAGGCACCAGGTTTGATTTTTTTTTTCTCTGAGCAAGCTTGTCTGATGCTATTGAGAAAGGCCTAGAGAGCTCTTTCTCTGAGTTTAGATATCTGGTTCATGGCCATAGGTTATATAACGCCTCCTGTATTAAGAAGTTAGTCCTATGTAACTGTAAGTATCTAATTTGCTTTCAGTATTCGTACATACACATTCTGTGTTTGAAGCAGATATTAAACCTCATTGGAATTTCTGAAAAGAAGGTAACAGTAGGAGATAAACATGAAAAATAAAACTCTGAAGAGAAAGATTCAACTCTAGTGTAAGCAGGATCACACTATAGTGTAGCTTCAGCGCTGATACAAGGCAGAGGCTGCTACCTATGAAGGTGGAATACATAGTTTCAGCACTTTCTCTCTATAATTTACAAATTTTAAATAAACTTTAAAAAGAAATTTCCATAATTAAAACTGTAGATCCAGTATGTAGATACATACTTTGAATGTATTTCACACACGTAATAGTCACAAGCCAAAAAGAGGGCAATGGTTCAAGTTTTCCATTCCCAGGTTGAAGAAAGACATAATGAAGAACTTTAAGACTTGAGTTATAGTGTCAAGAAAGTTAAAAAAAACCCCAAACCCTCCTTACTTGTAATAATTTTTTACATTAAATATTTAAGGCTTTTTTTCAATAGGTAAGCAAAACCCCATTAATTTCTGCCATGAGACAGGCTGCAAATGGGAATCATAGCAATGTGAATCAAACTGATGAGAGCTGTGGATGAGTTGTGAAGATAGTGAGGTGTCCTGCCAAAGTGGAAGAACTTTCCCTTTAAAATCTTATTCAGCTTCTGCAGTAATGATGGTGATTTCCAAATGAAAGCATCAACACCAATGGTTGGTAGAAGAAGGAAAGTAGGAGCAGGATCTGGCTCATCTCTTCCTTTTAAGAATCTTAGTCTTTAAAAATTCCTAGAAATGTTCAGTTTAGCCTCTAAATTCTCTTTAGTCCCTCTAACTTCTGTTGAATAGACTGAAAAACTAAAATTAAATCATTAACTTCACTAACATAATATTTCATAATTAGTAATGTTTGGGGCATTGTTTGATGCTTTCCAACAGTAGGTCATGTTCCTGTTTGAGAGCTGTCAGAGAAACTTTAGCACATATAGAGAGTAGTAATAATTATAGTGCATTACAGAACTGCATTTGCTCCAAGAAAGAATCTCACAGATTGTGGAATGCACTTATCTTTTTTTTTTTTTTTTTAAAAAAAAAACTTTCTGTGCTTTACTTAAAAGACTTGAATGCTTTTTTTAGATAGTATGGAAAGGGTTTTATTTTAACTTATAAAGCCAAATACAAACGATAAGGTTTAGAAATTTAATCAGATTTAATTGCTTTAGATGCCAGATGGTGTAAAGCTGTCAAGTTTATGTTTTTTTTTCAGTAGATGCTTCTTTCAAGCTGATAATATTATCATGTGGAGCCATTTTTTCCTGACTGTCAATGTATCTATCTAGACATAACTGCACAGAAGGACATTCTTCAGGCAGCGTGGGGCAGAGCGAGTGTGGTGGGGTCTGTCCATGCAAAAAACAGCTGGCAGCTGAGGAACATTTTTTACAACCCTGCTTTGTTACTTTACAGCAATTCAGCCAAAGATGCCTACATTATACTACTTACCTTTTTGGACATGAACCTGCAGCATATAATTTCCAGCTGTGAATATGAGATTTTCTCTGAGATGTGAAAACAGGAAAAGGGAACAAGATGGGAAAAATCCTCATGCATGATTTTATATTCGTAAGTCTGATGAGCAAATGACAGTATTGAAAAAAAGAAATCTTAAAAAAAAAAAAGGCAAAAAAGCCTTTTTCAGGTGACTATGTTGTATAGATACAAAAAGTTAAGAAAAACTTGCTCCTGTAGAGTTTGTTACCTTCCTCCCAAACTTTCTGTTCAATTTTAGATCTACTAAGTATACTTGATTGAAAAGTATTATTTTGCTTTATTTAAAAACTTGGTAGGCAAGGGATTCTCAATATTCTCAATATTAGTTTTATGAATGTTTTTCAAACAAAAATATCATCTGTTATGTCTCAGAGAGATATTGTCTATCACAGTCCTCTTTTACTGCAGAGGTGGTATATTGTCGGTAGATTTTACTCACCATGACTTTGTGATTTGAATAGCTATATTTATGCAAAGTTTTACATGGTCAGAATATGGAGGGATTATTTTTTTCTAAAATCAAAGTAATAAGTCACAGGAAGCAGAAAAGCAAATCTTCAGTCCTCTGTGGTGATTCATGCAAGTGTAAGGTTGTATTTGAAATAAATCTTGCTGAAGACAAGAATATTTTTACAGTCAGAATACAGCCCACAGGGTTCTCAATGAGAGATTGTTTTGCTAGATTTTAAACTATATAAAATGGCAGTGCTCTAGAAACACAGGCCTCTTACGATTAACACTGTGTAATATATACATTTTTTTACATGCAAGTTAGTCATAATTTTGTTTCATGCATATTTTTATTTATTTTATATTGTGTCATTGTTAGTAGCTTGTTTCTGCAGACAAAAATAGCCCATTATATAATTACAAATGGTACCAGAGTGCAGATCTTTGGGTGTATGAGCTTTTGAGTAACTTTATAACTTACAAGTCCTTTCACTTACATCCCGGGTTTTGCAGGTGTTTCTATTATGTTACTTTGAACATAATCAGGATGATGTAGTGGATTACTGACTTTTTAAATGGCTATCACAGGTAAAGCAAGGCATAATCAGGCCATATTTAGGGTTAGGTTTGATCTCAATGTTTATGCACTCCATTGCCAGAAAACCTACAAGGAAAAAGTTGAGGTTAAGGGAACGGGACCCTTTTAAGCACGTGGATTTGAAACCATAGGATTTCCTTCTTCAGCCCAGAGCCATAGTAGTGCTCAGCCCTGGCATCCTGCACGAGACTTTCTGTCAAAGGCACGGCCACATCAGCTATGGCTGTGGGGTGGGACTGAGGCTCCAGCGCACAGCATGGCAAT
Source organism: Phalacrocorax carbo (assembly GCF_963921805.1). Classification (NCBI taxonomy): domain Eukaryota; kingdom Metazoa; phylum Chordata; class Aves; order Suliformes; family Phalacrocoracidae; genus Phalacrocorax; species Phalacrocorax carbo. Next base: position 22,287,984 of record NC_087513.1, on the reverse strand, counting down.
GCAGGAATGTGTAAGGCATATGCCCATTTGTGAGGGGATGTGAGGAAGGGAGTGGTCATATGTATTTTGAGGTAGATGTGTGAGACCTGACCAGTGACAGAGGATAGCTTCAGAATTGTAGCACCCACTGGAGGGACTGTTCTGGTCTCAGGCCCGAAAATCATTGCTGGCCTTCCTGATTGAGAGAATGGTAGGATCATGGAATAGTCTAGGTTGGATGGGACCTCAGGACATTTTCCAGTCAGGTCTTGAAATTTCCCCAAGGATGAAAGGAGGCTGGACAGCCTTTGTCGGCAATTTCTTCCAAGTCTTACCTATACTCATGAGGAAAATAAGTTATCCAGTCTGAACCTCTGTTCTTTTAACTTATGCACGTTGTCTCTTCTCCGCCCACCATGTCCCCTGTGAAGGTACTGGTCTGTCTTCCTGCAACCTTCCTACAGGTGCTGTGGGTGTTTGGTCCACCTGAAGCTGTTTGCTCCAGCCTGAACAAGCCTGTCTCCCAGCTGTAATGGCAGCCCTGTGCTGAACCTGATCTGGTCTATTCATCTGTTGCCTTGTACTGGCTGACCAAAATTGGGCGCAGTGCTGTAGAGGTGGTCTAAGGGGTGCTGAGTAGAGGGGGATAATCCCTTTCCTCCATAAACTGGCTCTGTTCCTGCTAATGCAGCCTAGGAGGCTGTTGGCCCTCTTTGCTGCCAGGGCACTGCTTGCTCGCACTCAGCTTTCTGTCCACAAGAGGAATTTAAAAAGCAAAGAAATATAAGCTAGGTTTCCATTTTTAACTAAATAGCCTAGTTTTAGCTCTCTCCCTTAAAAATGTGGTCCTGCAAGTATGAATTGGAGAAAATGATGTCTGTAAGCTGAACAGAAGAAACAGATAACTTCATTTTTGCCTCCAAAGCCTGGGTAGTGTCCTTGATAAATCTATTTAAATGTCTTCCTTTGAGAATGAGGTTATATGTCATCCAGTTACCTATATGTTAATTAACTTGGGGGCTTATATTACCCAGACATCACTCCTCCATTGCCTTTGTGACAACTTCATGTGCTGGTTTCAAGAAGCCATTTATATGAAGAAAAAATGGTAGAAACAAGTGGCTTCCAAGATCACCCCAAAATCCTCACACCAGCTCTACTGTTTGGAGCCTTGATCGGGGTCCAGCAAAAGAAATGTCAGCTTTCATGACAGTGCCCTGCATCATCTTAGATCTGTTAAGTCTAATTATGTAACTAATATTTTATATTTCAGTACAATTCAAAACGGCAGGGGCATTTTTATTTTCTTTATGTGTCTTGTTTTTACAACCGCTATGTGTGACTGCTATGGTTTTCCCATATTTTGTAGTTTCATGTGTCATCTTCCGGGAAAATTAACTGTGTGGTAATAAAAAGTGCTAGCATATATGTCAACAAAAACAAGTATTTTGGAGATGATCCTTTTTATTTTTCTGAATGACATGGATTGTTTATCACAAGCTTTTAAGACTTCAAAGGTAAAATCAATATTAATCCCCCGCTGAAAACTAGAAGCATCCATTTTGTCAATGGGTTTAATCTGCCATATTTGACACAACTGCCAGTTTAATAAGAAAGCATCATTAATACCAATGAGGACAGATGATCATCTGCCTTCTTAAAAAATCATGTCTTGAATTGATTAATGTTCATATTTTGGAGAAGAAAGCTTATGTTGTCATATTGCATGGTTTGGACACAATTAAAGCTTTCTTCTTTATTGGAATCCTACTGCAAAATGAAGTTATGCTGCCTTAAATAAACACTTCTAAACTTTGCATTTTAAAATCTTTTAGCTCCTTGGAAGTGATGGAAGTGCACTGTATTGAAGGGTACACATTTCAGACGTTGCTTTTTGCATATTTATGAAATGTCTTATTTCTTAAATTGATGTTATGGGCATTCAGCATTTTTTTAGCTCTTCTAGGGAAGGGGAGAGTTTGTGGTTGGTTGGGATATTTTTTTTTAGGACTAGCAATACAGATTACAAAATCATCCACAAATGTTTATGTCTTTTTATTTTGACCTTTCTTTTAGCATAGATCAAGAATATAAAACCATCTTTTTTATTCTTAATTAACATGTATGTTTCCGTACTACTATGAAATTCACTATTCTAATGCCTTTGAAATTAAATGCAACATTTCTTTTTATTTACCAGAAAGTCCCACATAGTTACCTAGATTCAGAGTAACTATAATAATTTCAAATAATAGTTTTTCATTCTCACAATTAATGCAAAAGGTAGAATGTGCTTTAATAGGAACTTATGATATGTGTGAATGAATGCAAAATATCAATTCAAAATACCTGAAGCAACTTATTAATGTTTACTGAATTTTTATAAGGTCACTGATATAATCTAAAAGAAACAAATTCCTTAACACACATTCGCATCTTCTTTCTTTAAATCCTTCTTAGTATTTAAATAATTTGTGATAAAAAGATATTTAGAAAATTATTTTCAGGCATAATGATACAAGTCTATTGTTCCATTATAGCCAAGGTATTCTGAATTAAGATGAGCCTTTTGTCCTTCCTGCATTATGTTGAACATGCAGGTTTTTGGTTTAGCTAACAGGATATCCTAAATTATTATTTTTAAAACCTGTCATAACACTGACCAGTACCAGTTACCATGCTACTTTGCACTTCTGTTTAATTGTTAGTCTTCCCAGTGTCAGTGGACCTGTACCAAGCAGTATCATTCTTAAATAAAAATGATCAGACTAGAACAGCTTTCAAATGGATATGGATGACTACTTGCATCCTTTCTGCTCAAATGAGAACAAGAGGTCTGGGGAGGCTATGCAGGCATCTTTTAAGTTTATACTAATGGCCACATTCCAATGTCTTACGTGGTTCTAACTACATGATATACAAATAGGGTGCACATAAGAGCTGCAGAACTTTTGATAGAGGGAAATGATTACGAAGCTTTAGGAAACTTCTCTAATATGAATAAAGTACACTGAGAAAAAAAATCAGTCTTACTACTGGAATAGGAATGAAACTGGTTTTTTGTTGGTTCCTTTACATTCAAGAATGGTTTTAGGATGACCCATACTATGGACATGAAAAGTGTCATACTTCTAGGTTTACAATATGCTTTGCTTATTCTCAGTATATAATATACCACTTTCAAAAAGCCTCTAACATATCCTGATGGAAGAAAGAACTATTGCATATTTTCAGTGGGGCAGTGTAGGCTGTAGAAAACTAGAGGAGGCCAACATCTAATGTGAGGCACTGACTCCAAATACTTGTTCAACCTTTGGCACTCTAGAGCTGCATATTTTTGTCAAGGGATCACAGCCTTTCTTTACAAACTTCTGAAATGGTTTTGTAGTTGGTAAGATGGATCATTTGGTTTTGGGTTTTTACTTTTTTTTAAGTAGAAGAAGAAAAAAAATCAATACTGTAATCAACCAGAGAGGCACTGACTGATTCCTCTGGCAGTCCCCTACAACAGCAGTTGATGAGGTCAGATAAGGACATGACAGACTGTCAGTGCTGGATAAACCATTTCTCCTGGGTGGATTAATACAATATTTGTAGCTGCAAGGAAAGACTGCCATTTCTGAGTGTTTCTTGAAGGGGTTGGGAGGAGGGTCAAATAAAAGTTATTTCAATCAACCCTACAGTCAAATTACTAGTCTGTTAGGTGCCCTTAAGTCAGCCAAGATAGAAAGAACAACAACAAATAAACAAAAAAAGCAAATATAAGTGTGAAATTCTGGCTTCACTGAATTTTACCATGTCCTCCTTTGACTTCTGGTTGTCTGTTTTTCACATGCAGCGTCTATTTGCTGATTATGAAAGCACCATGGTAACTTGTGTCAGTCACATCAGCTGCAGGCTCCTTGCTTTCCTCACAGGGCACCTATTATGCTATGAAAGGTAAAGACTATATATAAATGTAAAGATATCTTTAGTCTCTTCTGCCTTTGGTAACTTGGATTATTCCAAATGATGATGAAGGTAGGTGGACAGAATCATCTTCCCCACATTATGGATCAATCTACTCATAAGTCACTTAATCTGTTGAACCCTCTCACAGAAAAAAAATTCCTTCCCGGTAAACAGGAGAAGGCTTTTATAAAACCCTTGCTAGACAACTACAGCTTTGCATGCCATCTGACCTTTATTTATAACATTTGCCCATTTATTTATGTGTGACAGCAACAGAATTACATGACAACAAGCCAAAACCCTGCAGCCATGTGTGCTCTGTGGAGTTGAAATGCTCGCTGTGGAGTTGAAAGGGTCCTGATGCCCCAGCTGAACTGGGCATTAGGAGATGGAGGTTATTGCAGGACTATTATCCCTCAGATCTGTGGTCGTTACTGAATAAAGCCCCCTTGTCCTTAGTTCAGCAAAACCTCCACTGCGCTCATGGACTTTTAGGTCATTGACCTCAGGGGATTAGCTGGTGGGATATGATTTTATCCTCAGCTATCTTGCTTAGTAAAACAGGACGTAAAAGTAGATCACCTCTCACTCTAAGTGCAGGTGTCACAGCCCTGGTTCTTTGTAAGTGGTGTCTGTAAGTGCTTCTGTGTTTTTCTCATTGGTGAGATTAGAATGTGTGCTGAGGGCTTGACAGAAGTGCAGTGGGTTTAGGCATTTGGGTTTCTGAGGTATCATATTTAAGGACACTGCTGAACTGGAGTTTTGCTGTACTGAGGATTTTTTTTCTGAGAGCGAAGCTGCATTAAATAAATACACTATACTGTAAGACCGTCTCACACAAACGCTTGCCCACAAAACACCGCCCTGAGATTACCTCAATTTATGCTTAGAAATGAGGATCAAAAAGAAGCAACAAACTAAGTGTGCAAAGCTGTCATTTAAAATTGTGTTCTGCATTTCTTTCTTTCTCCTTAGAGAGACCTGAGGAAATTAGATCCTTTGGCATCTGAAATTTGGTGATATGAAGACCCTTATTGATACCAAAGATGGGCATTTCTGTCTTCTGTCAGGAACATCTAAAAGTGTGGAGGCAAATCATCGAGCTCCCTTCACAGTCAATGAAATAAACACGTAAAGACTGTGATCTGTCTTATGCTACAACATCTTATCCTAAAATAAGTTGGATGAATCACCCTCTGGAGGTGACTCATAGATTAATGCAGTGAGGTAAGTCCCACTCTTGAGTTTGACTTTACCTAAAAAATCCTTTTTGACTTCAACTAATTGTTGCTAAATGTCTGATACCTCCATTATCTGAACACTCCTCAGGCATCACACTTAGGTATTAAGTACTTGTACTTGTGCCTCTATATATGTCAGCTTGATCTATCCAGCTAGGTTCCATTTATGAGAATCTAAAAATCAAGGGAAACTGCCTCTGATGCTCCACATAAGCACCACTGTTGGCCGTACCTCATATTTTTCTCTTGGATGCATTTAGATATGGATTAATTGCAAAGAGCACCAAGGTTTATATGGGAAGCACACTGAGAATCCAGAGCATCTGAGACCCCATATCACATCTCATCCTGAAACCATTCTTCTTTGCCAGTCACTCAGAGGGGCAAACCAGATCATTCTTGCAGAGGTCAGTAATGTTCAGAATGGTATTTCTTTTTTTATTAAGAGCCAAATTAAAATACCTCTCCAAAGATCCTGCACAGCGTTTGGTGGTTAAAATTCTTAATTAAGTATAGAGAGGAAACACACCCTTTTTGTCCGCTAGAATGAAAAGTAGTTTATAGTAGGTGACAAATTACATAAGATGGTCTAAGTAGTCCAGCAATGAGGAAGTGCTTGTTACAATAAAAGAATCTAATCATAAATCAGGAGAGTGTTTTCTGCCTGTCCCTCTTGGTACCATAATTTTGCTGTTGTCAGCCTTTCCTTCAAGAACTGAGCTCTGAGGTGCCCTAGAGAAAAGGGTTATGGCAATATTAATGAGAAGGGTAGGAATGTTTGGGACTAACTGGGGAATATTTCCTTTTTGTTTTGTTAGCTTGTGAAATAATGGCAATAAAGATAATGCTAATGAGGTACAAATCTTCCAAGCATTAGTCCTGTTTGACCTTGGCTAATGAAAAGCAGGCAAATCCTCTTGAAAACGGAGATATGGAGATTGCTGTGAGCTAGTGACCACCCCAGTAGGCTACCCTGAGTGGTCACACAGCAGGATGCAAATACAATGTGTGAGACGGACTGGGTATGAAATCTAAACTTTTTTTTTTTTAAGGTTAGCTATAACTCATGCAATATCACAGACAGAAAACAAAAACACTCAGACCAACCCAGCTGCGTGTCACTGTAAAGCTCAAAATCCCACTGTTAAGGGGTGTACAACAGTCATTTCTGTTCTTCAGGATTCATGAGCCACTCGGGACTAAATTAATTTCAGCTACCTAGGCATTAGAGTGAGAAGAATAGGGAGATGTAAGATTGCATTTTTAATCGCTGGACTAAGACTGACACTGCCAGCAGATGCATCAGTTTTTTGGAGGGACTCTCCCAGTGCTAGCACTTACACTTTTGAGTAGCTTCCCCCCCCACTCCCCTGCCCCCCGCCCCCAGCGTATATTTTTCATTAGCTTGTTCCTATCAATCTCAGAATGATGTTTGGGCTGGGTTTGCTGCAGTTCAAGGGGGTGTGGAGAAAAGAAGAGGATGGGTTAAAAAAGTAAATTATTACGCTTTAGTCTTTGGCATAAAGTAGCAGAACTGTGTCCTACTAGAACTATGACAGTATTTTGATACCTTGGCCGTGCTTCCTTTTTTCTCTTTATGATCCTTGTCTTTATGGCAAGGTAGAGAAGTAATATAGGAGTCATGGTAGTGATATTGCATATTCTAATGATTCCTTATTGTGGTTTAACCTGGCAGGCAGATAAACACCACACACCCGTTCTCTCCCTCCCACCCCACAGAGGGATGGGAGAAAAAAAGTAAAATTCATAGCTTGAGATAAAGACAGTTTAATAGGACAGAAAAGGAAGGGAAAATAATAATAATAATCATAATGGTAAAAGAATATACACAGTAAGTGATGCACGATGCAATTTCTCACCACCCACCAGTTTCTGAGCTGTGTTTCTGTGAGCCAGTTTCTGAGCTGTGGTTGCTGCTGCCTGGCCAACTCCACCCAGTTTGTACACAGCGCATGACGTCATATGGTATGACATAGCGCTTTGGCCAGTTTGGGTCAGCTGTTGTGGCTGTGCTCCCTCCCAGCTTCTCATCAGCAGAGCATGAGAAGCTGAATAGTCCTTGACTAGTGCAAACACTACTTAGCAACAACTAAAACATCAGTGTGTTATCAACATTATTCTCATACTAAAGCCAAACACAGCACTGTACCAGCTACTAGGAAGAAAATTAACTCTATCCCAGCTGAAACCAGGTCATTCCTCCAAACAGAAAGTGCTCTTCTGATCAGATATAGTGGCTTTCTGATTGCTTTGTCTGTCGCAGTTACAGAAAGCCATCAAAAAGCATACAAAAATGCATTTTTCTGTCTTGTGATTTTTAGGATAGCTTGCTTTTGTTATCGTTTTGGTTAGGGATGTAAGAATGTGTGCAAGAAGACATCCGTGAGCTTTTCCTGTGCTCCAGGCTGCTTAGGCAGGATAAAGAAACCATGTCCCTAAGGTGTCTTCTTGGAGACCACCCTTGATTGTTTCAGTTCAGCTCCTTACCCCCGAGTGTATAAGCATTTCTGAACCTGGGCTGGCTGAGACTAGCTATTTATAAAGACAGACCAATAGATGTCATGTTTAGACATATATTAACTTTCTGTTTGTTTGCTGTGTAGAAATCCTTCCTAGTATTTGAAGAGAGGACAGATAATCCCTTGCCATGTGTCCTAGAGCTAGAGTTCCTGATTAAGTCTGACATTATATATGATTGTCACTAAAGTGAGAAATGAAAGCAGCAAAGTAGGTTCATAAAATTTCCCTAAACTTTGTAGAATTTATTGTAAGCACAGGTGGTTTTAACATATACCATTAGGATTTTCTCCAACAGTTGTTAAAAGAAAACATCTCTACATTGAAGAACTGCCCCTTTAAACCCGTGGGGGAAACCATATTCATGGAAAATTTAAATAGGTTTAGTTCCAGATAAAATAAGGGCTTTAATCTATTCTCAGAGCATACTTAATTTTTGCTTCTTTTCTCAGCAGAGAAAATTATCTAAGTAAAAGGACAATTATGAGCAAAGAAAACTAGAAATCAAGTGCAAGGAGAGCTAACTAATAAGTATGCCTTGGGCAAAACTTTTTTCCCTTAAAGTCCTTACTATGGCTTTAAGCTCATTCTCTGTTACTGCAAGGGTTTACTCTATCACCATTTAATAATACAAAACTGTAGAGTAAGGCCAACAGAAATGTCAATTGACTTACTATTGTATATCAAGGATAGCGGTTTCAATATGTCCTTCTATCCTGTTTTTCTGTTAGTAATTTTAGCTTCTGCTAAATCAGAAATGTCATAACATGTATTCTTTATCAGTGATTAATTTCATAAAAGGCTATACTACAAAAGGATTTTAATCATTTGTATACAGATCATCACATATCTTAGTGTTAAAAGGCAGAATTAGGGAAGTAAAGAGATTCTTCCAATTATTGCTTAATCATGGCACAATTTGAAGAATGAATCTTGTGAGAGGAAATATTTTAAATCAATGTGACACTTGAAAATTGCTATAAGTTACTTCATGTATTTTGATGTATGAAATTCTCCTTGAGGCACAACAGATGAAAAGAAATATTATATTAAAAAAAAATTCAAGGAGCTTATTGTTTCATTAAATATTTACCAGCCATTCAAACTTTAGTAGATTTACTCTGCAACTGAAAAAGAGACCTTAGGGTTTACATCTGTAAATCTTTGTGCTGGTGCCTACCAAAAGTGATTAAACCCAAGGCAAGCCTTTGCCATGGTTGTAAGTTATTTAATAGGTGAATTTAGAGTGCAAATGTTCTCCTGCCTGTTTTAATGGTTGAAATAATAAAACTAGACCTGTTAGATAGAAATCAATAACCAAATGTTTGAGCTCAACAGAAATTATGCATGCACTGTATTAACATCATAACAAAAATATGATAAGCACATGTATGCAATCTGTCACTGGCTTTTTGGGGTCACCTACTCCTCCCTGGAGAAGGAAGAAGAAGAAAGAACACAGGAAAGGAGAGAACCTTTTTGCCCAAGGCACAATTATGCAGATGAATCTATCGTGAATGGGTCAAATGTCTTAAATTTTTGGTTCAGAATATACGTTTCAATTGTAGTCAAAGATAACACATTTACTTGCTTTAAAAGGTCCTTGCACCATTTTTTTTCTCATCTAGAGAGGACTAAAATCACCTTGCAGATCAACAGCAAATAGCATTTGGGGTGAAAATACTCTTCACATGTACTATTACTCATATTATGTGCATAATATTGCATACATTATAAATGAACAGATGCACACACTTGTGTGATCATGGGACTGTTTCTGTGCTGTTAGGAGCTATGCAATTTGGTTAACTGCAGAATATCAGCTGGACCATATTAGGGTCTAACTCAGGATTTTTCCATATGTCTGTCAATTGCAGGAATACTGCTTTTATTTTAATAAGTGTGTTTTTGCATATGTTCTGTTCTTTTCTTCATTTTCATTACTGCTGTTTGGTCTCAAACTCTGGAATTCGTATGCCATGGAAAAGTCACACCGCTTTACCCACAAACCATAATAAAAGTCCCATAGTAGGCCTTAACCTACCCTATTCTGTCAGTTTTCTGTCTTCTATCACTTCTCCTTTCTTACTCTGTTGCTAGAATCATTAATATAAAACACTTTAATGTGGAGTACTATACAAGTATTGAGGATGATCTTAGTTATATAAGCATATCTTGTTTCAATTTTTAGAGAATTGTTTGATTCCAACTTGAGCTAACTGTTCTTTACTGAAAAATAACTATTTTTCATGAAATTTGATGTGATGATGAGTGAGCAGAGCTTACCAGAAAATACATTTTTTTTCTTTGTGAAAAGTTTAGAGGTTTATAAGTTCCTCAGGTACCTTTCTTCAGTCTTTTCCAGAGATTTGGAGTTTCACCAAAGGAATTTTGGAGGTGAAATGGTCTATTTTTTTGAAAAATTGGAAACTTTTAGGACAACTTCAGAAACAATTTCATTTAAAAAAAGTGGGAAGTTAGTACTGCTTTTGGAGAAACACAGTGCTGGGATAATGCGAGAGCACTCAGCTCTGCCAGAGGGGAAAAGTGCAGTCATCACACCAACACTACTAGCCTTGTGGTGCTGGGGAAACATACTCCTGGAAGTGCAGATGCAGATGCAGATGTGTGTAGCACCCCATCAGCCATGTAAAAGAGTCAGATTAAAAATTAACAATAGATGGGAGGGAGAGCAGGAGTGCCTGATGTAGCAGCAATGAAGTTTGGGGAACAAAAATGCACAACAGATATTACAGTCCTTCCCTGGTTTCTCTACCCCCATTTGAGTGTAAGTCAGGTAGGGCTCTGCCGCATGTCTCTGTGATATTCTAGTGAAAAATAGGCAGCTTTTGAGTGACTTGTCTAAAGGCTGTCTTTCCTTCAGTATTGTGGAAATTATCTTGGCCTGCTCTGATTCACTATATACTCCACAACGCAGGCAGTGGCTCCTGTCTCAGGGACACATGGGGAACGTGTGTTCACCCTTCTGGTGTCCTGAAACACCTACAAGTGCTCTAGCTCTTCAGATAAAGTTAAGGATCAGATGCACTAAGTACAGCATCCTTTTTCTGAGCCAGTACTTCCAGGTGGTTTGTCCAGTAGGGGTGGTGCTCTGCTCACGTGTACTGTGGTTGGGATTCCTCTGTCCCTATCTTGTCTTCCAAAAAGTAGATAAGCTGTAGACTAAGTAGACTAGCTCACCTTTAGCGATAGAAAAGAACAACACCCAATTTTTACATGGGGTCATTTGTCTCAGCTTAAGACACATATCTAAAATATATGGACTGAGTAACCTTTTGAAGACACCCTTTTTTTTTTTTTGTTTTTTTTTTTGTTTTGTTTTAATAATGGGGAAACAAACTCAGATCTGAACATCCTACTTTTTGCCATCTGTGTTGCCTCAAGGTGATTGCCATCCTTTAGCTGGGACAGCTGGCATTTGTCCTTGGCTCTTGTCCACAGAGTACACTATGACTTACTTCTATCAGTTGGTAAGCAAGAACAACGGTGGAGTCAACCAGCTAATAAAGAGGATCTTCTTGAGCTGTCCTTCATTATAAGCACTGGTACAGTTAACATCTGGTGAGCTTTTGCCCTGTTTAGTCTTGTTCCACCTTCAGTCAAAGGTGATTATCACTGAAATCACATCGAGGTTCTGAAGCCCCGTGCTGCACAGGCAGAGCAGTACTTGGATATGATGCCTTTCAGCAAAGTCTCATGCTCCAGGAAATATTTCATCATTACTGTGAAAGGTTCCCTTTTTTCTCAATAAAGGGTGGTAATGATGCAGCATGGTGCAGAAATCAGCACTGCCTTTAGTGTCCACAGTACATCTCCTGCTATCAACAGCATTCAGCCAATTCACCTTGGCTGACTTCCCCCAGCGCCGCAAGGGGAAGCTGCAGGGTGATGCTGCAGCACGCAGCTGCGGCTCCGGGGGCATCCAGGGGCATCCAATTGCCAGCAGTGGATCAGGCAACAAGAACTCCAGAGCACTGAACAGTGCTAAGGAGAAGTAAAATTATCATAACTGTGTTTCTAAATTTTTGTTTCACAGCTGCTCTAGTAGGCTGTCCGTGGAAATGCAAATGTTGTGATAACAGTTCTGTCCAAGCTGATGAAATCTGCCTGATAAATTAGGTGAATTACAGGCTAGTCTTTATCAGCTTACATAGTAAGTCCCAGGATTTTTACTTTTCCTTCTCATTTCACCTCATTTTTTGGCATGTACCCTATGATTTTATGTCAATAGTATTTTTAAAATTTCTGGTTGACTTTCACTCTTGGTTTATATTAGTCTTCTGAATTGCAGTGTGCAAGCTGTGGTGACGGGGACTTTCTTTTGGGGCAGGTTTAGAACTGTAATCACATTTTCACCTCATCATGTCTTCATATTCTCACTTTCGCAGTGTGCTGGCCCCTGGCAGTTGATTCATCATGCGTCCCTAAGCACAAACATGGACCGGGACATAGAAAGCAATAATAGAGTGGAATAAATCATATTACAGCCTCATGTCTGGGGGAAAAAGATCAGAGAAGGCATGCCAGCTGTGAATGTAAATGTATTGTATGGCTTCTGGTTTGTCAGCTCAATGGTGTAGTTGTGAATTTATGGAGTCTAGGTTTTGTAAAATGCAGTGCTAGCTGCTTTGGTCAGAATCCATACCAGTCAACAGAATGAACCAGGTTTAACTGGTCAAATACTCTGGCAAATCATTTAATGCCTGAACTCAGGGAAGTACTGTATATGTTGCTCACAATAAAACAATAATTACTGATCTAAACTGTAATATTAAGCACGTGTCAGTTGCACAGCCACATGCTTAGTATTTTTATAGCTGGTACAGGCAAGAATATGCTATCAAAAATTGAATGAAGACAAGAAATGAGTGCGAAGTTCCTCTGCAGTTATTTATTTAAGCATTTGTTCGGGGTTTTTTTTTCAACACAATTAGGTGCCTAATTGTGTGACAAGACCTACTGGATTTCCATGTGTGAATAACAGTGATTTATCGAAGAATGTGCTTGCTCTAATAATTTATGATCTATCTTCTAGAAATCTCACATGAAAAATTATATTTCCAAATTGTCTTGAAATAGTTCACAATTAAAAAAAAAAAATTCCTTCTTTTGAAAACTCCCAGCCCTCAATATAAAAGTGTCATAGATGGGATGTAGTACTAGATGTAAAATAATTGTAGACAGTATGGTTAATGAACTCTTAGCTTGTTATCTGTGCATCTAATGCTGTATCTGTCTGATCTGGTACAAATAAATTCAGTGCAGTCTTTACAAGTAGTATTTTTCTTACAAAACCCCCAATTATTTCACTATTTTCACTATCAAAATACATACAAAAAGCTGCATTTTTTTTTAAAATCTATAGTCTTATTCATAGATGCACATTTACTTTGCTTTGGAAGTATAAAACCAGAAAGAGTAGCTCTCCTCTCTCCACACAAACATATTTCATGAAGGTTTGACAGCATATGATAGTACCTAAATTATAAAGAACACAGGCTACATAAAAAATAAAGTATTAATATAATTTGTTGAGATGATAATGTTTTCTGTTCAAGTAAGTAACCATAACTAAAGGCTAGAATTATGTAGAATTGAGAGTAGCCCTATTAGGAATATTTAGCTTTTTTTTTTTTCCAACTGTAGGTTTGTATTTTCTTTTTAACTAGTGATTTCTTCTAATTTGAGTGTCCAGAAGTCCTTATGTAGCAAATGGAGAACACAACTGTGAACATAACATGCTAACAAGACATACAAGAAAGACATAGGCATAGTGGAGAGAGTCCAATGGATGGCCACAAAGTTGATTAAGTTGGAGCCTCTGGCACTGGAGGAAGGGCTGAGAGAGCTGGCATTGTTCAGCCTGAGGAAACAAGGCTCCAAGGATCTTATCAATGTGTATAAGTACCTGATGACAGGCAGTGGAGACGGAGCCAGGCTTTCTCAGTGGTGCCCAGTGGCAGGACCAGAGGCAACAGACATGAACAGAAACACAGGAGGCTCCATCTGAACATCAGGAAACAATTTTTAGCTATGAGTGTGACTGAGCACTGGCACAGGTTGCCCAGAGAGGTTGTGGAGTCTCCATCCTTGGAGATATTCAAAAGCATCTGGACATGGTCCTGGGCAACCAGTTCTGGCTGATTCTGCTGTGAGCAGGGGACTGGTCTTGATGATCTGCAGAGGTCCTTGCAACCTCAGACTTTCTCTGATCCTGGGATTTATTCAGCTTTTCCACTTCTCATTTTCTCTGAAGTGTGCTTGCATATCACACTTGATTTCTCTGTTCTTCCGTACTTCTCCGCAGTACGTAGATGAATTTAAATTTTTTTTCTGGGGGATTATACATAGGTCTAGGGTATTCGGATGTCTCTTTCAGTCTGTGCAACATAAAAGAGAATAGCACTTTTTGTATTCTAGGTGCTTTTTATAATTTGTTAATCTCTGTCATTTTTGCACTTCAAAATGGATTTTATTTTACTTTTCCCCCAAAAAAGCTGATATGGAACACATGCCAGAAGCTACAGGGTAAGGTCTTATATAACATCTTTGATTTTGGGGAATCTAAAATAAGTGATCTGTGTTTCCTGAGTGGAACACAAATCCTGTTTATCCTAATACCCTTGAAAATATTTACATTTTGCTTTAGAAGCATTAGCAATTTGTATTGTTTTAGTATTTTGGCATACTGACTCTGAAAATATCATACACAGATTTTGATAATCATTACAAATAGTTCACCTGTTTCTGCTCTGAGCAACAACTGTGTCATCTAGTATGTTTTAGTAGCAAAAATCTTTAACCAGTAACTAGAGATTTTGGATGCACCTAAACCTAAGCACCCACCCAGGTTAAAGACAAACTTCACCATATACCAGAACCTTTATCAAAGGTTTTTGAGTTTTAGTGAGACAGCAGTTGGTACTGTCACTTCCTCCCTTCACTTCAAACAAAGACAGATGCTCTGGATTGTGCCCCTTTCCTCTTTCACACCAGAAAAGGTGTTAGCCATTCCTTTGCTTTGCTTTTACCTTTAAAAAATTTTGTATTTTTTCCTAAATATTTTTTCTTATAGTTTGAGATGAAGATTTTTGTTGTTCAGAGTTTTTTTCAAAAAGTATTTTCAAAATGTAATTATTTACATAAACAAGAAGCTTTGACATTTATAGTCTCTTCATGTAAATCCTTTGTGGCAAAATAAAGAAATGTAGAGAGAAAAGGCAATGAGCAAAACCATTTTATGCTCGTTCCTAAGAAAGGCAAAAGCTTACAAAAAAGAAGAGGAACCACTGGGTACAAGCTTTCTTCTGCGCTCTGAAGTGACTACTTTTGGCCATGGTCAGGAGGCTGTGGAGATAAACTCTTCTTGACAAGACCGTAGCTCTTTTGTGTAAACCATTTGTTTCCTAAATAACAAAACAAAACCAAACCACCACCAACAAACCCAAACTCACATTTTCTTTTATAGTCCTTTGTGATCCCAGGCAGGTTCTGAACTACTGAAAAATTCTGGGATTGGAGATGTGGGAAACGAAGACCATAAAGCTCTAAGAAAAATCTTCCATTAGGAAAATAAAAATTTAGTGGAGTTAAATTGTACTTGGAAATGGCACATAAGTAGGTATGAGAGGGTTCAGTTTTAATAAACAGGTGCTGGAAATATGTGTATTTGCATCACCTCCTTTAGAATCCACCAGATGTAATATCTGCTCAGTTTAACCTGTCCTTCTCTCAGTCCCCCATGCCAACTTTCTAAATTCCCTGCACTGCCTTTCAAAGGGCCACAGGTCTGGGGAGCAGTGACAGCAGTAAGGTACAGGAGGCTCCCAGACTCGCATTGCTAGTGGGAATGATGAAACCTTTCCACAGGATGGGTCAGGATGACTACTGCAGACATCTGCTTTGCAGTTAGCTTCTCCTGAACTACATACCCAAAGTGGGATCCCTGACATCAGAGTAAATGTCACCCAGAGCAACCAATGATCCCTGTGTATGGCCCCAGAGAATATGCCATTTTGGTAAGCCTGGTCCTTAACAATACATTCAAAGATACAAAAAATGAAGGAACCTTTAATGACAACAAGGTAGGAAAAGGGATACCACAGGAAAAACTTGTTCAGTGGTGGGATGTTTGTGTTGGGAGGGATGACGAAAGTCGCAGGAGATAGCACGGAAACTACATTGGAATTTCCCTTCTTCTGTTCCTGGGAGGAGGGAAAAGGATGCCAGGGCCGAGGAATGCATCTAGGTTAGCCATGTGGAGTTTGTATGAGTGCCCATTTTCTTGAGGAACCTTTCCTTATTTTGTTCTTGTCTCATCTACAAAAATTTGGAGAGGAAAATAAAAAGAAATGTTATTTTAAAGCAGGTTTGTTTCAAGTTTCAGGCTGAAACTTGTGTAATGTTCAAGTTAAAATATACAACATCTTACTGGGAGATTTAGTCTTCGACTTTGCAACATTTATTTAAATTTTGCAGTAAGCTTCTTTTGCAAAATTGACTGATACCTCTGTTTGAACACACTAGCTCAGAAACCAAAATGCCTCCTCCACAATTTCATAATCTATATGCAAAAAGAGCATGAATGGAAGTCATAAATACCCATTGAGTTTCCTGGATGGTGAAATGTTCCTTCAGGCTCTGCTGGTTTAATCAATGGATGAAATAGATTACATTTGTTTATGGTGGTGATAGCCTGACTAATGTATTGACTTCAGCTGGGAAGAAGCATATATATTCAGAACAAGAAATACCCAGCAATACTTATAGAAGGAACAGTTAATCCACCCACATTAAAAATGTAACAGTGTGATTTTAAAAGAGAGGGCTTTGAAATTGCCATGCAAATTTTCTACATGTTACTTAATGTGCAACAAAACCCAACTTGGTCGTGTTTTAAGTAGTAATAAATAAAAGATGTTCATAAAAATGGCTTGCTCAAGTACTGAAAAAATTGTTTTAGTGGGTTTTCTCTCCATTCCCAAATTCCTTAGACACAGCTGGATACAGAAACTTGTATTCTTATATTATTTATCACCTGATGATGAAGTATGATGGGATTTACTGGTTTACTTGACAAGTGATTAGCAAAAAAATCTGCATTATTTGTGGTTACTCCAATTAGGGAGATAAATTAATAATGGAGTTATTTCTGTTTTGGGAAATAAAGCCAAAACTTTTTTTTCCGGTCTGGTTCAGGTGCCTTTGAAAATGATTAATTTTCATTAGTCCTGTTTTCGTTAGGATCAAGCCAATAATACTTTTTCAATCAGTCCTTCAGTCCAGAACTGGTTTCGTACTGGAAATGACAATATTTTTATTTCAAAAGGGCCATGTGGTATGGTCATGCATGCAGCTCAGGCTTCAGCAGCATGAGCACTGGGGAACGGGCAATGTTTCTCACCAGTGCAGAATCACGGTCTCGTTGCAGCTCCCTGAGGTTGGCATACAATGTTGTGGTACTGAAGGAAGGCATAGTATAAAGTTGCACTTGGAATAAGCATAGCTCCATGGCTTGGGAAACAGGATTAAAAACTTCTTAGACCTTTCTGCCTGTCCCCTCCACTAAATTCACCCGTGAATATACACATGCATGGAGAGACATTAACGTAGGCACGCATTCATGTTTGGCAAGGGAGGCTAAGCCACATGAGATTGCTGGGGGCTGCCAGAGCAAGGAATGGGCTTGGCTTTGTGTTAGCAGCTAGACACAGGTGTCCACTGTAGGAGAATAAGAATCAAAGATCCCTCCTGCTAGAAGCAGTAAAAATTAATTTCAAATACCTCCAAACAGTTCTGACCTCTTTGCTAATGTTTGCAGAGCGGTAATGAACATCAAAAATAGTCCAAAGGTATCGACTTTTGCGGGAGATTTTGGCCATGCATATGGTGAGAGATAAAATTTAGGGCAGGGAGATCCCAAGGGATGCAGACAGGCTCGGAGCTGAAGAGACCCCTCTGCAAAGATGTCAGCACTCTGTCAATCCACTCTTCTGAAATGCAAACCAGAATATTCTGGGAGGATGGGAGTGTTCAATAAAGTCTTCAAAGTAACGTTTGGAACTTGGCTGGATTCCGGTTTGAAAAACATGGCTTTGAATGGGATGATAAGTCTGAGTTTACTTCATATCCTTATTTTGCTTTTCCAGGGAATATACAAATTTCATTTTTAATGAAAATGGGAAAAACAAGAACCTGTGTGTCTGCTTACAGTTTCAAGCCTCTTTTGTTATTATGCTAATGACAACATTTATTTCTCTTCAAGATTTTTTCTCAGGGGCCCATGTTACTAACCTATGCCTGGTGCTTCTATGGAGAGTATTTTCCTTTATTTCTTTTTTTAGTAAAATTCTTCCATAGCCACCAGCACATTTAAAAAATGAAAGCCAGTAGTAAGCCTTCTTTCCTCATGGTCCCTTTTTTTTTTTCTGAAAAACAGAATACCTCAGTTGAAAGCTTTTATATTCTCATAAACCAACCTTTTATTTTACAACCATGACAAAGTCAAGTTAGGATATTACATACATAATGCACAGATAGCCCAGCTCCCTCAAATTCATCACATAATATATAGAGTTGCACACTCTAAAGAGGTGTCACAGGTGTCTGTATATCAGACTTTCTGTATGAGTCTCATGGGATATATGATGAGTGCATTTGGAATTCCTGCTCTTCAAGAAAGGAAAAAATTCCTCCTTCTCCCCCCATGTGGAAATGTTTATACTTTTTTAATGGAATAATTCTGTTTGACATTAAACTGTAGTGCTGCGGGAATAGCTCAGGCCTCCTGTGAGTTGGATCTACAGTCTCCATCTCCTGCGGTGCTTCCATGAAACACCACTCTGTGTGTGCAGGGAGAACACAGTACAACACTGCACCGTGTGTGTTTTCATTAGGCTCAGTGATGGGAGAGAACGGGTACCTGATGTGTGTGAATACCAAGAGGCGTCATGGTACTATAACCAGTTTAATATAATGTTGAAGTGAAATGGTTCAGTTCAGTTAAACTAATGAACATGTTTTTATACATGTTCCAGTAGAATATTAGAATAATGTAATTTTTCTTAAGAACTTTGGAAATTCTTTTTATAAGAAAAAGAAAAATTACCATGAAAAAGGTAATATTCTTATGTCTGATTTAAAAGCCAAATTCTGAAGCAAAGACACAGCATAATTTATAGTCAGCAAGGTATACAAAGAAAGATGCTTTTTGGGGACTTCTAAGAATATCAGCATTGCTGGTGAGTTGATTGAACATCAGGCTAAACAATTAGGATAGCTACAAAATTTAAGAGGACGTATGGGTAAACTGAGAGAAAAGTATAGAAAAGGGTAGAAAAAAAGATCAGAGGGCTATGCTGGAAAACTAAAATAGCTGACCTGTTAACAGGGATCTTGGAAATTTACGAAATCTGTTTTTGTTGAAGATGTTTCTGAACTTTTGTTTTAGATAGTAAACACCATTTTGGGTATTTCATTGGTCCTTGTGCCTTCATACTGAGGTAGAATATAAAAATAAAAGTAGAAATTTTTGTCTCTTGCACACTGATGGCAAGAAAGGATGATTAAACTTTGATAATTATTCATTGAAATTGAATAATGAAATATAGCTATAGCCAAAATAGCTTATGAAAAGAGAAATCACTTCCCCCTCCCCTACCACCCCATCTCTTGCAATTTTGCTCTTAATTTACTCTATTAAATTACAGCTGTTCCCACTCTACAACATCCTTTCTCCATAACTGTCCTTTTTTGGTTTCTCACACCTGTTGCCACAATACGTTCCTTTTGGGGGATTTTCTTTGATATGAAAAGCTTCTTAATTCCTATGGTATGAAAATTTCTCCATTTGTTCTCCACATGAAACCCAGCTCCTTCTCAGAGCATTTTTATTACTTTGATCCTCTCATTGACGGTACACATTTCCATCCAGAATTGCTTGTATACTACACTTTTCTGATTAAATTACAAGCTCATCAGGATCATCAGGTTATTTGGTTATGCATTACATAAAATACCACATGCATCTGATGTTTGATTTGGACTTCACCCTCATTTTCCCATCACAATTTGGCTGGCTGTGCCTGCTCTATCTGATTTACTAATAACTGTTATTGCCACAATACAGTTACCAGAACAAAAGCACCTTTTTGTAGAGACAGATGTGATGTTTTGGAGGAATTATCATCTATCTGTAAGACCTCAGATGAACCTTCTCTTTGCACAGGGGGAAACCTGAACTGTTCTAATCCTTACAAGTCAATTATCATCTAAACTGCTCATTTCCTGCTGCAATTCAAGATTCATAAAATCTGAATGGGATATGCATTTTTAATGTTATGGCAGGAACCATAAATATTGTTGGCCTTGTTTGCCAGAATCTTAATACAATAATGACTATAAAGCTGCAGGAAGGAAAAATATCTAAGATGCACTGATTCAGTTTCATAACCCAATAATTCTGACAACCTTTTCAAATGATTAAATAGGCTTGGAGAAATCCAGGCCCTGAAGTATTATCTCCATTTGTGTAACCCTAAATGTTTTGGTTTTTTTTTTTCCTTCTTTTAAATAATGCAGGAGCAGGTGCTGGCATTTCAGTTCAACTAATTAGCTTCTAATTTACTGTAAACATCTTAGAATTCCATGAACATGTCTCAGTGGTATCTGAGAGGAAACAATCTACTGGTTCGATAAATCTTCCCTGAAATACCGCTGAGAATTGACTACATGAAGTGTATGGCCTTACTTAATACATCTGATTCTTTTAGAAGACACTGAAAAGCAAGGCTTTCCCTGATATTCTCTGTGTAAAAACATACTCTGTTGTAACTTTGTATTAATAGCATCATCACTTTAACTTAAAAAGCCATGCGATATTGCCTTATATTTCAACATGCTACTGGAATTCTTCCAGCCTTTAAATATGTTTGTAGTGATATTGCCACAGGAATCTTCAACAACGCTTTTCAGTATTTTTACACACATATGATTTGTGTATCTAATTTCGTGATCAAAATGTAGAAGTAAGTATTGCAATATTTCTCTTATTTTTAGGTTATTGCCTTCATAAAGTGGTTGCATTTCCAATGACAAAATTTAACTATACCCATTTACTAAAATAAACCAGGAAATCTCTCTAAATAGGTCAATTTTTTTAATGTTTATGAACATGTTAAATATATCAAACTTTAATTTTGAGTTTTGTCAAGCTAACTAAAATTGGAAAAAATACTGACTTGAATTTCTATACTAGTACCTTTTAGTCACATGTTGATTATAGTGAAACATTTTAAAAAATCCTGTTTCTGTTTTTTCTTCATTAATAATGAACTATATTTAAATTAAGATAAAAGACACTTCCATGATACAGAAGATACATGCTTATTTTTTCTGACTTCATCTTTGAAAACCAAAGACAGTTGTCTTAGTACAGATGGTAGGATTTACATTTCACCATTTGATTGGAGCCTAGCTTCCCTCTCAGCATGTTAGCAGATCCCTTAGGAACACATAGGAGCAGCCTTGCTGAACCAGCAGTGGTGACACTGAAATCGCTCTCTCAGTATTGCTACACTTACAGTCCTATTGGTACGAGTGCCAGCACATGCACCTTCCCTTTCCCAGATGTTCATCAGCATCATTTATGTTGGTATAACCTTTGTGGCACTATGCAATGAACTGACCAAGGAACTGGCTGAGGCTAAAAACTTCTTTTTCACTTGCAGAGCTATTTTAGTCCAAGGGTTGTTCACTGATATTTTTAATGTTCTGGAACAAGAAACAATTTTCCAAGGGCACTGGAGAGGGTGATGATGAGGCAGAAATGAGTTGCTTAAACCTTCAGTGTCACCAGAGGAAGTATATTTATGACTGTACTTTCAGAGACAACAAAAGTAGATATGCAGAGTCCTGCTGAAAACTTGGCAGAGCCTATTCATATTGGAGTACACCAGGATATGGACTTGGACTTTTGTAAGGCTTTTGACACTGTCTCCCACAGCATTCTCCTGGAGAAGCTGGCTGCTCACGGCTTGGACAAGTGCACTCTGCGCTGGGTTAAAAACTGGCTGGATGGCCGAGTCCAGGGAGTGGTGGTGAATGGAGTCAAATCCAGTTGGCGGCCAGTCACAAGTGGTGTTCCCCAGGGCTCAGTGTTGGGGCCAGTCCTGTTCAATATCTTCATTGATGATCTGGATGAGGGGATTGAGTGCACCCTCAGTAAGTTTGCAGATGACACCAAGGTGGGTGGAAGTGTCAATCTGCTGGAGGGCAGGAAGGCCCTACAGAGGGACCTGGACAGGCTGGATCGATGGGCTGGAGCCAATGGTATGAGTTTCAACAAGGCTCAGTGCTGGGTCCTGCACTTGGGTCACAACAACCCCATGCAATGCTACAGGCTGGGGGAGGAGTGGCTGGAAAGCTGCCTGGAGGAAAAGGACCTGGGGGTGTTGGCTGACAGCCGCCTGAACATGAGCCAGCAGTGTGCCCAGGTGGCCAGGAAGGCCAATGGCATCCTGGCTTGTATCAGGAATAGTGTGGCCAGCAGGAGCAGGGAGGTGATCGTGCCCCTGTACTCGGCACTGGTGAGGCCGCACCTCGAGTACTGTGTTCCGTTTTGGGCTCCTCACTACAAGAAGGACATCGAGGTGCTGGAGCGTGTCCAGAGAAGGGCAACAAAGTTGGTGAAGGGTCTAGAGTACAAGTCTTATGAGGAGTGGATGAGGCAATTGGAGTTGTTTAGTCTGGAGAAGAGGAGGCTGAGGGGAGACCTTATCACTCTCTACAACTACCTGAAAGGAGGTTGTAGCGAGGTGGGGGTTGGTCTCTTCTCCCTAGTAACAAGCGATAGGACAAGGGGAAATGGCCTCAAGCTGCGCCAGGGGAAGTTTAGGTTGGATATTAGGAAAAACTTCTTCATTGAAAGGGCTGTCAGGCATTGGAACAGGCTGCCCAGGGAGGTGGTGGAGTCTCCATCCCTGGAGGTATTTAAAAGAAGGGTAGATGTGGTGCTTGAGGATATGGTTTAGTGGTGGACTTGGCAGTGATAGGTTAGTGGTTGGACTTGATGCTCTTAAGGGTCTTTTCCAACCTTAATGATTCTATGATTCTATGATTCTATGATATTGGCTAACTGTTGCTTCTTGAACTTCAAAGATACTGATTTTTCATTGTATCTGAGGAATTCACTCTTGTAAGATGGCATTTTTCTGATGTGCAATTTCCTTAACTTTCCATGGAATATTCCGTAGGAAAAGGTGAATGTTGATGTGTCTGTTTAGTGTCTGTTTTTATCTAGACATAAATGTTTCACAGTTTGGATTCTTAATTGGTATTGGAAATGTTAAAAGTACTCACCATAGTCTGAGTGGCTAAAATGTTGACACCAGCTGGAAAGAAAAAATGAATAGAAAACTCTGAGACAATTAGTGTTAATTCCTATGGTTTTATGCAGGTTCTTTTGTCTCTGCTTTCATTTGATATCTTATTTCTTTAAATAAACTGTATTTTGCTAAGTAGGGGAAAATGAACATTATCATTACAGTAATGTGTGTTGAGAAAAATAAGACATCTGAGGGGTTAGGATCTGTTTGAAGGTATCTGAGAAAAAAATAATTTAAAATACACTTATGTTCATGAGCAGGAAAAAATGTTAGCTGAAACTGATACTGATATTCATAGGAGCAAAGCAAAGTGGTCTGGAGTGAGAAATTATGTAATTGCTACCCTTAAGTTACTGGGCTTGACACACAAAATGGTAAGAGCCTCCAGCTGTTTCAACTGGGTTTCCAGTTACCCGGGAACGGGAGCTGCTACACAGTGCAGTGCCAGCAAAGGAAGCTTCAGCCCTCTGGCTGAAAAACTTTTTCTCATGGGATAGCTTGTATCCTTGTTCCAAGGTTTTCTTGGCAGATAATGCCCTGTCCTATACCCTAATATAAATTAGTTTAACTGTATTTAGCTAAGTTTAGTAGTATTAAAGCAAGAGTGATGTGTGTTCTTATTGCATATGCCAGGGTAAAGGAGGCACCTCTGTCCTATTTCACAACACTTAAACTTCCTCTCTGATGGTAACTGTTAAAAGAACCAGAAAAAAACTTCCCCCTCAAGCTTAATTATGTAGATGCAACTGTTTATGACAGGATTTATTTTTTCACTACAGTTACGATATTTTAGAGATTTTGTTTTTAATAACCTGCCAAATTCCCTGAACTGTTCCCAAACTGAGCTGAACTGTCATCCAAATAGCCTCAGAAAGCTTATGGCTACATATCTTTACAATGAACAATACAAGGCTTTGGTTTTGAGAGGAAGCAGGATTTTGTTTCAGTGCATAAAGGACCAGACCAGGGGGTCAGAATTTCGAGCTCTTCTTCCTAGCATTACCATGGATGCTAAGAAGTAATGATTTTTTTGTACAAATCTGAGTCAAAGTGGGTGCCTCTATTAAACTGTGTAATGTTGAACAAGTTGCTGAACAACCTCTGCCTTTCTGTCTGTAAACCTGGGACAAATAAACCCCCTTTTAGGGCTAATAACAAGCTATTAATTAACATTTATAGAGCTGATTCTAGTCCTCATAAGGAAGATTTTATTGATGTGAAATGATACTGGGGTTCTTCTAATGACCTTTTTTGTTTCTCGTACCCAATATTCTTGTTTTTATAGCCAGGAAATGGAGGATTCTAGAAAGTAATAAAGAAGTTATATCTTTATGGAGAAAATAGGAGGGCCTGAAATTAGGCAAGAAAATTCTTATACGCACATCAGCAAAGCTGCACTGGAAAAAGAGGCTACCTGGATCTTTGCAGCACTGAGATCTAACATTGCCAGTTAGCAGAATGCTGATGGATTGATTTGGTACCTGACACTTAACTCTTGTATTGGACCACAGTGTTTTCTGTGTGGTGCTGGTTGTCATTTTCTCCACACGACTAGCTTTTGGCTACATGTACCTCTGTTATTAAGTCCTCAAGTTATGGCTTGATGGCGGTGGACAGAACAATTCCGTAGCAGAAAATTCTTAGCAAGTGCACAAGTGGCTGCTCAGTGAAGCATTGTAATTACAGAAGTGATGGAATACAATCTACTAAATTACTTCAGTCTGTCAAGGTGGTAAGGCAAATGCCAGTGCAGAGTAATAATCTGAGCAGTAAACTCATAAAATACCCATTCTTTGCTCTGACAGGGACCATTTAAATCTCTTTTTCTCCTAATTCAGTAGCTGGAGAGAATCCCATAAATAATTAGGGTAAACACAAAAATGTTTCTTTAAAATAAAACTATTGGAGCCTTTTACAGAAAGCAGCAATTTATCATTGTTCATAAAGTACTTAGTACTGCATTCCTAATGATGATGATTACTAGCAATGGGATACAGTGTTGACCTTAACACATTGGGTTTTGTGGTATGAATGTGGGAGACGTGTGTTCAAATATTAAAAATTTCTGTTATACTGGGGTCAGTGGTTTTTGTTGTTTTGTTTTGTTTTGGTTTACTTTCAAACAGTATTTTCCTAAAAGAATCCAGATACATGCTATAATTACATTCATCATTCACAGAGCTATAACTTTATTACTTTTTAAATAATTATGTGTATTTTTATATCAGGGCACATTGGAAGAATAAATTAAATATTTTAGGCTCAGTTTTCATGCCAGTTTGTTCAACTACTGTCCATACTAATTTCTGATATGTGCAATATAGTAGAAAATAATGAACACAAGGTGTCTGAAGTGATTGGATCAGAATCTCTGCCATTCATAAGTTTGAACACGTACTGAAGATTCTTAATCTGTATTAAATTGATGGTGAGTGCTGAGGAGAAAAGAGGAAATGGTACTTCTCCCTCAGGAGATCCATTTTGTGTTCCATATGTTTCTGTATATTTGAACTTCTGGGCATTGTATTTTAATCTTTTAATACTATCTAAAGGTAAAGCTTTTAGCACTTTTTCCATATTATTATGAAGTTTAGTATTCTCTTGGGTGACATATAGGTTTTAAAGCAGAAACAAATATTTAGTGAACTGATGAACTCTTGGTTCCCCTTGATTTTTTGAAAGCTCCTGGAATTGTGGCAAAGTCTCATTTGCCCAAAATTTAGATGTCTAAAAATTACTCATCTGATTCATATCCTAGGCTTTCCTCACAGTAAAAGCTACAGACCCCTCCAAAAGGTAAGTCACCTTATTTTAAGACTAGAGGTGGAATTAACCTGTTCAGATACCTGTAAATGTCCCTAGAGAGAGAGGCAGTTTTAGGGCAAGATTGATCTCTCTTAAAGTAGACATCTAAAATAGATCAGATGAATCCATATTAGGAGAGGAGAACTGTGCCCTAGTGCAAAAAAAAAATGACTGTTACTTGTCATTGCCTATCTGGGGGCTTAGATGATTGGCTTAGATTAGAAATCTAGCTTTGAGATACATTAAGTTGATTGATACTTGCAACACAGACTGGCTATAAAGAACTAGCTCTGCATAATGTATTAACTATTTGGCATAAGAAATATAAGTCCATAGAATTCCAGAGAAGTCTGTGACTTTACGACAGTGCCAGCTCTTTCATTGGCATAAATCAACGCAAGTTCGTAGGACTGAAAATGACTGTGCTGGTTTATAACTGCTGAGAGGTTGACTTAGTAAGTGTATTGCAAATTTTGCTTAAACTATTTAAGAAAAGCTTAGAATATGCTTGCTGTACCATCTAGCCAACCATCCTCTAACATAAGTATCTGAATCCTGAAAATTTTGAGCTGCATCTCCAACATCATCAAATAGTTCTTGAAATACGTAAATGCATACTGATTTAATTAATTTTTCTTTAAGGTATAAAAAACCCCAGAGATGGATACTCAGATTCAGGAGTTGTGGAATTAGCACAGGTTTATACTCTCTTTCTTTTATTGGAAACCCACAGGGTTCTGTACTGTGGTCCTTGTGTAACTGATAAAGGCAACATGAGCCATATGTTTAGCAAGGACTTCTACTAACCCGTGAAACTAACCCATGTCCCTGCTCACCATTCTCACCCTTCCACCATACTAGTATTTCCTCTTTTTTCCCCCAACAAGGATGTGGGTGAGGCTGTCTGCCTCCAGTGAAGATGCTGTCTTCCAATAAAATGTAACTCTGGAAAAACAGGCAGCGTATTACTGTCATTTCAGTTTAGGCTCCCTAATGTCTGGAAAGACATTCACAGGCACCATATGGCTCATATGAGTAAATTCAACACAGAGGACATGTAGGTCTTACTGTACATGCACCTGTGTGGTGTGTATTCAGTATGTCTAAGACCTTGGACTCCTTGAGTATCCTGTAAAGTCCATGTGCACATGAACAGTGAACATTATTCTGAGATTCCTGGGGGTGTGGCAGCACATTCAGATTCATTGCTTTGACTGTGCTGCCCCATTTTTCTAGAAGGCCCAAGCCTCAGCTGGAAGAATACATTTGCTGCATTATATGGCAGTTCTCTATCCTACCTCCTGGTAATTCCAGTGAAATCTTACTGAGTTCAGTAAAAGCCTTCCTTCTGGATTTCTGTGTTATACAAATGGCCTCAATATCTTCCTTTTCCTTTCAGTTTTTGGCTGACAACTGTTTCTCATCTTACTATAATTATCTTTTATCATGCCTGATTCATTTGAAATCCATCTAAAGTTTTGATTAGGATGCATTGAAGCTACTCTTCCCTTGAGAAGGATAAAGAAAGAATATTAAACCTGTAATCTGATTGTGGAATGCCTGCATTTTTCTTTTGTTTGAAGAGCAGAACATACTGATATTTACTCTGGGAACAAGCTTTCTGGGACTGCCTCTGATGCATTGACAGTTACGGCATCTCTACTAAAGACAACTCTACCACGGAGCAAAAGAACCAAAACGAGGAGCTTTAGGCAAAGCTTATTGCTAGATGTCTCTGTTATACTCAGTTATGATCTGTGTCATGCCAGATCTGCTTCCTTTCATTCTATAGCATAATAAACTCATCTTTATACTTTATTTTAAATAACAGAGCCTGGGTTTTCCCTTTTTAAAATTGGATAAATTCATTTATACAAAGAAAAATGTTCACTTTTATTGCTTTGAAAGTGTGTGGGACTCAATTCAGCTTACATTGAGTAAAGGACATTCAAACATGAGCACAACTGGTGCCTTAAAGTATTAGGATACAGCATGTTTGCCTACTTTATTCCAGGTGGCATCATCCATGACAGACCTGCTGTGCCTTAAGCAGTATTTTAATTTTGTTGTTTTTTTTTTTTTTAATTGTGTTAACAGAAATTATATCCGTATAATAAAGAACTTTTTTTTTTTTAATTTGGATAATGCATATCTTAAAACATACTGTGCAGTGATCAATGTGTACAGCACACACATATGTGTGAAGCAAAGAAAGCTTAACAGTGTATGCACAAAATTCCATACACTAGTTTTTAGTATTCAGTATTATATCGTGTTCATACGTTCTTCCATATGTTTAAAAATATTTTCACATACAAAATGGTCATGAATAATTCAACTTCCTAGTTGTAAAATGATAATATAAGTTTTATTTATGTTTAAAGTGTAGGAATTCTTTAATTTAAAGGAAAGATTGGTCAGATAATTTGTATTTCCTGCTGATGTCTTTATTAATCAAAGATAATATGTTTGTTAATAACACATTTTCTTTGAATCTATTCAAACATAAAAGTGTTCACTCAGACCACATGCGTGTAATTTAGCAATCTGGATAATGTTCAGTCCTATGAAATCGCCCAGACAGCTCCATAAAAATATAATAGATCATCTACAGGGTGAACACTTCTGCCATTACACTACTGACAGCAAAAAGTGTTTACATACTTTTCACTGCAGTGGTATTAGTGATGACCTACAGGAGATACATTTTCTTTCAACACACTGTGAAGCCTGATGAAATGTTGTTAATATGGTCAATGGTCTGACAGCTATCTAGATACATGAACATATATGTTGCTTGAGTGATGAAAAAGTTAAACTAAAGCTTTACATAGTATATAACAATATCCAATATGCAGGATAAAGTAAGGCCAGTGGTGTAGGACCTGTGCTGTCTTTTGGCACATCAGTAAACTTTGTCCTTTATAAATTATCCGTAGCAAATATATCTTTACTTTTAAACGAGATGAAGGATCCCAGTTACAATGCAGCCCTTTCCCCACTCTATCACTGTTGTCCTCACTGTGCAAACATACAGTGAAGAAATGTCCTCTTTAATTGCTTTGTCTACCTGGAGAGAAAAAAATCTGCTACACAGCAGATAACCTGATCAGCAGTAACTGTTCTCCACTACCTTCTCCTATGGGCATCCAAACTCTTCAGGGAAGGAACTCATCATTGCCAGAAATAATCTACTTTGATTTTCCTAAGCTTACATGAAGTCACCCTTACTATCGAATGCAGATTTAGACTGAGTGCATAATTCTAATACTTGCTGAATGCACTTTGTATAGCACAGGAATTCTCCTGCAGACAAGTCCCAACCACATAAAAGGAGGCAACAGGTGCAGATGACTTGCCAACGAGAGAACAGAAGGCAATAAAAAAGCAGCATTGGTCAGAACAATAAATAGTTGTCACAATACACCATCTGCTGAAAGAGTATCAAGAAATCTGTAGTCATAATACCGGAGCAGAGTATTGGTCTCATATATATGCTTTCCTAGTCACTCAATATCATCTGCAAACTTGGACATCCTCCCCAGTAAACAGGGAAATTAGGATATAATTTTAGGTTTTGTAGTTCAGAGCTCACTCTCATTGGTGTGTATTTCTGCCTCATCAGTGAACCTCTGAAACCAAAAAAATCCTGCAGAGATATTACACCTGTGTGAAGTGGGGACGTGTTGTAACTTTACTTTCATCCATTTCATCAGCTAATGAAATAAGGATGGAAAGGTATTAAATATTTTTTTTCTTTTTTCCCTGTGTAGCCTGGACTTTGTTGCTAAATTGGAATAACTTGTGTATCATATAGTTAACAAAATTAAACAGGGCAGCTGATTTTTTTATTATGTCCAGCTATTAGATAAATGCTATAATTAAAAATGTTAAGATGTCAAGCTTTATCTGAAGGACAATGATAAGGATCCTGAAAGCAAGAAGAAATTTTCTGAACTCGTCACCCAAGGATGGACTGTTCATCTGAGCTTGGGAGTTGAGTCCATAGGGGTAACATTTTGGACAACTAGAATATTTACCCAGATCTCACTGATGACCTATTAAATAAATCTCCGCCTCAACAGGTGAGATACTGTCTGATTTCCTGAGGTGGAATGTAGCTGAAATCATTGACAGTACTTGAAACTCTTGTGCTGGTTTTGGCTGGGATAAAGTTAATTTCCTTCATAGTAGCTAGTATGGGGCTTTATTTTGGATTTGTGCTGAAAACAGTGCTGACAACACAGGGATGTTTTAATTATTGCTGAGCAGTGCTTACACAGAGTCAAGCCTTTTCTGCTCCTCACCCCACCCCACCAGCGAGTGGGCTGGGAGTGCACAAGAAGCTGGGAGGGGACACAGCCGGGACAGCTGACCCCAACTGACCCAAGGGATATCCCACACCATATGGTGTCATGCTCAGCATAGAAAGCTGGGGGAAGAAGAAGGAGGAAGGGAATGTTTGGAGTGATGGCATTTGTCTTCCCAAGTAACTGTTATGCATGTGATGGAGCCCTGCTTTCCTGGAGATGACTGAACACCTGCCTGCCCATGGGAAGGAGTGAATTAATTCCTTATTCTGTTTTACTTCCACATGCAGCTTTTTCTTTACCTATTAAACTGTCTTTATCTCAACCCATGAGTTTTCTCACTTTTACTCTTCCAGTTCTCTCCCCCAACCCACCCTGGGGGGACTGAGCGAGTTGCTGTGTGGGGCTTAGTTGCTGGTGGGGTTAAACTATGACAACTCCTTATTATTCCCTGGTTCACACATACCAGGATAAAATGAAATCCTCTACCAGAGAAGCCACTCCTGGTGTCACTGAAGATATGTGCAAGAATTCACAACATGGCTTAGGTATGTAAATTATTCATTTTACACTTGGTTAAGCTATTGGGCCTAAATTGCTGAATTTATCCTGAAATATGTGTGAACTGTGGCCAGGCTGCAGGATTACAGCACAGAGATGCATGTCTTTGATGCAAGAAAGCATCTGGAAGAGTAAGAGAAATGTCTGTATTCATCTTGCCATCTAACCACTTCAAGGAGAATGCACAAGACAAAAACCTCATTAGCAATGGACTCAGCGATTTGCATCCCGTGTAACACAGGAAAAGGTCCTGTCTGTGACATCTGAGGCAGAAGCACTTGTGTGACATACAACTGCCTCTCAGGCTTTTCCTCACAAGGAAGCCATAGCTCAGGAACACCTTTTTAAAAACGTTTCTAAATAATGAATGTTTAAGGAAACTGTTCTTTGAAGCTCTTTTGTAATCTGAATTAAGTGTTCCTGAGGTGCTGATCATGGCAAAGTCTGGTTGTTATGGTCTTCGAGTTTCCTACTGCTTTCATTTCAAAATTTACAAACACATTTATATTGCTTAATAC
Source organism: Phalacrocorax carbo (assembly GCF_963921805.1). Taxonomy (NCBI): domain Eukaryota; kingdom Metazoa; phylum Chordata; class Aves; order Suliformes; family Phalacrocoracidae; genus Phalacrocorax; species Phalacrocorax carbo. The sequence goes on along the minus strand of NC_087513.1, from coordinate 22,256,677 downwards.
TGTAAAAACCTACAAAATGTAGTGACATGGCGTTGTGTAAACATCTTATAACTAACTGGGCCTTTTAAGATTCAAATTTTACATTTTTTTAAATGGAAGAAGCTGCTCATTACAATATCCAGAAGCACTGCATGACTAATCAAGAGAGAAATTATTTTTTTTCTTTTTATTTTCCAGTCCCTATATTATTTGCTTTATAATTAAACATTTTTTCTGCAACTTAATAACTTATGCCATGAAGGTTTTCAGTGTGGTAGCCTACTAATTCAAACAGTAAATTTTTTTAAGATTTGGGAAGGATTCAAACTGTACTAATTTGCAAACATAAGCTTTTACATATTTTTATCTTTTGGAACCTGAACTGTAACACTATAGAGACCTTAAATACATTAGGTTTTCTGAACACAGAGAAGAAGCTGAGTGAAAGACATTGTTTTCACTTTTAAAATGGACCCAATGCCATCAGTGAGATACTTTTTCTTTTTCAAGAAGTTACCCATTTCAAGCACAAATCCTAACTAGAAATCTGTAGCCCTGGGATCAGTGTTTGTATAGAATGTTTCTATCTAGGAACACCATTTCTGAGATACAGTTTTCATAAGAAATATAGTCTTGCACAGATAAGAATCATTCTGCTGATTGCCATCCACGAGCCCATACTTGTACAGAGAGTAGGCAGAACAATAGAATTGGCTCTGCATGTATTTATTGGAGAATCTGCTCTGACAGCAGCAGTAGGGTTTCTAGGAGATTATGTATCCCTGAGGTTGTGGGTAGTGAGAAAGCCAAGTCCTGTTTTTCGTTCCCATTCATGAGAGGTTTTGTTCTCTGGTTTTATCCCTTCTCAAAAGCTTTTCCTTTTAGACTTGTACAGTAAGAGTTGATATATTAACTTGACCCTGTCCTTAAGAAAGCTGTTATCTATCCCATTGCTGTGAACCGTCCAAACCATGACTTTGGTATGGGGCAGTCAAAGAGGATATAACTTCATTATATTGAGACACCTTGCCAAGCAAACATCCAAGTTACCACTTATTTTTTTGTGAAAAGACATCTCTTTTTTGAGACTACTAGGTAACTGTAATGACAAACAAACCCTTTGTTTTCATATTAATTTTTAGCATGTAAAACAATTTCTGTATGATTTCATCCTACTGCATGCTAGGTTACCAAATCTGAATTCCATTTACAGATTTGATTTTCCAGTCCCCACCTTTTTCTTTTAATCTTGTTCAGTGTTTTTAAAGCTGTTATTGCGAATCAGGCTTTTAAAAACATAAATTATCAGACACAATTGCTTTCAACCACATTATCAGCAAATGGCTAGAGTGCAATCACACTAAGTGCGTCTTCCTGTTGTCTTTTACACACACGCACAACCACACGCACCCTGCAGATGAAATCACACTCCAATGCACTTGGCTAAAGCAGCTAATGAAACCTTTTTTCTGCTTTCCCCATGTGGCAAGTGAAGGGAAGATCAGGTCCCTGCACAGCAGTACCATCACTTCCCCTATGCCACTTTCTTTCCTTTGCATGATCGGGCTGTCAGTCTCACTCAAGGGACTGAACACGGCTTTAGAGGGGTCATGTTTCCCTCCCACGGCAGCTGCTGTGCTTATCCCCTTTCACTCTCTGTATTCAGTGGTCCTTTCACTAGTAAAAGGAGTCAGGCACCCCAAGCGCCCTCGGCCATGCCTCTGTGTTGGAGCAGACACAAATCAAAGGACCCAGAATCTCCCTGAGCCCAGAGACGCTTCCAGGCAATGCAGAGAGCTGGTAAATGCTGCTGTTGAGCCAGGAAGCTCATTTTCTATGCAGTATCATCGCTACAATAGGCTGCTATATTGCAGGACTCTGAAAGAAGAGAGATATCAAGTAGCTCTCACCTGATCTGTGAGAAATCAGCATCTGACACAACACTTCAATTCTGACAGAATACTTCAATTTTAAAAATAGTAATATTTCAAGAGCAGGCTGGTTTTGTTCACTGAGATGGGAGCTGTAAAATTCCTATGGGTATTAGTTCATTCTGTTTCACTGGACACTGATGACTGTAATTAGGTTTGTATCAGACAAATGGTTTGTGACCATCTGCAGTGATCTCAGTTGAGTATTTTTCTTGATGATGGTGCTGATCTGATCCCTAAGGAAGTCCATAGTCAAAGGGACTGGGATATGATGGCTACATCCACAGAGCCATCATGAGCCTATCCAGTCTAAATCTTCAGATGTCTTCTAGTTCCTCGTTTGTCTTCAGGTGTTCACTTCCTTCTGCCTTTCTCCATGAATATACCTCCCTTTAGCCTTTCTTATTTTTGAGATTGCTTGACACTTAATCCCAGTTGCTTCTCCAAGTACTGCTTAATCTTTCTTATGATTTCACATCTAAGATAATGTGTGACTTCTGAATTTTTAGGTGCGTGGAGGTCTCAGGAACTGAGAGGTGTGAGGTGGTATTTAGAATGGATGGTTGCTATCTGGCTGTACGTCCTTTGTGCTAATGTATTTTGTATGGAAACAGCAGTTCAAGGTACATCTGAGGTGTTTCTCAATGAGAATGAACTTGCTTCCCTTGTTTTCCTGGGGAAAATCTTGCTTACTCATGCAGTAAGCAAAGGTTGCTTACTGGTATAGTAAGCAAAATGGTACAACAGTTCAACGCTTTCAAATACAAAATCATAAAGTTTGCAAGGAAAAAGTTTTTCCTTATTTTCCCAGATTTTTTCCTGCCTTATTTCATTTGCCAATGTAGCAGCTTCTTTTTTTTCAAATTTCCCTCACACACTCTGATACCTAAACCATTATTCTTCTAACAGATGACTAATTTCATTTCACAGTGTCAATAGAATTATTTTTCTGTTTTCCATTCCTAAACAGGTTTACATCACCTGAGTTGTGCTTGCTGAAATATATCCAGTTTCTCAAAGAAACAATGAGTTCAAAAAAAGGAGTAAAAACTGTGGAACAAATCTTCAACTGATATATACTGTCATTATTTCACTGAGTTGAAATCAGTATGAAGGAATGCAAATTCATTACTTTATTTCCATTCTTTAGTTAGCAACGCAGATGACTGGACTTGCCAGATGCTGTGCAAGGGAGATAACTGTGTAATATTCAAAATGTTGAGTCCCATGTTGATGCCCAGCCACAAGCCAAAGCTTTGCATCTGTTCAATGGCCTAATAGAAATTCAAGCTGCACTGCCAAAAATGATTCAAAAAAAGTTAAGCTTTATCCATATTTACCAGGGGACTGTAAATGAATATATGTCATGATTTTGCTTGAGCTGGTATTGAGCTGCACAGTTTTTCTGGCAACATTTCCTTTCTGAAAGCAGTTATTTGAAAGCATCCATGTTATGGAAGCATGCAGAAAACATGGCTTTATGCTACTTTATTTTAAACTTGGCCCATGGAAAGAGAAGTCTCTACTAATCAGTCTATCTGAGCTGGTACAATGAAGTATTGTAAAAAAGTGTGTGGCCTCTTATTGATAATATGGCCTGGGTAACAAGAGTGAGTGTAACACTGTATGTGTATGTGAGAAGCATCCCAAACTACTTGTTCTGAGAAGGACTTTGCCCCAAAACTTATGTCAAAAGGAAATTAAAAAATATAAAATTTTCTTAAGTTGACCAGTGGAATTAAATGGTAACCAGGGGACTAGCAATAAAATGGAGAGAGTGTGAGCCTGAGAAGCGATATAGGAGAAACATGAAGATCTGTATAGCTATAGGTTGGGACTTGCTGCATCGGTATGTCAGTGACTGGACATCAAATTTGTTTTTAAACACTTGTAATAAGTCCATTGCTATGATCATACAAGTGTGGCTCAGTGAAAAAACACAGATAGCTTTCTCTTCCCCTCCCCACCCCACTAAGGCCATGAAAGACACCCTGGATTTCCCTGAGCAAATGCAGCCACGGAATACCTGCCAAAAAAAAAAGACATTTAATCTGGCATTGCAATGGAGAGGCGAAATGTACAAGAAAGAAAAGCAACAATGCTGAGTGATGCGGGGGTGCCCACATATTTATGGCCGTGAAATGTATTGGCTTGACAAAGGCGCAAAAGCAGCCAAGTGTACTCTAACAAGGCTGCAATGTTGGCAGTTGTGTCCAGGGACAATAGGTACCAGTGAAAGCTCCTCATGTGGAATTCATGGCTCCAGAATCTCTATATTTACTTTAATTCTTTTTCTGATCATTCCCATTTTTCTACTGTCTTATCCAACTACTGTTGTTTTTTTAAATCTGTAGCAGAAAAGGAGACAACATTTCAATGCTGTGTCCATTAAGAAGTACACCAACAAATACTTACTGATGCTATATATGTGCACCATGTTGATTCTATGCATTAGCAATCAAAAATACTGTAAGAGGCTGAAAGAACTGAGCTGAATTAAAAAAACCCTCATATTCCTCTTCAGAGACAGTTTTGTCTGAATACCATTTGACATATATTAATTGTTTTGTAAGTAAGGATTTTTAAACTTTTTTTTTTTTTTAATGTGAAAACTTATGTTTGTTCTTAATTCAGAGAGTAAGAAAACCATCATATCTGTGGACATCAAAACATGTGATACATTATTGTCTCCACAGAGCAAGAAGCAGACTATCAGGATTGTATTAATTTCCTGTTCTTCCCTAGAGCTGTAAACACATCTTATTCTTCTCCTTTTCTTTTCTTCCTTTAAACTGCACCATATCAGGCTTAACTTTCTTTGATTTTTTTTTAATTTACTTTCTTCTTTTTTTCCCCTTGTCTTCTACTATTAATTCTATCTCCTCAACCTATTGTCCCAGCTGAGGAGCCTTATAAAATTATTCCATAAATTGATTATATGGACTGTGGGAGCTGTATGCCTGACTCTGGGATCTGTAAGCCACGGTATAAATATAGCACCTGGTCAAATGGTGAATCTCCTTGTGACTCTAAGCTGAAGATGTCAAAAGTTTAGATAGATTCCAAAACCAATATGATAAATTAATGGAAAAAAAAAAGGTCCATCGAAGGTTGTTAAACAGAAAAGTATTATATTTGGTGCATGAACTTCCTACACTGCAGATTGCAGGAAGCTGAGAGACTTTAGCATGAAATATATCATTGAATGCCTGCCTGTTTCTTATGCTCCTCCTTAAGCATTCACTACTGATTATTTTTGAACATGAGATACTGGGCTAACAGAATCTGTGGCTTCTCATGGTATGGCTGTTCTTACATAACCCTGTGTGGATGCTTAAGATGACAGATTTCAAAAATGAATTAATGTTCACACTTAGACTAAGTAGAGCCTGGACTCATTCATTCACTGTCAGGCTATATTCAGATTTTCTACTCTTTCTTAAGTGTAGAGCTACTCTGGGGGAGAGGAATGTATAGGGGCAAGAAAGGTAACATAATTCTTTACCACCAGCACATGCCATTAAATATGCATTTGCATCTGTTTTATTATACTTTGCATGTTGAATATATATATGACTGGGATTCAGAGTTGGCTGGTGCAGTCGTCAATGGTTTCAGTATTAGTAGGGTGCTGACATGAGGAAAAAAATAGCATTGTTCCACATTTCCATTTTAACATACTTTGTCTGAGTGTAAAAGATGTTAGTTGTATTTCCTTTTTGGTCCTTTGCTTCTCTAATGACAGATACTGGGTAAACATACAAACTTTCTAGTGCTTGTTTTGATTTTATCTGGATCTTATTCAGGCCAATGATGGGATTTGAAGACCTTGGAATATCAGCTGTCTTCTCTATGTTGTCAAGCTAACTGAGGAATTGTCCCTAACTGGAGTCCCATCAGGAATGAAATCTCTTAATGCAAATATGATGGATTTCTTTCTTCTTTTGCCTCATGTTGGCTGATCTTTCCTGGAACACAGCCCAGTTTAGCACAGATGTCTCTTCTCCTCCTATTGATCCAATTTGCTTCATTACTCTTTTTTTAAAGAAGCAGCCCTAACTCAGGCATAATCAACTTAAATGTAGGAAGGTCTGAGAAATTTAATGTAAAATATAGTCAGACTCCAGAATAGTAAACCAGTGTGAAATAATACTATTTTCTAAAATGTACATGGAGTCAAATAAGGCTTATGATTGAACACTGACATTATCTGACCTATGTTGTATCCAAAACTTCAGTGTCTTTCATCCTTAAGAGTCTAAGCTATATAGATGGAGATGACATGAATATTGTTTTCCAAAGTTCATGAACTTTTATACTATTTCTTGGGTACAATAGAAGTTATTCTCCTGAAACTAATCAGTTTTGTCTATATTTACAGCTGTCAGAGATCAGAATCTGGCTCTAACTTCTTATAAGAGCAATTAAGTTAAAAGTGTGTTTTGTTCCAGCAGCTGCTGAAAGGGCAATGGAGCTTTTGAGGACAGAAAGAGAAAGAAAAAAAATCCAAATTGCCAGGAAAAAAGAAATTAGTAAAATCCTGATAAATAGCAAATGGACAGGCTCATGGCCAGTTAAGTTAGTTGACCAATTTTAACTAGAAGGAAAAGGTTGCAAACTATTTCTCTTTTCTTTAAGAAATGACTTCTCTGTGGAAAGTGTATTATATGTTCCCACCATGAACTAAGAGTCCATCACCCCATCCCCTCTCCCCCATGCAAAATCTCCATTGTGGATGCCACACTGGTTAACAGACAGAGTTCACTGAAAGAATGAATTTTTTTTTTCAAATCTTTCTGAAGTTTCTTTCTGCAGAATTTACCAGATTAAATGAATCAGAGCTGAGAGTGAGCACTCAACAGTAATGTCAACAGCCCAGGTCTCGCTGGCAGGAAAGGCTAACACTGTAAGCTCACAATCTGAACTGGCTTTTTTCAGCTGAGAGCAAATCTCTGGCAGACGCTTGTTGCAGCTGTAGTTTTATTGACAGTAATGATATTTCTGTTTTCAAATGACAGAAAAAATGTTTGGTGCTTTCAGATTTGTTTCCCTTTGGGTCAGAGGTCTTTTCTCGCCTTTCATAAATGATGGAAAAAATACAAATTAACTTGTCTAAAAAATTAGATCTACAGATTATCTTCAATGTTTGAGTAACAAGTTTATTCTTACCAGAAGTTGCTACTGAAATATTCTACACAAACATTTTCTGTTTACGGGTAAAATCATTCTGCACTTCTCATTATTTGTTTCATATTTACAGAACTGTAAATTATCTGATTATAACAATAAAGCATAGCTACTATGGTATTTAGCTGTTGTGCCTAATGCTATTACATAGTTAGTGAAATAATATAAAATTCCCAACTGATACAACATAATTTTGGATTGCCAAATATCAACACAAACATGTAATTTTCTTGAAAGGGGAAAAATAAATTATTATCATCTCACTTTAGAGGCTGGGGTTTGAAGCATAGGTAAAATAAATGACTTAATCTTGTGCGGCAGAAATTAACCGAGATCTTGGAGTTTACAGTCTACTGTCCGAAATCCAGCAATATGAATACATCACCCCATCCATTCATCCATTCACCTTTCCACCCACCCATCCATTTGTTTCCTTTTTTCTTTACAAGAATAGTGTCTGATTCACAAAAACATTGAAAGAAATGAAACTAGAGAAAAAGGGAAAAAAAGAGGGAGGATGGTAAAGGCAGAATGATGTCAAAGACTTTTTAAGTGCACTGGCATTACTCTTTGCAGGTGTTTGTCTAACCTGTCCCTGGAGTCCTCCTGTGGTGGAGAGTCCCATCACCTTCTCAGGCTGTTCCAGTGCTCCATTATCTTTGCTGTTTGAAGTTTTTTATAAAGTCTTTGTTGCAATCTAAGTCAATTATTTCTTTTCTATTTTTCTATGTGTACTGAGAACTATTGTTCTCATTGCGCTTGAGCAAAAGCTTACACAGCTGAAGACAGTTATAATATCTCCTCTCTGTCTCGTAGGAAGCTTGTTCTAAAGAGGATGTCATGAAGTGACAAACAGAGCTGCCAAAGAGGAAAACTGTTCTTAAAAGATAAAAATATTCTAAAGATGAAAACGTTAAAATATTAAAAAGATAAAATATTTTTAAAATATCTCTTCAATCACAGCAGTCTGTAATGACAGTGAAAATTATCTGAAGTATTTATAGGTGCTACTACTAGATTAAATGCTAAAAATCTAGACTTTTCAGACAGCTGAATAATAAAGATAATCCCCAAGCCTTTATAGCTGCAAAGATTTTGAATACTTATGGTGTTCAACATTATAAATGAGGAGCAATATTTTTAAAGAAAGTATACAGTGACAGACTTCTGTAGGAGAAAATGAATTTAAGCTCAGTTGCATTATTTGAGGAACATTCGTGCTGTGGCTAAATAAAGAATAGAATATGGTCTACAGGCCATTCGCAGTCTAATTTAAATGGCCATTAAAATAATAGCTTGAGTTATTTGATTACTTGTTGTTAATTTAATATTTTAATCCATAACCTTATTATTATGACAAACATTTGGAACTTTGGGGCTTGATTCACATAAATCCCATACAAGCTTCTAATTCTACATTTTTATTGGGGAAAGTGAAAGGAAAAACTGAGTTCTTAATACCACGTTATAATATCATATAATGTGCTGAAGGGATTTATTTGCAGAAATAATTTCCAAATATTTATAAAGGCAAGATACACTGATATAATAATAAAAGCAGAAATTTTCAGTTTTAAGGTCATAACACCAGCACAAGAATACTAAATATTTTAGTGGCAGAAAACACAGCCAACTTGAACTCAGCGTTTCTTCTTCTCCAGCTTAATTTGGAGTAGAAATTAAGTCAAACGGAGCTCTCTTGCTGTAATTTACAAAAACAAGAGAATATTATGATTCTGAACTTCTAGTTCCTCAGAAGTATTTTGGTTTCAGTTGGTTCCCAAATGCTGAATTTCCCAGCCTATGCTGTTTCATGCCCAGTGCAATCTGACACTGAGAATTACTAGAAGGATTCCTTCGATTAGAGTCCCTGAGGTCACAGCTTGTTCCTCTGCAGCACAGTACACTATTGCTTCTATTCAGCTTAGACCTTTTTTCACAGCAGGTCTTACAGAAGGAGCAAAACTACACAAGTTGCAAAGAATTAGCTGACATTTTACTTCTCTGAAGTTTGTGATCACATTGTAAATGAGAGGGAAAAAAAGGCTGGAAAAGGATAGAATTTACTGTCAAGAAGTAGCTGAATACTGGGCCATTTGAAACAATAGGAATTATTCCCCTTTACCATTAGATGGCATACATACAGTATAAAACACAATTAAACAGAATCTCAGTGTACCTCGTGAAAGGTTAAGTAATACTTCTGTAGTATAATACATGCACACTAAAGTCCTCTAATAATACTTGTTTCCACTCAGAGTTGTTATGTCTAAAGAATCTTAGACTCTCTACATTGAATACTTCTAGATAACAGGCCAGATAAGTCTGTGCTGCTAGAAGTAGCTCAGCAGCTGCTAACACTGCAGCACTGTTGTGTATTCAGCTCCTGCACCCCTCTTTTCCCTTTTCCCTTTTCCCTGTTCAACAAGGATTTGCCATTGCTTTAAGTTCTTTAACAGACTCACAATATTCTCCATCCCTTTCTAGTGGGTGTGTGAGAAAAGGAATCCCCCAAAATAAGTTTTTGTATCTGTAGTCTACAATGAAAATGTTAAATGAAAACCTAAGTATTTTACTTAAAAAAAGAAATGGCTGAATTTCTCCTCCCACTGAAATGGAGCTGTTCTTAATTTGTAAGTACTCTATGACAATCTGTCATGCCAATGTAGTAGTTATTGCGGCAAGGTGACCAGCTAAGCACAAGGAAGGTACTGCTCTAAACTGAATAAGGGCTCTATGTGTATTTGATGGTGATCACATCATAAGAAGGATACTCCCATGGAGTTATGAGACATTCCTCCTGGTTGGGTCAGAAAGGAGGGGATGCTGTTCATGGCTGCAAGTGGAGAAAAGGACACGCTGCTTGGTACTGGCAAGGTTTGGTGGCATCATCCCTCTTGCTCTGAAAACCTGTGTGCCAGGTGTATTTGCCTGGGAAATATTATCAGCTGATCTTGGTACATGGGGCTGACAAATGGAGAAAGCTCAGTGTTGTGCATCAAATGTATGAATCTCTTGGTTAAGAAGTGGGAAAGGGGAGGAGGTTAATATACAGCTACAGCCTTCTTTCTTAAATATATGGAGAAACAATTTAAGCAGTAGGGTCCTATAACCACACTCTTGCCAGAGAGAAGATAGGCAAGTTTTGCAAAATCTGCTGATTTTGCAGGAGGAGGACTAATTCAGACTGAAACTTAGAAGTGACATCTTGTTCAGAAAAAAACCATTGAATCTGTAGAGGATCTGTGAGCATAATAAGAGAACTTTTGGGCTCTTATGCCCAGAGGCTTAGATGTAGAGGATAAAAATGGATATATTCTCTCTCATGACCTTATCCTCTCCTGCTTCTTAGTTGGTGGTCAGATCATTCTGACTTATCAGATGATTCCTAAGTAGCAGACATCTGATACACAAAATGTCATGACGGCTTAAAGCTGTCTCTAAACTAAACTGTTTATTTGTGCTGGAAATGAATTTGCTGAAAGTTAAGGTGTCCATCTCAGTGGATTCCTGTTGAGATGCATGCAGCAAACTAAGTGACTCACTGATGCTACAGGAAATGGCTAGTGTGATATATTGCAGAGTGTCAAGTTTTAGCACAGCTTTGTTTAGTCCAAAGAAGCTCTTCCCATCTAGAGTACCACAGATATGAGAAACACACATTTTCACTAATAATGTAATGATACAGTGAAGCATATTCTAGGCAGAAGAATAAAAGGCTAAAGGAGTCTGGAATTAAAATGTAGGTGTATTAAAGATGAATAGAGGCCAGGTTGACCAAAATGTCTTGCTGCTTGTTTTGGAGAGTCGTTTTTCCAAACCACTCATCATTTTGCTTGATTTCTGTCACCTAGAAGAGGATACTATTACACACAACCTTGCATGCATTTCTGAGGTCTAGCACCTGAATTACCATATTCCAACCTGAAAAACAGGTAAGTGCAGCAGGTGTTGCACTTGTTAAGTTTGGAATTAAAGGAATCGCTCTAAGTGTGGGACTATTGGAAAACAGAGAGGTGGTGGGTGTCTTGAATGAATAAGAAGGTTAAAAATATTTCTTAATCTTTAATAGGTTTTGTTGCAGGGAAAAAATGCTTAGTTCATGTACTTTAAACAAAGTCAGTATCAAAAAAATCTATTTTCATTACATGTAATGACTAATGACATGTAATTAACTAGCAATCAGTGAATGGTGCCTGACGAGAGGCAGCTTTGCCTGGCCCAGGTACAGGTTGAGATGCTGGAGGCGGCTTGTGCCAGTGTCAATCCAATTTGTGATGGCTGCTGTTTCTGGTAAAAGGTCTCTCCCTCCAATTACAAATGTCTATGCTTCTTTTATACTTGTTTTCAAGCTGATTCCTCCTGTTTTTCAAAAGCCTATTTGTAATTCTCTGGTTACTGTTCAACCTGCCTGATGGGTATCTTCCTTTCTAATGTGATCAGTTTGAGGGCAAATGCCCTTCCAGGCAGTTTTGGCATTTGAGCCATTTGCATTGATTAAGCTCCATATGTTAACAAGTGGTGTTATCTAGGCCATTTCCCAAAGGTCAGCTCTGCAATCAACCATCACAAAGTTTTTAGCTAATAGATAAGTATGGTGTCTTTTAACTAAGTATTATTATCAGTGCTCCTTTCAGAGTTACCTGGGACTTCTTGTAGGCATATATAGTGTTTGCTTATATAGACAATGATGTTATTACCTATAACATTGCATATGTTTATATTGAATCAGGTGGAAACAGTAGTTTCCATCTCCTAGGACATATTTGCATTTCTGAAAAAAAAAAAAAAAAAAAGCAATATATATTTTCCCGAGTTCAAAGCAAAAGGTTGGAAATATGCTTCTTTTCCTTATCCTCCCTTAGGAGCCATAGACAGAATCATTGCTTTTTGGGAAACGGTGAAGGGAAGAGGAAAAGTTTATTTTCTCTTATCAAGCTCCCATCTTCACAGCAGACTGCATTAGGGCTTGAGGGCCTAACACATGAGGAACTGAACAGTCCTTGCTGTCTTGAAAGATCCTGGGAACCTATGTTGTAGAAGAACACTGAATACTTACTCTACAGGAACACACCTGGTAAGCTGCTAAAATACTGGGGAGTTTCAGAGCTCCTCCAGTATGACAGTAACTTTTTGTGTCATAAATTAACTTTGCAGTGCAGGAGGAAAATGTCAGTGTTAACTAGTTCTTTTATTTGACTGAGCTTAAATCATAATCCTTATTATGTGCATCTCACTCCAGTTATAACTGTGTTTTTTTGAGGGAGGGTGAGAGATGTTGAAATTAAATGGGAGCATTATATTTGTTCCTCATTACTCCATGAAAACACAAACAAAACAGATTCTGGCCTAATCCTTGGCCATAGCTGAGTGCATAAAAGTACAGAAGCATTGGAAGATGAATGTGAATGGGCCACGAGTCTTCACAGGGATGTGAAGTGAGCACTACAAGTAAGATTTTAACCAGAGAGTAAAATAATGTGATATTTGAATGTGACTGTCCAGAAAATAAAGGGCTTGGCTAGTCCTGTCCCTGCAGGATAGGGACTCCACTCCAGGCTTATTCTGTCTTCTGTAACTTTCTGAGCTGTATCAAGCTGGACAAAGTGTCCATCAGCTCTACGACTTGGCTGAGGGGTCTCCTCTGAAGCATTTTTGAGTCACTACGTGTGTTATAGATTCACTGACTGTTTTAGCTCTTGTGGTTCCTCCTGCTTTGTGCTGTGAGCCTCCCTGCTTAGCATGCTGCCGGTGAGGTACCTCCTACCCTACAGGCAGGAAGCCTTTCTCTCTCTGCTTCCCAGGCATATCTTTTTTTTTAATCAAGTTGTGCTGTATGTGCACACAAAACCATCAAAATCCAAATACAACTTGTATGCTTCCTGTCACAGTAAGTGGTTTTTTTTTTTCTAAAGCGCCACTACCATTTAACTTTGAATACCAGACTGCAGAAACCAAGCAGAAAGAGACCTGAACAGCAATTGAATGGGAAACATTGCAAAAAGAGAGCTCTTGGGGATATGATACCAGTGTTTCTGGAGAGGTTTAGTTCAGGTTAGCATGAACCATCTTAGCCAAGTGTTTTTAGGGTGCTGCAGCACACTTAAGAGGATTGGCCACCTTTCAGTTCAGATGAAAATCTAATTCCTCTGGAAACTTTTTTGAGCACATAAGAATGAGACGTTTAAACTGTCCGAATTCCAACACAATAAATTTTGTTCTTTTTAAGTAGATTCCCTGTAGAGTTACCTACCTTTCAGTTACCTACTGGCTCTTTCCTTGCTTCCCTAAATGTGTTTTTGGTACTGCTGAATACTCCTCAGCTTTGTGTTTCATTCTACAAGGGTTTGCCTTTCTACAGTAGGTGAAAGAGTACACTGGGATGCATTGTTCTCTAAAAATATAAGAATATATACTATTTGGATAATTCGTCTTTTACTTTTTATTTGACATAGTTTGTGGCCAGGTTCTGGTGTGTGAATGTCACTAGTTCGAAACATTCAATTTCCTAATTTCTTCTGTTTCCTGAATTTGCTTCTCCCTCCTCCCTGCCTTTTGGAGCACCACTAGCCTCAGTTAGTTTTGCCAATCATAAACACTTGTAACTGAAATAAATGCCAAATGGAGTGGCTCATTGAAATGAACCTATTTATTTTTACATCAGCTCTTTTCCTTGAAGAGTCACTCATTTGATTGTATAAATTACACTGACTAAAATATACTCTCCTGGTTGTGTTTTCTGCTTGAGAGATGTCCACACACCTTGCTTTTGAGGTACTGACCAGCATTGATAGACCCTGTGGGTAGCTGCTCAAGAAAACATAATGGATGAAGGGGATTTGTATCAAATTAATGAAATCAGGATTAATCCCTGCTCTGAAAGTTGGCAGAAAAATAAGCTCTCCCAGCCCATCTTAGATTATCCATTTTTAACAGAAAATGTAGTTTTTTCAATCTGGCTTGAATTCACTGAAATGTATTTTTCTTTATTTGTGGCAAAAAAGAGAAAGAAACATAATACTTATTTATAGTTGGTATGACCTTACTCTGATCACTGCAATTACAGAAACAGATAAAAGCATTCTGAGTTGGTCTGATGTTAACGTGGGCTGCTTTAACACCTCCTGGTAATTAGAATTCAAGTGATCCAAGTCTCCAGCATTCTTTATACCCTCAGCATCCTGGCTGTGCTTTCAGCACTCCCAGTGCACATTCTCCCTGGGACAATGAGAATATGGAAAACCACTGCAACTTAGAATAATCAGGGACAGATTAATCTTGAATCAATCAGGAAAGGACTTTTTGTGTCAACTATGAAAATGTTTTATTTCGTTATTGGTTTATGGCTGAAAGAGACCATGTTAGTATTACACTTGAGTTAGTCTCCCTACCACTGTGCCCAACAGCTTAGATAAGACAGCCACACTTCTGCTGTTTTAAGCAAGACTATACTGTCACATGCTGCAGGTGAAGAGCAAGAGGCTGAGATCTCCTTGCAGAAAGGGGAGGTCATGCTTGACCCACTTCTTAAACTTTGTGATGAAATGTCTGGCCTGGTAGATGAGTGGAGAACAGTGGGTATTGTCTACCTGGACTTGAGTAAGGCCTTCAACACTGTGTCCTGTAACATCCTCATAGCCAAACTGCTGATGTACAGACTGCATGAGCAGCTGGTGAGGTGGATTGAAAACTGGCTGAATGGCCAGGCCCAGAGGGTAGTGATCAGTGGTGCAGTGTCTACTTTGAGACCAGTAACTAGTGGTGTACCCCAGGGGTCCAGTCCTGTTTAACATCTTAATTAATGATCCGGATGACGGGGCAGAATGAACCCTCAGAAAGTTCTGCCATTACGCAAAACTGGAAGGAGTGCAGATACACCAGATGGTAGTGCTGCCATCTAGAGGCACTTCGACAGGCTGAAGAAATAAGCTAGCAGGACTCTCACGAAGCTGAACAAGTAGAAGTGCGAGGTTCTGCACGTGAGGAGGAACAACCCCAGGCACCAATACATCCTTGGGGACACACATCTGGAAAGCAGCTTGGCAGAAAAGGATCTAAGGGCCCTGGTGGACACCAAGTAGAACATGAGCCGGCAATGGGCCCCTGCGGCAGAGAAGACTACCGATACCTTGGGCTGCATTAGGAGGAGTGTTTCTTGCAGGTTGAGGGAGGTGATCCTTCTCCTCTACTCACCACTGGTGAGGCCACACCTGGAATACTGTGCCCAGTTCTGGGCTCCCCAGTACAAGAGAGACATGGATGTACTAGAGAGAATACATTGAAGGACCATGGTGTCCTCAGTGATGATCCTTAAGGGACTGGAGCACCTATGCAGAAAAGCTGAGAGCTGGGACTATTTAGCCTGGAGAAGAAAAGGTTCAGGGAGGGATCTTATTAATGTACATAAACACCTGGAAGAAGTGTGCAACGAGGATGGAGTCAGGCTCTTTTCAGTGGTGTCCAGTGACAGGACAAGAGGCAATGGGCACAAACTGAAACACAGGAAGGTCCACCTGAACATCAGGAAGCACTTTTTCACTGTGGTGGTGACCAAGCACTGGCACAAGTAGCCCAAAGAGGTTGTGGAGTCTTCATCCTTGAAGATATTCAAAAACCATCTGGACATGGGCCTGGGCAACTGGCTCTAGGTGGCCCTACTTGAGCAGAGGGGTTGGTCAAGATGACCTCCAGAGGTCCCTGCCAACCTCAACCATTCTGTGATTCTGTGATTCTGTGAATTGAAGCTTTGCAGCTTTCATTATTGCAATGACCTGGTGGCTAGCGGCAGATGTTGGAGTTAAGGTAACATGTAAGTCTTTCTCTTCTTTTCTTTTGAGCTGCAGAAAGAATAAATAACAATCAATCAAGTTCAGACAATTAGACACAATCAAGAGTAGTGCAAACATAGTCCAAAAATTCATATTAGAAACAGGATTAGAATATTTTTCTTGTTGAAACCACAATCTCTGCTCAAGTTCTCCAGACCCTGGGGATGCATTAACTTTCTTTGGCTTTCTGATACAGTGTCTGACTATCTTTATAGGTGAGATTTTCAAGGTTGAATTTATCCAGCTTTGATTTTCTTCTTTTCATTTTATCCTTTTATACCTTTGCCAGCAAGGCTGAGGAGTCCCTCCTTTTGTCACAGGTTTATTTTTTTCCATCCAATGTAAAATACCTCCACAGAGTAATAGTCACTTTCAACCTTTTCTTTTCACAAGCTGATAACTCCTGAAATCCTCCCTCAGAGTGCTTGCTTTTCAGTGGTTGGCTCTTTGTGCATGAGTATCTCTTCTCTGAACTCTCTCCAGCTGATTGTACAGCTTTCCTGAAATGAGGATTCAAGGCTGAGCATGAGAAATTTCTTCCACTCCATAATTTAACTTTCCATGTCTTTAAGAATGTCAATTGTTATTTGGTTGTTTTTTGCCTTTCTTATCAGAACAGTGCCCTGAAAGTTCATGTTGAAGTTAAAAACAAGTGTTGACATTTATGAATTGAAAATTTAAATTTATTTTTTCTCTTTTGAATTTATTTTAACAGATGCTTTTGAAATACTGTCACTTCCTACAGGGTGGAAATCATGTTTACTTTTTCAAGGCCATTATTCTAATAGATGTGTGCCGGTATTTCTCCCTATAAAATGAAATCTCTTCTTTGCTTTGTAGAGAGGAAATGGAGGAATACCATTTCATCTTCACCAGTACAAACACAGAAAAAAAATCTTATGACAATAATGAAAAAAATTTTCACTGAGTTGAAGAAAGAGGAGGGTGGGGATCGTGACAGGTGGGAATGGAAATAACCTATTTGTGCTTTTGTTAGGAAAATGTGAATTTTCCATTAAAAAGTGGCTAGACTATGGTCTGCACCACGCCAGAGGTACTAGAAGGCAAGGTGAAGTGCTGACCTTGCTGCCAGCAGCCTCCTGAGAGCAGAACTCTTGTACTAAGAAATGAGGAGATGATGAGAAATGATGTTCTGTATAGATGTTTGCCAGAACAATCTTTACCTTAATATGTATTGTGCTTTTACTGAATATTTGAGGTGTGATCCTCCTCCGGTCTTGACCAGTCCTGCCAGCAAAGCAGAAAGCTGAATGCACCATGCAGTACAGTCTGCATGCAAAGAAAAAGTGGGGTGGTAAGAAATGTTGCAGCTTTGACACGTCCGTCTCTTTGAAGGGCTACCCAGAGGCTTGTAGTGGGCCCCGGCATCACTGGGTGCAAGTGTGTGCTGGCTGGAAGAACCTCCTGGATTCTTTCTTGTTTAAGCATCAGGACAAACATTAGAAACAAATAAGCCCTAAAGGAGCAATATATTAGCACAAACAAATTGTAATAAAGCAGGAAATGTGTCATGCTCTAGTGGCTCATGCAGGAACTGGCAGTGGAAGTTCTTGAGCTCTATTTTTGACCTAGCTGTCTAGCTTTATAACATTGCATGTCCCTTAACCTTTTTGTGCTTGTACTCTATAATATGGTCATACCTGACCTCAGAAGTTTTCTTCAGAGATTCATTTTTCGACAGAATTTCATGATCCTCAGGGGAAAAAACATTATAAATGAGTCATTATTAAGCTTTTGCACATCCAAGCTAACTTATTTTCTCATGATATTTCTGCTAAAAGTCCTTTGTCATTGATTCTTACAAAGTGTACTGAAGGATGCAAGCATTTTAAAACTTAGCAGTTCTGAGGTGTTGTAGGTGGCTTCGGGCAAAAGCAAAATGATAGGGATAAGTGGTATGAGGCCATTACGATCACTGCCTTTGTTACACACCAATTTAAGTGATTATTATAACAGGCACAATATTAGGAAGGAATCCAGGATTGTCATAAAGAAGAAAAAAAAATCTTTACAATTTGTAAAAGCTTCAGGTTTGAGGTTTCTTTTTCTTTGCCTTTATTATGAAAAGTTGGAGCAATCTCTCTCTGGAGAAAAAGAGAAGTGCTAAATATTTAGTTTGCTCACTGATAGTTCTGGCAGAAGAACCAACAAAAAGCCCAAACCTGAAATCCAAGATCCAGCTTGTGGTGTGGGGAGCGGTGAGGCACAGCAAGCAGGAAAGGCTTGCGGCGTAGGTAAGGAAAGCTCCAGCTAATGGGACCAGGACTGGAAACGGTGAGATTCATGAGGAACAGGAGTGACTGTTGAAGAAAGTCTCACTGCAAGATCAACTGCAGCATAAATCAGATCTTGCTACCCAGCAGGGTTTGCTAATTGTGGTAGATTTGATGCTGCTGCAGAAGGGGGAGAACAATCAGCTGGCCTAAGTGTTCGGATCCAGTGGAAGCCAGTGATTTCAAAGTAATATAGCTGTACGTCAGGAATTAGCTATTGTATGCTGCCCTGTTATGTGTAATGTTTTTTTTTTTTTCTTCCTTTAATAAAACCACTGTTTTTAATGCATGTTTTAAAATATTAATATTTAAGATTCATGTTTGCCTTGGGAAAAACTAGCTCATAGAGCACAATAAAGTTTAATATAATTTTCCCAGGATTTTGGACCAGGACGAGGTATGTCAGTAGTGATGCTTTTAAATGTTAACTCAGCCTTTGATGCCATTAATCAGGTTATTGCAGAAGGACTTCAACAGTTAAGGTCTGTTAATATACAGGTAAGAAAAACAGCTGAGTGACAGAGAAGAGTAATATATTTTTTTCAAACCTCTGAAATAATTTATTGTGACTAGAGTTTTAATATATTTTTTAAAGTGGGTGAGAATACAGATAGAAATACAGATCACCAATTTAGAGAATATTTAAGTATTAATTATACCTAAGCTAGTGATATTCACCTTAAAACATCAGCGGAACTAGATGGTGTATTGTCTGCATTAGTGATGACCTTTGACAACTTTAAGAGAACAGATAGATGAAGAGTAGAGAATAGTGAAAATAAACTGTTCCAAAGGAGAGGACAAATTTAGCCTTTAAGACAGCAACTTACCACTGACCAGAAAAGTACTTAAAAAAAAAAAAAAGCTATCATTTGTCTGTGAATATCTAAAGAGTCCTATGGTGACAAAAAGTCAACTCTGGTCAGTCAAGCAGTCTCCTTTAATCCCTGGTTTATTAATCAGTCCAGCAGGTAGAGGAAAACAAGGGATGAGATTTATTTTGGCTTGAGTGGGACTGCTGACATGATTCTGCATGTGCAAATTAGGAAGACATGGTAGGATGAAATTAGTGTAGAGTAGATAAACAGCTGCTTGAAAAACTGTACAGCTATCACTAGCTCTTTGCCAAAAACAGAAGCAGAAATCAAATGAGGACTTGGAAGGGTCTATTACCAGTTGATATTTTACTTATTCATGACAGTAATATGGATGACATAATAGAAAATATATTTTAAATATACTTTAAAAGCTGATATGAAGTTAAATGTGGTTACAATAATCTGGGGGAGGAGGAGAGTGATACAAGCTAAGATTTCAAAAAGTTCTTGCTAAATTGGAGAAAGGGTTTGTAATCAATAGGGTGAAATTCAATAAGGAGCAATGCAGAATAATTCCTTTGTAAAAGAAACAAAATGTAGAAATACAAAATGGACAATAACTGGCTAATTAGCTATGTTGCAAAAAATTATTTGAGCCTTGATGTCTGACCTCACCGGTGCAAGCTAATGCAGTGTTCTCTCAAAAAGGCAAATACCTGGCTGGGATGCATCAGTAAGACTGTTACACCTCACTCAGCAAGTAATTCAGGCACTAAATAAGTGCAGTCTCAGCTGACACCCCCAGGTCTGGGCACCCGTGAAAGAGGCATCAAGAATAGAAGAAAAATGACATGTGAAGAAAGGTTAAAATAGTGAGAGCAGTGTAGGGGGAAGGAAAATAGGGTGACAGACAAATGCTCCCTAGCCCCCCAACCTCAGAGAAGGACAAGGACTTTGAATATGAGGGTTAATAATTAGTTAATTATCTAGTCATCAGCTTCATTCTCCTTCAAGTTCACTGGAGTAGGAAAAGAAAGAAATCTGCTTACTTATCAACACCAGAAGTGAAAGAGAGAAGAAAGCATGTAACAGCAGGAGCTGTGAGACAACAAAGAGGCTGGCCAGGGACAGACTGTTGTTTAGGGCTGGTTATCCACGAGCAAGGGTTTAAGGTGATGTGACCCAGCTGGGAGCTGTCTGGATCAGTCCCATCAGTTCCAGGCTAGGAAGCATGGTTAGGGAGAAAAGGGGGTGGCAACTATAGTGGATATAGGAGACAACTGTTAGGGAAGCACAACAACCAAGTGTCACCTACAACCATATGATGGAAACATGTATGTCTGACATTCACAAAAGGGATTTCCTCACCTGCACCCAAAAAAGCTCTATGGTCCGTTCAAGGTACAGTTGGTGTTGCCTTAGGGCAACATCAAAGGGATGCAAAGTCTCCTTTTGCCTGATATTGTAATGTTCACTACAGCATTCACATGCTTTGCAGGGGGATACTGGGTGTGGTGCCTGCTAGAGAATCTAGTTTTATCATTACTTCTAATCAGAGAATTTTTTTTTTTTTTTTTGACAGATGGATTGCAAATCAAACTGGGATGCCAGGATCTTTCCTTACCTCCTGGCCCATAGGGCTGGAATTCTTCCCTATGTCTGGAAAAACTGGGAAACCTGGCTGGCTGCCAGACTGCAGATTAGGGCTGCTGAGATGCTGTCAGCAGCAGTCTTGATGGTAAATATTCATGAGCCAAAATGTGCCAATATTCATGTTTGGTGAATTGCATATTCAATGTTATTGTCTATACCACTTTGTAAAGGTCATCCTGGCATCTAAAGTCAACTGAAATGACTGATCCACTGTAAAAGAACACCATTCTTTTAGCAAGTGTGAAACCTGTGCATTTTTGAGTAGTCTATGTGGACCACTTGTGAACACTTCTGTTTCCATTATCAGGTGACAGTCTCAACATATAGAGTAGCTTTAATTTAGCAAGAACAGCTGTTGGTCCTGCCCAGCTCTCCTTGATTCTTGCTATGCCTTATTTGACTTTGAGAGTACAAAAAACTGCATCTAGAATCTCATAATTTCACCAACTTGTTCAATGCTTTTTTATCTGCAGTGCGACGCAGCCAAGCTGATGGCTTTGCAGTTTTTGAATATCGAACATATTTTATTAAAAAAAAAATCACTCTACTTAGCTTTACTTCATGGACTGCTTATTTTGGGATGGGGCAGGGAAATCCCATATTAATTTTCAGCAAAAGGAACGTATTGCTGTGGGTGAATTTCTGTCAGAGCCAAGGAAATGATTTTTTCAGCTGCAAGAATTCAGTGCTGCAATGTCATGAGAGCATGTAGTTATTATTCTGAATGCTATGCAGACTGTAACATAAGACAGAAAAAAGTGCTCACGAGGAACATATTGAATTATAATAAATCTGTCTCGTCTGGAGACAATGATGAGCTGGCACATTTTGTCAAGTGGCAGTCACATAGGACGCTGTGCACTGCATACATATTACAGCATTAGCAATAGGCAGCGAGAGGATGGCACCAACAGGGGAACTGCTCAGACAGATAGGTTGATCATTTGTATTCCAGAGCTCAGCAAGTGCTCAATTCACTGATCCAAACCAAACATGTTGAAGTCAAGGCCTGTTTCTATAACATGTTTGATATACAGCTGAGCAGTAACTGAATCAAAACAGCATCTCACTATTGCTGTCTGGTGCCGTACTGGGTGGTGAAAGCAAGTGAAGCTTTTCCTGGCACTAGGGGTATGTTGTATGCAAATGGACCATCTCCGTGGTAAATCTTTAATGTGGCAGACAGAACATTAATTGCATAGCTCCCCAGGATCATGTTGCACGCCCAGTTTCCTTAAGTTAAATTATTCCAACGATTCTTCTCTTGATGGAGAATTCCAGACGTTGCAGTCCTGGTGTGTGCCATAAATTAACTCTTCTGCCGTTCGGCTTCAAATCCTTCCTAACTCCTGGGGCAAATGCCATTCACATTCATAATGTGTATCTAACTGAGACAACCCAGTGTGTTAACTACAATTCATGTTAATATTTTGAAATACAGCCTAATCAATAATGTGATATGTCTACAGTTACAACATCTCCTTTTTGTAGGGTACAAATTCATCTGATGAAAACGAAAAAGCTGCTCATTCAAATTTTTAAACAAGTAAATGCCTCATGTGCTCTTCCCCCACATATTATAAAACCAGTTCCTGGCATGTACACAGCAAGGAAGGATCAGCCCTTTGCCCTTTGAGTCAGTACTATACAGAGGCCGTATAAACACACACATACACCCAGATGTGTGCACACACATACTCACATGCTTTGCTCTGGCAGATTGCTCTGTAGCAACCTCGCCTTTCATTGGCTGCCCATAACTTTACACCACTTTAGTTGTGCCATAAGCAGGATGCAACAATTCACCAAAGTCAGAGGTTAACAGCATGGCAATGCAGTTCTTTATTTTCTCTGAACAATTTCACCCTTCTTAATCTACTCCCATTTCCATATATAGGTGGAGAACTATAAGAAAGAAACTCCTTTTAAGAGTTGCTCAAATTTCTATGCATGTGTGAGAAATAGTCCCTTTTATTTTTCCAGGGAGCATTCTACTGTAGTCCTTTTCACTGGAATGAAGATGCACCATTTTAGACAGATTAGTCCCATTTGCAAAATGAAAAAGAAAGCTCAATCCTTTCCAAAAAGAAAAGCTCAGCATCTCCTAAGATAGATTTCATTAGAAATAATAGTCTAGTCCACTTTGGCTTTGCTCCATGGTTCCTTATTGCAGTATACTTTTATCCTATTTTCTCTTCAAGAGAATTTGCCCTGTTGAAAATATAGCATATCTCCAGTAAGGTGAGCAAGAAAATCAGACAATAAATGGGTCATTTTTAATACCAAGGTAGAGGGAAAAAATGTGGGCAAAAGACAGGGAAAGAAGAAGATTGTATAGAAAAGACTGCTTGTTTTGCAGACGATTATTTTTGGGCTCTAGTGAATTCCCTCTTTCACCCCTTCAACAATATATATGAGAACCAGGGAGGAGGTGCAAGGCTGACCATAGTAACAAGTAAGCAAACAAGCCATGTACTTCTGCCAAGAATGACTGGTAGAAGAGGATGCCCTCTGTGACCAGATGCATCACCAAGGCAAGCAGCAGTTGGAACAGAAGAGGTGAAAAATGCTTATTTTCATGGTGTATTAAAAAATTTACATAAACAAAACAGCTAGAATACACATAAAAGGAACACATGATGGAGCCATGCAAGCCTAAATCAAAATGTTTTTCATAAGACTGTATTCCCTGACCCATGGCTGTGGGTTGAGCACAACATAAAGAGGAAAATACCTCCAGTAAATGTTCTTGTTAGCTTGACTTAGTTAATCTAGACATTTAGAAACACAGAAGTACCTTTAGGTATGCAATGACCAGTCTGCTGGATTTGGGCTTGCAATATTGAACACAGGTTCAGTCTATGGATAACTTTAACTTTTACAACAAAAGTAAGTGACAAACAGTACTTTTGTGCAACTCTACCTGATTGTAACTTGTCTGATACTTAGCTTCAGCAGGTTTTAATTTGTCCATAAAAAAGAGCGTCCTTATGGCGGCAGGATGCTACAACATGCAAGCCATGCTTTCTTTGGAACTGTTAATCTCCCATCCATTAAAGACAATGTATGCCCTGTGTTACTAAATCTTTTCCAGACTCTCTTCACTTAACTTCCAGTGGAAATTATTCTAAGGTATAATACGATTGTGATTAATTTTTTCCTCAGAGAAACAGATTGCCTAGTTTAAGTGTTCCGGTATGTCTGATTCATGTACTTGTGTTCTCGGGTGGGGGGAATCACCAAAATGGCCTCTGAATCGATACCAAAAGAGATGGTTTGGAGGCATCAGTGTTTAGATGTTAGCTAATTCCCACTTCTGCCCATACTTTTAGGAATAAGAGGAACAAAGAGGGAATTGTAATTACTTTTAAAGTCACTTATTTGTTCCCCAGGGATTCCCTTGTGGAGGTGCTGCTACTTGGCCCTTCTCATGTAGTGCTGTGCCTAAAGGCATTTGTTATGAAAACTGACATAATGTGTGTAACACTGCAGTCATTTTTAAGACTGCACAATATCAGCTTGAAGAGGTTTCTTTATAGCATGTTTAGTGGCTGATTATGTAAATGGAACAAAGTTCTTTTTCTGTTACATGAGTGTGTAATCTCTGAATGTTTACAATCCAAACAACTTGAAAATGTTGGCTTTTTTCCACTTTTAAAGGTTATACACCCAAGTAATCCCCACAAATACCAAACTGCAATAACATGTATTTAAACTTCAAATGTCTCTGGCAAAATGTTCTGGTTTTAATCATATCCTGGAAAATGTAAATGTAGTTTCAGCGGCAACAAATGGTTTATGGCAGGACAGATTCTGCCTCCTTCTACAAACTGGGGCTTGGAAAAAATTATGCTGTTTAAGGAGTAAAGCCGTTCATAAATGAAAAAAAAAAAAAAAAAAGAAAAGATAAGATCACTTCCCCTGTTAGCAGAGGGCATTTCTGTGGCTCTAGATATCCCTCTGCTTGGAGACAAGAGCTATTATTTTGTTACAGTGCTCTGACAAATGGCACAGAGACATTCCAGGGTCTATAAAACCTCCAAATGCAGCAGTGATACTTATGCCAGCCATTCCCTTACCTCAGATTTCATGCGAAATAGAATAGACATTATTGGTTGGAAAATTTGACAATCCCCGCTAGTATCTGATCAGGCTGTTGAAATTACATGATTTGACCCTGCGTACTTACTTGCACCCCAGTCATTGAGATGACTAATTTGTAAACCAGCATATATTCTGATCCCAAATCTCTGTTTCTCTGAATAGCTGCACAGGTGGAAAACAAGGCTGAGGAGAGGAGAATGGGAAGGAACCACATTAACATGAATTATTTCCTATTGCCTCTGTAGATCTCCTCAGTTCTTCTACATCTGTTCAAACTGTGCATGGTTTTTATTTACCATTCTATAGGTAAATATAAATATGAAACAGCAGATAACAGCTTGACATTCATCCAATGGTCTGTGGACAGTTTCTTTCCCCCTGTAAATTCACATCCTTCCCTAAAGGCAAGGTTAGAGGCAATCAGAAGTGAGAACAGAAGGCACTGAAAACTCCATGAGACTGGATACTTTTTCGTATGGATGTAGAGGGAACAGATGAAAGATCAAAATATTTGCTTTTAAAACTTATAGAATTAAAATAATATCTCATGTGCCTTTGATATACGTTGATCTGATAATTGAGAGTGGCTGGTTCTATTCTTTTCACTGAATAACATCACTGGGTGTTGGGTAGATGTAGAAGGAAATAGAACCTTTAGGAAATAAAATATAAAGCATTCTAAATTCTAGGCTCTCCTTCATAATTATTTTTTCCTCAAACTGTTTTTAGGGCTTGGGTGTAAATACACTCTTTTGATAGCCAAGTATAAACAGAACTACATATATATGAGGTACGCATTAGAATAAACCAAGGCAACTCATTCTTTTATTTCAGAGCAGTTCATTTCAGAACTTTAAAAAGAGGCCAGAATATATTGGTTACTGCTGTTTTTTTTCTTTTTTTTTTATTTGTTACTATTTTTGAAGAACAAATCTGATGGTCCAGTCTTCCATAAAGCATGTGAAATATTAACTTGGTTTACTGGAAGTTGTTTAAAGCAATTGTTCTCTCTTTAATTTTCAGAAATTGATTATGGGTTTCTAAAGCACAGAAAAATGTCAAGCATACTTTCTGATATAGGAAAATACATAGCAGTCTCAACAACGTGCATGTACTATGTAGGATGCTAATATTTAAAACTGGTAGTGAAATATATTTGGACTTATTCTAGTCTGCAAATATTTTGCGTCAGGAAGATTTATGAAGACAGCCTAAATCTTGACAGTTTATATATCCTATCAGTTTGCTTTAGGTGAGGAAAAGAACTCTATGTAAGGCCATCAGAAACTATTTGTAGATAATCACTAATGACTTAATGATGATCTCTGTAGACTGAGACTGTAGGCATCTGTTACTTTTTGCTACATTGCCAGCCGTCTTGATAAACAGACTTGAAAAGTCAGAAAATTACACAGCTTTGAGATAACAGTGATAGACCTAAATTTTGTAAGATGGTCTGTGTGAAAGTGGAACATTGAGCTTGAACACTATGTCAAAAAAACAGCAAAAATAGAGAAAGAGGCAATATTTGCAAAAAGCATCCCATATCATACTAAGCCCTTGTGAGCATTTCATAACACATTGACCTGATGGAATTTTAGTCAAACTCTTTGCCTGCAACACCTTTCCCATATAGTCCAAATGAAGATTATGTCTTGACAGCAGAACCAGACCTGCTCCCAGGCAAAATTCCGGTTGGAATCATGTGGCACCTTCAAGGCAAATGTTTCTACCCACCAGCTCCAAACTTGGGACAAAGCACAGATTGCTCAACTGATTCCTTAGTTTCAGTGGAGTGCATAATGTATGCTAAAGGGTTCAAGGAAATAAACAGAGGACAATGGATCCTTTGTCCTGCTGTAGCTGTGCATGATTTGCAAACAGTTGTTGAATTCTGACTGGTTTTCTCTTGATATCTTGTTTGTATGTTTTTAACCTTGGCTTTGCTATTGGACTTTTAAATCAGTGGTGGACAATATTTTACTAAGGTTGAATGTTTATTCTGGAATTTTCAAGCTATTGCATGCAATGTGAAGATGGATTTATTTTTGTTAATTCTCCCAAGTGCATAAATACTTTTAATAACTAACTGTTCCCTCTACTAGACTACTGGCTTAGCAATACTGTTCCCTACTGACCATTTTTTCTTCATCTTAAACAGTAAGATTTTTATATTTGTGTCCTCCTGCTACCCCAATGGAAAATATTTTCAGGACTAAAACCTGTTTTGACCTGGCTCTTGCAAAACAGAAAATTACTCATGGACTCTATGCAGATCAGCATTTGTCACTTTCTACTAAATCTGCCCTGACTAGTTATACTTACTAACAGAACTTGCCAACTGCTTCGTGATGCATATAAGATATAAGATACAAATACACACACACACGTATGTATATATAAGTAGAGAAATTACTAGCCTGTGGGAATTTTTCTGAAATGCTAAGCAGTCATATCACTCATTGCTTTAAAACAAAGACCATTCAAGCCGGACATTTTTTTTACGTTTCTCAGTCAATTTCCTAAATCAATAAGCAGTCTTATGTTAAACTCTGGCCACCAGCCATGTGCTTATCGTTTGCCATCTGTTAATTTTTACACTTTCTTTAATTTCTTACCTTCCCACCTTACAGATAGCCACTATTTGATAGGGCTTTTTAATGCACATATAATGTATTACCACTGCCTATGTTTAAGGTTTAATGTCATTTTAGTCCAAGGAACTTACCCAGGGACACTCATTCAATAATATTTTGTTTGCTTGTATGAAGAGCATCTCTATCATTGACATAGACAACAATGCAGTGCTAGCTGTGTTCAAATGTGTATGCATTGTTATATCCAAAGCTTCTTTTCTCAGACAGAACTCATAGTTCCAGTGTCTTTTGTTTTGAGGAACAAAGAAATTGTTAAGCTTCTAAATGGTTATATTCACTTCAGAGTTTGCTGATCTGCTATTTGTGTTCATTATTTCAACTGTGCTTGCCGATTAAACATAACCCGCAAAATATACTCTCACCCTAATTAAATTGGGTGGTGACACACTCTTTGTTGTTGACAGTAAAAGCTGACTCACTTGACATTGTTAAGTTCATATTAGAATACACTCAGCTTCCAAACCTACTAGAATTCTGCTTATTTTTGTGTACTGTGTAAATTTCTTACAACTATAGTTTCAAATGATCACAGATAATCTGAGAATTATTTTTTGGGAAGAAATAAATTTGTTCATTGTGTATTTATTAGCTCATTAAATTATCTGAAGGGATCTATAACCTAAGAGAAAAAAGTATGTAAAATGACTAAAATTTCAGGTCAGAGTCCAGACTAGAAATAACTCCCAGAGGATGGGTTAAGTCTTAGTCAGGAAAAGCCTTTAGATCTGGGCAACAGTTTTTTTTTTAAGGTTGCTGCAGTTACTAGGTAGATGCAGGAATCACTGCCTGAAAGCAATAAGTGCTTTCATCACCATTGTGATCCCTTCTGACCTCACCTACCTGTCTGTGAAAAAGAAAATTACTCTCTCCAGTTTTCTTGTGGCCATTTGGTCTATCACATACTGTGTATTAGCCTGAGACAAATAAAACCACACGGAGGCAAACTGGAAGCCAATATTTGGACCAGAAAATACAACAGATGTTAAAATTTTAATATCCAGTTTATATGCCTGCATGTACAACATATGCCAAATCTTCAAGAATCCAGACACTTGAACTTGTAGTAATTGAACACAGAAATTTATACAAATAAAGCTCAGATTTCTTTTAAATAATCTAATAAAAGGAACGAAGCTCCCAAACTAAATCTGGTGCTTGATCCTCTCTTCACCCTGCTGGGAACTCAATGTTTTCTGCCCTGACATGTACAGCAGTGGTGGTCTGGAGATATCCACAGTCTTTTGAAGTCCCTGAAGAAATTTTGTCTTTTTCCTTCTGTGCTACTAAAGAATCATGACTATATTGCTACTTTGTACTTGATACAATACATTGACCTGCCATCCTTTGTTTGTTAGTGGGCAGAGAAGAACTACAATTCATCCTTCTGATATATAGAATTGCTAGTATTAAACAGGAAGGCATACCTCCCTTTGGCTCAGGGAGGTACAGGTACTGCTCTTGGCACTGTCATTAAAATGCCGTATAAATGCCTTAGTCACAGTTCAAGCCACAGTTTGATTCCGCATTTGCATGATCGCATAAAACAAGACAAGGAATTTTAACAAATCTATCAACACGTGCTGTCTACACACATGCAGTATGACTGTTCACATATGCACAGCTTTGAGGGTTGGGTAAATGCTACAAAAGCTTTTAATCCTGCCCAAAATTAAATTTTTAATTCAGTGGTCACAATTAAAAGGCATGTTTCAAAAACTGGATCTGTGATCTTATTATGAGAACTTCTGAAATATTATAAAAGGCAAAAACATCCTGAGCTCTTTCCGTAGGCAGAACAATAACATGTCTGCAGTATCTCTGCATGCAAAGCGGAGGACCTGATGTGAGTAACTTTTTTTTTTATTCTGGACAACAAGTATTGACAATTCTAAAAGCCATGAGGCATACTAATGAGAAATGAAGTGGTAATTTTCAGGTAGATGACCATCCTTTCATCTCCCTGCCTTATTCATACTCTACCTCTGTCCCTGGAACAGCTAGATGTGAAACATTGCACTAAGTAGCTTGATTGACTTGTCTCCTCTTAACTCTAAAGCCACAAGTTGCCTTGGCAGCTACACTTGAGGGCTGCCACCATCCCAGCTTTCAGAATGCAAAAGGGACAACCTGACCTCTGTAGAAGTATAACTGGTCTAGATGGCTTGTTTGTGGAAGGTGCTACCAAAAAAGTGAGCAAAACTTTAAAAATCCTCATGCATTGACACAGATTCGTTAGTGACTGGTCACAAGAGTAGTCAACCAACTTCCTACTGCAATTACAGCTTTTGCAGCAAGAAACAAGGAAGCAAAGTTGTGTTATTTTTAATTTCCTCACTCTCCCTCACCCAAGCTTTGAGACAATGCTGAAAAACAAAATAGCTGGTGGATTTTTATTTTGAAGGTGGTTATACGGTCCTTTTAGTAAACAGTTGAGAAATGGCATCTAGTGTACTTGATAGTATTTCCATGAAACCTATTTGCTAGTAAGATGCACACCCATTTTAAGAAGAAGTTTGATATATTCACCTTCCTTAGTTTGAACCCTCTCAAATATTAAGTATATTTATTAATTTGCAAAGAGACCTCTGGAAACTGAGGCTAATTGTGTAGGGTGACCAAGAGAAAAAAGTTCAGAGAATTAACTAGAGAAGTAGAATGGGAAGAAGAGACAAGACTTGAATACAATGAAAAATGGTGAAAGAGTATGCTTTAAACACATAATTGGCTGTGCTGCATTATGAATTTTAAGCGTTGCCTGCTGTAGGGACATTTAGTGCTTGGTCCATCTTTTTTATATGAATCTGGTCTCTATTACTTAACAACTGGATTTTTACTGTCTCTTTCTTTGTTTCTTGGCACTGCCATTGCCCAACCTATTAATCCACTAACTGTTGTCTTAAATAAGTTATTCAGGAACAAGATCTCATCAGATATTTGTGTGACACCTAGCACAATAGTGTTAAGTTAGGACATAATGCAAACTGTGAATAAATATGGATGCTGTTAATGACTTTAAGCATGTTCCGGGATAAAGGGAAGGTTGACATAAAACCTTAGTTCCTCCTGAATTGCTCATTTACAAAGTCTCGTCTACTTTAATAATCCTAAGATTTCATGTTAAATTTTAAAGTTGCAGCTGAAACTATTCCCATTGGAGTTCATGTTGGGTCTTAAATTCATGGTCGTTGTAAAGAAAAGGGATTTATTAACTATGCTTTAATCTTTCAATGCTGGGTCTAAGATCGGAAACCATCCTTGCTGTCAATAGGTGTAATTAAAAAGAAGATAAATGATTGTGGAAAGAGGCATTATCCGTCCTTGTTTTTTGATGAAGAAAGCAAAGTGAAGATCCAGGATCTGATACACCATAATTAGCAGCAGTTTTAATTGGAAGCAAGATTGTTTCCATCAGGTTGTCAGCAGGATGCAGAAGTCATTTGGTTATACAGTCTTTGGTTTTGTCTTTTAAGATGAACTTGTTCAGGAAAGGAAAGCCTTTGGATTTTTCATTTTCTGAATCTGCTGACAAGGCGTAATTAAAAATATGGAAAAATACAAAAATACCATCCCACCAAAACACACACGCACACATGCACACACACACACTCTTGGACATTTGGATTCATTCTAGGCACGGAGGTTGTGTTGATGATTTTTATTTAGGTGCTAATAACACAAGAAAGTTAAGGAGGTTTTAGTTCCCAAACCACTGTCCGTTTCTCACTGTAGCAGTTTCACGCTAATGACACACACTGTGCCTGCAATGCAGCACTTTAGAGCTCTCAGCTCCCCCAAAGCAATAATATCTAAAGCACCTAGACTGGCAATTTCCCTCAGCTACAGCCCCGTACTATTTTTTGGTGGTGTATAATGCATCACGACCTGCATTCTGCCAAGTGACGTGGCCCTCTTTTTATATAGTAAGCTGTATTTCTCACCTCTTTGAGAAGTGCTGACCCTGCTTCCTCCCTGTTCTTGTTAACTGTGACATTTTGCAAGGCAGCAGAGGCTGCACAGTACCAAGGGCCTTGATTTTAACAGGCAAGTGACCAAAGTGAGCACTAAGACTTTGATGTTGAGTGTCTTGATTTGTTTATGCTTTAACAAGGGAATGGATCCTACCTCTTTCAAAAAGCTATTCTGACCAGTCAGACCAAAAGGAGGACTACTACTTTCCAAGATGACCTTTGTTCCTTCTGGCTTTTTCCTGACTTTTTGTCTTCAGTACAGATGGAGAACAATTGCCTTAACTGCACAAAGTTGTGCTGGCTTTATGAAAACATTAGAGTCGCCAAAGGATATTATTATATATGGAAGCCCATCTACAATCACTTCAACTCCATTAGTAATCTTTCCACTAACATGACTAGGTTCCTCTCAAAACATCTTTGTGCAGCAGGCATTTGTAAATATACATGCATAATACTACAGCCCATTGTCAGTCATTACTAGTTAATGTTGTTTAATGAACAACAGCAGTCTTTTACAGGCCTATCTTCAGTTAAGTTTATCTCAGAACTGAAAAGTGAGGGATGAGTCTCTATTTCATGGTGCATTGTTCTGTTGTTTTTTCTGCAGCTGCTTTGCTTGAGGAAGAAAGAAAAGGTAGGACTGGAGTTCTGCAAGAAAATGACAACCAATGTCTCCCCTTCCCCAAGAATGATTCCTCTCTTTTTTCCTTTTTCTCTCATTTCTACACTACACAAGCTTTTCTGCTTATCTGAATATGCTTTTTACCACAGAGGCAAAAGCCAGCACAGCTTACTCAGTGTCACTGTTCTGAAACAAATGCTACTTCTGGAGCACCTTCTGGAATGTCCAGTTGCCTAACTACAGGCCTTGCTTTTCCCTATTGACTTGGGACTTGCTGTCCTTGTAACTCAAAATAAAACCCTATTTAGTATGAGCAATTTTCCCTTAAACAGTTTGTAAAGTCGCAGAATAGGTTACCCTTCCCATATGTAGGTCTACAATTTCAGTACATCTGCATTGCTTCACCTTGAGCAACATGTCAATTCACCTGAAGACAGACACTTTTTTGGGACCAATATATGCAGCCTAGCTCTAGATTTTGCTTCCTTGCACTTTAAAACATATGACAACCATACAAAATTTCCTTCACATTCATGCTTAAAAATAAAAATCATAGGTTTTTACCTGGAATTGGAAAATTACCTCTTCAGATTTGGGTGGGAGCCTGTGGTGAAAGTCAAAGGTTGGTCTCCTGATCCTTGCAAGATTAATTAATGATTTATGTGAGTGAAACACAGATTTATGACAACAGGAACTATTCATGGCACAAAGCTGGGAGCCAACATCAAAACAAATCATCACCAAGATATCACATGGAGGAAAAACTGTGATATGTAGGAAGAGAACTGGGACAGAGTTATTGTTACTAAGTCTACTAGGTAAGGAATATAGACCTTTCCTCCTTTTGTAACAAAGGTTCTTTTTATATGGCTCTAGCAGCTGAAGATGACCATAGATGAGAGCTCTGTATCTAGTCAAAAGCATAGGATTCTTGTGAGAAATATGAGTATAATGAATCCATAGGAAACTGAAATTCTTATATGTATAAGTTGAAGTTCTTCTCTCAGAGAGATTAAGCCAAAATTGGCATCAAGTAGGGTCCAAATCAGACCACCCCTGATGCTCTTATCACATCTAAAAAAGGGAATTCCAGCTGGTGTGGTGTACAGGAAAGATGGTCGGGGAACGTAGAGCCCTTTCACTGTAAGTACAGTTGGCCCTAAGAAAATAAACTGCAAGCATATATGATTGGTATGAATGAAAACATTGTCAGACTGTTACCAAGGGAGAGAAAAGAAATGCAAGTGAAGAAATGTGATTTTAAGAAGAACTGTAATTAAACCTAGAATGGAGATGAGAAGTATCTTGTTACCAGAAAAGGAAATTTCTGATAACACCCTCAGGTAAGAGTGGTGGTCTAAAGAAACATCACTAGTTTTTTAATCGAACTAGAAAAATTTGTGAATGCAAGTAAATAATTTGCCTATTAAAGGAGGGGCAATCTGCTCTGTACCAGCTACACTCTGTCACTTATGCTTTATCATGTTTCTAATTATGTGCAGGAAATGCAAAGCACATTTTATCTTAGAAGTCTCTGGATGTTCATGAGCACTTTGGAACTTCAGCCTGGCAGAGATTTGGAAGGGTGTCTCCCTTAAAATTGTAATTCAAAAGAACATATAAATCATATTTCTAAAGGAAATATCAATATAATTTCCTTGAATTAACAGTTAACATTTTTTGTGGTGAAACTAGATGAATTTTTGCCAATAAATAAATAATCTTTTTGGGAAATTATGTTCCAGAATTGCAAATCATGTTGTGTAGCAAAGTGACTCTATTGCCTTTCAGTATGTTCTGCTCAAAATCCATACCTGACTACATACAATTTGGCGATCTTAGTTTTCTGTATGTTTGTCATTACAGAATATTCTTTGGAAGCAAGATGCTCAACTGTAGTAAAGCTTCAGGATGGAATTTACACAAGAATATTTAGTATCATATTTGTACAAGGATATATTTAGTATCATGCACTGTAACTGCTGAACACTGAAGAAAGCTCTTCATATTTATTATTAGACCACACTGTATAAATCACTAATAAATGTGACAATGATTAGATCTATATGGCTAGAAAATGGTGGGATGATTATTATGAGTTAAAAAATCAATAGTATGCAGCTGTAAAGATACTTTTTTTAATTGCTCTTTGTACTAATTGCTTTCATAGAGTACTCAAGTCTATTTCGTGAGAACTTAAGCACAGGCAAAGCAGCAGGAATATCTTTTGCATCCACAAGGAGAAACAAGAGTAAGGGGCACTTCATGTAGTCTCCTACACGTAATTGCATTTTGATGTGCCTGATTCATGTGCTTGAGATTATTGTACTTCTGGATTATTTTTTTTTGTTGTTGTGGTTGTTGCTCATAGACTGCAAATGAACGGAACCTAACAAATACTGAAGATTACTGTTTTGCGTAAGGATTTTCTAAGGAGATGTCTCTAAGGAAAATACTGGGTTGTTTTTAACTAGGGAAGCTGCTATGCAGCATAATCAACCTATATGTCCAAACCTGCAGGGGAATAAAGACCCAACAATAGATCCAAGAGGGTTTTCATGTTTTCAGAGTGTCTCAGCTGGAAAACCACTCAAGTAACAGAGAAAAGCAATTACACCTTTCATATTAAAATGTTCACACTATTTCATGATGTACTGGTTTTGATTTAAAAAGTCTACTCATAGAATTTAAATGCTTATAGATCAATGGAGATTTAAATCAGAAAGTTAATGTCTCTGCAGGTGACAATAGGTCTGACTGCATATAAAGTATGTGCACATGACAGACACATGTAGTTCCTAACGGCAACATGGACTGAAATTTTCTTCATTTTATTATCAAAATATTGTAAACATCTTACGTGAATTAGAACAAAAATAGCCAGAGACTAAAATTTTTCCAGCTAGTATCTTATATCAATAATGTAGACGTTATTTGAGTTATAATGTAGAAGTTATTTGAGGTTTTGTTATGCAGAGAAATGGCCCATCCTAACTAACTGCCAGAAACCAAAAACTGTTGATATAAACCTTCACCTCTTTGGGGCAATTTCTGTTTCTTATAAAATATTGCTGTTGGAGCCTCATTGTCACCCACAGTGCTAGACTGTACTCTGTTCCATGACATTAAGCATCATGAGGTTTCTAGTTCAGGAAAATTCCCTGTACAGAGGAAGTGAACCCTTGATCTCACCCAGATTTCTTCTTGAGTACACCAACAGAAGCTCTTTTCCTGTGTCCTCCAGCACCAGCTCGTGTCTTGGGAGTGGCCATCCATTCTGGCCCTCCATGGCTTCATCTTCTAGCAGGGATCATCTATAGGGTTGATACAGCTGAATTTTCTAGGTACCTTCTCCACTTCTTGGGGTAAGGATCTTGAGTAGCTTACAGATCAACAGCCCAACAGGCTGTTTTAAATCTGCTTAAGCTGACCTATTGACTATTCCTAAATAAAACAGGTCAGGGCCTGTTTTTTGGCTCTGAGGTTATGTCCTGCCTCACATGCCCAAACTTTCCCCCTTCCCAAACACAGTAGTCACACATCTTTAGGCATAGTCCCTGGCATGTACAGCACATCCAAACAATGCCCAAGCATCATCTGAAAAAGCAGTTGTTTACATGAGCCAAAACTGTGCTAGGGACTGTGCTGATATTTAACCAGTGTGGATGTTTGTGAGCTATGGACTGTTTACTAGTATATAAATGCAAAGCCTGAAGACAGTTCTGCTGCTATTAAATAGACCTCTCTGTGAATGGGTATCTATATGGTCCTTCTCCCAACATGCTTGAATAAGAAGAGTTTAAGCATAGCCCCAGAGACCTGGGGAGCTGGACAAACCTCTATGTACTGGGCCCCTTGTAACTTTTTTTTCTGTGAAAAGCATCTCTCATCACAGTGAGTCAAGAGGATTAGCTTGTTCTTCCACATGTGCTGGAGCAAAAAAAACCCTTTAGCCTCAAAAAAAAGTTAGTGATGAGAGAATACTGTGTCAGCAAAAACAAGTGAAAACAAAACTCTGCATTCTTCTCAAGGCATTAATGCAGGCAAAACAGTGAGGGCAGAGCAACAAATTTCACTTCAACTTTGCCCCCGTTAGTGCTGACCTGAAAGTCAAAAGAAGTTGCAGTCCTTTAGTGTGAGGACCATGGCAAAATAAAATAAGCTAAAAATATAGACTTTCTATATTTGCTCCATGAAGTTCCAGTAAGACATTGGAATTCTGGAGAGGTTCCCACAGGAGGAAATAGATTAGTTTTGGTTCTTGGCCTGCAAGGGTGTTCTGTCGCCTGGCCAAATGGGGAAATCACCTTGGGGATAGGGAAGCTGATGATAAAGTTTGCACAGCAGCGCTAGCCATGAAAGTACAGAAGGCACAAAATGATTTCTTCAAGGTGGTGAAGCAGGTGAGGTTCATCCAAGGGTTCCCTGGATGGTGGCCGTGGCCCATCATGCTCATGAATCATACAGTAAATTTATCAACACCTTTATCATATAATTACTACAAGATAACTAGAAACAATCACAACTATATACACAGAAATATCCTTCTTTTGCAGAGTCATTGTTTTACTTAGTCCAATGATATACATATATTTAGCCATTTGTTATGCAGGTAAATAAACCAATACAGTAAGGAAAAGGGGCTCATTTCAGACAGTATAATAAATCCCCTTAGGGATATAAATGGGGAAAGATGACAAATCTACTGTGAAGGTCTATTTTTCTACCCTTCTCCAATAGATCAGCTGTCAGCTGGTCTGCTGCCTGTGCTTTGTTTTTTAACTGACATACACAGGGAGAAAGCATGAATGTTTGGGTATGTCTACTCTAATAAGCCCCTTAAAAAAAGAGGTTGTAGCTCACAAAAACTCATAAACTGAATATCAGGGCTGATGGAAACAGAGCAGAGATGATGAGGACAACAGTGAAGACAAAAATAAGATGGGAGAACATCAAGTACAGACATCCCTTTCTTGCCCCAGGTGTTCTATTATCTTTTGTGCAGTCTTATTCCTGGCACCAAAGGTAGTGTTTGCAGGAGAGTAATAGAAGCAGAAGTGGCAGCAGGTGGTGCGCTCCAGACAGCATGTGTTGGAAATTGCCTAAATGAAGCTCT
The DNA here is from genome assembly GCF_963921805.1 of Phalacrocorax carbo. NCBI lineage: Eukaryota > Metazoa > Chordata > Aves > Suliformes > Phalacrocoracidae > Phalacrocorax > Phalacrocorax carbo. The sequence continues at coordinate 22,219,517 of NC_087513.1, read as the reverse complement.
GGGTGTGCTGTTTGGTAGCAATCTCCCAGCTTTGGAGAGAAGTGGACAAGTGCACAAGTTGAAGAATGTGAGCATAAAAAACGTTATGCTGCTTATGGATGACATATTAGTAGTACTAAAAAAGAACCCAAGCACGATAAATCACAAAGACAGTTTTTGGAAAGAATTAGCTTTGCCTTTGTTCAACACCAGTATTTTGCACTAAACTGAAGAATGATGAAACAAGCAATTTATGACACTTAAAGTGCTTTATTTGCTTTCTTCCTCATTTTGTTGTTTTTGCCCCTGGACTAGTTATTTACCTGACTATTTCTGTAAGCTGAGCTAACAGATGTTAAATATGCAGGAAGGAAATTGACCATCAGACCTGCAATTACTGCCTCCTTAGGAAATAACACAAACCAGCATCATTCTTGGAAGGCAAGATCTACTCTATAACCTAGATTACAATTCAGTCCACAAAGCCTGCTTTTTTTCCCCCATTGATCCACAGTGAATTGAATGCCAGACTCAAAGCTGGCACTTGAGGCCTATAGTGAAAGTAGGCTGATTTTTCTTGTAAGTAAATGCAGTATTTGGAACTTTTTAGTGAAAGTCATTTTTAGTCAGCAGGCATGGGGAACAGGACAGAAATGCCTATTCTTTAAAACCGTATTTATTTGTTTAAATGAGGATGACATTTGGAGTCCTAGTGGGAAGACAGTGGCAAACTTAATTCTCCAGAATAGGTTAGACCGCATTCCCTAGTATACATGTCTAGACCTTATCTGCTGTTTGACTATGAGTCTTCTGAAGTAAGTGAGGTTGTATCCTGCTTTTTCCAGCTTTGAAGGATTTTATTAATTTTGATGTTGAAGAGGAATTAATATTTTGTAATATTAATGTCAATTTGACTTTTGAACTCCCATAAAGTTAATATGACAAATTTATAATTGGAGGGAAACCTAACTTTAACACTTGTTAAACAGTTTTAACAAATTTATGACCAAACTTTTCTGTCAAGCCACAGACGATCAAATATTATATTTTCTGAATTTTTACTTTAAAAGATTATGAATGCTATTTGCTTAGAAAATGAAGAGAATGTGCATTCTCAAGAAAGGACATTTCAATTCACTGAATTTACAAGCACTTTATACAAAGTAGAGTTTTTAAGCCTATTAATATATTAACAAGTAGTGAAGACCAATAGGAGCAGATGTGCAGAATGAAATGATGGTGCGGACATATTGTTACAAATACACATTTTATGCTTTTAACTTCAGGCTCACTCTAGTCTGCTCCAGTGGACTGAATGCCCACTGGTGACTAGTAAGTTCCTAGATCACACATTCTAGCTTAATGTCATCCATAAGATTCCAACTCAAGCTTCCAGAGACAGGGAGCTCTGGTATGTGATCAATGTCCAGGTGACTGGAAGATTCCTTCAGACGTGGCCTCCTTGCCTGGACTAAAACACTTCTGTTCATGCATCCTAAGCTACCTTTTAGGTTAGGTTAACCTGGCCTAGGTTATCAGCTGCAGAACCTAAAACAGGTCAGTCTTCAGTATCAGAGCCTGGAATACTCAGTTTAATTTACACCACTTCTCAGAATAAATATTTAAGGTACTAAAACACACCAATGCTGCCATTTGCAACTTGATTTTTTTTCTCTCTTAGCATATGATGACTTTATGGGGCACATACTACTTACTTATGTGGAACCCCAATAGAAAAATGTACTTTGAAGAAGGGTTCTATACTAGATAAGGGCTATTTAAATGAATAGCTTTTCTCAGCCATGTCTAATGCATATTATATGTGCTACCCTGATTTTTGTATAATAAGAACTGTGACTAAAAATATCTAGTCAAAGGTATTGTAAAGTTTACAGTTAAAACAAAATAGAGAATAATTTGAAATTCAATTAATATTAAAACAAATTTAGAAAAGGAAAATTCAGAGGCAAGGCTGCTTTGAAAACCTTATTTTTGTCCTGGAATAGCAAGTCTCCATAACATATTGTCTATATTTGCAAATGACAGGGATGATCCTTTAAATAGGGAAATGGAGAAAGTGCTTTTTGCAGGTCGACCTTCTTGTTGTAAGAAGAACAGATTACCAGTTCTATTTGGTTGGGTTTAGCTACATAAGTTTCTTTTGAGAACTTAACATTCAGTTTTTATCATTATAAAATTAATAAGCTTTAAAGAAGTTGGATCAGTGAGGCTTTTTATAGGGTCTTAGATATCAGCTTCCGGTTTATATAGGGGTGCATGTTTGCTCTTTAATTCTGCTAGGACATGCATAGGATATAGGTTTTTGCAATATTCTCAAAAAAAGAACCCCGAACAAATCAAAACCACCCAAATGTAATAGGACAAATTATTCTGATTTTAAAAGAAAGAACTATTTTACTATTGATCTTTCCACAGTGCCCAGGCAGCGGACTTGGTTTCATATGTATGTAAGCTAGAATCAAGCATAGATTTCACAAAGCACTATATGTGGTCCATATGGATACCATGTGAATGTTTTTTGTGCCCATACAATGATCACCTACCATAAGATAACTTTCATTCAGCTCCCTCTGGAGTACAGGAAATGTTGACAAAGAGAACAGCATGTGCTGAATGTTAATTGGCACCAGACAAACTCATTATTCTCTGAAAGATGTTGTTCATCAATAGGGAACCATCTGCATTGTATTTACATAAATAACTATTGGTTTCTCTCATATTACCATGCTGGATCCTTGACAAAATTGCAAGGTATTCCTAATACAACCACTTTGATTATACATCCTGTTGAGCAAACCACACACTAAAGATGTATGACTTTGAGGCCAAGATTAATTTAATTCTCTGATGGTCAAATGAGTTTCTGTCAAAAACAGTATGGAAAAAAATGCAATGAAACATAAGGACGTTTGCTTTGGTGAAGTGAGAAGTCTTTCTAGGTCAGAAACCTGCCTCTAGTTGTGACAACAAGTGGATATTTAAAGAAAGAATATAAGACCAAGGCAGTCCCTCTCCCAGCATTTGACATTTGGAGGCTCAGAGGTTTCTTTAGCAAAGGATGGTATCTATAGCATCATATTTGATAGTCCATGCTGGGTCTTCCATAACCTTTCTAATATTATTTTACCTACATATGCTCTTTGACATGGATGAGAACCCGACCTTTTGGTGTTTTCTATTTTCTAGAAGATTTGTTTTCTATTGCAGAATTGTCTCCAACTTCTACTAGGTCTTCTCCTGTAATGTTTTACGAGCTGAACAGCCTCGTGCCCTTGTGCCTATTCCTATGGATCATATTGTGTAAACTCAAAAAATCCTGTGATGGAGAGTCTCATTCAGATTTTGTCTAGCTGGCTTCAGTTTTATCCTTCCCTCTATTGTAGGTATCCACAGTTAGCCTAAAATCATTCTGCCCTTATCTACATAACAGATGAAATATTCCACCTTTTCATGCAGGTGAATCTTCACCTAGTCTTCTCTGGCATCAGAAACCCAGCTACCTAACTCTACAGCTACTCTTAGTTTGGTATTGTACGTGAGGATATCTCTGACGGTTTGACAGTAGAGAATTCTTCCTGATAGATTAAAGTGGGCTTAATTTCATTTTCATCTGCACAGGATAAAGTCCTTTAATGATACATTTTAAAATGTAACCTAAAATTTCGGAGGTTTTATAATTGATTGATAGTGGGAAGAGAATTTATCACCACAGTTTTGGGAACAGGAAATGCCCCTTTGTACTGGGCTTAGTATGGAGAGTTTCTATTTTAATTTAATGCCAGATATGATGCAAATCACACAGGAGGTTCATGTTGGTATCTAGGGGCATCCTAGTTTATTGGACAGTTGTAGTTTATTAGCAAAAAAATTCTTACTAATGAAAAATTACTCCACAAATGGCTGATAACCTTTTTTTATTTTTTGTGCAAAGAAATTATGCATGACATTTAATGATCAATTTCATTGATTAGTCAAAACTATTCTTGTGTTCACTTTACTGTTAAAAAACTGTATATCCTGTACAATTCATTGATTTGTGTGCATTTTTACAAAATATCCAATGGTTCTGGAGGAGAAGAAAATCTGAAGAGCCTTTCAGAAACTTTGCTTTAATTTTCCTAGCGCTGAAAAAAAGTATTCATAGAATTTTTTTTTTAGTAGAAGCAGTAAAGAAAAGTGAAAAGTCCCGGTCATTCTGCATTACTTACTGTGACGGTACAGGGCTAATGAAACAAATTAGATACTGACAAATATTACAGATGTAATGATGAGCTGCATGGCAGAGTCCACACCGTAAAAAGCATATCTTAATTAGCAGTGTGGGTACACTAACTGCACTTGATGGGCTTGGCATACTTATATTTGCCTTCTGTTAAGAGAAGTGGTTTGTCATCTAGCACTAGTGACTTTATTGTGAGTGGAATCTTTTTTATCCTGGTTTAGTATGTTTTGGGTCAGGTATGTGGTTCACACTGCAGCTGCAAAACTAATTTTGCTGAACTAAAAAAAAGAGAGAAATAGGCACAGAAATAGAGCTCCTGATGTTTGCCATATTGCACTGATTTATGGTGACTGTGGAACGACAGCTTCACCGTAGATCCTCATTTCACTGGAATTCTTTAATACCTGAGTTACCAAACAAAATTACACCCATGACATAACATTTCCACAGAGCTTAACAGGAAAAGTAGTTTGACACTACTTCATTAAAATCTGGGATGCTAATAAAAACAGCTAACATAATAGCTTTCAAGGTTCTCATAGATTCTGTTGAAACAAAGTAAATGCAAAGTGGTCTTGGTCTTACATATATATACCTTAGAGTCACAACATGCTGTTAGTATAATGCTGTATCTTGTCTCCAGTCTTAATACTGACATTATGGAAAGGAGTATTTTGTCCTAGACTTGCAGGAAGAATGACAACATGTAGGATATGTTCTTTAATTAGGTCATAACTTTGTCAGTCAAACTCCCCTGGGGATCGCCTCCCAGTGTTTCTTAGAATATAGGTCTTTGTTTCTGTCTTGCACATTTCCATCTCCGTGTGGGGGTGGGGGTGGGCAGCTGTCATTCTTCACAACCCCAAACGCAATTTCAGTTCTTTATTTTGACCTCTACAGTATTCCCATCTATAGAGGTTAAGAGGTGAGAAAAAGGAGGTCATTATTTCATTTTTCTGTGTGAAGTGGGAAGAGTTGCTGCATACTGTTATCTTTGCCTGAATATGAATGAGCTGTTAGAAAGAACTGTTGCTTTCACATAAACTTACCTGTTTTAAAGCATGTAACAGAATAATGAATAGAACCTGTTAATGGGAATCAAACTAATACAAAAATGTAGGATTTTCTTACTCAGGCTGAATTACAGATGGTGATTTCTGCTGCTCTCCATGACTTCTTCTGATGCTGTTAAAACTATGTTTGACAAGAGTGTTTGATTAGAAAAGTTTTTAGCATAGTTTTTAATGGAGTCTATGAATCAGAGCATTTGAGACTTAAAATTATTTTTATAAATTTCTTCTCCCATTTATCTGCTCTTCAGAAAAATTCATTGCAAGTCAAAATGTCTAGTCCTAGAGAAATGGAAGGGTGTAATTCCTTCATAGATGAGGCTAGAAGGCAAACAACATCTGGTTTAGGGTTCAAAGGGATTTTTCATCTTTCTTATCTCCACCTACTCAAGTAAGTGGTATTCAGAAGGCTCATTGTTGGAATACAAGTAGCAAAAATATTTTTGTGGCCATACCTACATAATTGTGCTTTGAAAATTTTTGGCTAGTGTGTGTATTTCTGTGCATGAAATGGAAATATAGGGTGGGAAAAAGGAAAAATAAATTTACTTATGTAGTTTGAATCTGGGCATCAGAAGCCTTGGAAATCGTTTGCAAACAAGGATGTTGTTAGTGATGGTATCTGGTTTTAGTGGTGGTGGGGAGAGGCTGTTCCCCTAACTCCTTCTTGTGTTCATGTTACAAAACAAAACTAGGTTTGCATTAAAATATAATTGTAGTTTGACTGTTACATACTTCTTCATGAACTCTGGATTTTATTAATATCTCTTTTCTCTTTGAAACACAGAAAAAAAGCATAGAATAGAGTAGAGAAGTTGATCAAAATGTTACATTCTGGTTCAGTTTTGTCAAATTTTGTCCTGGAGTTCATGTAAACTCTGTATCAACCGCGATTGGAGAATATAATTGGGATTTTTTAAAATGGGACTTTCTTCTACAGCCAGTAAAATTACAGAAGAATATAAATTCAAACTTGATAAATTGTTCCTTATTTATAATATTAAGCAAGGAATCAGTGTGGAAAAGTTTTATAAATGATAAGAAAATCTGTGCCACTAAATTATAAGTTTTATTTGATTCCTAAAGTAAAGTTTCTTCAGTTAATTGAAAACTTGATGAACTGTGATTTTTGACAAGACTTTGGTTTTCATGAGAACTCAAATAATTGAATCATGATGGTGGATTTTTTGGATATTCAAGAAAATAAATCTTAATGAGTATGAGCAAGTAGGTCAGCAATCTCATTCAACAATATATTATTTCAGGCACATATGTGTTGATCACTTATGATGGCCTTCAGGGAGGCATGCCAAATCAAGGGATGTTCTCTCCCTTGCATTGCATCATGAGTATGAATTGTAAGGGTGTTTTTAGAAATAGATTGCAAAAACAGTATGTGCATGTACAAGATATTCATAGATTAGTTTTACCAACAATGGAGCAGTGTAGTAGGCAGAGAGCCAAGGCACCACTAATTTTGCACCGAAGCTCAAATCTTATACTAGAGAACATCAATGGCCTGAGAAATTATATTTTTCAAACATGCTTGGGTTTTATGTATCAACAGCGGTATTTGAATGAACTGCTTAGAAAAGAGTGTGTTGCCCTTGCTGCCTGGACATGAAGTCCTGTGCTGGCTAAGCTGATGCTTTATCAGGAAGCAAGGGCATGCTGCTGTCTTGTAAACCTGCTGACATTTAAAAGCCAGCCTGCTGTCCCCTTCCTGAGTTTAGAGAAACAGGAGGAGTTTTGCCACACCACTTCCTCTTTCAAGGACATATGATTTGTGGCAACTCCCTTCTCCTAGCTCCTCCTAAGGGGTAGAATGAGGGGCTTTAATTCAGACAGGGAGGGACCTGCATACCTCATGCCAAACCTGTTCTGTATTTAAATAATAAAAAAGAAATTGTCAGGAAAAAATGCTTTAATTTCATTAGCTTTTTATCACTACTTGTAGCACTATAAAAAACTCAGAGGCAAAAAGAAATCCCAGTACCTGCACCTACTGATACATATCACAGGGAAGGCTTGGCTGCACCATTGCTCTGCTGCCCTGGCAGAGCTCTTTTGGATTCTACAACATGAACAATAAGGCCACTCACAGTCTTTCAAGCTGTTTAAGGGCCTCTGTCCTTCTTAAATTTTCCAGAGGCTATATTTTCCTGTTTGGTATTTGCAGGAGGCCAGAGAGCAGTCTTTTATCATGCACATGCTGCCTGCTCCTTACTGAACCTTGGGAGTTGTGAAGTTTCTTAAATAAAGTGTATTTCATCTGTGCAGCATAAGTAGGACTGGAGATTAAAGATCTGAAGCACAGTTTGAGCTGCATATCTTCTACACCTGACACTTTAGAGATGCTAATATTAATACAAGTTAGGCCTGAGGCCCCAAAACCTTTGGGAAGACTTTTTTTTAAAAAATACTTTTTCTTTTGCAAAGTGGAAAAACAACAAAGTAAAGCTGTTACTTTCTCTTTCTGGATAAAAGAGCAGACAACAAGCAGGGCTGGTATGTTCCCTTTGTGCAGCAGTATCTGCCTTCCCACAATATATTACTCATGTCTATGTCCCTTCCCTTCTTTGTAGTACTGCTCCCCTTTTTCTCATAATATTCTTCACCTTCTCTTTCCCTTTCTTACCACAAATTCAACATCCCCTGCTTTCTCCTTTCCTGATGCAATAGCATCCACTCTGTTCTACCTCCCTCTGTCTAATATGTAACTGCTGAAACTGCCACTGTCCCATGAAACCATGTATTTTGCCAGGCCAGATTAGATGTACACATTATTAGAAGGTTTTCTGAGTGGGACACCATGCTGTTTCTAAGGTGAGGGCAGGTCAAACAGTGCTCAGTGCTTCTCAGGTGCTGGGGAGACAAATACATTGCTCTAAAGCTCATGCATAGGCAACTTATATAGGCTTGTATGAGACTGAAGGCTGTTGATATGTAAAGGGCTGAAAGGTGAGGTACCAACTCCTTTGCTGAAACAAGGGAAATGGGTATGACGGGTGGAACTGAGAAAGGATGGATATAGTCTTTTCTCAACTGAGGGGCTGGAAACCCAAAGTGGGAGTAAGGTACGAGTTCTCTGGGCTGCCCACTGCCAAAGGGCAACTGACAACTTTAGAAGTTTTTTTTTGATCATCCTCATCCACTTTTGATTAAGGGCAGCGTGTTCAGTTTTGCAAACATTTACCATCAACACTATCTTGCGATAAGTTTGCGAACAACTTATGAACAAAGCTACCATACCGGTTATCATGTGTGCTTTTCCAGTTGGTGCATCTGTCATTAGTAATAGAATGCACAGAACATGCAATCTCTTAGAAGTGAAATATTTTGAAGGTTCTAATGATGTGTCTGAGGACTGAAGCTTGATACCGAGATAGCAATGGTGGGCTTTAAAGAAGATAAAATGGTTCAATTATTAACATTCCAGAATATCTCTAGGGTTGGGTTTGTTTTTTTTTTTTTGTAGATTTAATGGGTACATTTTAATTTTACACAAAAATCCAGTAACTTTTCAATGTAAAAATATTGATTAAAACAAAAGCAGTACTGAACATGCACTTTAAGGGTTGCAGTAGTCCAGACAAATAAGTTGTATACATGCATACATACACAAATGACACTCATTTTTGCCTGTCAAAGGTAAAGGTTTTGTATGATTTAAATAGTGGCTGTGGCTGTAAGGACATTCCTCTCCATGTGTCACTGCCTTTGCTGCACTCAAAGTGCTTTGCTGCTCTGCACTCAGAGCAGAGAGAGATTCTTGAAAAACAGATTTCTATTAAAAACTTGCAGTCAGCTAAATCTCCTCTAGATTGTTTCTCTTCCTCAGATGTGCTGATTTTTTCTGGGTGCTCTGCAAAAGACATAATTAGGGGTTTTGATGAAGGCTGAGAATATGCTTCCTACTGGTAAAAGAGTAAGTAAGTGTCCAGCTGCATGTCTGGCTTCCTGAGCTTCAGGGTGATTCTTTAACTTAATTTTACTGTGTGATTAAGTCCATTATGGGGGTTAGAGCATTGCAGGATTCACATTTCAATCCAGCTAAACACAGTTCATGAAACAGAAATTATGTTAAAAATAACATTGTTTTTATTTTTTCCAGGGTGTGCAGAAATGGAATTATCTTACCCTCTGCTCCCATTCTTGCACAATGGAATGGTTGATATGGAAATTCTTTTATTCCAAAAAAAGCACTGACCTGTCACTTACTACACATTAAGGATGGTTTAGGACCTTTGTTCCAGTCATATCCGTATAATGTAATGCTGTTTCTTGTTATAAACCTAAAGTGATTTGGAGGCTGGTTTGCTGATCATTAGATACTGCAATGAGCTCCATGGACTTGATTATGTGATCCTGAACTTGTACCAGTCAGAAGCAAGCCTTACTCAGCATTTTTTCAATGCTTTCAAAGAATAATGAATGAGATTTATGGCAAAAGTTTACTTTCTTTTCTTTGTTTAAGGAGAATAAAATATTTTAGACAGCACCATTCAGACAAGATCTGAGTCCTCTCTGGTGATTTCCTCTGTATGCAACCTGATGCATATTTCAGCCTGAAATATGCCATACAAAAATATATACCTCTTGACACCAAATAACCTAGTACATAACCTCTGTAAAACTCTTACTTCTTAAAAGAGCTATAATTTCAAAGGCAGGCAGAATTGGCAGTTACCCACAGAAGTGCCTTCTTTATGTCTGTCATTGAGGTAGAATCTAATATGTTGTTATGATATGACTAAATATATACATCCATAACATGGTGTGTCACTTCAAAAGAACTTGAGACAGAGGTTTTTCTAATACTTCCTTGAATTAAGTTGCATCATCTGAATAAGAATATTGCTTCAAAAGGAGCCTGTGTGTAAAACATTGCTCTTAAAATCATGTTTATGCGCAAAGAGGAAGCAGACCTACATATAAAGCAAGAGGTGATAGTACAAATGAAATCTTGCAGTCCAATTAAAGAGCCTAGATGTAATTATAAAGAAAAAAAAAAAAGGAATGAAAAATGCAGTTAAAATTGTTATATACACTCTTAGTTTCTATCCCTTACCGTGGAGTTATGCTCATGATTCCCCTGCTCCTTTTGTCCTAAGGCTGTGGCCCTTCACTGAAAAATATATGATGTTCTTGTTAGTGATTTCTTCTTTCCCACTGTCAGATCCATTTGGAGTAATTTTAATGTTTTCTAGCATGCTTTCACAGCTTTGCTTTTTCTTCACTGGTCTGCAGCTGCGTGTTACAGCTGAATTTACTGTATATGGAGCCATTTATATTTGATAGATACTATGTGTTTATTCTCTCTGTTAATTCTAAAACCAGTTCTCTCCAGCTTCAGGTTTACATTTCTATAAACTGATCACTGGGAAATTGGTTATAGTCATGAGGTTTCCAGTGCCAAGCCTGTGTCCCACCTCTTGTCATATTATCTCCAAGGTAGGTATATTGCTAGGTAAAGAGCTTACTAGCTTAAAACAATTTTTTATGTCAGGTAAGGCTGAAAAAGTGCCCCACTAAAATTCTTGATAGTCAGTTACCATTTTTAACCCATTTTTTTCTAACTGCCAAAAAGGTTGGCTAGGGTTGAGTTCATATCATATGAAGTGATTTCTACTGCTCAGCAACACCAAGATTTTTTCTTTTTTTAAACAAAACTCAAGTTTTCATTTTTAATACTTCTTTCTTTGTTCTTTTCCCTGTACATGAAAGAAAAACTCTAACAGTTGCAGAGTGAGAAGCAATTTGGTCTCCTCTCTGGGGACGTTTTGCTCAAGTCATTTTGGCCTGGATTCTTTCATTTCTGAAATGGAATATACCCACTTATCTCGGATTAGATGTGTGCAGAACTACCTGTTCCTTTTGTTCACCTCCTCTTTTCTGCAACTATTTTACCATGGCTTAGATTTGAGATATCCAGAGAACTGTGCCAATTACCAGGTATGACTAAAAAAGGCACCTTAAAAATAATATTTCTGTTTAACGCTATTTTACAGTAATTTGCAGGCTTCTTAAATTCTCCTTTCCGGTTTTGACAATGCAAGACAATGATACAGAAAGAGCAAAGAACAGTACTAGGCAAAAAAAAAAAAAAAAAAAAGGCAAGTCCTGTAATGTATCAAAACAAGTGATGGTGTTTTGCTTGATATCTTCTTACAACAAAATATGAAATGAGGTTTACCTATGACTAAGTAGGATCTTCATTTTTCCAAAAAGCAAGCAATCAAATACCAGGAAAGAGGAAGAGGATGAATAAGAAAGATAGGAAGGGAGGAACTCCTGTTTTTCTGCATGTGTAGAGGTGATCTTTAGTTCCCCTTCCTCTTTAGTTTTATCAGTATACTTTTCGAGCTAAAAGTGAGTCATACAGTTTATGTGATAAATCCTTAAGTTCCATTTTAAAGTGCAATATATTTTCATGCCATCCAAAGTTTGCTGCTATTCTGAGATCTTTAACTTGTTCCTTATGGAAAAAGTATCTAAGGAGTGGCAATTTTGCTAATTATGAGAAGAGTCCGGTGATTTGCACAGAAACACTTACCTGAAGAATGTTTTTGTTTGCTATCAAAACCCTAATCTCCTTAGCCTTAGAAAATCTTTAATCCCAGCTCAGTTCTCAGCTCAGATAACCCATATAAATCTTTTATTTTACAACTGGGTAATTTAATACTGTAGTTATAAGTTGAAAATGGCCTTGTTCTCTTGCAAACAGAAATCAGAGGGTAGAAGAACAGCCCAGAGAACCATGTATGCTCATAGGCCTGTGATTTTGATGCATCTTCTGCAATGTTATGGTACTGTGTGCTACAAAAGGACAGAGAAGAATTTGGATCGAGAAAAACAGCTATTAATTCACCTCTCTCTATTCCCTTTGAAATTAAAAAAATCCTTTCCTTTAAGACAGGTAGACCACAGTCCAGTGGAAAAGTTTGAGACAAATGTTGTCAGACAGTTCTGTTGAAGGTAAGGCATTTTCTTTCCGTTTTGCAGGGATGATGAAGTGACAGGAGAATTCTGTTAGACCTCACACCAGAAATTACTTGCAGACTACACCTACACTCCTTGCTAAGCAGAAGTCTTCCGTCCTTCAGTATTCCTTCCTTTGAAGGTATACTTCTTTCTAAGTGTATCAGTATAGCATGCTTTTTTGATAATCATCTAAAGCTTCTGAAAAAAAGGTTACTTTGTCTATGAGGGCAGTAAGGAAGATTAAAACCCAGTAGTAATGACTGCCTGGTTAATGGCCATTGCTCAGTGCTAAAGAGGGAACCATGGGATACCTAATCATGGGAGCTTCTACTGAGAACCTGAGTGAAACAACATGAATGTGTCAGGTACAACCACACTTCTGCATGTCGTCTGGATTTACAACCCATTACAGCAACAGTAAGCCTTTTTACTGACTTCAATACTCCTTGGAAAAGGCCCCTATATGCTTTTTATTTTAATATAGACACCAGCTTTAGTAGTTTAAAGGGTTTTTCAATTGTGTCAAGGGGAATAACTTAGAAAAGATTTTTTTTGTTATTGTTTTATTTACACTCTGTTCTGAATATGATCTACAAGAATAAAACAGTCACTATCTTGTCCTTCTTTATAACAAAATTCAGTGAAAGATCAACTAACCCCATTAAAGTAATATACAGCAAGAATAGATTTCTTTCATAATGATTTTATAGCACTGATTGAATACATTGGATTAGATGTGATAACTCATGAGTATAGTTTTCTTAACTCCTGATTAAGAGTTATGTGGAAAGCACTCATGTAGCTAATGATAAGCTAATCTATTCAGGAGGACAGAATGTTTATAGCTAATTTATCAGTGACCTGCAACACAGTGTGAAAATAATTTATCAGTGATGTGCAATGTGCAATGCACAGGAAATGAACAAAACTATTTTTAGATTCTTATTAATTTGCTGTGATTACAACCATGTGACTCTTCAGTAGCTACTGAGGACACGTTTTATAGTGTGACTGCATGTTGTTTTTACAGTCTTTTTTTCACTGTTTTTACTTATAGTACCATCATGTGAGTGTATCTGGAATTAGAACACTGTAGCTGTAGGCCAGCAATAGCTTAATTTGTTCAAGATCCTACACAAACTAATTGTTGCTTGTGATGATCTTTCTTTAGAAAAGATTGCGTTCCCAGATTGAAGGAAGCCGGAAGTAAATGTGGGGGTGCTAAAAATAATAATAATAAAAAAATAAGAAGCTTTCTAAATTAAGTTCTAGAATGTTATTTAATATCACTCAAATGCTTTCCCATTTAACACTGCCCTTCTCGTAACTTCCATTTGACCATATCAACAATAGTATTTATCTTATGATGACTTAAGGCTTTCAATATTGAGGACAGACTTTGCTGACTATTGATTTTGGTCCTGAAAATGAACACACATATAATTGTTTGGAATTATGTGAAATTTATTTCTTAAAATTACTGAAATCAGAAAAGTATAATGAAATCAATCAGTACAGAGTTAGCACAGAAATTTTAAATTTAGCAGAGAGATCTAAAAATGTTTCCAAACCATATAATTGTTGAACAGCAATAAAAATAAATAATTGCTAAACAGCTAGAGATCTACATTTAGCATATCATAATAGAACTCAAAAATATTTACAAAAGAATTTTTAGGGCAGGCATCGTATTACACTTACTGAACATTTTGACACTTTAGGCTATATCTTCAGAAATAATAAAAATGGAAGCAAATAATTGCTGGAATAACAAAATATTTATAAAACATATAAAAAGAAAGTTTTCCCACCAAAAAGAGATTAAAATCTAACTGAATAAACAGCAAAACAATTTATAATGTTTGGAGGCAATAAAATAAATCATTCATCAGATATTGTAATGTAAATGTGGTCTTCTCTCGATAATTTTGACCTAGAAACATGCCGAGTGTGTAGTGAATGCCAGTTTTTTGAAGCTCTTTTAAAATTGATTTTTTCAGTTGAAGAATGTCACAACATTAAATGTTTGCTATATTTTCATTGTCTGCAAAGTTAATTAAACTTGATTAAGCTGACTAATTTTTGTAGTCTTTTGATCAGCATACATGGCCAGACATATATATACAAAGGCACATAAGACAGACACACTTTCATTTCCAGTGTAAAAGTAGCTTGAGGAAGCTTCCCTTCTTCATCACCAAAAGCTGTGTAAGAGTTAGATGGAATGCAGCACATATACACTAACTAAATTCCACTATAGAACTACTCTATCATTTGGAGAATACAATGATTAGATACTGTTTACATAGAAATGTTTTGGAAGACCAAGACAGTGACTGTTTCAGGTTAGAGGCGGGCATTACTGACAACATTTGTAATATTGGTTTTCCACTGGAGTGCTTAGGTCCTCTGGGTGAAACTCCAAACAGAGCAGGAGATGAACCCTAAACCAAGAAGCAGTAGCTGCAGTGTAAATTGACAAGCCAGAATGCAATTATGGGAAGAAACAACACAGAAGTGTGGTAGTTTGAAGATATTGCATTAGTTTCTTACTTTTGGTATGAAACATAAGAAACCACTGAAATATTATTTTCTTAATATTATTTTCTTACTCATTAGAAAAGGGAAGGAGCTGAGTTTCATTTAATTTGTTACTATATCAAATAGAAGAGAAAGCAAATGGAGGGGACACGTGCACAGAGACAAAGGAGAAGAGGGGCTGTGAGGGAGGAGAGAAGCAGGATGGCAGAGGATGTAAAAGGGAGAAGGCATAAAGAAGGAAGGCAAGAGGACTCCTTACACAGAAACCTAACCTTTGTCTCATGTAAAGCCCTTGATGAAACTCCTCAAGCAACCACTTGTGTGAGAACACTTGCCCAAACTAAAAATCAACATCAGTGGCCTCTCTATGTTTCTCACCCCAATCTATTGTTTCCCTTTCTCCTCTGATGTCTCTATAGGAATGAATTTGTCACTGACACCTCCTCAACTCTCTGACAGTTCCTTCTCCATGCAGATGACCTCTTCAGTAATAGCTGGTCTTTAGGTGAATGCTGAGCCCAACTATATCAAATGTCACCCACTGCCTCCTTTTCTACTCCAGATTCTGCTTCTCACAGTTTGGAGTTCATTTTCCATGTTTTCATTCCCTCAATTATATTTGTCCCCAAGTTTTTTCTCCAATCACTACTTTTTGCCAGGTCAGGCTAACCCATTCAACTAAATAACAGGATTTCTATCTTGTCTTTGTCCTTTACTTTTATCTCTAGCATATTTGACTGGGAAAATGTTTCTGTTCATATAACTCACATTACTGGGGATGCCTGGTCAGTATCTCTTGAGGATCTACACTGGAGCTGTTCATGAAGCACTGCAGCCCGTGGGAAGGACCCACACTGGAGCAGGAGAAAAGTGTGAGGTGGAAGGAATGGAGGGAGGAGCTGTTACGGACTGACCATAACCCCCTGTTCCCCACCTTCCCTGCATCACTTGGAGGTGGAGGGAGGCAGAGGAGTTGCGAAGGAAGGAGTGAAATTGAGTGTGGGAAGAAGGGGGGGGAGGGAGGGTAGGGTTTTAGTTTTCATCTATGTTTCTTGTTATCCAAATCTATTTTAATGGGCAATGAATTAAATTAATTTTCCCAAAGTCAAGACTGTTTTGCCTGTGATGGTAATTGGTAAGTGACCTCCTTGTCTTTGTTTTGACCCATGGCCTTTTTCACATATTTTTCTCCCTCCACTCTTTTGAGCAGGGGAGTAATAGAGTAGCTGGGTGGGTGTCTGGAAGCTGGCTAAGGTCAATCCCTCACATGTGCATAAGCTCTGTAATCTTCCAGATATGTTGGCTGCCTGACATTAACTTGGTTGAAAATGATGCACAGGTTGTTTTTGCAATGGAGGCACAGACTGATTCAGTTGCTGAGCACTTTATAGGTGAAAACACAGTCTAGTGCATGGACTGAATTCATAGTCTGACTCTGACATTGAGTCTTCCCTGCCTTAGTCAAGTCACTTGCCTTCAACAAAATTACCAGCTTTTAGAGCTTTCACTGTGCTTTGTGAAGTTTAATTATTTGCTGCTTGCAATGCTTTGCTGTGTAAGAATGAAAATCCATCACAGAATTCCCCTGACATTTGTTAAATTTGCAATGACCAACAGACCTCCACCGCTGTAGCAGTGGGAGGACACTGGATCTCTCACAGTTGTCAGAAAGGCATTTTTCCCTTACAAGCTTAGCTGAAGAAAGCACTACCCTTAAACTCTATGGATTTTTTTTTCTGCATCAGAAAAATGTAAAAATTGTCATTAGAGATCATGACTTACAAAAGCTTTCCTATCCCTTTCCTCTTACTGATTTGGATTTCTGACCAAATACAGGAAAGGCAGTGGAAGAGCTTCTGTCAGCTTGAAGGAACCTAGGATCAAGACCTTATTGAGGGATCTGGGTATCGCAAGCATATGAACACTTGAGTGGGCATTGTTAATTATACATCAAAGTGACTTGAAATTAGTTTCAGTATAGACTTGTTTACCAGCTAGAATGTCATGGTCTTGGAAAATGTGAGCACTCATCCTTTGAGAGAAGGGAAAGGCAGGAACAGTCTAGGTGCCAAATGTTAGGTTACATATGACAAGCCCTTACGTGAAATCTTATTTTAAAACCTGTGATGTTTGTCACACTGCTTGAAAAGAACTGTTTTTGTTGCTCTCCTCTGAGGAATAGTTTTCCACATTGTACAGCTACAAGGTCTTATGATTTACTTTAAGTGCCACACAACTTGCAGCAAGACTAACATTCATATAGCTAAATTTAGCTATAGTGTTGCTGTTGGTTGCTGATAAGCTAAAATTACATCCTTTTGATTTGTCTGCCATTTAAAAAATATTTTAGAGGATTATTAAGTTCATAATCAGAATTATCACTGTCTCTCCATACTGGATTTAGGTCTTGTGGCTGAAGTGTGATTTCATACTCGACTATCTTTGTTTTCACAGACAATATGCTTCATAAATTTCACTTCTAATGAAGTGACTTTAAAAAGGGTGACAAAACACATTCAGTTTTTTAAAAGAGTTAGACTCTTCAACATATTCTGTCAGAATAGTGGAAAAATAAGATAAACTATAATTAAATGTCCAGTGTTCTGAACGCCATGGAGGACAGTAGTAATAGTTCCTGCAGTATTTTTCTGGGAGGCTGCTTATATTATCTGTATAAATCTTTGATAGAGATGTACAAAGAGTTTTCTTGGGCAGAGGATTTCTGGAGTGTGAAACCTGGTTTTCACATCTCAATCTGCCAATGATGGACTCATCTTCTATTCTTACTCTCCCACTCCTACTTCTTTAAGACATTCTCATAAATGCAACTCTCTAATAAATAATACACATTTCCATTATCATTACTGAACTAAAAGAAGCTAGCAACAGATGTTCCAGAGGTCAGCTATTTGGCTTTGCTTTTGTGACGCATTTCTTTGCTGTCTTTCTGAGACAGAGTGATAGCAGACCACACTACAGGGACAACTGATGGACCTGCGAATTCCTTAAGATTACTGGACAGATGTTGTAGTCCACTATGGAATCGCTGGGATGCTACGGTGTTGTCCATGACTGTTTTTAATCTCAATGAACGGCCCCAGTTTGAGGAGCCTTTAAACTGGAAAAACCTGTGAAGATATGGCATCTTAAATTCCTGATTTCCTTCCATGTATTTTGTAAACAAGGGATGGTAAAAATAAGAGGTTATGGCCACAGTGATCCCTAGCTCTTGCCTAAATTTCCAGCTCCTCTTCAGCCTTGATTGAAATAAAATCATGCTAATATTCTAACATAGCAAAAGATTAAATGACTGCACAGTTTCTGAAGAATGTAAAGGAGAAGAATAAGGCCTCTTTGCATGATACACTTGCAGGTTAAGCTGTCACAGCCAGATAGGATTGGCCCAGAGCAGACATATGCTACCCTTCAACTTGGTGTAACAGAATCTGTATTAGCTCTCTTTTGGGGAAGAAGAATGGATTATGTCCATATTTAAGTTATTTGTAAAAGCATCTGTGATTCTACTCAGCTTTGTTTTGCAAGACTGTAAAATGGTTTTTCAGTTTTAGAGCTTCTCAAGGGCTTATATGTCATAGTTGCCTGATCTCCTTAACAGTTCAGATCCTATTCTTAAAATTTTTAATAAAGCAGATCAAGACTACCCTGTTTACAAAGGCCAGCCTGCCTACCTTCCAAAATATTGTGTTCTAAAATAAGGAGGCATCTTTATTACCCATTCTTTTTTTTTAATTTCCTCTCTCAAAACATTTATCATTCTAAAGTTCCTGCTCCAGAGTTCTGAATAGGTCTAAATTTATTAGACCTATTAGACATAAAGATGATTTATTTAATATATTTACAGTACTAATGGTCCCTGGTTCTAAGTAGGTGGTAGGTTAATCTACCACCAATAGATGTTCTAGACTGAACTCGAACAAGTAAATTATTTCAAGTGAATAAATTCAGATTTAACATTTATTGTATGTGGAAAATAAAAGAGGTTAGCTATTACTCATTGCTAATGTGGAATTTCTCAAGTTATTCCAGAGGATAGAAGTGTCTAGGCCAAGAATCACTTGACAATACTCTGCTGTAACATCCTGTCTTGAACATGGGGACATATTACACTGGAAAACGATTGTCTCTTTTGCATTGTGGCAATATTTACATGTAAATTAATAATCTTTTTGGCATCAGCTTCAGTATATATAAACATGTTGATGCTGCCTCAGCATGCTGAAGTCTGTCTGTAAATCTGATCAAATAACCCTTTACATGAAAAAAAAACAAAATTCAAGGCTCACAGGAAAGAATTTAGCTGAGTTTAAATAGTAGAGGTATTTTCTGGAAACCTAGCCTGTTGGGTTGGATTTTTAAATTATTATTTTATTGTTTGTTTGTTTTTTAAATGCCACAGTCTGTTATTCAGACTGTGTCTTAACATTGAGGCCATAACTTCTCAGATTAAAAAAATATTTATAACTACACACTGTTAGGCTTTGTAGTTTGAATGGTAGGTGGGATAAAAATAAAAATTAAGGTTAGGAACTCTCATGTGTGGTTTAGGGCTGAAACAGAAATTGACAGAAATAGGAGTTTTCTTAGTCAGGAGGCTTATGCCATAAATTCTTTAGCACAGGCTTTACTGGAGATCTTGTTGGAACTAGCTGGCACAAATCCTATTGGTGATGGACTATGTGTGTGTTTTCTTCAGGGAATTCCCCTCTAAGGCAAAGTAAAATTAGCAGAGCCATGTGATTTTAATCCTAATTTGGGGAGCTTTGGTATGATCTGCAAGGAAAATGCAGATATCTTGAACAGTTTGCTCAGAGCTTAGAGCAATCTTATTTGAAGGCTAACAGCGGAGATGATAATGACCCGTAAGTATTGTATGGACACTGGAAAAAGTTAAAAATATCAGAATGACCTTTCCTCATTGTCTATGCTTGGTTTGTGTTGCAGCAGATTTTGCAAGTGTATGTGGCCTTTACAAGGAGATGTATATATATATATATATTTTTAATATGCTGAATACCTGCTGTTTGCTGCTGCTTCTTTTTTTCTCCAAGGTATTTTTTCCTGTCCTTAACTCAGCTGACTAGAAAAAAGTAAGCTCTGAATATTTTATAGCCATATCTTTTTAGAAGACATAATAAGGCTCCACATGTTATCTGGCTGCAATTTCTGTCAAGGTATATATACCTTTAAGTTGTTTTGACTATCTGCCATATTTTTTCACTCTGGAAATTAGAAAACATGTATCTCAGTATGCAGGCAACTTCTTTCTTATGCTTGTAAAACCTTGACAAATAAGCGGCCTTTTACCTTCATATGAAAAATGCAACAGGCCATAATTATGTGAGGTGAAAGACGTTTGCCTTGTTTTAAAAGGGCATTTACATAGGAACTGCTCGTCAGCCAAGAGGCAATGGTCATCAGTGTAAGAAACATACACAAAATATGAATCAATTGCAGATCAAGATCTAGCTCAAGTGTGCTAGCTCTGAGTTGATCTTGCATACATCAAAGCCTTGGGGCCTTCTGAAATTGAAGCAAGACCTTCAATCATCCTGCATTTACTCACTAAAAAGCATAAGGAACACTAAACCAACAGCGCTGTGGTTGGTGGTTACTGCATGAGGCCCTGTTGCCGCTCCTGATGCCTCACTAATGTATAACCTTACAATTGTGTCCTATTCAGAAAATTCAGAAAGGATTTTTGATCTTATGTTTATCTGTGCTTTGGGGACAGAGAACTAGATAATGTGAATAAAATATCTTTTGATAGGGTTAGTTAATTCTGCTAAAAGCTTACAGGTGGTTTTTTTTTCCCCCAAAGGGCTTTTTTTTCCTGAGGTATTTCATTACATCCATGCAGCAGTGTGTGGAGGGCCATTTAATACACATACTATATTAGCAAGTTCAATATGCCCAGGCATGTTCCTGGGCACTGAATAAAGGGAATGTCCTCCATCTATGACAGTAAACTGTATCAACCTCCAAAACAGACAGGCTGCTCACAAACTACTTAAATGCTGAACCATGTCCATGAAGTATCTGGAAGAGTGTGAGGTGGCCCAGACCAAAAGTTGCCAGGGGCTCTTGACTGGCAGTCAATGCCAATCAGCTAGTACAGAGCATTTGCAGGTGCTAGTAATTTAACATACTGTATAGATGTACCTAATCCATTATCATGGTTTTAGCTGGGATAGAGTTAATTTTCTTCACTGCAGCTGGCACAGTGCTGTGCTTTGGACGTAGTATGAAAACAATGTTGATAACACACCCATGTTTTGGTTGTTGCTCAGTAGTGATTGTACTAGTCAAGGACTTTTCCAGCTTCCCATGCTCTGCCGGGTGCACAAGAAGCTGGGAGGGGAGGGGGCACAGCCAAGAGAGTGGATTCAGGCTGGCCAAAGGGATATTCCATATCATGTAACCTCATGCCCAGTATGTTACCTGGGAGGGGCTGGCCGGGGGAGGGGGGCAGCAATCACAGCTCAGGGTCGGGCAGTGTTGGTTGGCGGGTGGTGAGTGGTTGTATCATTTGTGTTTCTGTTATTTTTTTCCTTTTTTTCCCCCATTTTATTATATTATCGTTATTGTTATTAGAATAATAATAATTATTATTTTTATTGTAATTATTAAACTGTTCTTATCTCAACCCACAAGGTTTTTTTGTGCTTTTGCTCTTCTGATTCTCTTCCCCGTCCCACAGGGGTGGGGGGAGTTAGCAAGCGGCTGTGTGGCATTTAGTTGCTGACCGGGGCTGAACCATGACAACAATGTCTGCTCTTGTCTCTAATTCTTCCATGTTCTCTCCAAAGTAGACAGCTCCCTCAGCTAATTTGGGCAGAGCTGTAGCAAATCTATCTCACCGTGGCCATCTATCAGTTACCTCCTCCTCCTATGTATCTTCTCCCATTCTGCTGCAGTTAGATGCAGCAGAATACACTGGGCAGAAGTCATCTGTAAATCATGTACTTTTGCTGTAATGGTGGTTTCTCAACTCTAACGTCTTCATTTTCCATACAAAATTAAAGTGAACAACTTTTCTTCTAATGATGTAAGGTCAAAAGGCAATTAAGGGCAATAAACTGAATCTGCCAGTGGGGTTTCTCAGACACCATCTGTAGGTCCTTTATACCTGGATTCAGACTTATTTATTTTTGCAGCATCTTTTCTTCCCCCCCACTTTTTTTTTAAAACATAAAGGGCCATTGATCAGGCAACTGATTCTGAGGAGCAATGGTTTTCAAATAAAGCAATTAAAAGTAAAATATTGTACTTATTCCTGTATTTTTGCTTGTTTGCTCTGATTTGTGAGAAGAGTGTTGGTCACCAACACAAGTGAGCTAATCGGTGACGTCAAGGTTGGAGGCAGCCTAGGTTGCAGTGACCATGCATTGGAGGATTTTGAAGTCCCAAGGGGTATGGGTCAGGAGAAGAATGAAGTCAGAACCCTGAATATTAGGAAATCAAACTTCCAGCTCTTCAAGGAGTTAATCCATCAGAACCCCTGGGACACTGCCCTCAGGGACAAGGGAGCAGAACAGAGCTGGCAGATCTTTAAGGGCACTTTCCATAGAGCGCAAGAGCTCTCAATCTCCAGGTGTAAGGAATCAGGCAAGGAAAGGAAGAGACTGGCATGAATAAGTTGAGATCAGCTGGTCAAACTAAAGGTCAGGAAGGAAATGCACAGCAGTGGAAGCAGGGACAGGTATCCTGGGAAGAGTATAGGGATGCTGCCTGGTTGTGTAGGGATGGGGTCAGGAAGGCCAAGGCGCAGCTGGAGCTGAACATGTCAAGGGATGCAAAGAATAATAAGGGCTTCTATAGTCATCTCAGCCAGAAAAGGAAGGTCAAAGAAAGCGTACCCCCACTGATGAGCAGGACTGGCAAATTAGTAAAAAGAGATGAGGAAAAGGCTGAGGTACTTGACAAAATTTTTGCCTCAGTCTTCACTGGCAACCTCTCTTCCCACACCTCTTGAGTGGATGGACTGCAAGGCAGGGACTGAGGGAGCAAAGTCCTTCCCACTGTAAGAGAATTACAGAATCACAGGTTGGAAGATCAGGTTCGAGACCACCTGAGGAATGTGAACATACACAAGTCTATGGGACCTGACGAGATGCATCTAAGAGTCCTGAGGCAACTGGCTGCTGTAGTTGCCAAGCCACTCTCCATGATATTTGAAAAGTCGTGGCAGTCAGGTGAGGTCCCTGGGGACTGAAAAATGGGAAACATTGTGTCCATTTTTAAACAGGTAGAAAGGAGGACCCTGGGAACTACTGTCCTGTCAGCCTCACTTCTGTGCCTGGAAAGATCATGGAACAGACCTTCCTAGGACCTATGATAAGGCACATGGAGGACAGGGAGGAGACAACAGTCAGAATGACTTCTCCAAGGCCATGTCCTACCAGACCAACCTAGTGGTCTTCTATGATGGGGTGACTACATCAGTGGACAAAGGAAAAGCAACGGACGTCATCTATCTGGACTTCTGAAAGGCCTTTGACATGGTCCCCCACAATATTCTCTTTCTAGATTGGAAAGATATGGTTTTGATGGGTGTACTGTTCAGTGGATGAGGAATTGGTTGAATGGTCACATCCAGAGGGTAGTGGTCAATGGCTTAATGTCCAGAAGGAGATTGGTGACAAGTGGTGTCCCTCAGCGGTCTGTATTGGGATCAGTGCTATGTAATATCTTCATCAATGACACAGTGGGATTGAGTACACCCTCAGCAGGTTTGCAGACAACACCAAGCTGAGTGGTGTGGTTGACACACTTGAGGGACTGGATGCCACCCAGAGGGACCTGGACAAGCTTGAGAAGTAGGTCCCTGTGAACCACATAGTGAGGTTCAACAAGCCCAAGTGCAGGGTCCTGCACCTGGATTGGAGCAGCCCTTGGTATCAATACAGGTTGGAGGTGAAAGGATTGAGAGGAGCCCTGTGGAGGAGGACTTGGGGGTACTGGTGGATGAAAACCTGGACATGAGCACAGCCCAGAAGGCCAACTGTATCCTGGGCTATGTCAAAAGAAGCGTGGCCAGCAGGTTGAGGAAGGTGATTCTGTCCCTCTACTCCGCTCTGGTGAGACCCCACCTGGAATACTGCATCCAGCCCTGGAGTCCTCAGCACAGGAAAGACATGACATGGAGCTGTTGAAGTGGGTCCAGAGGAGGGCCACAAGACTGACCCAAGGACTGGAGCACCTTTCCTATGAAGAAAGGCTGAGCAAGCTGGGGTTGTTCAGCCTGGAGAAGTAAGGCTTTAGGGAAACCTTATTGCAGCCTTTCAGTACTTAAAGGGGGCTTATAAGAAAGTTGGGGATAAGCTTTATAGCAGGGCCTGTAGCTGTAGGACAAAGAGTAATGGTTTTAAACTAAAGGAGGGTAGATTTAGACCGGATATAAGGAAGAAGTTTTTTACAATGAGGGTGGTGAAACACTGGAAGTGATTGCCCAGAGAGGTGGTAGATGCCCCACCCCTAGAAACATTCAAGGTGAGGTTGGACAGGGCCCTGAGCAACCTGATCTAGTTGAAGATGTCCCTGCTTACTATAGGGGGGTTGGACTAGATGATCTTTACAGGTCCCTTCCAAACCATTCTATGATTCTATGAAAAACTGAATCTGACCAGTGTACGGGAAACCTCTGTAAATGAGGCCTTTTTTTCTGACTGAGGCTACTTTTTTACTGGTATTGAAAGTTTGAAGGTTTATTTCTCACCAGCAAAACACCTCAGATTGAATGTTTTCCTGCTGGACATGAAAAGATCAATCTCTGCTTTCTTCCTCCAGCTGGGATTTTACTATGCTTGTTCTTTCATTCCGTTTGATTCCTCTGCTCACCTTCTCCATTATTTGTGATTCAGGTGACTGCAAACTGAAGATGCTTCACCTCTGGGAGCGCTATTCTGTCACTGGATTAGGTGCAGATGGCAGAGCTCTTGTTAACTTAATTGATTATTAAAAAGCTGACATATGGAAGGAATTGCTTTCTTTCAGTTTTTAGCTTGGGGAAATCGTTACACTATTTGAGTAAACAGCTTAGAAAGTTCCTGAAAATAAAAGTTAGCAAAATATTAGGGGGCTGCTTTTGATCTTCTCATGAGTTCTCACCTCTCTAAAAACTGAAAGTTGGCACTGGTTCTTACCTTGTGGAGTTGCATTTCTGATAAGTTACATACAAAAGCAGGTTGCCTGCAGAATTAAAGAACTTCCAGCTTTCTTCAGAGTAATTGGATCTTATTAAGGAAGACAAAAATGTGAAAGGTGTAGAAATAGTCCAGGAAATACAAGAATGTTGGAGAGGAGATAGTGTAGACAGAACATGTTTGGTTTGTCACATGGTATATTCCCCGAAGTTTGTACTTCAGTATTGCTATTTAAAAGTTCTGCTTTTCCTCACTGTTTTCATAATCAAACTGACCAAAGGAAAGGACAACTATGCTTTCTGTTAGTATAGTGAGGGCACAGAGCTTGCATTTCAAAGACATGGACAAAACTCAACATAAAACTTGTCTATGAGCTCTTAGGAGATGTATGGCTTTGACAGATCTACTAAAACTGCCAGTGTCTAAACTTCAAAGCTTTTGTAAAGAGGTTCATTGTCATCTGAATGTGAGGAAATTGTCTTCATTCAGCTTCAATTCTGGCTATGCACATCTGATCACATTCCACAAATATAAAGTATTATCATCATTAGGGCACCTTCTGAACTGTCCTCATCAAGGTAAGCTGCAGGTACTGTTTCTCTCTGATGCCAGCTTGGATCACTTGTGTGTTAAATTTTCAAATACCTTCACACATTTTGTCATGTTGCCTCTCATGAAGAACTTCCTGTAATATTCAGAAATCCACAATGTTCTTTAAATTATTTGTGAAAATTTTTCAGCAGGAAAACTGATAACCACTAACCTCCCAGAGCACTGATGACATGGCCTATTATGCTGAGGTTTGTCTTGTATCTATCATAAATTTGATATTGGACATGTAGACTGGAAACTCTTTCAGGTGGAAAATCGTCTCTTTCATCTGTAAGTTTTACAAGAGTTAACATAGCAGGGTCCTGGTTTTATGGTATTACAAGAACTTACAGCTTCCATCTTCTTATGCCAACAAAGGAATAGCAAAATCTGCTCCCATTGTTCCTTCTCATGGTATTTAATAATTAAATAATGTCACACTAATCTTCTGAATACTATTGTATACAATGGCAAGTGGTACCACTTGAATGCTGGAAGAGTTGTTCAGCAGAAAATGCTGACATTACAGCTAGAAAGAAGTCTTGTTATGTGACATAAATATGGATTTAAACATATACTGAAGGTTGAACAGCCGAAGCTTGCAGAATTGAAGTAGACATATTTGGGAAAATTAAAATCTGATCAAATGCAGAGGTAACGATCTTATGGTATGTAGGTCAGTGTTTTATTAGGAGTATCGTGTTCAGCTGAAGTGAAGGTTTCTGATACAGACAGCTTCAGAATGCTTGTACACTTGGCCCATTCACTTTTGCAAATTTGTCTATAAAAGAAGCTGCTCATCAATTGTTTAATATGTTCATGAAGTGCTGTTATACCAGCTGTCTGAGCTGGCATAAGGATGTTCAGTGTATATCAATATACTTGATTAAATATCATAAGAATGACCAGAGAACAAAGAACTGTGTTTTAACCTTACTCTGCAACAAGGAGTACTCAAAACCTGAGTGTTTTACACAGCTTTTAAATTTCCATCCATTCTTTTTCTTTGCTGCTAAAGGCCAAAACCCATGTATGTGTTAAGGAAGGTATGATTGTGTAGTGATTTTAGACTGAGCTGATGTTGGTTGAATGACTACCCAGGCAGTTGAGAGGGGGAAACTAATAGTGCAATGTTTTCCTTATTCTGGCTGAAGTCTCCTGAGCAGTGATAGGGAAGGGAGAAAAAAAAAATCTTTCTCTCTAAAATTCTCAAAGTAGAGAATTTGCACTCCTTATGTTTGGGGGAGGAAGGATTTTTTTGCTTTAGGATAGCAAGACAGTAATTCTCCATCTTTTCGGGACCGTCTTTAGACTTGCAGTGAGGAAAGAGGAGGATTTCTAGTGTGTAGGAGCAAAGGAGAAAGGAACAGGCTGGTTTGCACCCTCTCTGTGGAGATGGTACTTTTACAGAACTACTCACTTTTCTTCTGTTCTTGTCCCCCTCCTTTCTCTATGTTACATTGGTTTCTACCATGTTGTATGTAATGGCCTGCTAAACTCTCAAAAGAGTGTAGAGCCAGTTACCAGTCTAATAAAATTGTCCCCTACCATTTGCTTAATTACAGTATGACAATCAAGCCATATGGTCTAAGTGAGACTTTTTACAATTTGAGCCAAAGCCAAATCTTAAATGCAGAGATGTCAGCGTAGAGAATTAATTCAGGCATTATCTGATTTAAGAGAAAAGCAGTTAGCCCCTTTTTAAATTTGTGAATCTGCAGCTGTAGGGAAAAATACAGAAACACCAATTAAGCATAACCATGACTTGTTGGCAATAAAACCAGAAAGGTAATGAATGCTCTAATCAATAGCAAAATGCTGTATATTGAATCATGTTAGCAAGCATGTTGGCTTTACCAACATATCCCAAGTTCCGTTATGTTAAATACCGATCACTGTCTCTGTGTGACTGACTTAACATTCTGTACTCAGTGACACTGATAGATTGGAGTCAACAGGCAAAACAATATCAAAAGGCATCATTTTTCTCATACAAAGAAAAAATGAATGAAACTGTCATTAATTAATTGAGAAAGGTGAAATGCCAGATAGAACCCTCTATTCTTTACATTCCAGTAGGACCCAATGACATTTGTTTTAGTGCCTTGTTTTTGAACAAACAAACAGGCTTTAAATTAATACCTATCTTTTATTATTTTATCTCTCAGCACTAATACCCGAGGAAATCACAGATAATTATCTTATTTGGAAAGAACAGTCAGTGAATGTCTCCTAAAATTCTGATCAACACAGTTGTTTTTAGAAAAATTGTGCTTGAGTGTGCTCTAAATTAATACTATAAACACTATTGATTAATACAAAGTAAAAAGCAAAAAAACCCAAACCTCAGTTTTGCCTGTGTTTTGGTGTTGTAACTGGTCTCTTTGTAGTACCTTCATGCTTGTGTTCACATTTCTATCAACAGAGAGCTTTGTGTTAGAAAAAATCTCCCAGTGAATCCATTTCCCTTATGGAATGGTTATTAGATATCTAATAACTAACCCATTAAGTTAGTGTAATTTTGATATAAGACGTATATCAATATATCAAATCACACTCATATCTATGGAAAATATTCTGTTCTGTGCAAGGCTTTTTCCTCTATTATACCTTGAAGATAAAACAGTTACTGTTGTAGTAAGGGGAAGGGCAGGGCAGTATTGATTGATGATCTGGATGAGGGGATTGAGTGCACCCTCAGTAAATTTGCAGATGACACCAAGGTGGGTGGAAATGTCGATTTGCTGGAGGGCCGGAAGGCCCTACAGAGGGACTTGGACAGGCTGGATCGTTGAGCCAGAGCCAATGGTATGAGATTCAACAAGGCCAAGTGCCGGGTCCTGCACTTGGGTCACAACAACCCCATGCAACGCTACAGGCTTGGGGAGGAGTGGCTGGAGAACTGCCTGGAGGAAAAGGACCTGGGGGTGTTGGCTGACAGCCGCCTGAACATGAGAGAGCAGTGTGCCCAGGTGGCCAAGAAGGCCACTGGCATCCTGGCTTGCATCAGGAATAGCGTGGCCAGCAGGAGCAGGGAGGTGATCGTGCCCTTGTACTCGGCACTGGTGAGGCTGCACCTCGAGCACTGTGTTCAGTTTTGGGCCCCTCAGTATCAGAAGGACATTGAGGTGCTGGAGTGTGTCCAGAGAAGGGCAACAAAGCTAGTGAAGGGTCTAGGGCACGTGTCTTATGAGGAGTGGATGAGGCAATTGGGGTTGTTTAGCCTGGAGAAGAGGAGGCTGAGGGGAGACCTTATCACTCTCTACAACTACCTGAAAGGAGGTTGTAGCGAGGTGGGGGTCGGTCTCTTCTCCCTCGTAACAAGCAATAGGACGAGAGGAAACAGCCTCAAGCTGCACTAGGGGAAGTTTAGGTTGGCTATTAGGAAAAACTTCTTCACTGAAAGGGTTGTCAGGCATTGGAACAGGCTGCCCAGGGAGGTGGTGGAGTCTCCATCCCTGGAGGTATTTAAAAGAAGGGTAGATGTAGTGCTTGAGGATATGGTTTAGTGGTGGACTTAGCAGTGATAGGTTAGTGGTTGGACTTGATGCTCTTAAGGGTCTTTTCCAACCTTAATGATTCTATGATTCTATGAAAGCTAAGCTATTAAAGTGTGAAACTGCTCATTAAGATAGTCTGGGTGAGGAGAACCTTCCCAGTTTACTTTCTCTTGATAATCTATATACCAAATTTGTTCAGATTCAATGAAAAAGATTTTCCAGTTGTCAAGAAATATCTAAATCAAACTTCAGTTTTTCTGCATGTGTTTTCATCTATAATAAAGGTATGGGAAATGATAACGTGTATCTACTTAATGGTGTTTTCTGACAGTTAATTAGTAAATATTTGTAAAATTCCTTATATTTTCTAAAATCGAACAGAATTCAGATGTGATCATCCAAAAACCTCTACCATTCCACTTCCCTTTCTTCCACGAGCTTTCTTGATAAAAAGAGCACTTGCATCCTATTTTAATATACAAAAACTTACAAGTGCTACTAAGTTTAGAAGTGTCTGAAGTTATCTCCCACTCACAGGCCCAGCTTGGCACCTGTATCAAGGCATGACAGTTGGCTCCACAGCTTAGAGAGGCAAGGACTCTCTTTCTGAATCCACACCTGCTAGAACAGTCTTTACTTTTTTCCCAATAGTGGTGATAGAAGAGATATTTATAGTTTTGTAGCTAAAGTGCTCCTCTGAAGGGTTAGAGATCAAAGTTCAACATCTTTTGTGCTTCGCATTATTGAAACCTACCTGTAACAATCTAGCTGATGGGAAAGGAAGGTACTCTGCAGTTCCTGCTTTAAGATGAGTATCCTCACAAATAATAATTACTTTTATAATGTAGGAAGATGAATAACATAGTGTTGACTATTGCTCATGTTGTTCTGGAGGTGTAATATGTTTTCTGAGAATCTTAATCCCTGGTGATTTCTCTTTATCAGATGGTGATTGTCAAATGCAAAATATAAAATTCCAGGTATGTGTTTCCCTTTACTTGACCCATTCAAGCTAAGATGATATAAGCTAGTGAAAAGGACAGAGAACGATTATCAAAACCTGTCCTGCAAAACTACCCAGAATTCCCAGCTACCTGGGCCAACAAAGACAGGAGAGCCCATGCTGCTGAAATTAGCATGATGTCTGTTTTGTGCAATAATCCTCCAGAACAGCTGGTCGCATGTCTCCTTTATTTATCAATTGGTCACATGATGTTCTTGTAAAATCCATACCTTTAAGTTTTGGCTCACAAATTCAGTCTGTAGATATTCACGTGTTTATTGTTGGACACTTCCAGGTGGGTTCCTAGTGCAGCAGCCAAGATAACAGCCATCTTACCTCTACACCATTGGTACTCCAGGGCAAGAAATATTCCCATCTTCACAGCAGGACTAGGGACTAAGTATGAGTGCTAGCATTAGCATAATCCAAACTGTTTTGTCATTATCTTTCTTTTTGACGTAGATTTTTCTTATGCCAACCAGCACTATCTCAAACAACATCTGGAGGACAACACACATGTAAGACTACTCTCAAAGGCAGTGGAGCAGAATTAAATCAAGTCTGGCTTCTACAGTACTCAGGTACAATACCATCAGGTTTGTGTTCTCTAGCACTAGTTTCAAAGCACGCTGTCAGGTAGTAGCAGGGCCAGAGCTGCTCTAAAGCAGGGGATGAGACAAGAACCAAAGGTGATCACAGCATATACAGCACATCAAGAGTTCTCACAGACTGCTGTGCAATCCCACAGCATCTGAATAGCACAAGTCCCAGAGAAGGAAATGAATGGAGTCTAGTAGCAACAGCAGGATATGGGTCTGCAACACAGCCTTAACATCCTTCCAGGAGGCAGAGATGGAAACAGAGACATTTACAACAGTACACTTACAACATAATGTACTTAGAACAAGATAATGCACCTAAACTAAAGCTTAGAATGGCTTATGTTGGAAGGGACCTTTTGAGGTCATCTAGTCCAACCCCCCTGTAGTGAGCTGGGACACCTTCAGCTGATCAGGTTGAACAGATCAGAGCTCTGTCCAACCTGACCTTGAATGTTTCTAAGGATGGGGCATCTACCACCCCTCTGGGCAATCTCTTCCAGTGTTTTCACCACCCTCATAGTCTAATGTGTCTCCTGAGTCAATGGAGAGAGGGTGTTGGTGGAAGTCCCACCTGAGGCTGGTCAGGGAATTTAAGGCTTACTGCTACATCGAGGACCCTAACACATGAAAGCAGATACTAGTTTAATTCTAAAAAATGTTGCTCTGAAAGAATGTAATGTACACATACCACGATATCAGAGAATTCAAATGAAAAGCACACTTACAAAATAATTCTTGTAGGGCTGTGTTCCTTATGGAACAGAGGAGAAACCCAGGGTAGCCTCAGGGTTTAAGATTGGTCCCTACCCCTGTATTATTTAGCAGTATAGGTGCACAGGGTTGGACCTGCTAAAACTACTTTGTCCTCCAGTGATAGAGAGTAAACTGAAAAGTGGTGTAATTAGATACAGGAGGAATTTCCCTCATTCTTTTTAAAGTTAATGGACTGTCTATCATCAAGTTAAGTGTGACTAGTGTAAGACTTATGCTAATCTGGAACTAACCCTTGTTTTGTTAACAAAGCAAGCTATGTCCGCTTAAAATATTTAAAAAGAAAGATGTTCCATAATTCTTTGTTTTGGCACTGAAATTTGAAAATAAATTCGATGTATAGTAGTGTAATAGATGACTTTGTATGTGGTTTAGTTTAATATTTATGCAGCTTGAAGCTGATTTTATTTTTTATGTATAGGACTTTTCAGTGCAGTTACACATTACTCGGAATTGTGCATATTTTGCTATCATTTATAACAGCTCCTGGTTGTCTGTTCTGGAGAAGAATAATCAGGAGTACTTACGGATTCTTGGAATAAATCTATATAAATTATCCCAACAGTAAGAGGATGTGAGTGTGGCCAGAGGCAAAAAGAAAAAACATAATTTGCAAGGGAAACAAAGAAGGGTGGGAAAGGTTTACCGCTTTCCTCAAACCAAGAAAACTACTATATATTTGTCACACGTAGTATGTATTTAATGAGGAAAGTGGTGAAAATATTTAGTGCTGGGTGGACTAGGGAGTGAATTCAGGGTTTTCATAGAAGCAGACACACATTAAGCAAAACAGACATGATAGTTATTAAAAAAAAAATGGTGATAAATGTGCAGTATGTTCTGTGGGAGTCCGTCAATGTCATTGCTCTTGTACCCCACCTCTCTTCCTAGGCTCACATGAATGACTGTCTTGCAAAAGATGTAAGGTTCCAATTATCTGGAAGTAAGTGAATAATTAAATTTACTTGACATATCTAGCCTCTCAACCACTTTAGCTTTCCAGCAGCACATCATGATTCCTATGAATTTATTTGTTAAAACTTAAATGGCTTTTTCCATAGCCCCATCAGAATAATGTTCTAACTTTGCAGAGAAGGCTGTTTGCTACAAGTATGTAATGTTAGAAAATCAAACACTTATTATGTTGTTCCCTTTTGTAATCAGAATAAAGTAAGAGGTGCCAGTGAATTTTATTGGCAATGAATGACAGGTTTTTAAGAAGAAATAAAATAAATACAATTTAGAAATTTAAATTTGTACACCATCTTCCATAATGATTATGTAATGGGTAAAATCAGTGGAAGAGGTTGTTGATATATGTATCTCTACATAGTTATTTTCCTTTACTGTTAAAACTCTAATCATTCTTGAATTTATCTTTTCACTCCTGGGGATGTGTGCTGTATTCTTATTCATGCAAGCTGTAAACTCCTCCTCAAGACAGAGAGTCAGTTTCCCTCTCAATTGAAAGTATCATGTCTATCTTCCATAGTCATCACCGGGATAGTGATACCCAGTTCTTGCAGTAGGTTTTTTAAGAAGCTAGTAAATGTAAGTGTATATCCTCAGATTAAAAGCAGTGTCCAAAATCATCAGGTTCTGGGCTACCTTTTCCAAGCGTAGAGGCTTTTGCTGAAAAGCTGAGACCAGAAGGTAACACAAAAAAGAGATGGAGGAATGTGAGAATGGAGGACAGAAGGCGGTGCCAAGGGAAAACAGCTGTTAGATGAGGCTTCAAGGGGAACTTGAAAAGACTGACAGATGTGCTACACTTGTCAGAACTCAGAAAGCCCTCTGCAGACAGAAATGCACAGTGCTCACCTATTTAATAAGGTCAGACTGCCACTCTGAATGTTTCCCTATCTTTTTGATAAGATTCAAGACATACAGATCCAGGCTTTTTCCACGTCCATCTGCTTCTTTTCCATAATGTTTGAAAATGTCCCAGTCTCAGCCCGTAGTTTCACCTGAAAACAAAAGGGCTGACAGATGCACAGCTACATGTTCCAAAATAAAAGTATTCTTTTGCTTGCTTTGTTTGTTTGGTTTTTTCCTGGTGTGGTAAGGTTTAAATGATGACTTATGTTACTATTCCCCTTTTTTGTTATCTTTTAATGAAATTGTCTCTCTTTGGCCATAAACAATACAAGTGACTTTTGCACTATTGCAAGTATTTTAATATCTGTAGATATTGAATGCTTATATACTTCTGTAAAATGTGAGAGGCTTTTATTTTGGAGATGATTACTAAACTACAGAATTAAAATGTTGCCCTAAAGTTTTCATCAAGTTAATCCATTGGTTGAAAAAGTGATCTGTTATTATATATGTAGTGTGAGCATTCTTTTCAGTTATAAGCTTGGATTTTAGAGTCAAAACTCAATTCCCTTCTCATAATTGATTTGCTGCATGATTCTGGGTAAGACACTTCCTCCTCTGACCTCTGTAAAAATGAAGTAATTCTATCAATTTTTTTTTTTTTTTTTTTTGCGAAGCACTTTAGCTCTTCTGTGAAACTGAGAGGAATTGAAGTATACTATTTTTACTCACTTTCACATGTTGGGATTTTTTTTTAAAGACAGGCTTTAATTCCACACATACTCTTCTGAGTACCTTAATATTTGAAAACTGACCACTAGATATAAATTGTTATCAGTGGGAATATTGACATAACTGATCCACTGATCAAGGGAGTTTATAGAACAAGAAATTGAATATAACTTAAGCAGGCAAGTTTCAGTGCATCAGATCCACACAAAACAAAATAAGGAAATATTGGTGAGGGAGAGAGGAGTAATTAACTCCCTCTCTGGAGAAAGTTGGGGACATATTCTTCCTCTGCTTTTGCAAACATCACCCCTTGTGTTGACATGGAGCAGCTAAATATTTCCTCTCATTTGGGGCAGATTGTAAAACCATTCGTACTACAGATCTTCACAGTAAAAACTCTGGATCCCAAAAGTCCACTTGCTGTGCGATAATGGCATTTATTCCATTTCTGAAAGTTTTCTCACAGGGTATCTACTTCCCCTGGAGCTATTTATTCTTAGTGTCTGTGTACCATTTCTTATAATTTTCTCCGGTTCTTGTTCTCCCATTTGTGATGGCATTCCCTCAAAGCAGGTAGTCACTATCCCCAGAGTCAGACAAACTGTCTGACTTTAGCTTGGTGTACAGTAGATCCCAAGAACCAGATTCACATCTTGCACATTCTTTTCTCATTTGTGGGAAGACTGTTCTTGCTGAGGAATTTACTGAAGTACTGTGACTTCTCTGTATAAAAATGCAGATATATGTTTGGACAGTTATAAAAATAAGCTTCTTTTGTAAAGAGCTACGTGTATTGAAGTTGTAAGGATAGGTTTTGTATTTAATAACATACCCACTTTGGAAAAAATAGAACTGAGTCACATACAGTATTGCAAAGGCAGAATATTTTATTTTTTATTTTGGTCTATCAATATTTTTCAGTAAAAGTAACTTACTACAGTAGTTCAAGGATTGACATGTATGCGGAGCAGAAACTGATGATAAGGTTCCAGCAGACAGTGGCTTCCTGCTGACATGTGTATTTTTTTCAATCAAGAAAAAAATGTTTTTATTTGTATCTGAAAGCAACTCTTTCCTTTTTTTTTTTTTTTTTTTTCCTTTTAGATATAAAATACCAGCTTTTGTGCTTTTATAAAGATGTGCTGAGCTTTATCTCTCCAAACACAGGTATACTCAGTGGTGGCTTGCAGACAGGCAAGCTGGAGAAAGATTGAAATGGATGTGTTAAATTTAGAAAAAGACTGCCATTTTTAAACCTTTTGTTTATTCTGGGGTAACAAAATAATTACTAGCTTGTGACAATTTTAAGTGTGTGTCTACACAATATTTTTTCTATGTAAAGTGGTATCACATCAGAGTAATATATGCAGTGTGTATCTACACTTGCGTAATAGTTTAAAATGAAGGCAGGTTGGATGCTAAGATGTAATGGCTCATGGTGAGAATACCAACCAACAAAATACCATTTTATTTTGGAGAAAAGCACTGTCTCACTTGACCAGTATGTGTGGGTTTATATATGTGTGTGAGTGGGTGTTCAGTTTTCTTCTGATTAACTTGCCAGTCAGCTAGGTTCTGTCTTTGCATTTAGATGACTCACGACAAAGAATAACTTCAGGCAGCATTTCAGGAAAAGGGAAGGAGGCACAGCACCAGTATCCCTGAAAAGTGAGCAGCACGTTTCCTCCGGAGTCCTTCTGCAGTACTGCCTGCAAAACCACAATCTTTCCAAGGCAACTTCATGCAAGGCTCAAAGCTTTGGTCCTGAGATGCAAACGTCATTGGAGATGATGGATAATGGCAATAAACACCAGTGGGTCCCTGAATGCTGAGGTAGCCTGGGGTGAGATGGTAAAATTTGATATGGGGCCTGGGGGTGCCTTGATGTAGGACCCAGGGAATTAGTGCAGAGCCCATGGGTGCCCCACGCAGCCTGAGGTCAGGACAGGGATGGCATCACAGGGCATGGCCATGGCCAGGCTCAGATATGGCTGTGACAGAGTAGGAGCTGTAGCTCAGTCAGGGACTGAACAGCAAGAGGTTCAGCTTAATGTGGTTCCTGAGTGCAGGAGGGAGGATCTTCTGCTGAGACTTCTTCCATCTCTTTCTTCACAACAGCTCTTCTCAGCCAGCTAAATTACTAGAAGTGGGGATAATGCCCTAAGGACCCTAAAAAGTAGTTCAATCATGGTGTATTTCCAGTATCTGACAGTGATTGCTGACTGCTTTGTTTTTCTTTCATTTGCAGTCATATGTAACAGAGAAATATAACTTTTGGTGCAACCAGAGTGCCACCCAGCCCTGGATCACAGACCAAAATGCAAAGCACTTTTGGTTACATCTGAGGGAAGGGGTCTCCACACACAGCACAGAGGTGCAATGGCAGGCTGGAGAACCTGGCAGGCTGTTCCCAGGGCTATCACAGAAGTGTGATCAGCCCATAAGAGGCTCATCCACATGAACATGAATGAGCACAGAGGTGCAGTGGCAGGCAGGAGAATCCCAACAGCTCAGTCAGAGTTGGGGACACTCTGCCTTGGGTCCTTTCAGGAGAACCTCTGTGCCACTGTCTGGTTGTGAAACCCATCAGGATGAGTCAATGGGAGCAGATACGAGGAAGACTGTTCACACTGAGTGGCATCACAGGATACAGGGAAGAGCATTTAGGGATTGTTCAGGGGAGGAACCAAAGGGGAAGAAAGAGAGGGATTGAGGTGATTAGGTGAGGATCAGGCATGGGAAAGTAAAAGGATAAGAGGTTAAAAGGGTCTGGATGTGTGCAAACTGGGCTTGTAAAGTATGCTTGTCCCACCATGCCCTGTGCCTGATCACTGCAGTCAGCCCTGTCTTCTCAGTAAACTCCATTTCTATTCTCCTGGTTGAGGGGGTCTCTATTCTGTGTGCATCTGTGTTAACAGAGGTCTAGGTGCCAGCAACTGCAGTAAGACCAGGCATCACAGGTCCTAGGTTTCTGGGCCCAGCAACTGGAGTGAGTTTGTGCTCACTAGCAAATATCAAGCTGGACTAGCTAGCAAGTAGGTTAAGTAGCTTGGGAGCCAGGTTTTGAAGTGGTTTTAAGTCTAGGTCAGATATGTGTGTGTCTCTGGGGAGGAGTTGACTGCTGGAAGGACAAGTACAAGACAGCTAGTGAAGGGACCGTGGGGTCTGGGAATTGCCCAAGACACCCATTTACATGCATATGTGTGATGTTTGAATTGTTGATAGTTTTCTGTAAGTCTACCTTTTTCTCTGAACTGGAAATACTAACTCACATATGTTAAATCATGTGTGTGTAGCATATATACCAGCCACATACTTTCACTGACCAGCCATATAGTTCTTTCACTGAGTACTTTTTTGCTAAACCTAGAAACCTAAATATTTTCATGCTTTTGTCACCAGATGTCTCCCCATTTTCTCAATTCATTCTAGTAATCTTTCTCTGCATCTGTTCTGATTTCAATTTATCTTTTCTGACCATTAACCTTTCCAACTCCACTGGTTCCAACTGAGATCTCACCAGTACTGGCACAAGAGACTCTGAGCTTTAAATTGGCCTTTTTATGTCCTTACCTGTGTGATGATGCCAAATACAATACTCTCTTCTACACAAAAATACAGAATTCATAATCAACAACTTACCATTGTATTCACTAAGAGAATAGCTGGTAAAGCATTCTTCCCCTCACAAAATGAAAATAGCTGAAATTATTGCAGATTAGAGTACATTTTTTCCAAACTTATGTTAAAAAAAGCAGAAAGCTAGTTTAAAAAAGATAATTCAAATGTTCTATTAAAATTCTTCATGTTTTCAATATCCAAATAGAAACAACATCAGTTGTACTGCCTGAAATATTTTTAAATGTCAACCAAGATGAATGAAACTTTTCCTCTACTACCAAAGAAAAATATCCCAACTTGGGAGTTTAAAAAAAAAAAAAAAAAAGAAGAGACAGTCGTATGAGGATATATCTGTCCCAATTAAAATATTTTAGAAAAAATTAATGTGATTTCTTTTGTTTCTGCATATATAAAGAATGTGTCTGTTGCACAGCCTGCAGGGTGCCTTGATTCTAGTTAGAAGGATATAGCTTCTTTTGAGGGGCTGGGTCCCAAGAACAAGCATCCAGCTACTCAACATGCACTTTTTGGGGAAATATGTTTGTTAATGGGTCTAGGTTCCAGTGGGACTGTAAGAGGCTATTGGCAGAGAACTCAAAGTGAGCATCATGGGTTGCTGAAACTGGTCATTGCTAAAATAACAGTTGCCATACAGTGCTAGCATTTCAAATTCTTATAGGATCTGCCAAAGACTGTTTTTCCCAAATCAAATGTGATTTATTTGCTCACATTTTTTCAGTCATCTCCAACTATACCTTATCAACATCAGAATATAGATATTGATAGAGTGGCATTAACATAAAGCTTTTTACTGTTCAAAATTACCTCATAAGATATTTCTATTGGCAAAAGTGGTTTTGGTTTTTTCTTTGCTGGAGGAAAATGTAAAAGAAAAAAAAAAAGAAGGAAGTAAATTCTTCATTTTTAAGTGGTACTAGAGGGCAGGCAGGAAGCTTTTTGAACCAATAACTAATGCTATTTTTAGGAATTGGAATTGTTCTTTTACTTAGTATATAATAATACTTAATGTGAACTTAGTAAGAGATGCTTCAGAGAAAACTATTGACATGCTGGCATGCTTTTATATGAAGATTCTTTGCTGTGAGAAAAGACTGTAACAACATTTCAAAGCTATCCTCAGCTAAATAAGGGTTACTCAGCAGTGCTCACAAGAGAAAAGAAAAAGGCTGTTCATCTAACGTGTCCTACTACAAAACAACAGTTGGAGAAACAACTGAGAATGAGAGAAGAAACCTTGGTTCTAATCCTCCTACTTAAAAATATAGAAAAGAGTGGTTATACCTCAGATGGGATGAATTAACTTACTCTCATATCTACTCAGACCACAGGTGAAGGAAAGGCATCAGAGGTTCTCCTTACAGCTTCTCGTTGGGTGACATAAGTTACATTCAGCTCAGCAGAGTTTCTCAATTCTAGCCCTCTGGGACTGGAAGATACTCACTATGGGAAAACTCATACTCTTTAAAAAAAATGTAGAAGACTTTTTTTTCTTGTTTTCATTTGTTTAAGGAAGAAATAAAGAGAAGGAAAGTCTTGAAGGAAAAGAGTGTTAGGAAAGGGAAAAAGCCTTAAGAGGAGAGATACATACTGGAACATGAAGCTATGCTCTCTCCATTTACAGGAAGACATGAGAAACCTAAACATGATACAGCTTTTTAATTGGACCTGCAAACCTTTTTAAGTGCTTAGTTATGACTGTAGGAATTGGTGTTTGTGAGAGGGATTAATCACCACGTGTCCTCACTTAAAACCTCTTCAGTTTGTAGATGATTTAAAACGTATTTTCTTTATCTTTTGGAAAGAAGTAAAACCTATTCCTTCAAAGCTGCCACAACGTGAAGTCTTAACTGCTGTTCCGCCTCATACCTACATGTACTACCTTCATGCAGTAGCTGAAGTGTGGAGTAGTATGTATACTGAGAAAGCTCGATTGCTTCGTTTTGTGTTGGCACATGGCTACACCAGTTCTAACGTGTTCTTGATTAATTGTCTTGCCTTTAGCATTGTATGCTAAGCTGGAGTTAGTACATCATCTCTTCTTTATCACATTTCAATTGCAAAAAGAAAATTACTCACAATTTTAATTATGCAAAGATGTTACATATCTTTCTTGCCTGCTTAAACTCTACATTTATTCATGTACATTAATTATAATTACTGTACTGGCTCCTCATACCAAAATATCACAACACTATGGTTAGGATTTAATCATGTATAAATAGTCTTTTCAGCAGACACATTGTATGAAAACAGAATTCCATGTGATGCTCTAGCAGTCCTTGCAGCAGGAGTATGTATCATGAGTCTTACTCGCTTGGTTTCCATAGAAACCTTTTGCAATTTAATGTAATTTCATTACTAATAGACTCTACATGTATTTTGTTTTGTACTTTTGGGTCAGTTTTACAAATGCCAACCATTTCTGAGTTTTGCGGTTGAAGTTCCCATATGGATTTCCTTTCTACCTCTGTTGCATTAAAAAGTAGGTCTATAGTTTTCCCTAAAGCTGCCCCTGTATTACTTCACAGAAGATGATCGAAGAGGAGATCTAAAATACTGACTCAACAGTCCTCTTGAAGCTGGATAGGCTACCTCTCCAGCCCACATCTGATGGGCTGTCAGTGTAAACTAGTTTCATGAACAGTCTGACCTATTGTTCTGTTATTCTCCTTGCTCTCTGGTTCTGTGATCTGAATATATATTTTTATGTGTGTGTTTATATGTGTTAATATGTATATATAAAAAGATTCAGCTGGCGATGCACTAAGGAGAAAACTGGCATACAAAACTGCAAGTGTTTGGTTTCAATTTTCTGTGGCTAATTCCAATGATTTACTTGTAGCTTTTCTTGCAGATGGAATGGTTTCTTACATTTTGAATTAATAAATTAAAGTTCCATTCTTGGGAACATTTGGTCCTTCCAACAGCTAATTTGAGCTAATATGATTTGTCAAAGGAAAGTGTAATTTCTCATTCTGAATATAGTCTTTTCTCCATTTCTAAGAGAAATGCCTTTATTGCATTCACTAGCTATGCATTATTTTTTGACATTGTCTATAACTGAGCAAAGGGGGCAACCCACACCCTGGAGCAGTCTATGACCCATCTCCACACAGCTGAATTAGTAGGAGATATAACACTTGTAGCTTGATGAAACATGCCTCCTGCCTGAAAACTAGCTAAGCCAATGCTGATTTCAAACCTCAGGAGCAATCACTCCTGCAATGACACTGGGCCTCTGGGGCAACTACAGAGTAGGTGGGTCTGCCTGATGTTGGACACATCAGCATACAAAGCAACAAAGATAGATGGGATAGATTGCATTAGCTGTGTAAGGTCCATTTACACTGCAAATCAGGACATGGTATGCCTTGAGGTTTCCTCAGGTCTGCACCTTGGTGCAAGCTATGTCCATGTAATGTGGGCAAGAGGGGAGTCTGAGTTAGGACCTGGAATCAAAAGGCAATGTAGATATAGTCCATGTGCCTTTAACTTCTTTCTTCCAGAGGAGGGCCACAAGACTGATCCAAGGACTGGAGCACCTTTCCTATGAAGAAAGGCTGAGCAAGCTGGGGTTGTTCAGCCTGGAGAAGTAAGGCTTTAGGGAAACCTTATTGCAGCCTTTCAGTACTTAAAGGGGGCTTATAAGAAAGATGGGGATAAGCTTTATAGCAGGGCCTGTAGCTGTAGGACAAAGAGTAATGGTTTTAAACTAAAGGAGGGTAGATTTAGACTGGATATAAGGAAGAAGTTTTTTACAATGAGGGTGGTGAAACACTGGAAGTGATTGCCCAGAGAGGTGGTAGATGCCCCACCCCTAGAAACATTCAAGGTGAGGTTGGACGGGGCCCTGACCAACCTGATCTAGTTGAAGATGTCCCTGCTCACTATAGGGGGGTTGGACTGGATGACCACTAAAGGTCCCTTCCAACCCAAACCATTCTATGATTCTACGATTCCAGCTACTGGATGGTGTTTTGCTTTCATGTTTTATCACAGGAGAATTAATAAACCAAACATCCTTAAATTGATGGTACACAAGGCAGGCAAAAGTTGGTTTATCCATTTTTACAGTCCAATGGTCAAATTACCATGTGGCTTATGGTAGCTGTTGATTAAGAAAGTATTTTTTTATTTTGTAATCTATTTATTACCCTACTTGTGTATATGATGTTCCAAGGAATAGTTTGATGCTATGCAGAGAAAGATGTCATCTTCTGGATGACCTCCAACCTGTTACAAATACTGCAAAAATCTTCAGGAGATTCAGTGAATGTGTTCAATAAGCATTCAAATACCTAAGCTCATTGAACCTTTTAAGGCTTTCCCTAGAACTTCCTGAGAATTTCCTTTTCTCTGTCTGTGATTTGTCATCTTTGGTTTTTATTCTGTCTTTGTAACACCTTGTTCTTGATGTGCTTTTTAACTTTAACTATTGGAGAAATCTCTGCTCCTGCCTCTGTGCCTTTCTTCCAGTTGGTGTCTCGCCAATTTCAAGTGTTTGTCCTCTACTACTCTTTCTCATTTTTTTTCTTTTATTGGGCTATAAGATTAAAATGCAGACAGACTCTGACTTTTACCCTCCTTTTAGCCAACACACTAAGCATCAGCAAAAGATTTGGTTCAGAAGTCTGTAGGTAGTACTTGCATGTAATGGTTCAGATGAAGTCTATTAAAATATGATTTATTTTCCAAAATATACAGCACTTGGAGGAATCAATTTAAAGTGAGAGACCTTTACTGCCTCACCTAAGCTTAGTTTTTACCCTCAAATTCATGGTCTCCTCAGAATCATATTATGCCTGCATACTGTAGCTCTCTATCACTCTAATCAGCTTGCAGAAATTGAAAATTTCTCTTCCCCCTAGCCTAAGAGTGTTTCCTTTTTTTTTAACAAGTAAATGTTTTGTCCTGTCAGAAGATCGATGCTGCTAAGATTGGGGCAAAAGAATCCCTGCCTTTTTGTAACTATAAACTTTGGTTTTATTTTGAGGGAATGTTTCTTATCTATGTTACTGTTTTACTATTCCTGCCTGGTTTCTGTAACATTACATTTTAATCTCACTGTCTGTATTCATGCAGGGTAATATCATGCAGGTACTATGAGGACCTTTTGGCACTGGTAAAAATTGATGCAAATATTACCCCTTTCCCCACAGCATCCTCATGTAGTGGAGCTGATTTGGGATAGGCAGTAGTGTTCAGCCATTTCATTGGGATTAGAAACTCTGTTTTCCCCAATCTGAAGAATATCTGCAGCCCCCTTATAAGGTCTATTTACATTCTGACTTCACATCACCCTTTTTCTCCATGCAATGTACAGGCTTTCTTTTCCAGACAAAAATCTCCTTCATTCCTGATGAGAAAGAACTGTAGAATTGTAAACTGTGGTTTATAACAGTTTCAACCACCTTTTTCTGAACTGCTCTAATGCAAATTACAACACTTTCAAAGAACTGAGAAAATTAGTTTTATTTTTTTCTCAACTTTTTTGTGTTCATGCCTTTCCAGAAAAAAGTTTCTAGAGGAAAATAGACAGTCTCAAGTTTTATTTTTGCTTATGTTATGGTATAATTGGAAACAGATTTTAGATTATCTGTAAATAGAATTCTTTAGGCATCTTGCTCAAATAGAATGCAGGTGTATCTTTTTGACAGATATAGTGAAGTGGGGTTGAGAAGAAATCACGCTTAGTGTCCACCTGTTCCTCCAGGATGTGTATCTGTGTGTGGGCCACTGACTCTCCCCTCAGTGGCTTCAAAGACAGGCACAGTATAGCATATATGGTTTGGAGGTTAAGACTCTTTAAACTCCTCTAAACTGATATTCCAGAAAAATATGACTCTTATGTAGTCTTTGAGCTTATAAACAGACTTATTTTGCATTCTCTGGAAAGTCTGAATCCTATTTTGATTGAATTGGCTTCTCTTCCCCCTTCCCATAACAGTTAATACGTCTATGAGGCACAAAGTGAATTCAAGATATATGCCTCTAACTTTTGAAATATACAGGTGCTGTATTGTCATCCATTCAAAACAGTGTCATCTGCTTGCCATGCCTTTATTTTAATAAAAACAATTCAGGTATTTACAGTAGAGAAGTAACATGACCTTGAAATATGATCAGGTTTCTACTGCAAAGGTGAATATTCCCCTATCACTCACTGACCAATTCATTCACACACAGTCACAGACTGTATTAAAAGCTTCTAGCAGAGTTTAATGTATTCACGCTCTCCCTTTTAATAAATGTGTTAGAGGTAAGTTTTTTAGGTTTTGCTTGGCTGGAATGAGGCTTGTCTGGATAAAA
This sequence comes from Phalacrocorax carbo, assembly GCF_963921805.1. Classification (NCBI taxonomy): domain Eukaryota; kingdom Metazoa; phylum Chordata; class Aves; order Suliformes; family Phalacrocoracidae; genus Phalacrocorax; species Phalacrocorax carbo. The sequence continues at coordinate 22,175,569 of NC_087513.1, read as the reverse complement.
CACACAAGAGTAGTTTAATCTCATTTATCTTCAGTCATCTAAAGTTTGATGTCTAATCTGTGCAAGTTGTCTAGGTTTCCTCTATAGCTGAAAGCAAAAAAAAGAATCTTCAGATAGTGATTTTTCTCAGATAAAATGTGTCTCAGATGAGATAGATTGCTTTCTGGATGTTCCGATTTTTTTTTCTCTTCTAGTTTACAGAGAGTCTCTATATTAAGAACTTAAACTAGACATACAACATTTTGCTAACTGAATTAGATGATGTTAATCCTAGGCACATGTCTTGAATTAATTTTGGTATGTAAAGTAAACAGAGTTTCTGCATGTGTTAAAATGACAGGATTCCTTTCTTCTTCAAATTCATCTTTTCACTTTCAACCGCACTCTTATGTAAATACATTGCAAATCCAGATTTATTCTTAATCACAATTAATACAAGTCTGGGCCTTTGCATGTCTCTGTTGCTAACCTATGTTGTTTCTAAGACAAAAAGCTAGTCATCAATGCTTTTTACCTCTGATCTGGAATATGTACATAAAATGGTAAAAAAATGCATTCAAATCTATCAAGTAAGAGTATGGCTTTGCATGAGCCTTTTTGTAACCTCATTAACTTCGGTGTTTAAAGATTTACTTTTTTACTTTTTTTTTCCCCCCAAGTGATTAATTTTTGGCCTTATGCCACCTGTGCCAATTTAAAATTATCAGAGCTGTTATTGTACTATGTAAGTATGCTTCTGTGTAGGAAAAACCTTTCTTTAAGGATATAGAATTTGGAAGAAAGGCAGAAGTGAGGAAAGGGCAGGGAGAGAAATTTAAAGAAAATCAGAGAATTAAGTAACCTTTTCTATTTCCCCCTTGTCCTCTCCATTTCTTGAGACAGGCGGCTCTGTACTTCAAGTTGTACTTTGCCTAATATGAATTTTGTGATTTCCTACAAGAGAGCTATGGTCAGCACAGGAGCCAAAATACTGTGAGGCAATCAGCCCAAGAACAGTTGAAAGGTTACTGTTATATGTATATTAACATTCTGTTCCATAGTGGCTACTTTAATTAATTTGGCATATGTTGAAGATTCAGGAACATGTCTAGTTCTCTCTCCAGCATGGTTTGATGCAAGACACTGAATCTCTTATCAGTTTGCTTTATTTTTAAAGACTTCAAAATTCTGTCAAGACTTCCTTTTTACCTCTTAAACTTCTAGATGCTTAAAATGTACTTAAAATTGCATAAAGATGCTTAAAACTTCTTTCACGGCAGAGATTTGAACTTCTTATTCCAAATACCAGAGTGAGAGACAGTAAGGGGAGCTGTGGGAGCGTTTCTTTTTCATTTGCTAGGAGAAATGTCAAAGTTTTCAGACTGACTGAAACATCAAGAAAAGTTAAGTGGTAACTGCTAGTATAATCAGTAGGAATCACTAAAATGTAGAAGTGTGTAAGCATTATTAAGTTTAAGTGACAAGATTTTACACAATGAATGTGTAAGAGGAAATGTCCCATCACAGTCAGTGATAATTGCTTAATTTTTAACAAAGCTGTGGGTTAAATCCAGACTGTAAGTTTCTCACAACCTTCTATTTTACAGAGAAGGAATCAATAATTAGGAAACTTGGAAGAGGATCCTACTTTTCTCCATTTTCATAACTTTTACCTTTTTAGTTTTAGCAAAGTTGACAAAATCCGTATGTGATTCTTAGGTATCTAAATCAGGGTTTTACAACTTTATTACACAGGTGATGAATTTAGTCAGAAAGGTTTATATTCACCTCACGTTCTTGGCAAATAATGGCTTTAATAAACTAAATTTGAAAAGAAGACACAGCTTTTCTTTGCTCTATCTTTTATGGTAACCTGACCTGGACACTAGCTAAATGCCAGAAAACCTGAGGCAGTAATGAAATCTGGCTGCTTGTCAATACCACTGACTCAACTCACTGCAATGCTAAGTCTTATGTAGAAGCCTGTGGCACAGTGACAGAATTGCTTTCAGCTTGGCAAGAACAGTATAAACAGACCTATGGGCTGAGACTACAAGTGCACAAGAGAACTGTAAACAACTTGACTTCAGGAATCCCAGCTGAATAACGTATCATGTTCTACTACAGTTACAACGCTAGATCTCATGAATGTAACCTTCACAAAGGATAAAAGCCACAGAGAAGGTTGGATGGTTCACATTTCTTTGTGTATCAAACATACAGAAGGAAAAAAATCTGTTTGTTTGAAAGAAAATAAAAGAATTCTCTTCACCTCTTCCACACACACAAAGGCAAAAAAAGCTCATAGAAAGTGTAAGGATTTACACCAGTAAGTAAAATATTCTCCTATGTATACTCTCTTAAATATTGTCTCAAATTCCAGCTCCCTTCTTGGCATTATATCTTTGTTATCTGATCCCAGGGATCAAAATCATTTGCTGCTTTCTCAAGAATTCAAGGTAGCAAAGGGCAGCTAATGACGTGCCTTTGTTTTCTCTTGATGACTGTGGTCACCTCAGAGCACAAACACAGACAGTTGTGCAGTGACACACAGAACTTTTTTTTTTGTAGTAAGCTTAACAGCAATAAGATGCATCACTGCTTGATATTGATAATACACCCTTGAAACCACTTCTCAGGCTGTACAGGAAAATGACAACTTTTCTTCTGTTTTGCCTAAACATTATGAAACATGTCTGTGAACCGTCGTCCACCTTAGGATCATGTTAATGAATCAGCAGGTATAGAAGGAATGACAAATGAAGTTCTTATCAATTAGGAAAATATCTTCTTTATTGCTTTCCAGTGTCAGACTGTAACTGCTACAGCTGCAAATATTTCTGTTGAAACTATTGAGATTGAAAACTCTTTAATATGACTTGCTTGCAGATTTAACTGTTTAACAGTGCCTGCCTGCAGATAGAGACAGCAGCTAGGAGAAACCACTCAGGTGTGCTGGGGCAGGCAGCACCAATATGCGTCCTTCAAAAGAAAATATACATGTGTCCATGCATGTATGTGTTTTGTGTGCATGCTGTTATGTGCTTATATAGAGATATTTCTGCAACCTTCTTTTGGATGGCCTTCTGATGTCTTATGACCACCATGAGCAGTCTGTGGACAGGAGACTGAGAAACACCATTGTACTACATCTTATCTGAAATATGATTAGCATATTCAGATTTGTGGCAGAAAATAGTGATGCAGCTAAGAAAGTATTGACCTACTGGATAGATCCTGCAGGCTTCTGAGACCGAGTTATAAAGTGCGAGCTCCAGGTTGCTGGGCTTATTTTGTCCCTTACCTGGTACTGATATAATTTTAGTCATATCTTTGTCATAAAGGAATAATTATAGTTTGTCCAAATTTTACCTAGCAATTAGCATTAGAAGCAACCCATATAACTCATGTAGTTTAGAATCATAGAATCATAGAATGGTTTGGGTTGGAAGGGACGTTAGAGGTCATCTAGCCCAACCTCCCTGCAGTGAGCAGGGACATCTTCAACTAGACCAGGTTGCTCAGAGCCCCGTCCAACCTGACCTTGAATATTTCTAGGGGTGGGGTATCCACAACCTCTCTGGGTAACCTCTCTGGCCAAAAGGGGATACAGCACTCTATCTGTGTCCTGATGGTGTGACAAGTGTTGAGTAGAGGAGGATAATCTCTTCCTTCAGTGTATTGGCTCTGCTTCTGCTAATGCAGCCTAGGAAGCTGTTGTCCATCCCGCTTTGCTGCCAGGACACTGGGGACTGATACTCAACTTGCTGTCCACCAGACCCCAAGGTCTTTTTCCACAGAGCTGCTCTGTAGGCCCAGTACCTAGGTGGGTTAATTCATGAGGAGTTTGCATTTTCTTCTGAAGTGATTTTGATAAATTAAAAAGTAAGTTATGACTTGTCATAAGAAAATCGATTTTTAAGGACAATTTTTTGATATTATAAATGCCACTAACCTATGCGGCAAGTTTTTAACACTACAAATTCAACAGCACAAAAAGGTGACTCATGGGTCTTGGATGTCTCATTTATAATTTCTGCAGACCTTACTGGCAATTGTGTTTAATAATTAGAAAACTAATAATCTGCTGTATAGTCAGTCAGTAAAGTTTTGCACATAACAGTAAACACATTGCCTGGTAAAATGCAGAAACCATAGAGGAAATATCAGTGCTGATTGTTCTGGTATTCATCTGTAAATTTTATTTGCTAAATAAGGGTCCCTGGTGGTGCATATGTGCCGCATCTTCAGAATGTGTTTGTAGATTAATTTTTAAATTATCACAAGCTTTTTATGTCAACTGTGATGACGTGTATTAGGAGAACTGCTATCCCTCTCCTTCCATCCTCTTTACTGTCATTTCTGGCCACTACCAATACTCTGATCAGGCAGAGGAGGCTTTAAAGCACAGTAGTAGGAAAGGGAACCGATGGCATTATTGGTACAGTTTCCTGAGTTTGGCCTCTCACTTTATCCAAGGGCAATAGCTGGAGGTCCTTGAACTTTTTAGGGCACTAAATATAATATACAGACTAAATTCTGCTTTTGCAATAGGAAGAAGGTAATTCTGATTTGTTATTTCTTGCAAGCCACTCAAAAATATGAGGAACATCTTTGAACTTAGGGTATGACTTAGGGGCACAAGGATATTCAGCTGCTAGTCGACTTGCTGTTCCTCAACTCCTTAGATGCTAACAGATTTTTGCTTTGTTTTACAGCACTAGCTGTAGTCCCACTATCTGTGCCCCCTTAACAAATGCAGTGCAATTAATTTTATAAAAAGGTGCAAGATAGATGTGTTTAACACATGTATCTTCACATTATTTTCTAAGCTTTGAACTGTGAAAAGTTCCACTTTCCCACTTGCCAAAAGCCATGTGAGTTCTGTCCTGATGGACAAAAGAAATATATTTTCCATCTGATATTTTTATATGTGTATATATGTATGAAATAATCAGGTTAGTTAGGATAGTTAGGATTAATGTGTAATGTTGTACTACTCTACTGTTATGGTTTTTCAGCTAACTCTTGAGACATTTCCGTGTCTGTTTAATCCTCTATAAAATAAAAGCATTTATGAAAGCAGGTGATTTCTTGCAGAACTTGCTTTGCTGGTCTATCTAGTAACTGTGATAGGGTTATGGGGGACCTTAAGGAAGTTTCCCAGTCTCCTTTCCAACTCTTGGCACCAAACTACATCCTAGAAATTGAAGGAGAAGTCTTGTAGTTCTGTGATTCATGTTCAAGGGAGGAATATTTGGAAAATGGAGATTTTTGTCCTCCTCTATAGAGAGTACTTAAACAGGGATTTTCCAGGAACATTTGCATGGCTTTTTAAGAAGATGGAAAATACCTGTGTCCTAATTTTTCTATATCACTAAATTTTCCTTTCCTCATCCAGAACTACAAAAATGCTAGAGCTCCAAAAAAGGTAAAACCTTTCTATTAAGTCTGGCAAGTTCATATATTTTCCTGTGTCTTAATTCTCTAAAATAACTGCCTTTGTTTTTTGCTAAAATTTGTGTAAGAGGTAAAACCTAAGACAAAGTTTTGGGAAGGAATATTTCAGCCCTGGTTATCTAGTGAAGTTATAAAAACTGGAAAAAATGACACATAATAAAAAGTGTTCGGTAAAATGAATTTAACCTAGCACAATCTTTAGTTCTGCGCATTATAACATAAATAGACACAACTGAAACACCTTGTTTTGTTTCTTCAAGTTTGTTTTCTAAATCTAAGAGAAAAATAAATGTCTGATACATATTTATATGTTCTTCCTTATACTCTATGCATGTAAGACATATCTGCATGTAAATCTTGTGAAAAATGTGACATGTCTCATGATGTAAGAAACGATAGAACTGGGAAAAAAAATTGGGGGTTATAGTAAGGTAGGAGTGGGTTAAAATGAAATCCCTCACATTCAAACTCACTTTCCTGGTTACACGTCCAAGTCAAATTTGAGTGTCCAAAGCTGACAGAGCTGATTTTAAGTGCTGGTTTGGATGCATAAGAAATCTCCTGAGAGAAGCAGTTTTCATAAGCTTTTGCTTAATATAAATAACTATTTTCAAGATTCACTTATTTCACAAGATTTTGCCCTTTCCTGAGTAGCAGAAATCTTTCAGAAATTGGCCAATTTCAAAACTTATTCTACTTGGGGCCCAAATCAGGGAGCCATGAAACCTAGCTCTGCTAAACTTAATTCACATATGCACAAGTGTTCTTACATCCATTTTGCCAAAGAATATATTTCTGTCTTTATTATACATGTAAAATTATCTTGTGAAATTCTTCCTTCCAGAAATGGTAATATTTGCTTGAATTAAAGAACACTTAACACTGTGCTTGCTATTGCATGGAATTTTGTTTGCATGTTTAACAGTTTTGGAGTAGGGTCTAGGAAGCAACAGGTTTGATTTTTTGTTGTTGTGTTTTGTTTCTTATGTGCAGCATTGTAGGAGTTGAGGTAAATTATTATTAGGGTCAGGGTACTTGAGCGGAAAATTTTTTACCCACTCTCTCAACTCTGTGGCAGAGATGTGATCTCAGACCATTGAATCAGTTTCATTCTGCACTTGGCTGAAATAGAGGAGAAAACCAGCAAAAGCTAATTTGATTACATTAACTTCAATTTTAAATTCTTCACACCTGTTTTTATGAAGGTAGAAACAGATGCAAAGGTGTTACATATTATCAATCAATCATGGCATAAACTGCCTGAAATTCATTGTTGAAACCTAAACAGACATAAAAAATTTCCTCTCCTCCTGTTTTTTTGTCCTTCTTAAGTGCCAGATGACTGAATATATTGAAAAATTTATTTTAAAGGGTGCAGGGTTGTCAAGGAAGACTATACATTTAATAATGAGATCTTAACCTTTTGCTCTGTTCTGAACAAATAATCCATCTTCCTGTATTACATATATGATCATGTGAAGTTACATTACAGATCAACTAGCAATACATTTTTAAGGAAATGCAATTAGTTGCATAAGTTTGTTAGGTTTCGAGAAATGTGATTATTAATGCTTAATGTGATATAAATTTAATTCTAATAGTAGTGCTTTTCATTTAATGATAACATAACAGATATTGTAAATGAAATATTTTGCACCATGTCTGTCAAAGTCACAAATGGAACTAAGCCAGTATTCTTAGATAACCTTCAGTGGTCTAGAACATAATTTTCAAATACATGTATCATAACTGAGATTTCCTAAAAGCCTTTACAGTAGCTTTTCCCCAAGCTTCCATTCAGTGTGCAGGCTAGAAATCAAAGCTGTGTAATGAACAATGTTCTTGCCTGTAGGATCTTCTGTCATTTGTTATGGAAGTTGATGGGTACATAAGCAGGTGTGATCAGGGACTGCAAAAAGACTGCCCTATGTGTAATACAATGAAATCTTCTCTTAAAAACTAGGATCTGCAGAAGTCCTTCTTGGTTATGCTGTAGGCTTCCTTATGTTGCTAAAGAATCATAGAATCATAGAATCATTAAGGTTGGAAAAGACCCTTAAGAGCATCAAGTCCAACCACTAACCTATCACTGCCAAGTCCACCACTAAACCATATCCTCAAGCACCACATCTACCCTTCTTTTAAATACCTCCAGGGATGGAGACTCCACCACCTCCCTGGGCAGCCTGTTCCAATGCCTGACAACCCTTTCAGTGAAGAAGTTTTTCCTAATAGCCAACCTAAACTTCCCCTAGTGCAGCTTGAGGCCATTTCCTCTCATCCTATTGCTTGTTACTACAGAGAAGAGACCGACCCCCACCTCGCTACAACCTCCTTTCAGGTAGTTGCAGAGAGTGATAAGGTCTCCCCTCAGCCTCCTCTCCTCCAGGCTAAACAACCCCAATTGCCTCATCCACTCCTCATAAGACACGTGCCCTAGACCCTTCACTAGCCTTGTTGCTCTTCTCTGGACACGCTCCAGCACCTCAATGTCCTTCTTGTAGTGAGGGGCCCAACTTCTTCTCTGAATGATAAATGGTCTTGGAACAGATATAGCCCTGTGTAGGGCTGCGTACTTCTAAACATCCAGGACTTCTCAAGCAAAATTAATGAGTATTTTGGTCTCTTGCTATCTCAGTTCCTTATCTGCAATACTGATACTTATTGATTAGCTCACAATATTGGGATGAAATTGTGTAAGTATTAACAAATTTTCAAATATGGGAGTGGTGATAATGTTGGAAAAGCCTGTAAGCAAATGGATGCCTTTCACTGAGAAGGATTTTAACGGCATGCAGTAAACACAGCACAGGGCTCCATGAAGAACAATAAGAAAAGGCAAAATATTAAATATCTGATCATTAAGAGAACACTGTCCATCTTATGGACTGAGCTTCTGTTTTTATACAAAAATATTGTGCTAACTAAAATTAAGGATTTGCTATACTGGATATATAATGGAGAGTTGAATTACGAATGCACGGGCAACCTTATTTATAGTATTACTTAAGTTTGGAAAGCTTGACTTTGCAATGGCAATGTTATTTTTTAACATCAGTTTTGCAGGTGTTATATGCATATGGATATGTATAACAGGCTTTTGCATTTTTTACTTATGTTACAAATGTTACCTATTACTATAGAAGGAAGATGAAGAGTGTTACAGTAGCCTAAATAAGAAGACAGAATGTTTTGGGTTTGGAGGCATATAAAAGCTAGTGAAATAGGTTGATCCATCTAGTTGTCAGGTGTTGTAGCCCTTCAGGAATATCTGATAAATATATTTTATAGCTGAAGTTTGTGATAAAAAGGCAGAAAGAGATTCGAGTATTTTTTCTAGGCCTAAATTCATAAGGCATCCTAGAGACATAATCTGGACCCTATTTAAAGCCAGTATGAGTTTTACCATCTGCTTCAGTTTGTAAGAATTTAACCTTAATTACTTTAAATAGAAGGAATTGATTATTTTTGATTAGTTGCTTTGCAAATAAAGCAAGTAAGTGTTGACTGTGTTTTGTAACAGTTGGGAAAACCAGATGCTCATACCAAATAAAAAATATCAAGAAGCTCTATATAATTACAGCACAAGTTTCTAGCAGTACATTGTGACTTTTCTATGAAGACATTACACTTCCAATGCAAGTGCTGTGTATAAATCAGTTAATGTGTATGAAGGATTTTGAAGAACTACTTAAGTGTTGATCATTAATAATAATTTACCCTATGTAATGTTTTACTATATGCCAGACAAAATCATGGTTGCATAGTTGTGTCAAAAACTTGCCAAAACTGTAATTGCAGTGAAAGAAGTAAACTGGCCAGGTGCCCAGCAGATATTAAAGACCTTGTTTAGTATGTCACACTTGCAAGAATAAAGACTTACTCAGAGCTGGCAAAAAAGAAAAACATATTTCCATATGTGTTTCCATAAAACATATGTCCATATGCCCAGTAAAATTCAAGTTGTGGTAAAATTCGAGTTCTGGTAAAATTCAAAGATTTAGAATATTGTTCAAAATGTGTTCAAAATAATACCACTAGATACTTTCAGATTCTTTTTCCCATCATTCCAGAACAAGAAGAATGACTACTACTTAAAGAAATGTAAATGTAAGACCCTGAGAGATCATGGAGGCCAAGAACCTGACGAGATTTCAAAAAGAATATTTATATGTATCACAACTATAAGCATACATATTTTTAAAAAGAAAATAGGAAATGTAAAGGAGGATAATCTCTGAACTATAAATGCACAAGTTTTTTAGAGACAAAATATGAGTTATAAATCTTTATACAGCATAAATTTCTAGTAATCGTTGACCTTTTTTCTGGTTTCTCTTTCACCATTTATTGCCAATGAAATCTTTCAGTTCTCCATCAGATGACAACAGACACCACTGGAATCACAATACTGAGCTTAAACTTATACAATTTGATCTTGTGTACCTTATCCTGCAAAGCATACCTGCCAATACATTAGACTTGTTATATTTATTGACAGGAATATTTTCCTGTTTGATTCTGTCAGAACAAGCAGAAACCTTTGATTTAGGCATGGGATGTTCACTCACTCATTTACCATGGTTATTTAATCTAATCATGATGTTCTTTTCATGTTTTTTCTGTTTGCTTAATTGAGGTCATTATCTGTCAGTATAACTTACATAAAAATATGATGACATTGGTAATGTTGGAAGTATTGCAAACAGCAGCATTAAATACTGGATGAAGATATGGAGTGGAAATGGCATATAATGCATTTAGTGCAGATATACTGGGCAAGGTTATTGGCTTCAATAATGACAAAAAGCATGGAAACCCACAAAATTGCTATGTGTTTTGAAAGAATGAAAATAAAATTCTTAAATCTTCATGGTATGTCTTATAGAACTGTTAACTCATTATAGAATGTCATTTGAATGGTATACAATTTAATGCTGGTGGCTGGCATACGCAAAGTATTTTTAAAATACCCATTGTCCTACACTGCTTCCAATGCCTTCAAGCTTGAAATGTTGAACTATTATGAAAAAAGGAACTGGGAAACAAAAAGGAGGAATTTCATTTGTCAGATCTCCAACAACTATAAATGCTTCATCATTACTTAAAGCATTTAAATTATTGAAAAGTCAGTGACATGACCAAGAAAGCAATTTTATAAAATATAGAGTGCAAATCTCTTTCTCAAATGTTGTTGCTGTTTTTTTTTTTATCAGTTAGGAACTTTTTTTAGTGGTTTAGAAAGAGATATCATTAAACTATTCCCTAGAGTAGGGCAAGGTTAAAAAAATGCACATGCAAGCAGATGTAAGTAAACTGCTTTCAATACCACATGAAACAACTTGGGTTTGGGTTGTTGGTTTTTTTTGTTTTGCATTATCATCATCTTAGTCAACTAAGCACAGCTAGCTCTGTATCATGTAAATGATTGAGAAATATATGAACATTTTCCGTTGTTGACATTTATTGTCTCAAATATGTCACAAGTATTGTTTGGTGGACACAGAAATGTTTAAATAATAACTGTTAGAAATTAACTGATTTTTCATTCCAGGGCTTCTAAGGTATATAAGGAGTTTTCTATTCAACAAGCCCTGGAAATTCCTGAGATAGATACCATTAGATTCAGAAACAAAGCTCTTTACTGTTCACTTTGAATGAATACTGGTTTAGGATTCTTCCTTCCCTTCAGTAGAGAAGAGAATGGCAAAAGTCTCCTTTATCATAGGCAGAGAAAATCCAGCATGAATAGATTAAAAAAAAAAAACCAAGGAAAAACAATGTGACCATTAATAATTAAGTTGTGTTACTTCTGATTGCCCTGTCATTGCTTGGACATCTCATGTCTGAGTATATGGATCTTCCTGTAGAATATCACCTGAAATAACATAAAGATTAAAGAGAGATCAAAGTACAGAGGGAATATCAGACATTAATATTCCATAGAAACAAAAGAGATCAGATTGTTGGAAATCTAAGAAATAGTACTGCAGTGAAGGTAGAAGTGAATAAAAAAAGATAATATGGAACTGGAGAGTACTTCAGAAGTCTGAATAAGGAAGAACATGAATAATTTTGAAAATGCATCTGTCATTCAGTTGTAGAGCACAAGTGTTTTCTTGTGTCGTTCTTCACAGACTGTTAATGTTCATCACCTGAAGAACGCGAAGAGAACTAACAGTTCCCTTTGCTATTTTAGTTATTTTCATTCTCAGCAGCATTAAAGAAATTAGTTATTGATTGTGTTGACATTTATAGCTAATCAATTTTTTCAGCATTTCAGAATAAAGTATCTGTTGTAAAGCACTTTGCATAGTGAAATTCTTCAAACAACCTAAAATAATGCAGACCCATTACTAGAGCAGGGTAAGACTGTTTCTGGTTGGAAAATGCCAGTTCACTTAAATAATGGTGTGTTATATCAATTTATTGCTTCAGCAATACATCTGAAAAAAGTTTTTTGAAGTGAACACACAGCCAAATGTGAGAAAGCTAATAATCTGGTGGTTAGGCCGTATGCCTGAGGTATGACAGGCAAGATGAAATTCCTCCTCTCTCAGATTCATAGCATGTTCTTAGATGTTGTCTTGCAGAGTGAGACCCCTAGCCGTTAGCTCTTCTGTACATTGGCTTCCTCCTCTCTAAGGCTTTGTAAGGTGTTCTGCACTTTGCCCAGTCTTGGAACCAAAAGAGCCATCTCAGTTTTTTACAGACTGGAAAAAACTGTTTCCCATCCAGCTCCCTTTGTAACCAAGTATTTTATTTCTCCTTATTATGAAGGTCTTCCTTTAAGTTCTTGAAACTTGATGAAATGGAGAGAAACCTGTAGGTTTTATTCTGTCATTTCCCAGTAAGTAATGACCCACAGTCACTTGCTTTTAGTATAAGTTATGAGTCTAAAGAGGGCTACTTTTGTGAGCTCTAAGAGCCCTTCTTACAGCCCCATGGAAAACAAGAAAAGTTCTATGAGGCAGCTCACTTTGCTGAATAGTGACCTACCAGGGCTGGCAGTTCACAGCTATGCAAATTCTAGGCGGGTAAGTTGGGGGTTTGGTACACCAAACCTCAACTCTGGTCTCCATCACAACCACTGGCTTTTTGCAGACCAGCTCATGGTTGGTAATTTACTTCTCTGATAGTCAACCTGTTATTCCAGCAATTTCTTGACAGCATTTCCAGCTGAACTGCTGTCTGATTTTTCTTCATCATTGCAGGTACCAGTAGGAGAAAATACACACTTCTGGGATCAGTGAATACATGCTTTGCGATTACCACTTCTATGGGGTTTTGCCTACAGTTTAATAACTTCTGAGAAGCTGGTAACCTAGCTGGTTGGCATAGCATCAAATAAGTTATTAATTTCACCTTGTGTTTTGGTCCTTTCTTTCTTTTTTCCAGAGAGAATGAAACACTTGGTTTTTATGTGGGGAGACTGAATATATCAAAAGTATAATTTATTCAGTTCTGTTGGAAACACAATCGCTATGTTTGTTCTGGGAAGCTAAACAGTTCAGGCATGGGTTCAGAGCTCTCTGTGATGAACTATACTGTTAATTGTTAACATGATCCCTAACTTGGTTTCGGACTGTGCCAACTGTGCCTGGGCACAGTTAGGGAGTCACCAGGGACAGGGGATCATTCCTAAAAGGCCATTTGGACTTGGCTGCTCTGTCCTGGGAGGGAAGAGGGCTTAGCTCTATGGACTGATATGAGCTATGCAGTGCCAGCTGGCCTCAGGTCCACAGAATGATCCGTGGCCCATTTAAATTATGGTGTAGATGTAGCCAGTAGAACTGTGGCCAGCACAACAAGAGGTGAAGAATAAAAGTTTCGGTAGTCAAGAATATTTTCAGCTTAATGTCAGCAGCACTCCAGATCACCTTTTCCTACACCTGCACAAAAGCTTATTTTCTTGAAAATAAAATATAATTTTGAGGTTTGAAAGAATTACCTTTGCCCTTTTAATTTAAGCTGCCCAAGCTAGGAAGTGCTCTAGGGAAGCATTTTCATGGTGTTCCGAGTGATTTCATACTTATCTATTTAATTATCTTCACTCATAATAAACTCTGCTTTGAAACAGTAGGTAGTGTTCTACCTTGTTCTAATTAATGAATCATTTAATGGACAACCTGCAGAGTCAGAATATGCTAATTTAGAGAGAATCTAGTTAATCTGGTGAAACCTACTGATGCAGTTCAGGCTGCCCAACATTTGGACTGATAAAATAGAACAGCCCTTCCAGACAGAAACTGATGGCCACCGTCAGTAAAGCTGGAGTTCAAAACAAAGAACTGTTTCTTTCAATCTATCACAGCACTGAGAAATAATACTCTTCAAAATGATGCTTCTTTAAAGACTTTTCATAAATAATACATTAGACAGATGAAGAGGATACCTGTGATTGTGTATTAGCATGTAGTCCTGAGGCACAGCCTCTGCATATGGCTCTTTGGTGCTGAACCCATCCTTATGTATTGACAACAGGCAGTTCTGGGATCCTGAGGCCACACTGAATGTGCAGTAACTAGAGTTAATAAACAGCGAACAATATACAGGGCTGGCAACGAGTCAAAAGCTTGGGTGCGTGTGTTTTGGAAGTGAGAGTAGCGCAGGTACCAGGCAAGGCTCTCAAGATTACTCCAGTCACACAGATGTCTTTCAGAATGTGGAACTCAAGTAATGTCACACACAAAGCAGGAGATGAAAAGTCTGAGTGGTAAGATGGAGTTTGAATAGCAAATAGCTAAAGAGGAAAATAAATAACATTTTGTGCTAAACTGAAAAGAAGAAAGCCTCTAGGGAATTAATTGGGAATTGGGTATCAATAGGGGAATTGCATGAACGTCAGGGAGAAGCAATTAAAAAGAAAATTACAGGGAAGATAAATGATTTCTACCCTTGCAGAGGATTGCCCCTTGAAAAATAAAAATGATCAGGTACTATCAGAAACAAAGGCACTCAGACAAATTGATAGACTGAGGAGCAACAGCTCCTGAGCGCAGGGCTCTGTGTGTATGGGTTCAGGAGTTTGAGAGTGAAGTTGCTGGGTGTGTAACAGAGGTTTGCAACTTCTAATTAGTCTTCTGTAGTTCTGAATCCTAAAGTTTATGTAAGTCCCTAAGGGGATGAAGTGCCTCTATCTAAAATTGCTTTGAGAAAGATCTTGAACACTGAATACTGACAAGTTTTCTTTGAATAACAGGTACACTGGTTGAAACAGTAATTTAGATATAATTTATAAACCTTCCTGGTGTGAGGAGGATAAACAAGCTTGACTTCACGGATGAATACAATGGGTTTTTTGTCCCAAGGATTTCCCAGTGTATGTAAACAACATAGTAGGCAAAACAAGATTGGAAACATTTTATCTGTTTTTCAAAGTGTTTTCTAAATCCCACATGGGAAGAAGTTAGGGTAGTTAAATACTGACTGGTTTGCAGGAAAAGTGCTATCATAGATTAAAACCAGGTAAGGGATAGAAAAGGCATTCAAATTTCATCAAGGAAAAAAAACTTAGAAGTGAGGTTGCCTGACCCTTCATTTCTTTTACGTACAGTTAAAAACGTTCATGTAGCAGGAAGGAGGAATGAGGTGGCAAAAAGTGTATAGACGCAGCTGCTAGCATTAACCAACTCAGGAAAATGCAGAAAGACCTAAGAACATTAGAACAGCTACCCTGGCTCAGCTTATAAATCAGCTTTATCCAGTACCCTATTTCTGATTACAAACATATAGGGAAAAAGCATACTAAGAAGAAAGGCAAACATTAATACTTCCCCTGGTATATCCTCCTAGCTTCTAGCTATCTGCAGCAAAGCGACTTCCCAAGACAGATCTGTCTGAGACTTTGTACTTAATAGATTCAGGGACTCTAACGAGTTGCATGTGCAGCTTGATGGCAAATAAAATTCAATAAAGATAAATGCTAAGTGATGCATATCCCAGTAAATAATTTAATTTATACACATTACCAGGTTCTAAATTAACTGAAGTCACTCTGGGAAAAATAAAAAATATTAAAAATAAATATAAATCTAGGGCACCAATGTGAAGCCTTTATTATTTGTCATTTGTATATTAACTATTTGTATAGCAACAGAGTCTCCAGACACTGATTGGGCCTCTACAGTGCTCATGCATTACACAGATAGAGTAAAAAGTGTCCAGCCTGAAAGACCTTGCAATCTGAGTGTAACAACAGGCAGGCAGATGTGGGGGAACAAGGAAACAATGAGGCAATATTGATTGGAAGGGTAAGCAGTAGTGTCAGATTAATTGACCTTTGCTCATTCTGCATTGGTGGTCAGAAAGGAAACAACATGTTAGCATGTATAATGCCATTACATGAATCAATGAGTTCTAATCTTCCCATCTTGAAAGGCTACCATAAAACCGGCAGGAATTCAGAGCCAGATGACAGAAATTATTCAGAAAACAGAAATAAGGCATTCAAAGGTTGGGAATAGTTAATTTAGATGGGGACATATGATTTCAAGACATGAAATAATAAAGGAATATATATTAATGACAGGCAAAGACAATGTCAAGTAGATGTCCCTAATTAGCTGTTCTACTTATGTAGAGCATAACAGACATAAATAAAAAAATAAAAAAACATTTGAGATGTAATTTTTCCTCATGCAATGCATACTTAATTTATGGAATGAGATGTCACTGTGACCAAGACTTCAGTCCTATTCAGACTGGAACTGCAGATTAATAAGGATAATGCCATGTGTAATTGTGATTCTCATTTTTTAATGGTATGCACATTGCTATGTGTCCAGGCATTGTCCAGCTACTAGCTCATGAAGAACAGGAAAAAATTTTCCTCATGGACAGTTCAGCCCATAATTGTCCAGCACTGGATCTCTTGCTACTGTCTCTGAATCACTTAATGCTAGCTACTCACTGTGAAAAATAGGACACCACCTTAGATTGGTCTGATCTAGAGTAGCAATTGCTGTGACCTTTAATGAGAAACTCTATTAAATACCAGAATTGAGATTATAATGTATGCCTATAAATAATTGGCAACATTTAGGTTTTAGTGTGCCTTTGGTTCTCAGTTCTGGCTCACTGCACAAGAGCTGCATCAGGACTGATACAAGCCTTTCAGGGATGTCTTTTCTTCTCCCTCCCTTCTCTAGTACTATGGAAGGAGGGAGAGGAGGGGAAAACTGCAACGTTGAGCTGATTTAGCTACAAATGGTACTGCTAACTTCAAGAACAATTAGAAACTGCACAATGAATAATTCAGTGTTTTGTCACTTCAGGGGCTTCCCATTCTGCCTTTATAATTCAGAACTCTTCCTTCCCTCCCCCTTCTCATTAAGGAGAAATCCTAGCTGGAGAGGCAATCTCCAGGGACTGCATGACTGCTTAACATGCAGGTGGCAGTTCCCTGGGGTTCAGAAAGCCCCCAGCTGGAGGCATGTTGGACCTCTAATGGTGTACACACCCTGGCCTTGCTCACACAATGGCAATATGTAAGAAGGGATCTCCTGTAAAAATGTTTTTTCTTTCTTATTTTCTGCATTGTTTGAGGAATATGATATAATATGGAATTAAAGGGAAACTGCATTATCTGAGAATCCTGGAGTGCTAATAATTTACAGCAGGTTTTTAAAAATCTTTTTGGTTTTTTTTTCTTTTTTTTTTTTTCTCCAGCAGAGAAAACTGTTACTCGGTAACAACAGGGTCTGATTAAAGACAGGAAAAGTGAGTAAGAGATGAGTGGGCAGACAGGCACATACTTTAAGTACAACAATTTTCTAGCACTTAGTTTGTGTGAGGAGCTGAAGACCTCTTCTTGTCCTTCAAATGAAATTGCAGTCATTCAATGATGTTTATATGTACAAACAAACAAACAAATAAACAAACAAGCCTTCTGTGCAAAAAACCCTTCTCTGCTCTTGCTGCCACTGTCAATAGGAGCATTGCATTCCAGTGACAAAACACTGAGTGAAGAAAACCTGTACTGAATCAAAAGCTTTAAAATAGGCTTCCAAGGACAACATATTGTTCCAGCTCAGAATAGAACTGTGCTTTTAAAAAGTCAGGGCTTGCAAATCAGTGTGTTTACAGTGCCAAGATTTATTATTGCCATGTTAGAATTTATATATGCAACACTAAATATGAAGTTATAAGGGAATAGTTAATATGGCCAGATGAATGCTGATATTTTTGGGTATATTTTTATTTTTTTTTAACATTGTACAAGAACTTAGCACAATTTCTAGCACAAGTTTTAAGGAAATATTCTGGCCAGGTTGTGGTCCATAACAAAAATGTGTCCAAAATCATTGCACCTATCTGCTCTGTCTGCTGCAAATGAGCTATTAGGGAATCTTTATTCACTCTAATATTTTTCTGTCTAGGAAAGAAACACCCTTCTCATATAAGCCTTTTTCTCACATACTAATAAAATCCTCTGCCTTGCTGAATGCACCTTCAGAGCTCAGGGGCCACTTCAGCCCCTTCAGAGACTGGGAATATGATGAAGATTCTAGCTGATTGCAGATCAGGGCAGATATATTTTCTTAGCACCTTTTCTGCAGTCCTATCTTTCCAATGTGCAAAGTATTCAGGCCAAATACAGCAAACGGGTTTGCTGAATTATCTGAGAGCCATGGTTTCATTAGCTAAGGCTGGACCGCCATTGAAAGGAGCAAACTCCTCCTCCTCCTTTCTGCCAGATGAGAACTCCCAAATTCTTCGCTGTGGTCATTCAAATCATGGACTTCATCCTATTAAAAGCCAAACCAACTGGAAAATAATTGATTTTCAGCAAATCAGTCCCTGATGTGTCTGATTGCTTGGTGGTACAGTGCTGTCATGGGGGTTGCGGTGGCAGGAGCACCATGAGTGTTGGAATCAAACATGGATTTCCAACATCAGGCAGCTGTACCCTCAGTTGCTTCCTTTTGTACTTCTGTCTTCCAGGACTCCATGGTGTTCCTAACACACCAAGTAAAGGCACAGGATAACTGTTTATTGTGCTCTCCAGTGATGCTGAGCCTTAGTTTATCACTTGTTAAAAATTGTGAATATGGAAATTTGAATATACCCCCTTGGCATTTCAGCCCTGTGTTTGTTAGGATGTCATGCTACATAAAATGGCTTTCAGGAGCTCTCACATATTTGGAAGGCTATTTGTAATGTGAAGCTGGATCAGACAGACAGTAGAGAATAACATATGCCTTCAACTTTTTTTTACTGACAATTTTGCCGATTTTTTGTATTGCAACACTTCTGCAGATAAGGCTATAAGAGTAGGTTGTTCCATGAACCACAGAACAGATGAAATTAGTCATTAGCTGTGACTACCCAAAGCTGTGCACGGTTTTGTTTGCCAGTCAGTATGCTTGGCTGACTGGCCAGTAGGTACATGCGTTCTGCTGCCAAAACAAGATGTGTAACAGATGAATTCTGCCTGTCTTTCCCTTCCTGGCATTGTCCTTTAAACAGCCAACATTCTTCATGAAACTTGCAGGAATTTCATTATCTTTGAGACTTAATTCTCTTTCCAATTCACTGAAAATTAATCAATAATGCAAAATGTAGTAAGTGCAGTCTAACAAACAGATGTACAAGCAGTTCAACTGTATATGCCTTGGGAAACCAATGTCAAAATATATGTTAAAAATAAAATGTTGGAAGGATCCTTTCTTCTAACTGTAGTTGGACTCTATATTGCAGAGAACAGAAACATAATGTTTGTATCAGTCTTGATGCACCTGAGCAGAAAACGGTCCAGCTTTGAAAGGATATCCAGTATCTTTTGTTTCAGGGTCTTACCTCCATGCCCTTTTTGTCTGTACAATCCTACTGAGGTTCAGCCACTCTCCTATATATCTCCACTTGCTGGGTCTTTCACTGCAGATCACATAACTTAAGGCAATGGTAATGTTATTATGCAAAATTGTTATAACATGCTATCAATCAGCATTATGTAAATGTTTCATAAGTTGATTGCCTGAAATTGTAAGTTCCATAAAAATCTTATAAGAGGAACTCCACATAAATAAAGACAATACAGTCTGGTTTCCGGCTCTGAAAGACTTTTACCCTCAGAAGCTTGTCCGTTGCTTCCTATTATGTCAGTTGGCCTGATAGAAAATACTTCTTCCTGCAAAGCCTATCCTTCTCACATGCCTACAACTATTTTGGCTACAACACTGGTGTCTGATGACTGACAGTACAGTCAGCTTCTGAGCTATGCTGCCTTGTGTGGGGAAAAAAGTTATCTGGTTTTGTGACTTCTAAGGATGGATACAGCTTAGGATAACATTTGGACCACTTTTAATTATTCTAAAGATGCAAATTTCACAAGAAAGCAGGTATTAAACTTTCACCTCTAGCCTTAGCATCTCCTCTCTCACTTTTCTCTCAAATGTATTCCTTCCCATTTATGTATTTTCAAATAAGCAGCTTCATTCTCTTTCATATTGCATCTGTCACCCTTTGGATAGGTTGCTCATATGGAAGTGCAAAGCTCTCTTGTATATCTGGTTGTCAGCTAGTATGTCAATCTTTAAACCATCTTTATAATTTATTAATATTTTCTCATTGTCTCCCTTCATCCTCATCTGTATTTTTGTATTTATATCTGTTCTCTTGACAGATCATCTTTTTTTTTTCTCATGTTTGCATAGTGCACATTACAATAGACCTGGGGTCTGGCCATGGTAGGGACTCATGTATATTAATACAACACAACGATAGTGGGTAGAGAGGGTTGTTTTATTTTGTGTGTGTGTGTATTTATATATAAAATAGAATCAATCATAGCATATCTCGAATTGGAAGGGATGCATAAGGATCATCTAGTCCAACTCACAACTACATATACACATATATATGCACACATACACATATGTGTGTGCATGTAAGAAAGAAAACAATATCTAATATCCTTCCCCTTTCCTTGAATTTGGTTAGGGTGATTCTGATTTTTAATTCCAAAGTCATGTGAACTGGGTCAGTACCATTGACAGATGGCTGAGGGAAAGACACTGAGATCTCCACAGTAAAAATCATTCAGACAGAGTAGCTGAACTAAGCATGTGCTTCATGAAGTTGGGGAGAAAAGAACAGAATGTTATGACTAGCACATTTCAACAATCCACTTTTAGAAATGCCAATTGCTCTGAGTTGTGCAGAAAACAACAGCCCCTCACAGTGCCCAGCCCTTAATCCTGAGTTTGAAAGATGGTCATGGTTAGCAGCTGCCAGCCTGTAGTAGGTGTGATGCCAAACACTTCAGAAGCATTTCTCATGCTACATGTGGCTGGGGGGAACCACCACTGCAGGTTATACACCACGTGTTCAGCAAGTCCAGACCACACAAGAAATGCGGACTGAAGTCTTACAATGTGTGTTTTCTGGAATCCCTTTAATACAGACCTGGCATCCAAGGTCTCAGCACATTCAGATTTTTTAAATGGTCCTGTCTCTCCATAGTTAAGGTGGCTCAGTTTTGGATCCTTGCTTGTCACATAAACAGTCCCCACTGTCCTAGTCACATTAGCACCACACTTTGTAGGTTAATTCTGTGACTAATATATTTTTTCAAAGTAATTTGAACAAGAGATATTTAGATTCAGTTGTCTAGCTTTGCAATACTCATATAGAGGGAAAGATGAGTGAAAGGAATAAATTGTAAATTCTTATGTTCTTAGTCATTTTGACTGCTGTCCCATATGCTAGATTTTGTTCTTACATACTCTTACCTAGATGCCTAACTCCCTGGACTACTACCCAGTAGTTTGAGGATATCTGAAAGAATGTCATGGTGATATTCACCATGACAAATTCCATGGTCAAGGCTGGTCACTAACATCTGTGATAGAGGAACTTCTTGGACTAATCCTATTGGTCAATTATACTGGAAGATACAAACTATCTAGCTGAACATAAATAATTCTCTAAATTAAACCATCTAAATTAGCCATCTAAACCTCTCCTATGTGAAGACTCATGTACTCAAATACCCACCAAAACTTGGGCAGCAATCCAGACTGCCTTCTCCCACTTCACTCCTGAGTGACATGGAAGGGTTTCATTGTTCCGGAACTAGAGGCTTTTGAATAAATTTAGTATGTGCCAGTTTCAAAACAAAACAAAACAAAACAAAATAGCTTTAGTTAAAATAAGTATTAGATCTATTGAACTCTTTGCCAAAGGATGTTGTGGGTGAAAACATGCTTTTTCTTCCAGGAGAAGTTGTACAAAAAGAAGAAATATCCTTTGCAGATTACTAAATAGACTAATTATATCAAGTTTGACAGATCCCCATGTGCAGAAAGTAGACAGATATGGGAAAAAAACTTGGGAAAATGCTGTTATTTCCCTATTCTTGGCCTTGGTTGACTGTTCTTGCCCTCTTCTTCTATTCATCTGTCATAGGCTTATGGGTGTTCTTGAGAATATGTACTAGGTTAGGTGAACTCTTAGTCCGAAGCAGTACTTCTTGCCTTCTTTAACTGCTTAATCCTGTAAGCACCGGAATGCTGTAGGTACCTTCTAGCCTGGTGTGGAAGTTCATTAAGTGTACATTTTTACCCAATGCAAGTTCAGATTTAGATGAGCCTCCAGCTCCTTCAAGAAATCTGTTCTGCTTCAAGATTTCCAAATAGCCAGCTAATCAACACTTACAGTGAGTAAGAACATTTGCTGAGGCAATAGGTGACCTACTGCCCAGGCGACTCAGTGCCACTTCAACATTCTTGAATGCTATCACATACTCAGTCTCCTGATAAATCCCCAAAGCAGCAGCTTTCCCTCTGTGAAAAGTTTGTTCAGATGCCAAAAATATTTCTGCCTAGATTGTAAAAAATCCCTGCTTCCCACCCCTTACTAAGAAGTGGCACTGTCCTGGTTTGTTCAGGCTTTTCTCCTCGAGGCACTCTGCATGCACCACAGAAACCTGAGGATTTCTGCTCCATTTTCCTCCAATTTTACAAGCAAGACCACCCTGAGACGCTGTATCACAACTACCAACCTTGCAGCTTTGGAAGATTAACTGAGAAGCCCCACAGAGCCGGCTAACATCTTATAATTGACTGAGGGGTTGTTCCTAAAGAGAAGTGTAAAGAACTCCCTTACCACCAGACTCTCATGATCGGGTGTTTGCTTTTGAAAAGGGTTCATCACGCTGCTTTTTGGGGACCGGAAGGGGGTGGGGTGGGGGAGGAGCACGTAAAGGAGAATGAAGCCTTGACTGCACTTTTCACTGCTTTCAGAAGGAAAATCTCAGCAGTATTCATGCAGGCTGTCCTTGTCTGGTCACTTGTCTGGATTGCTTGCCTCTGCTTGGAAGAATTAAAGCATTTTCAGAAAAGTAATCTTATCACATGAGAGGGCAATTAGACATTTCGTAATCCTATCACCCCTGTGCTGAAATTACCATGCCCAGTTAGCAATAACTCTGCTTCTAAGAACAGAGTGAGCAGCAGCACAGCATGAATTATTTAACTCGATGCTGTGCTTCCTGTTTTCAAATCACTGGAATAATACTCGCACCGCAGACAGTAATTATCCCCAGCATAGAGAAGAAACAGTTAATGCAACCTGCCTTTTAAATCAATATTATTAATTCAAGGAAAGAAACAGCATGTACTATCTGACGCCTATGGAGTTTTGATCTGGGCTTGATGTCACGCTGAAGTAAGTGGTTGCCATGGAGATGTGAGCGTATGTCTGCGTATCCCTCCCCGCAAGCGAGCTGCGAGGAGTGCTTTTGGAGAGGAAGTGCCCATCTGTAGTCAATCGCTATTGTTCTTGTGGAGCCACATGCCGGCCTCGCTGCAGCCCGCCGAACTGCGTCACAACACAGCAGTATCAGCCCCTCTGAATAAAGACTCCCTGTTGAACCAGATTTATCCACCCTGCCATTTTCACTGTCATTTGATTATCTGCTTGTATTTTCTGGCTGCGCTAATGCAGTCTTAGCACTGTTATCACAGAGTCCCTATGGCTTGATATCTCACAAAGCTGGACGGATCTTCTCGTGTTTGCTTGCTTTCTTTGTCCCCCTCTCCATTCGTTCAAGGGGAAGCACCCATATTTTGCCAGCTTCTTTCCTTATTTTCTTCCTCCTTAGACGCAGAAGACCTTGAAAACCTGAATGGGCTTTCTCCCCCGGCACAAATTCATAGCAACCAAAAACTGCTTGTAATAGGTCTTTGTATTAAATCATCATTATTAATTGCCAGCATATGTTTCTAGAACAAAGACTGGCAGTTTGGCACAGTCCACCATGATTATTTAATATATCTGTTTATTAACCAATTAAGTAATGGGCTAGTATGCCAGTGGCATATGAAGCCAGGGCATTATTACTAACTAAAAGATGTCAGACAAAATCACTTCTGCTACCTGAAGACAATGCGATGAGACATCTTCCTGAATAGCAGGGGGAGTTTGGGGGCTTATTTTCTTTTCCTTCTTAAGTACAATATTTGAACTAATGTCTGATAAATTTCTGCCAGAGCTTCTGAGATGTTACTGTCTTGAACACCATGCACAGAAAGAATCATCTATGACAGGAGCAGATTTATTTAACTCTTTTCCCCTTTATTTTTCTTCTCTTTCTTTCCCCCTCATTTCTATCTTTTCTATCTCTATTTTGTGTATCTCTTATGTCAAGTACAAGTGCATTTGAGCTACCTAAGCTTCTCACTGACAGAGCAGCAAGAAGTTTTCAAAGCAGCCAATGCACGTACCCTCCTCTGCTATCGTTCTCAGAAATGACTGAACCATTTTTTGCAGAAACATCAAAATGAAACAGCCGTGAGCAGACACCTGGCATGGGAAACTGCAGGAAAAACAATTCAAGTCTAGTAAATTCCAATAATGGTAAATATTTTGATTGTGAGGAATGTGCTTGCCAGGGATTCTGGGTCCTTACCTAGCCACTGAATATTGTCTAAATTCACTGCTACCAGTGGTAGGTCAATTACAGCATGAGTACTCCCAGCCTGGGTACAGGTGTAACATTCACACTTCAGCTTTGCAGTGTATGCTACCTTTCCTAATTACATGATCAATGCAATTTCATATTTGCAATCTGCGCTGCTACTACTATAAAGTAGACAAACATTCATTTAGTCCTAGATCGTGTGGCACAAGCAAGGTTGCTGAGTCAGCGTGAGCACCACTGCAGGGATGCACAGGAAAAGAACAACAACTTTCCCCCATTACCAACCCCCAGCATGTTTTATTTATATCTTTTCCATTCCAGCTGGCATGCACACTGTCAACTCTGGGATCTGTGACCCCAAACTAAACTGCTGCAGGGCTGAGCAGGAGACTTGGCAGGTACTTGGTGAAGCTGAACTGCTCTGCAAATGTTCTAATTTTACTGAATCTATTAATTTTAAGAGAAGTTTCAAAGGGATATTTCTGAACAGCTTTATCAATTCTATGAGCAGCGTGTTCTTACTACCAGATTTCCAAAAGAATTCCCAAATCATGTGATTTTACTTTGTAGTTTGGTGTTTTCCTGTGTTGTGAGGGTTGACTGATGGTTTTTGAGCTTTTGGGGCAGCCACTTTGGGTTAAAAGACCCACCCCACCTACACAAATACAGCTAATCTGCAAATAGAAAAACAGTACATTTAAGCCAAGCAAGGAAACATAAACTTTCACTTCTGGAAGTGAGTGGCAAGTTGGATTCCTAGTCATGGAAAAAAAAAAAGTATTACTATCTAGGTAAAAACCTCCAGTGCTTGGAAATCATGTAAGGTTTAACAGGATAACAAACACTGGTTGGAGAGATGGGCAAACATCAACATATTTATATTTTAAATTGTATTTAAACTATCCATCAGAAATACACTGAAGTGGGTTTATCTCACAGAAAATGATAATGTCAGTGAATTTTCTTTTTGACAAGCCTTTCCATTAGAAAATATCTAGGCAGGTTTAGTTTCTTCTTTGCAAGGTCCTAACTTTTTCACCTGGTTGACTG
Organism: Phalacrocorax carbo; assembly: GCF_963921805.1. Lineage (NCBI taxonomy): Eukaryota > Metazoa > Chordata > Aves > Suliformes > Phalacrocoracidae > Phalacrocorax > Phalacrocorax carbo. The sequence continues at coordinate 22,150,155 of NC_087513.1, read as the reverse complement.
AAAATCCTACCTTATCAGCTATAGGAGACCTTAGACTTTGTGTTTTTTTAATAATTGCTCAGATGGGCTACCAGACGTCTGAGGTTCTGGGGTTTATTGGATCTCCAGCTTTAATGCAACCTGCCAAGGGGTGAAGACAACTCTGGGTGGGCAATCCATAAATTATTTTGGTAACCAATGTGGCATTTTTGGTGAAGCAGGACATATGCAGGTGAAAGTAATATGGGATTCTGGACAAGGATATCTCATCCTATAAATCAGAAGAATTCTCACAGGGTACTTGCCACACTTGAACTACATACACTGATTTAAATTATGAATATTGTTGGGGCAATGCTCACCCCTTCTACAATAGATGACTATTTCCAGATATAGGAAACTGTTTTGTGTCTCCAGCCTGAAAGATTTGTTTTTATTGCTCTCCCATTCAAAAAAAACTACCACCAGGGAAAAGATACAACTACTGACTACAATTGCAATTTTTCCTGTTTAATCTGGGCCATTAAGCAGCAGGGAACTAAGATATTTCAGGAACTGAAGGAGTCCTTATGTAGGCTAACAAACAATTACGTTGGTGTCGGTCACCAATTATGAGACACTGAGGTGTGAAGCTGCTTTCTGTTTGCTTTTTTAGAAACCTGTCATCAGATCTCTTTAGCGTAATGCAAAATATTTGAGCACCTTTATGGTCTTATGTCCTAGACTTCTGATTCTAAAGAGGCACTCTAATAAGAAAGCTTCCTACCTTTGTAGTAAAACTTTTGTACTGTAGTATTTCTAAAATAAAATATTGTGGAATTTCAATTAATGTAAATACTTGAGTTTTAGGAACATTAGTAAGATTTTTATGCATTTTATTTTTAGGATGTCAACATTTTTGCAGACCTGACGAGCTCTTAACCCTTACATTATAAATGTAATCAGTGATCAATGGGGCACAGTCTGATTGGAGGCCTGTCACTAGTGGTGCTCCCCAGGGGTCTGTGCTGGGTCCAGTCCTGGTCAACATATTCCTCAATGACCTGGATGAAGGGACAGAGTGTAACCTCAGCAAGTTTGCTGATGATACCAAGGTGGGAGGAGTGGCTGGTACACCTGAAGGCTGTGCTGCCATCCAACGAGACCTGGACAGGCTGGAGAGCTGGGCCGAGGGGATCCTCATGATATTCAACAAGAGCAAGTGCAAGGTCCTGCACCTGGGGATGAACAACCCCATGCACCAGTACAGGCTGGGGGCTGACCTACTGGAAAGTGGCTCTGTTGAGAAGGACCTGGGAGTGCTGGTGGACAGCAAGGTGACCCTGAGCCAGCAATGTGCCCTTGTGGCCAAGAAGGCCAACAATATTCTGGGCTGCATTAAAAGGAGTGTGGCCAGCAAATCAAGAGAGTTTATCCTCCCCCTCTACTCTGCCCTAGTGAGACCACATTTGGAGTACTGTGTCCAGTTTCGGGCCCCCCAGTTTAAGAAGGACAGGGAACTGCCTGAGCAAGTCCAGCAGAGAGCTACCAAGATGATCAGGGGACTTGAGCATCTCCCTTATGAGGAAAGGCTGAGAGACCTGGGTTTGTTCAGCCTGGAGAAGAGAAGACTGAGCGGGGATTTCATCAATACCTATAAATATCTAAAGGGTGGGTGTCAAGATGATGGAACTAAGCTCTTTTCAGTGGTGCCCAATGACAGGACAAGGGGCAATGGGCACAAGTTGGAACACAGGAAGTTCCAGCTAAACATGAGAAAAACCTTCTTTCCTGTGAGGGTGCCAGAGCAGTGGAAGAGGCTGCCCAGGGAGGCTGTGGAGTCTCCTTCCCTGGAGACATTTAAAACCTGCCTGGATGTGTTCCTGTGCCCCCTTGCTCTGGGTGTGCCTGCTCAAGCAGGGTGGTCGGAAGAAATGATCTCCAGAGGTCCCTTCCAACCCCCACCATTCTGTGATTCTGTGATTTTTGCAAACCTGAGCAGCTCTTAACTCTTACATTATAAATGTAGCAAAGTCTTGAAGCTTTGCTCTAAACTTAAAATGAGTGAAGAATATAAATATGCAAATTTTTTGTTTATTCTATTTTTTTCAGTTCATTCATGTTCTTTGGCATCTTTTCATTGCACACAAAAGGACATGTTCAAACTCTGTCAGCAACCATGGCCTATTTTACGTTCTGAAAAATTTTGCCAGGATGTCACCCTCAAGCAAGAAATGGCCCAATTTATTTATGACAGTGCCAAAAAAACTATTTCCAGGATGTTCATAGGTCAAGAGCTCCACTGAAATAGAGAATGCCTCGAGGACCTATTTCATTGTTTATTATTTCCTGTGTATGTTGCAGTCATGCCCTGAGGCCACAATCAAAATCAAGGAAGTCGAGGAAGATTGAAAGAATGATGATCTTGCTTGCAGTTTGAGACTATCTTTATAGCTTTGTCACTCTGTGACCTGTCACCCCTTTCCTCTAGAACATTAGTTTACCCTTCAAACAATTTCCTCTTTAAAAATCTCCTTCCATTATCCTCTTATTTCCATCTTTGCCTGGCTGCTGTCTTAAGACGACTAGTTAATCCATTAAAAGGATGATTCAAATGGATGTTTCATGATTTCTTTTTAGATTCCTTCTTTCACACACACACAAAATTGTATATATGAGTGAAGTATCTTAGCAACTTCTTACTGTGTTTAAAAATTTTTGAAATTCAGCTTTCGCAGGTAGTCTTTGGGAAGGGAGGTACTACTCTGTGTACAGAGCTGCAAGTCAGCTAGGGAACTAGAGAAGTGTTCAAGAGTCCTGAAGACAAGACACATCAGAGCAGCTCTTTGTAATAAGCCCCAAGCCATTCTGTTTCTTTGTTTACCCATCTCCTTCCCAGTCCTTCCAAACCTTCATTCTGATTTGATGTTTCCTTCAGTCGTGTAATGAAATCACTCTGGGTGACTGAGGCCTACCTATCTGCATTGTGAGATTTTACAGGGATAGTGGAGAAGTCATGAGTAAAGCACTGAATGTGAGAGTTTCAGGAAGGAACTAGTGGTAGTGAATGTATCTGGCCATTTGTAGGAAACAGATTTTCCCCTTTTTTCAAACAGATCTGCAGAAATCACAGTACATTTACTGTAGCTATTCAGTTCAATTGAATAAAAGTCAATTTATAAGTAGTCAGTGCTTGCCAATATGTGTGAGATATGATGGTTCCTCTTCTTGCTTAGCTAGTCCAAATGTTGAACATACAATTATACCTAACAATGAATACAGGATGGATTTGCCATGCTTATTCTTATTGATGAACATGTCACAAAGAATAACATAACAAAAATAGGCTTGTAGATTTTATAGTGGAACAAAACATACGTGAAACTGTTCAGGCTTCCTGAATTCACATTACAATTTCCTCCTCTTGAGGAGGAAAGATGGGTCTGAAGGGAGAGTAGGATAAAGGGGAATATTTGAAGAATTTTATGGAGTTGAGAGTGACTGGGCAATAGGAATTAATCTGTAGTTGTTCTGGTTTGGGGATAAGTTTTGCAGGGGTTAATTAACTTCATGCTCTGTTCATTTCTTCTTTGTGCGCTCTGTAGAAATAACTGTTATCCTTTAGTTTATGTTTTCCTAGTGTAAAATGTTACAATATCATCTTTTTCTGTCCACTAGGTCAGACAGGTGTCCAATTACTCACTGTAGCAGGAATTTGTATTTCTGGAGTTTGATTCTCTTGAAGTCTTTTTATGCTTAAACTCTCAGTCAGGATAAGCAGGATGAAGAATGAGACTGCAGAGCACTGAGATCAGCAGTGTTTTCAGCATCTGCATGCAATAATGTGATTTGACTGGCTTGTATGGACCTGAGCCCAAAAGCCACAGAAAGGATTTATTTAGGCTGTATTGGCTGACATGTGGAAGATGTTCCTATTGTAAAAGTTATGCCGATTACAATTTGCAATAGTTTTCATAAAAGCAGAGAAGCTTGTCTCAGTTTGTTCCTTAGCTTATGTTCCTCTAGCCAGTTTCCATCCCACTGTTTGTAAAACAGCTTGTACATCTTTAATAATGATATAGAGTTGGTTCAGAAAGATAGCCAAAATGCTATTCAGCTGAATTGCATGGAGGTTTGGTTCACGAGCCTCTGAAGAGAGAGACAGAAAAGAATACAAAATGTACTTTATCTTCAGTACAATTCAGGTTACTACACAGAACCACCTACTCACCACACTTCAGTGAGTCACGTATGTTAAGCATAATGATTTCTCTTTTTTAATGTGCTCTGATGCTAATTTTCTCATTTACAATTGTTACATTCATTTTAAAAAGTTGACAAAATCAATTGTCAAAAATATATAATAATGTAACCGAATAATTTTAACTCATTCTCAAATCCATTTTTTGGTTGGTGTACATTATTGTAGTTATTTTGCAGTAACTTTGTACAATATGTGCCCTGATAAAATATTGGAAAATATGCTATTAACCATATTTGCCAGAGATCTTTTTGTGTGATTAGATTTTATATTACTGAATTTGAATTAAAAAATGATCATAGTGCTGTCAAATAGCAATTAAACTTTTACTAAAATGTTGGCTGAAAGGACTCCACTTACACCTTATCTTTTTTCACCAGATTTGGAATTACATAATGGATCTTTTTCCGGCCTTTTTGATTACTGTTCTTTCTTAATATTTAAGGAAAAATGAGATTATGAGTCCACTTGAA